>NC_136314.1:3015003-4215003 GCF_964198595.1 Lampetra fluviatilis
GAATTATCATTGTAATGTATGTTATTACTATTTCTACCCTTCTGTGGTCCTGTTACTAATGTCTACCACGCATACGACATGTGTGCAATGCCGCATTGACATGGTCACATGACCATGTCCAGGTGTTCCCTCGCCTCTGCGGTAGTTGTCGATGCTTTCCGAAAAAAGAGGAGCGAACAAAGCGCCTGTCGATTGGCTCGCACGGTACACACACCGTGCACACAGCACACACACAGCACCACACAACGTTGCAGCACGTCCGGCTGCATAGCCGCATGTGAGTGAATTCCAACCGCATCATTGAGCGAATTTTCGGCATAAATAGGTTAGGCGCATGCACAGCGCGAAATCGCACAGACTAAACCCGCGTCCAGCTGGGGAAAGCTGTATGCCTATTCAAAGGCTCCTTCTGGAGTAGAGCCCAGACAATACACACCTAATTGTTCACGTATTGACCACTAGTTTCTGAACGTTGTCACGCGATTTTAAAGCGTTGGTTTCTATACACAGCATACGATGCGTCTACCGTATATTCCTCAGCAGGTTTCGCATGAGAATTGATATTCATCGGTGTGCTGCACCCGCGAGTTGAAACTGGTCCTGTTTCTCCACCCTCCCCTCTATATGGGCTCTGTCCCCACTTAATGTGCGACAGTCGGAACGCTTCTGATTGATGCCGGTGATGACGGTGATGGTGGTGGTGACGGTGACGGTGATGGTGGTGGTGGTGACAATAATAATCGCAAGGCTGCGAGTTCAAATTCCAATCGGTGGTCGACTCGGCCCATCACCCCTCATCATCGATAAAATGAGTGCGGCTTTGTGGCAAGTCATCAAAGGCAATCATATTGAAGACGCTGGCCCTGGCTATAATACAATAGAATTTCTACTACTGGCTCGGGGCCACCGATATTCAATGAACGCTGCCATCGTGCTGATTTGAGCAAGGGAGACACTTTGATTTGGACCTTGGCAGTGCGCTGATAATTCAGATCCTGGCTTCAGCTACACGGCACTGCTGTAGGCCAGTGATTCACATGAAAGCCGGTACGATTTTACGATTGTAGGGAGGTTGATTACGGCTGGCCGGCGACTGCGTAAAGTGAAGCGAGTAACTCGTCAGGGGTGTGCTCGATACCGAATTGCGAGAGTTACGCAATGGGGATCAGCGGCGCATTGTCCAGGGTAGGAAAAAAATAAATAAAATACGATGAAAGGCTATTCAGTAAAAAAAAAACGTAATGATATGCCCTCCATATTGATCGCGTGGCACTGCAGGAAAATGGCCTTTCTCCTGCGTGTGGCTTTTGGCCAACTCTTCCAACAAGACAGATGAGGCGAAATAAATTGGAATACTCAGATTTTATCCCACCGCTGGCAGTCAAACAGGCCTCGGTCAAAGCGAGTAACGCGGCGTCGTTCCCATCTTGGCGATCGTTCGTTTCCACTCGAATTGTCCATCGCCAATAATGGGGCAAGTGAGATAGAAACAATATTTGTTTTATCAATTGTCACAATCGTGAAAATTACACCCAAAGTGTTTACCTGCTCAAATGGGCATGAAGGGAGTTGGTCATCTCTGTCGGCAGCTTTGAGCCAGTGGTTGAAATTCCATATTTCTATGTCAGGAGACAGTCTCTCAACAGGACAGCCCACCGTTGACGTCATTAAAACAAACGGTAATAATTTCGATTTAAAGCTTTCGTGACTGCAGGGATTCATCTTCTTGGTTCTTTCGGTAAAATCACGTAGAAGGGAAGTAATACAATAATAAAAATTAAACATTATTTTAAACATTATTTTATTATGTTTTATTTTTATTATTTTATTACTTCCCTTCTACGTGACTTTACCGAAAGAACCAAGAAGATGAAACGGTAATAACTTTACGTAATAGGGAGCGACTTAAGGATGAAGATTGAGAATTGAACACCCTCACCAATTACCACTCAGTCAACTCACTGCAGTGCCCCCATAAACACAGCGGTGTCAAGATGTATTGCTATTAACCCGGTCATCTGAGTTAGATTTCCAGCCACTGCTAACATTGGTGTGTGTGTGTGATATTTGAAGCGGTCATAGGCCCTCCCTTCACCAACCTTCACTAAGCAGAGCTGTGAAGTATGATCAAGCAATCCCCGTAGCCGATGTAAAGTGGGCGGATATTTAGCCAACAGTGGTTTGAAAACAGGTGGTCAATTTGTTGTTGATCTCTTAAAAACCAAACATCAAAACGCATAAATTAAACAAATAACTGGAACAACGTACACCTATGTAATACAATAACAGTGGACAAAATGCGCTTACGATGAGAACGATCTATTTCAGCATTGACGCCCTCGCAATCAAACAAATTGTTTTGGGAACAAATACCGTTAGCGAAACGTGTGATAATACCACGATACGCTTTAGACGAGAGAAGTTAACGTAATAATAATCCGAAAGTGGATTGTAACGGACACGAGGCCCTGCGTTTGATTCGCAGCCGGGGGATCGAACCCCTCCTGGCACACGTCGTTGAATTGCGAGCTCGCCTCTGGCTCAGCCCCCCGAAAAATAACGGCTCGCTCATTCATTCCAGATTTGAAGCTTTCGTGACTGCAAGGATTCATACTCTTAGGTTTTTTCGGAAAAGTCACGTGGGTAAAAAAAAATAGAAATAATAACAGAAATAAAATATTTATTTTATTTATATTATTATTTCTATTATTTTATTTATTTATTTTATTTTTTACCTACGCTCATTCATTCTCCGGCGTGCGCGCGCACTCTCCCACTCTCCCATTCTCCCTCTCCCACCGAGTGAAATCAAGTAGAATCAAAGGCGCGGGGATAACCGGTGGACGCGTGAATACGTGCGGCATGTGTGAGCGGTATTGATCCGGACCCCACCCCCCACGCCACTCCCCCCCCCCCCCTATCACGGTGCTTTGCAAGTGGCAGCCTCAAAGTCTGTTCCAATTGTTGCAACCAAACGTGACCTTCTGACCAAGCCTTAAGAGCAATCTCTTAGGAGCCCTGGCGCAATCATGGCATTTCGTGGCGTCGTTGTCGTGCACGCGCCGGGTCTCGTGCAGGCTTCGGCCCGACCGCGCGGCCCGGTCTCACTTTGGGCGTTCTGGGTGAAAGAAACTAAAAAAAGTGGACCCCCACCGACACGGTTGCATCTTGTGTGGCGTTCGAAAAAAGGTCAGGAGGCTACGTTTGGGCCTTTTTATTTTATTATCATTTGAGCTGAGTGGAGTTCACTTGTTCCACCAGAGTACCCGTGTCCTATCGGGGTAGCTGAGTGGAATCGACTTGTTTCACCAGAGAATGCGCGTTGTATCAGGGTAGCTGAATGAAGTAGTCCGCTTGTTCTGGCAAAGCACATGTGGTTGTATCAGGGTAGCTGATTTGAGTCCATTTGTCCCACCAGAGTGCGCGTGGTTGTATTGGGGTAGCTGAGTGGAGTTGGCCGCACACCTTCCATGTGTTGCTGTGACACGGTTAAGAGAAGTCGACTGTTGTCAGAGCAGAGGGAACTCACACTGTTTCCTTCGCCAGGTATTTGAAATTTCCATTCCTAACAGATATGCACGCAGCATCTGCTTTTTTTCGATACGTAGACAGGTGGGTAGGTTAACGGATGATGGCCTGTTCGGATTGCCAACTGCACTTGCATATCAGGAATTCAGGTGCAGTTGTTTGTATTGTAAGTCCAATTTTAAAGCATCTGTTTTCATTATAACGACTCATTGAGCCGTAGGCAGGATCAATTGGCCCAACGGCTTCTGTTATTGTCTGAGTTCACATTGTAAGGCACCTTTTAGATGCCCTGCATACAGATCTTTGGATCAAAGCAAAATGTAATGTTTTGTATTATAGTGTCGCTTCATAATAATAATATAGTGAGGGCTATGAGCCCGTGTGGCCTTTTGGAGCAATGTTTTGCCGCAGCATTTGCTAAACAAGGCAAACCCAGGATCAGTTTAGGCCTTCTGAGTCTCACCATCATCATGTGACCTCGTAAACAACACGTTCCTTCGGAGTGGGCAGGTAGGAACTTGATTGGACAGCGCATTCGTGCACGACAGACAAATATGCACGACAGACAGACAAATAATCCCTGGTGGGCAGTGTGGAACCTGTTGTTCCTACCTGTAAAATAAAAATAAAAACTTACTTTCAGGAGCTACCCTGGAATATCATAGGGATGTTCAGCACAGTACATCAACATTATGTAAATGTAGCATGTGCAGCACTGATGGTATAAAAAACAAAGGAACATTCAGGTCTACCACAGGATGGCCTTTTATAAACAAAGCTTATGCATTTATGTTGAATTTCGCTCGCACCGTACATAGCCAAACGTGCTAATTAGAGAAGCGGGGGAAGGACAACAAACAAAACTCAAAAAGCAGTTCCAATCAAATGGGTTTCCTATCTAGATTTAGAAGCGCATTGCTCCAGTGGCTTCCTAATATCGGAAGGAAGAGCGTTCATGACGATTGCAGGAACACATCTGAAAGCGCTCGATGCAGTGACCGTCTTTGTTCGATGGCCAGCAGAAGCCGCTGCTGCTACGAGGATGACCGGAGTTATCGTGACGGTTTATGCTCCTTGACGCGATTAGCAAGACATGTAGATATATCATCATCAGCCATGTTCAATCCACTGCCGGATGAAGGCCTCCGAATGCTGCTGACTCTTCTCAAGATCCTGCGATGCAATCATACACCTAGTACCAGCACAGAAAATATATACTTCATTGCTCCATCTCCTCTCGGAAGCGATCCATTCCTCGGCTGCCACTCTGCCGTTAATCAGTGAGCATCACCTAACATCTCTTGTATTGATGTGTCCTGCCCAGATCTTCGATAGCCCCGTTTTTTTTTCACGGCCAGGAGCGCAGGCACACGTCCAATAATCAAGTGCTCTGGTCGCGTGTTCGTGGATCACACGGAGGCCACCATGTCCAGTGAAACTCTCAACCTGCCGGCCTGCGACGTGGCAGTGCGGCAAATGGGCCCACGACCCCCGTCGGTGCAGAACTTTGAAGACGATCACTTCCTGTGCAACGCGCATGGGTGTGCTCTGGCTGCTCCAATCGCCACCCATGAACAATGAAATGAATGAAATGAAAATCGGCATCAACAAAAACTCCTTTAAAAAAAAAAACCCACCTACAACTCAGCCAGGCTTTAACACATTCGGTAAGTCAAGGGTGACTCATATTCACAACATTATAGGGGGGTATAGCAGTGGCAACAGTGGTTAGAGTACTGCACTATGAATCCGGCTACCTGAGTTAAATTTGCCAGCCATAGCTAATGTTAGTGCACACAATATATCGTTCACTATCCAGCGCTGACCAACACGGCGAAATGGGGTCAAACAACCCCTATACCAAATGTAATGCAGGAAGTCCTTCAGCCAGAGGTAATATTGTAAAGTTCTGTATATATATTTTATCATTTATCATTTCAGAATGGTAATATGGGATATGTGAAGAGTTTCTGAAAGGAAAAATGATTTTAAAAATATATATATAGAGCACTTTACAATATTTAATTATTTGAGCTTGCAGAACAATGCAGGTAACAAAGAATTGCCATCATACATTACCGAGTGACTTCCTAGCGATACATTATTGTAATGCATCGTCAGAGGAGCAGGGCATCATTTCACAATGCTGTTCCAAGACCAACAAAATGGAAATATGCATTAAACTGAGTTTCAGATTCTAAATCTCTTCCATTATTATTATTATTATTCTTTTATGATGCTGGAAGGCATCATATATTATGCAGGAGACATTTTAAAATGTAGACATTATGGATATCCTAAGCTAATGTTTCTGCCGATGTGCGTTTCCATATATAGAAGTCACGGGACCTATCATATGCTAAACAGTGAGCAAGCGATAAAATGAGCCACCACTTTTCTCATTCACTTGCTATTAAACCAAAAGCTTCACGGTTGCCGGTGAACAGCCATCCAAGGACAATTTCCCGAACAACTAAACTAAGCAGCCAACACGCACACGCGGTGTTTGCGAGCACCTATTAAGGTTGTCGTGACTCTCAGTCGGGCGGCGCATGCCATGGCTACTTTTGCACGTTCAGCACTCACATTTGCTGCACGACCACACCGAGTGCTGATTTTCGACAGAGTCAACCTAGGGGAGACCCAGATGAGTTTCAGGCACCGACCGGCACTGTTATACCTTGCTCGGAATTGAACTCAGGATTCTGAGGTGTGGGCAACAGACCTCTCTCTCTCCCGCACACGAACACACGTGTAGATTCCACACGTATCCTCGTGTACCCTGGGAGAGAGCGCAGTAAGCAACTTGCACTCAGACGGATACGGAACACAAGCAGGTATGTGGTTAAGTGTCATGCTTGGCAGCCCTTGTTTCCCCAATGATGAAATGTATACTCTGCAGCGGGTACTCACTTAAGCCTGAGTTAACAGAGACAAGGCTCAGGACTGATTCAATAGCATGTGATTCTAGTGTTACACACGGGAGCGCCGTGATGGCGAGATGCTAACAACCTCGCCTGGTATACAGGATGTCATGGGTACGATCCCGACCCTGACGCCTGCTGTATATTTGGAGATTGCATGTTCTCCCCGTGGTCGCGTGGATTTTTCTCCGGGTCCTCCGATTTTTCCATACACATTTATAAATACGCGTTGAGAGTATTTGACTGCTATACATTTCCACGTAATAAGCCCCTTCATTGGGCTACCAATGTGACCAAGTCGTTTCTGAAAACGAGCTACATAGTTCAGTTGGCCTTACCTGTTAAAATCATTTTTACAAAGTTTAATTTTTTAGTTTAGAATCGAAACCAAGTCACCATTGCACTGCTGCGCCACTGTTCCACACACAGACCAACAACAACTTAAATTCACAACTAAGTGGCAGTGATGTAACCATGGCACTTGTGCCAGACTAGGTGCACATTTAGACCACTTGGAGTGTCGAAGGCTTATCGGCACGAGGTCATTGGGAAGACCCAGATGTCACGGGTTAACCGAAATGACTGGCAAATGCACCACCTGCTATCACCCCAACCGTGCCAGCTTGCTGAGTATTTAAACACCCGGTGCTCCGCTCGTTGTTGTGAGCGTCTGCCATCGTTTCTGGAGGTGGCGGCTGCTGCCAACTGCTCAGACAGCAACTTCCATGAGCCCCCTCCAGAGGTCCATCTTCGACACCGCTGGTGCCAGTGGGAAACAAGTCCGCTCCGCTCCACTGATTTGGTACGGGAGATCGTGGAGAAGGAGGAAAAGGAGAACACACAAATATAGAACAACACTGCAAAGCCCCAGGGTATGAGCTCACAAAGCCCGTGCTGCCTATTGATATTTGTAGCATCAATGATGTTGCCTTTGGATCATTTACGGAGCTGCTTCTGTTTCTCTCTCTCTCTCTCGAGAAAGAGAAAGCCACAGACCCATTGAGCTGTCACGGTTCAATGCTCAGAAGCGTTTCCCCCTGCTCAGTAACTCACGTCCAATGCGAAATGCGCTTGTGCGCACCGCATAATGGGCTTGCGTCACGCCTTGCTGCTATAATTCGCAGCAACAGGTGCAACGTAATTCTAGATTTGAAGCTTTCGTGACTGCAAGGATTCATACTCTTAGGTTTTTTCGGTAAAGTCACGTAGGTAAAAAATAAAATTAAAATTAATAAAAGTAAAATAAAAATCACGACGTTTCGGAGGCAACACAAGCTTCGGTCTTCAGGTAGAACCGTCACAGCACGATTGCTGTATCAAGTAACTTGATACGGCAATCGTGTTGCCTCCGAAACGTCGTGATTTTTATTTTACTTTTATTAATTTTAATTATATTTTTTACCTACGTGACTTTACCGAAAAAACCTAAGAGTAGGTGCAACGTATTTGCAGACCCCTCTCTCTCGCGGCATTATGTTGGCAATTGGGTAGCTTGTAAACACGAGATGGGCATGCGATATACAAATATAGATGTGGCTCATTTTTCAAAATGTGTGCATCCAGGCGAACGTGGACGCAAATAAATAAGTCAACAGAGCGTACAGAAGTAAGCATGCCATTGGTCCTTCCTGTGTCGAGGAAAACCTAACAGAAGTTTCATTTTTTTAGATATATTAATAAACAACAACAACAACAAAAGACGTGTTACTGCATTGGCAGCGGTGCAACAAACACAAGGAACAAAACTCAACACATTCATTACCTTCACTCGTAACATTTCCCCAACGTGGGCGACCATAATAATAATATGACAGCACAGTTGTGATTAAAGGGCCGTTGGCTTTAACATTCCCTGCTACCTATTAGATGTTTCCATCTTCCTGGCAATGTTATTGACGAATACGTTCAGTGTCTGTCCTGTGGAAGAGACATCTCTGGGAGGGGGGAAATGTGGGGGCTGCAGGGGTCATATTCTCAGGTTTTTTCGGTAAAGTCACGTAGGTAAAAACATTAAAATTAATGAAAGTAAAATAAAACAAAACAAAATAAAATTCACGACGTTTCGGAGGCAACACAAGTCTCCGTCATCAGGTGGGACCGTCACAGCCGAATTAGCTGCATCAAGTGAAGCAATGATTCAAGATGTAATCCCTTATAAGCAAGTTGAAGGGAGGTGGAGAGGGGGGGGGGAGAGCTTATCAGGCTGTGGTAGCCAATGAATGGAAACGTATCGGGAGGGAGGAGGAGCGGTGATCAAAGACTGCACGCAGTGCTCAACACAATGAATGGAGACGCGCCGGGACGGAGGGCGAGCGGTGATCAAAGACATCACGTAGTGCTCAACACAATGAATGGAAACGTGGCGAGCGGTGATCAAAGAACAATGAAGAGATTACTGTTAAACACTGTGGATGTTAACACTCGGTGAAGTAAATTAAAATAGTGCCTGTCAGATAAGATGGTCCAAAAAGTGTAATTAAGTCTTTTTTGCGTGGTTAATAACATCTTTCCAGTGATTACTGAGTTTGTACCCATCATCACGGTTGAAATTATGTCTGTGTTTGTATATTTGTATGGCTTCGTGTACAAACCTTTGATGGTAGCCCGGAGGTTTGCAGAGAACCTTGGTCTCGGAAAAGACAATTTCATGAGAGCCCGCCGAGTTGTAGCAATGATCGGCAACGGCCGAAGAATCAGTTCTGCCGTGTTTCAGATCTGACTTGTGCTCGCGGACACGATCAGCAACATGACGTTTTGTTTCTCCAATGTAGCAATCACCACAAATGCAACTCAATTTGTAGACTCCAGGATACTGTAAGTCAGGAACGACATCCTTCACAGATGGAATCAGATCACGGATTTTATGCTCCCTCTCCAGTGCTGCCCCCACTGTCTGGAGCAACCTCCCCCCCCCCCCCAGCCGTCTGCGTTTTTCACTACCTTGCTTATGTTGAAGGCCAGGCTGAATGCCTGCTTCTCTAATTATCAGTGCCGGATTATCCCAGTAGCAAAAGTAGCTACATATGCTACGGGCCCCGCACTTTCAAGGGCCCCGCGCTAAATGTTTTCAAGCTATCAATTCCGGTTCAGTGATTGTGCAGTCGTTCTATTACAATAGTACTATACTGCCTTCAACTTTTATGAACGACTGGGTGTTTAAGGTTAGCGATTTGTCGTATTATCTGGCTGTATAGCGAATGAAAAAAATACAATTACTTTACTATGCGAGTAAAAAAATGTGTGTTTTCATATTTACGTTTCTTTATTTAGAGCCCCTTTATAACACATGCTACAGGCCCCGCACTAGCTTAGTTCGGCACTGCTGCTTATGTCCCTCTCTCTCTGACTTTCCCCACGAAAACATTATCCCAAAGTACACAAACGCCTCCTTCCCTCCAGCGATTCACACCCCCACCCATCCCCCCCCCGTTTTTGTGCAGCATTTCAAGACGCGCTTTAAACATCTAACGTTGCAGTAGCTTATCCGGAGAAATCTCACGAGTGAGTCATACACTCGTATCGGCAGTGTTGCCGTCTGGTCGTCGGGTTCGGATGTCTCACGACAACAGTGCAAACTAAGGCCGTAATTAGAATATATATTGGGGGGGGGGGGGGGGACACATCCCCCCCCCCCCAATAGTCAAATATGCTCAAAATGTACCCCCCCCAATATGAAATAGATGTCTGTTTATATGATTGTGACACTACGCGTGTACTTTATTAATCCCTAATCTCTGCCATTACATACAATGAAACAAGAAAAGGTAAAAAAGAAAAAAAACAGAGCTATGTAATACAATACACTATTACACATTATTGTAACAAAAATAATAATAAAAAGTCCATCCCATGTGTTAGTGATTGTTTTATATTTAAGGCAGAAAATGGCAGGAAATTCGTTTTCAAATTTAGATTTTTTTTTTCTGGGGGGGGGACCCCGGACCCCCTGGAAGTTTTGGTCCCCCCCCCCTAATGTTGACTCCATGGCTACGGCCTTGGTGCAAACTGAAGAAGGAGAAAGCAAGTCTTGAGACTCACCCGAGGCTCCACTGGGTAAATAATCGGCGTTGTTATCATTGCAACTGCTACACATTCTCAATGCGGAGTGGAGGCATTGGTTCCGTGGTTCACTTCTTCCTTACCATGGCTAACACCGGTGGCGAGTGATATCTGAATTGGTTATGCGCTACCCACCACCCCTCTCCCCCGCCGCCCCGCATCAAGTTTACCACGCCACAATTGACCAACGTGGTATGTATGTTGAACGTCTTTCTTTCGCACCGTAGGTAGCTAAAAAAAAATAGACCTTCAGTCAGCAGTGGATTGATCAAGGGCATGTACAATTATACAGGCCCATAAAATACTTTTCCAAGCTGATTCTTTCACTAAATAGTAAACAATCCCCAGAATATAACTCGACCCTTTCAAGCCGACTCTTTTTTTTCCAGCCCAATAACGCGTGGTGTCACAGGTGCGATTTTGCCTTCTGATTCAATGGCGTTATTTTATTTGTACTTATCTACCTCCAATCGCACTTATTTAAGTTGAACTTCTTTAGCACCGTACGTAGCCAAATGTACTAATCGGAGTTTCGAGGGAAGGACAACAAACTAAACACAAAAAGCAGTTCTAAGCAAATGGGTTTCCTATCTAGATTTAAGTGTGCATAGCTCCGGTGGCTTCCTAATATCAGAAGGAAGAGCGTTCCAGACGGCCGCAGAAGCGCGTGTGAAAGCACGCGACGCGGTGACCGCCGTCTTTATTTGATGGCCAGCCAGAAGCTGCCGCTTCTGTGAGGATGACCCCGAGTTCGCGTGGCGATGGTTTATGCTCCATAACCTGTCTCTCTCTCTCTCCATTCGAGCAATTTCACGACAGGAATCTCCCCGTGCGTAAATTATTCGCTTTCGCGCCGTTCTCCCTCTCTGTGCCAGCGATCAAAGTGTGCGACGCACGTGTCACGCCAGGCAGTGTGCTCGCTGGGAATGCATCGCTAGCCACGCGCACGAAGCTTAGGGGACGGCGGCGACGCACGTGTCTGCTCAAGCCGCACGTGGCCGCTCGTGTGGTGCTGGTGGCAGCCCCTCGGATAGAGATAGGGAGGGTGCCGGTATTAGGCAGGAGAGCAAGCAGGTCCCTGACCCATTTGCGTGGGGTTTACTCTGGACACTGTGAGAACCGCAGGGTTGTTTGCCCTCCGTCGGTGCGGTTGTAGATGGCGGTACGGCAATGGGGTGCGATCCACGGACAGATTTGGTCCGTTCGCTGCATTGAGTCCGTCCATGGACTGAGTCGATCTGTGCGGAACTTTTGGGTGTTTTCCTCTGTGGCGGCTCTCTTACCTCTGCACTTTGGTTTCCTCCGACGTGAAGTCAAGCGCTCGTGAATGGCAATGGCTAAACGTCCCGATGCAGGATTCTCCTGAAAGAGAATCTGAAGGCTCGTGAGGCACACGTGGGTACATAATAAAAAAATATTAATGCTGAAAATAGTAAACGATAGCCCCTATGTTAAACCACTGGTGAATGAACTTCCCAATGCCCTAATGGTTATGGTGGTTTGCTCAGTCAGTGCTTAACTGGTGATTATTTTTGCTGCGATACATTTCCATGTGATAAGCCACTTCGTCATATGCACCCAGGTCGCTTCTGGAAAATAAGCTAATAGCTCAGTGGGCTTTACCTGGAAAAATAAAAGTTGTATTCCTATCTATATATTTTGTGATTTGTTTACCTTTCTTATACTTTGCACTCTTATCGTGTGTTTGTCTTGTTTGTTGTGTTAATGCTCTGATCTGCCCCTGCTGAAGATCTGTGAGAAAGACCTTTAGAGCTCATCAGATTCCTCCAGTATAGTTAAATATTCTGACGATGAGAAATCACTCGTAAAAACTTACATCAGCTGTGTCTTGAAATTAATCTAAGGATGCAGGCTGACACGAAAGTGCATTATAAATGTAAAATAGAGTAAGATACGCACTATACCACTACGTTCCTAATTAGCAATATTATTAATTGTTTTAAAACGACGTTATTAAACAATCAAAGCAGGGCTTTCTTTTGTGAACAGACTCGGTGAGGCTTTCCTACAAAAATTCAAGATTGCTATTGCTATTATTGTTAGCAATGTCACAGTGAGCACTGTGGGAAGAGCTGCCCTTTTCAATTGTGAATGCAGACCAATGGGCGAATTTTCTCTTTTGCCCTGGGACAGATCATATAGCCACGACAAAAAAAAGGATTTCTAGCCGTGTTAATTATAGCCAGGCTGTAATTCATCACAAATAAGTGATCTGCATTGGCAGAGCACTGCACTACAGTGAACATTTTAATAAAGATAAAGATACTCCCGCCACCACGAGGGAGCACAGATTAAAATCCATCAGCATCTCACTGCAACTTTGCACAGATAACCGTTTTAATGGAGCCGACAGGATTTGCGCCAGAAACCTTTCATGGCTCGTAACAGCGATGGGGTATGAGGCGATTTCTTTCTTAAAACCCGCAATCAAATTAATTGATGCAATGGAATTGTTATCATGGATACCTTCATGAAATTTTAGGCTTAATAAAATATGAAGATTCCATGCTTATGCTGCTTGCTGCAATTGAAGTCCGAGAAAATGTTCCACAACACATTCCATGAAACTGCGTGCACACGCTTGTGTTGAGTCTTCAGTGGCAGGTATTTTTTGTTTTCATATCGATACATAGTAGCGGCTGTAGCGACCCGTCAATTCATCGATTGACGATGATTCGCGAGGCTCAAGATACGCGCAGACGTGCCCCGCGCGCGTGGGAATTGATGTGAATTCGCGATCGACGGGCAAATGTTGTGCTGACGTAACGCTCGTGCCAAGCTGAGCAAACTGAGCTGCCCAACCGGGCTGGAAACCCGTAAAACAAAGTTTTTCACTATAAATCCTTTATATGCGTGGCGGCTAGAGTCCTCTCGTCCTCTGGCTTGAGATGGCTGCCACCTATGGGTCAGATGATTGCCTGCCACCATTAAGCAATTGGTAATTTAATATTTAAAAAAATCCCTAAAATGTTGAAAATTTTGGAAAAAATTTTTCACGAAAATAAATTGTCACGCACAACGAGTCTGTGTGCAAAATGTCAGCTCGATTGGATCACGGGAAGTGGGTTAAAAAACGACCGAAAGATTTGCACGGTCCTAAGCAAGCAAGCGAACTTAATATAAAGGATAAAAAAAACGAACTAGGAACAATACGAACGAGTCGGTTAAGACGAGACAAAGATGACTCAAGGCTGTGAATTAAATCGCAGCCTTCAATTGAAGCTATAAACTAGAAACCATTTTTATTTTTTTTATTTTACCAGGTAAATCCCACGAACTGGCCACACATGATGGCTCAACGAAGTGGCTTATCATCACGTGGGAACTTATAGCAGCCGAATACTCTAAACGCATGTTGATTGTAAATGTGGAGGGAAAACCCGGAGGACTCGGAGAAAAATGCACGCGACCACGGGTAAAGAGAGAGATGCAAACTCCGAAAATGCACGCGTCAGGGAGGAAATCGAACCTACGACCTCCTGTATACCAGGCGATGTAGTTAACATCTTGCCACCGTTGGGGGAGGAGGTGGCATCCCAACAGTGTTTCACTGGTTCGGTTCACAGACATGATTTGCAAAGAACTCCTCCACGCTTCACGACGGACGAAGGGAGTCGTACGTAACTACTGGCCCCTGGGCTCTGCACTGCGCGTGACACCCACTGTGCATTTAAAAGTGTCCCGTCATCGACGCGATCAGCACTCATGTCGCCTTGTTAAAGGGGGGGGGGAGCGGATAAACAACAATTGCAGGATTGTTTGTACAGACTGTGGCTGTGTGTGGTGGTGAGGTGGTGAGGTGGTGAGGTGGTGAGGTGGGTGCGGAGACTGCACAAATCCTCGCGGTGGCTGGCCCACCAAGCAGTGGGTGTTGAGTGGGAGAATTTTTTTTAATTCGCTATACATCGTTATGACTGTCACGCACAGTCGACATATATATTGTATTTGAATCATGTATTTATTCCCAGCCTCACTTGTGAAGGGGAATCGTCTCTTTGGCCTCCCACCTCCTTGATTGATTGATTAATTGATTAACTATTGATTATCGAAGCTTATGAATACCATGAATCGAGTGCGTGAGATTCGATGGCTTTCTCATCGTACACGTGTGTTATGGGTCCAGATCACCTCTGCGTCCACTGGAGGTGCCTTTCATTGTATGTATGTTGAACTTCTTTTACACCGTACAAAGCCAACCGTGCTAATTGGAGGTGTAAAAATACAAATCGGAAATGTAAATAAAAAAATAGAGTGCAGATACCGCGTCCTTGAATTGAATCGAGACCCTAAATCGTGATGAGTAATCGAATTCTCGGGGGTTGTCAATCATGACACTGGCAGTGGTGGATCGGCAGGCAGGTGCGTAGGCACGGTTGTATTACAACGCGTGACTCGATCTGCATACACAGGCTCAAACGCATATTACTCAACGCACTCGAAGGAAGCGAGCACAAAAGGCTTCCCCTGTTAACCTGTCACGTCCATTCATACGTCGTATACTCAGTCAGTCTCTATCAGCGGCCGAATTGAAAGCCGCAATGCATCCGATTCCTCTCCGGATGTGGCGGAGGCTCACGACCGCGTGAAGTGTGACATTGTACGTTGCCACTCAAGCAAGGGAGCTCGCAACCAAGCTCTCATTCCAATAAAAGACATGATGCCTCGCGTGAGCGGGGGCCTCTGCAAGCCAATGACCATAACAACGGAGGGTCGCGTCAGCTCCCCCCCCCCCCGCGAGCCACTAATGCCCCCGGCGCACATTGGGAAAACGAGCCGATGATCTACAAATCGCGAGGGCCAAAAATAAAAAAAAAATCGTTGCGCCTCTGGGATGCCCAGGGCCATCGCGTAGCTGACGCCGCCGCCGCCGTCGTCCGGATCAACCCGTTATGGTGAGCGGCGGCCGTTCTCAGCGAAGTGCTCGATCGAGGCCTCGCGAGAGTCACGAGCGCACGCGCGCACGTCACCGCACGCGTGTAAATATGCGCGGACGATGGCGCGGCGGTGCAAACACTGCAGAGGCGGTGAGCGAGAGCCCATTGATGACCGAACGGCAGTCGATGGGGGCTGGTGTCGTTGCCGCTGCATACCGCCCCCCAAGCGCCTTTGTCTCTCCGGTGTTCATGTTCGCCGCAAAGGCATCGGGGAATCGGTTCAGGCCGAGTTGACCCAGGAGATGCTGATGCCAGGTTCAGAGGCTGAAATTGCCGCTGACATTGTGAAATCGCGCCCAATAACCCAGCGCAGGTCACGAGGGATTTCAACACAACTCACGTTAAGCGCCGAGCCACCGCTGCCCATTATACAAGGCAAGCAGGCACACGGAGACGCTGATCCCTCTCCCCTCCCCCCATGCAATATCATGGACTGTTGGAGGAAGTGCTGGCTATTGGCGAGCACCTATTAAGGGCAGGCATGGCGCACGAGGGGTGGTGTGGCCAGATCCCACACTCGGTCACCTTCGCCTCCCCACATCAGGTACCTCATTTCAGACTAAGTCGACCTAGGACTTGCATCCCACTGGGATTTTTGCACACAGCGTTGGTGTACGGTGCTTTTACTGAAATATTTTGCTGTCTTTTATTGGATTTTCTGTTTGCACTCAGTCACATATTCACTTTAAGATGTTTTCTTGTTCATGTTTTTGTTTTTTGTTTGTTGTGGTCGCAACCGATTCAAGAGCCGAATGGCTCACAGGGCTATACCAAATAAATGAAACTGAATCTGAGGAGTGGCCTAGGACCGGTGAAAATAGAATTCGTCATGAATATTAACCGTGGCTGGGAATTAAATTGCAAGTGAGCATGATTATAGAGCTGCGCGCTGACACCGCAACCACCAAAACACGCAAACGCGCACGCGCGTGTGTGTATGTGTAAATGTTGAACTTTTTTCGCACCGTACGTAACCAACCGTGCTACTACTTCCTTTGTCTCACTGGGCATGTTTTTCTCGGGGACGCTCAATCCAGACTGAGTTACCGATATTGCCACTGATGTTGCAGAATAACGGCTATGAATAGAACATGGGTTCCGGGGATCGGAGTGTAGCACAGGCTAACCCTCCGCCGCTTTCATACAAGACAAAATACATGCGCACAAAGAACTGCCCGAATTGCCTTAACAGGCTTTTGGGCAAAGTGCTGTGAGCGAACGTCTGTGTCGCACGGTCATGGCACACAATGGGGTGGGTTGGACATCGCCACGCCGCGCCCGGCCGCCTTTGTCTCCCCAATTGTGACGTATACACACAGCACCCAGGTACTCGTTTAAAGCCGGGTGAGCCACGGGGAGACCCAGGACCGCTTTAGATAACCGTCGCTAGTGTTGGTGGCCGTGAGCGGGAATCGGAATTCAGGTCGCCGGGGTTCGTAGCGCAGAACCACTTGGGGACCGCTCCCTACATCATACACACGACCGTACATGTGAACGTGCAAAGACAAAGATCCCCCGTATAGCCTTAACATACTGTAGGGGCAAGTGCTGTTAGCGAGCACCTATAAAGGCCGGAACGGTACACGAGGGGGTGGGTGGCCAGCACCACGCCCGACCGCCATTGCCTCCCCAGTGGCGATGTTTACACAGGTGCTCATTTGAGGCTCAGTCGACCTAGGGGAGGCCCAGGATCGGTTCAGATAGTCGTCACTGGTGTTGACCGTGAGCAGGAATCGAACCTGGGTCGCCGGGTTCATAGCGCAGAAGCGCTACCCGCTACAATACCTCGCACACGCACGCTTACAATGAGAGAGGGTCACCTTCAAAGGTAAACAAAGGTGGCCGGTCACCGCCGGTCCCGTTGTCTTTATATTCTATTTATTCGGTGGCATGAAAAAACCGTGGCCACGCCACCACAGACAGGCGGGTCTGCCCGGTGGGCGGGGCGTTCGGGCGGCAGAGGTAGCGTGATGAAAGGGTCACTCGTTATGGGTCTTTATTGAAAATTGCAGCGCCTGACATTCAAGAATTACGAGTTTAATTGAGTGAAAATCAAAGGCGCGCGCGGCTCGACAGAGTGGCCTCGCGTCACGTGACGCAGCGGTAAATATTACCACATTACCTGTCAAGCTCGAAGAAAATAAGCAGGGTCCCTTCTTATCGGGCACAGCAGCAGCAGCAGCACTCTACATTTTGTTTGCGTGTTTATTATGTATGAGCGTTTGTGTGTGGTGAGAGAGAGAGAGAGACCGATTCGTACACACACACACATATATGTGGGCAGCAGTAGGGTCGTGATTAGCGTACTCGGCTACTAACCGAGCAACACGAATTCGTATGTGTGCACAAAAGTACATGACCGCACGCACGAAATGTGTGTTGCGTTTCTCATAAAATGTCTGTAAAAGTTTAAATAAACTGCACTAGAATCCCAATTATACCGAGTGCTATTACGCATTTTCCATTGCAAATGTGTTAGTATTATATTAAAAAAAAAACTATTCTGACAGTGTGCAAACACTAGTGCAGCTGCACACTGAGAATAAATCACAGCACAACAATCGTACTTTATACAGCGATTAACTTCATTAAATATTACAGTTCCTGAAGGACAATTTAGAACCCACAAAGCTAATATCCATGACAAGAGCAGGTTTCTGAGCAAATGTCTCATCCATCAACGAAACTAATTTGTATGGAAATGCAAAAATAAATATCGATGCGCTATATATGTAAATTCAGAGGCGTGTAATACAAAGTAATGGGCATTATCAACCTTGCATGATGGCCGAACCGTAATGCATCTTTTAAAAAAAATGTGGATGACTATTAACGCTCTCTCAATAGTTTTTGAAAGCTGTCCGAGGTCTGTGGCACGCGCAATAAGCGGTCGCTCCCGTTTTTTGAGTAGCTGGGGGGGGTGATGGGGGGTTGAGGGTTAAAAAAAAAGATCCATCTCTCTGTAAAACATTTTTTATCCATCCTTTAGTGACAGCTATCAGGGAAAATCTGCGCCTTGCAGTAAATGATGTGCCCACTTCAATTATGTCTCGAAGCGCCCACCCGGTCCGTGCCTCGCTGTTTGATGACGGCACGACGCAAGGGAATGAAAAAGTGGAGAGAATTAAAAAAAAAAGGATGGGTGGGGGCGGTGGTTAGCTCACTTGCGCTATGAACCAGGCGGACCCGAGTTCGATCCCCGGCCATGGCTGTCTTGCGCGGTGGGCGATGTCTGAATTGGATCTGGAAGATCCCCCTCCTCCCTCCCCCCCCCTGCCTCCCTTCACACCTCCTTCACCACTTACCAGCATGGTGAAGTATGGTCAAACAATCATTATCGCCCACAAGAAGTGGGGAGGCCTCCGTCCAGGAGTGCATTGGAAAGAGCTGTGAATTGTTCTTTATATTGCCTGTTAATTTAAATAAAAGGAAAAGGATGCATAGCACTGGATATGGTAATTATTTTTGTATTCCTTCACTGTTGAAATAACATCTTGCTAATTGCTTTTGCAGGTGCAAGAGTGCTAGACTGTGTGTTCCTGCAAACAATTATTACGGTGACAACACTAGCACATACATATACACACGGACGCAATGTTACGTGCTTATTATATATGTAATCAAATACAAAGGACGTAATGTTACGTGCTTATTATATATGTAATCAAATACAAAGGCAAAGGTGCAGCTCTGCAACTGCTTACTCACACTGCCGCTAGCAGAAGGGTCTTAACTGAAATCAGCTCCAGAGATACCCTCCAGAGAGAAGTTGGCCTCCTCTTCCAACCATTACACCACAGCAAGTATCCATTACATTTGCAAATGACGACGTAACAATTTACAGCTCTTGGTCAGAATCAGAATATGTTTTTATCCTGAAGGAATCCGATGAACTCTCCAGCTCCTTCTCATAGATGTCCAGGAGGGGCGGGTCGGGATGCTACAACAAGAAACAATACAAACAATGATAGTTGCGCAAAGTACATTAAATATAAACTAATCACCCCAAAAAAATATAAATTAAACTAAACCATCACCATCGTACCAGGCAAAACCCACTGAGGTATTAACTTATATTTCAGAAGCAACCTGGCATCATCACCAATGACAGCCAAACAAAGTGGCTTGCTGTCGTGTAGAAATGTATAGCAGTAAAATAATCTAAATAATCTCAATGCACTTTTTTTCTAAATGTGAAGGAGGGAGAAAAACAAATCCATGCTCGATGAAGGCCCCACCTCCCCACCCAACTGGCAATGCTTGTCAGCAATTACAGTTGTTTGACCATCCAAATGCCAATCGGTTTTGGGATGGTGAAGAAGGCTGCCAAAGTTCATCACTCAACACACTGATGATGAAACACCGATTTAAGAGCTCCTTAGCTCACAGGGCAATTCTAAATCAACTGTTCAAGCTGTTCAAGCCGTGAGCGGGAATCAAACTCAGGGTGGTTTTGTAGCGAAGTGCGTGCACCACTGTGAAAATCCCCCCCCCCGCCCCCCTACTCCCCACAGTACATAAACGCAATTTTGAAGTTGGAGAATTGACAATGACAGTCTTGCTAATTGCCGGACGGCTTAAACACAGCAAGGTGGCACAGTGGGTGGTTGTTTCTGCCAGTCATCTCAATTCGTCACAAAACGACACCCCCGGGGACCTGCCCCATGACCCCTCTGCCAGCGACACTTCAACGCTTCACGTCGCCTCCAAGTGCACCTAGCCTGGCACCAGTGCCATGGCCATGTTGCAACCACTGAGTGAAGAATGAAAGTCGTGGATGCACATGCTCTTGCATGGGATTTAATCAAAGCTGCAGTGTGGAATCTTCAGCAATGATTGATAAAGGCAACCATACTTGGTGCTGACGGTACCACTGCACCCCGTGCCAGACTTAATAGGTACTTGCTGACATTATCTTCTCTGGAATGCGTGCGATTATTGATACTATCATGTGTAATTCTAGATTTTAAGCTTGATGCAGCAAATCTGGCTGTGACGGTCCCACCTGATGACGGAGACTTGTGTTGCCTCCGAAACGTCGTGATTTTATTATTTTATTTTTTTATTAATTTTAATTTAGTTTTTTACCTACGTGACTTTACCGAAAGAACTAAGGGTATAACTATCATGCGTACACAGCCTGCACGCACATGCAATACGTATTAATCCAAAGGCTCGTCTATGCACCAGGTGAGAATATAAAATTCACCATCCCTTCGCGTGGCAAACCTGGCAGCTGCAAGCAAAATCGCTCACTAAAATGTCATTCTTGGCGAGAGTTACATGCTGGGCTTGGGAAATGACACTGGCGCACGTTGATTCAGCTGTTTTGGAACGTTGCCCACATGGATCCCTTCAAGTTCAAGTTCATTTATTAGGTGTAGCCCTGTGAGCCATTCGGCTCTTGAATCGGGTGCAACCGCAACAAACAAAAAACAAAAACATGAACAAAAAACATCTTAAAGTGAATATGTGACTTAGTGCAAACAGAAAATGTAAGAAAAGACAGCAAAATATTGCAGAAAAAAACACCGTACACCAACGCTGTGTGCAAAAATCCCAGTGGGATGCAAGTCAAACAACAACAACAACCACAAGACAACTTAGATTAAGGCCATCAGTCTAACTCTGTACTACAACAAACAAACATGGCTAAACCAATACACTTTTCGAAATCACCAAAATAAAGCCATGAAAGCAATGAAAAAGCAATCATAGGAACTGTGACGGAATTTTCACAATAAATGGCATTAAAGCACGCATGAGAATAGTCTACGGCGGAGTTTGTTTGACCCGGCTGTCAGTCTCTCCATCGTTTCTCTCGGTGTCCACGTTGTTTCATTACACTGGTCAACAAAAAAAAAACATGTTTTTCTGGCCTGGACTTTTGCAGCTGTTTTAGACTAATTTCAGGGTGCTGATTCCAAATCTGATCTCAGATTTGCTCTATCACATCATTTTTATGCTATCGGCATACCCCATTTTCATTGATTTTACCCGAAATTAACTCTGTCACTTATGATTGCAAGTTGTTGCGAGTCAGTGACTGCTTTAGTGTTAAAATATGGTGCTGTATTTTTAGGATAGTGTGTTTATAATATAATTTTATGTAGATATCCACATTTATTGAATAATTTTCTGCTGCAGTTTTAATGAAAATGCAATATTTGATATCTCAAAAACCTGATGTGATAGACAAAAACTAATGCCAGATTTGGAATCAGCACCCCAAAATTACCTTAAAACCGTTGGAATACCTTATGCCAGAAAAAGTGTGTTGAGCAGTGTTATTGATTTAGCTTCGATGTCTCGTACTTATATCGAGGCCCTGGAGGGCTCCATTGCTATGATGAGGTACTGTGTTTGGATTCAAAATAGGCTAAAATTAGAGTGTTACTTCAATTGAATGCCCAAGTTGATGCAGGGATGAGAAGCCCTCACTGTGTAAAACAAAACTGGCCGTGTTTTTATTGGTGGCAACTGCCTGCACTATTGAGCTACACACTGTACGCATACAAAGCATACTGAAAAAATTGAACTTTTGGAAAATGTTGGCTTTTACTCAAAAAGGGTCTCAAAAGCATTCTCTTTTGTTCCCGTGCCCAGTCGGGAAAAGCTATTTTATCTACACACACATTTTGCGCTGATATCCAAAGCAGAACGATCATTAGACACAAACAAAAGAAAGCTGCAGATACATCAATCGAAATGGCACGATGAATGGGTGGTAATAATAATAAAAAGAATATATAAAAAGAAACAAACTCCACAGCATTTATCCGTGAAAAGGTGGTAGAAAAAAAATATATTTTGTCAACAGGGGGAGACGGTGGGGGGGCAAGGGCTGTTGGAATAAAATGTGCACCAGCCTCTAGAGCAGGCATAACTCATGGCCGTCCCCTGTCAGGCCAAAATGGCATCATTTTAATTGGCGATGAGCTCCGGCTCATGCCCAGGTCCGAGGAGGGCGAGCAAGCAAGAGGAGCACGGGAGAGAGCGTGTCTCAAGATCCCTCACGCCACCGCCACCGCCGCCGCCTCCAAACAAGACTGGCATAAGGAGAGCGGCAGCAGTGCAGGGCCCAACAACATATCATGTGCACCAACAGGTGCTTGTGCACAAACACGTCCACGTCGACGTTTACGTACACCTTGTGCTCTCTTTTAGCCCCGCCCCCCCCCTCTCAATACGTTCCATTCATTGGCTACCACATTCTGATAAGCTCCCCCCCTCTCCTCCCCCTTAACTTGCATTTAAGAACTTGCATCTTGGAATCCCTGCCTCACTTGATACAGCAAATCTGACTGTGACGGTCCCACCTGATGACGGAGACTTGTGTTGCCTCCGAAACGTCGTGATTTTTTTTATTTTATTTTTATTAATTTTAATTTCATTTTTTTACCTACGTGACTTTACCGAAAAAACTAAGAGTATACGGGCCCAGCTTGGCACGATTATCCTGCTTCCCCTGCGGGGTTCTCCGCAGATTGCCTCGTTGAGTCTCTGGCGTTAAAACACCGGATCGTCGGTCACTGCGCGTCCGCTGCTGGACGAAGGGCTTCTCGTGCCATCGTCCTCCCTCAGTGGCCTTGAGATGCCGCAATCAGTTGAAGAGAAGGAGCATTACGATGATATTATTAGAAGGGGCGGTTAAATTTCGATTTTATAGCTTTTGTGACTTGCAGGGATTCATTTTCTTGGTTCTTTCGGTAAAGTCACGTAGAAGGGAAATAATAAAATAATAAAAAATAAAACATAATAAAATACAATTCTCACAAGCTTGGTGGTGTTCATTCGGATGCTGTCTTTCCGACAGCCCTGTTCTTCACCTGAGGACGGCTGCTTGCGCTGTGGCCGAAACGTCGTGGGAATTTTATTTTATTATGTTTTATTTTTATTATTTTATTATTTCCCTTCTACACGACTTTGCCGAAGAAACCAAGAAGATTAGAATGAGAGTTTCGATTATTTGGCTGCTTTTATCAATTCCCACGTGTGACGATATGAGGCGCTTCCATGGGCTGATACGTGTGGCCAGGTCGCCTTTGAAAAGGAGCTAATAGCTCAAGTGGGCTTTGCCTGATCAGTGCATTCGTGTCACCAGTGTCATCGTCGGAAACATTTCACTTGCACTTCATGGCTTGGCTTCGCGAACGAAGATCTAGAAAGGACATCCACGTCTTCTGGCTGACGAGGCCTATGCAGGACAAGCAGGTCCTGCCACAACGGCTGCAAGTATAGGTCTGATCTGGGATGGGTGCTGAGGGATCATAGCTCTTCCTCCTCATTTTGTCCTCCATACGGGCCCTGCGGGTATCTTCGAAGGAGGTTGCCTGGTGGACTGTGTGCCGCCAGGAGTTGCGATCAGCTGCTTGTGTTGCCCACTGACGGTGATCGATGCAGCAAGCAGTGAGGGACTTCTTCAGGGAGTCTTTGTATCGCTTTCGTGGTGCCCCTATGTCGCGATGGCCAGAGGACAGTTCTCCATACAGCACAATCTTATGCACAATGTGTAGACTGTTACACATTGTGCATAAGATTGGGCAGACACATCGCGAGAAGGAACGTGTTGTGCACACGAGGTGGACTTGGCCGCTTTGTCTCTGGTGCTGCTGTTGTCATATTCCCCGCTGTGGATCATTCCATCGGCCGCCATTCCATCACGAGTCTTGGCCATCGGGCAACATGCATTCTAGCCGTTACGTGTCCAGCCCCCCACACCCATTGACAGAAGACAAAGACAAAGATTCCCCGGCATCGTCTGAACAGACTGTTGGGGCAAGTGTGCTGTTAGCGAGCACCTAATGAAGGCTGGTGCGGCACACGAGAGGAGTGCGTGGCCAACACCACGCCCGGCCGCCTTTGTCTCCCTAGTGATGATGTTTACATACCGCACCAGGCACCCATTGAAGGCTGAGTCGACCTAGGGGAGGCCCAGGACCGGTTTAAATAATCTTCACCGCTGTTGGCCGTGAGCGGGAATCGAACTCAGGTGGCGCCGCGTGCTAACCGCTCCACTACTGCTCCCCCACAGCCATTTACGGTCACTGCATCACACTCTTCTGCGGCCGTCTGGAACGCTCTTGCTTCCCGATATTAGCAAGCCACTGGAGCTATGCACTTCTAAATCATCTATATTGACAACTATTTTTTCATTTGTTTTACTTTGCTGTATTGTGTTTAGTTTGTTGTCCTTCCCCCGCACCTCTGATTGGTATGGTTGGCGACAAAATAAGTTCAATATACATGAATTCACTTTCTGCGATTGGCATTTGTTCCCCGATCCGTGCATTCATCTCTTCGTCTCATCGGTGTGCATCCCAAGCCTGTGCCTCTCCATGCTTCATTGCTTTCGTCTTTTGTTCCAGGTTCTTTGCCAGTGTCCATGTTTCTGATCCATATGCCACAGCTGGCAACATGCACTGGCACTGGAAGGGAAGCTTGCTACCCAGAGGGTAGCCATGACTGGGAGAGAGAGATGAGACCAACTCATAGGCGGAAGCGACATGGATTACAGCACCACAAGACCATGATGGATGGTGATGGCATGGGGAGACCGTTATCCAGCCGTGGAGAGACGATGTCTGACGAGGTTATTATTTAACAACTTGCATTCTTCATCATTAGACCTCCTTTGCCAGTACCAAAATATAATATGTTTTTTCTCTTTTTTTTGGCAACAAAAATGAAACCTTTTTACAAGGATTCATGTCTGCATTAATCACAATACTTGCAGTCAAAATGCAAACAAAAAACACACTATGATAATAAATGCATTTTCCTTGAAACTGATTGGTCCACACCAAGGGACGGCTTTCTTTTGAGCCTCGACCCAATTGGTGCTCGACCAGAGGACGCCAAAAGGCGTACAGCTCAAAGACAGCGGCACTATCAAAGTAATGCGGACTCGGGGTGAGCATCTACATCATTCGACCTCCTTTGCCAGTACCAAAATATAATAATAGGGTTTTTCCCCTTTTTGCATATATTATCATAGTGTGTTTTTTGTTAGCATTTTTACTGCAAGTATGGTGGTTAATGCAGACATGAATCCTTGTAAAAAGGTTTCATTTTTGTTGCCAGAAAGAAGGGGAAAACCCCTATTATAATAACTTGCATTCTATGGCACAAAAACTAAACAACACCTGCCCATGTATGTATGTAAAGAAGTTATTTGTGTGCATTATAACGACCATTTATTGCTAGGATTTACATTTTATGCAGATGCAAGCAGTACATGAAATGCTTATACGGTATTTCGTTTTCGTGCAACGAAAGCGATTTTCGGAAACTATCAACTTTGTCTCCAGCGACGTGCTTTAATATCTGCTGCAGCTGCAGCACATGAGGAATTTCACTCACACAAACGTGGCTGAATAATTACGGACTTTTTACAGGCACCGCTATCAGTTGTTTAATGCATGCTCGTCAATCTAGAGAACGTATAATTTAGTAGGGAAATGTCTATTTTCTTTCCTTCTCTGTATCCATGTCATTGTCATAGCTTAAGTAATTAGTGAATAGTTTTTTTTTTACGTGATGCTGCAAATTGCCCGTTTCACTATCACACATTCTAGAGACAATTAGAGCGGAACTTACCCGAGGAGCTGCGCTATCCACATCAGCGAGTGCGGTGTTCATTAATACGACTCGGTGTTTGTTCTCGAAATAAACAAACAACGCGGCCGAATTAGCAAAAAAATATAACAACAGAAAAAGATATCACAGCACCAGGTTTGTCAAAACCCCTCTTCAGTGAGGGTCATTGCCTAGCATGCGAATGCTCCGTAGACACGCAGCTGGTTTGGTCGCGGAGCTGGCAATCAACACACCGTGTTGACGAAGGTTTTCGAACACAAAGCGCGCCTGTGAGTTCACTCGTGCCCGGTGCAACTCCAGCAAGCGTTGATGCAATGGGCAGCTGCTTCAGAAATATTTTTTATCCGAACCGTTATTAGTTGCACTGGAGGAATCCGACGGGCTCGGCATGTTACGCGTCGTTGAATTTTCATTCGCACCGCGCGTGAAGCCAACCGCGCTATCCGTAGGTGCGGGGAGCTCGATGCCACAGATTTCCCGTAGGGGCACGTCAGTTTTAGTCGTACGGCAGCATTAAACTGGCCCCCGTCACGCGAATGTGGAATTTCCTACCACGGCTGTAGGCCACTAATCGACATGAGCACTGCTTTGCTGTTTGACTTCCCCCCCCACCCCACTATCCCTCACCCCCCACCAATTGAACTAAATTACATGATTTTGTGGCCACTATATTGATTACATTTTTTTTTATCCTATCATCTAAAAAAAAAATTGGGATCTAATAACGTTCCCGTCTGTTTGCTCCATGAGCCTAAATGCAACCGTTAGCGGACCACTTGAAACAATCGAATCTCGGCCACGTGATTCGAAGCACGTGCATCAATAATGGATTTTTGTCGTTGAAACGATGCATCATAGCTTGCCAGTGTATTATAAAATAGCATGGCATGTTTGTAAATACACTGCTACAAAGGCCTGCTCGCTGAATAGTATAATATACCGTCAACAATTTATATGTGATAGAATGTTTAAACTGGTCGTGTCGAGGCGATTCATTTATATAAAAAAAAAGACACGAATTGTTTAATACCACCTACAAAATCAACGTGTCGGTGTAATAAAAGAGTGTTCTCGGAGGAGATTTTAACTTTAAAAAAATGAACCCGTAAAAACAAAGTTTTTCACTATAAATCCTTTATATGCGTGGCGGCTAGAGTCCTCTCGTCCTCTGGCTTGAGATGGCTGCCACCTATGGGTCAGATGATTGCCTGCCACCATTAAGCAATTGGTAATTAATTATAAAAAAAAAACATTTCCAAAAATGTTGAAAATTTTGGAAAAAACATTTCAGGAAAATAAATTATCACGCACAACGAGTCTATGTGCAAAATGTCAGCTCGATTGGATCACGGGAAGTGGGTTAAAAAACGACCGAAAGATTTGCACGGTCATAAGAACGCAAGCAAGCAAGCAAGTGAACTTAATATAAAGGATTTAAAAAAGTTGAATTCAAATCAGATTTAAAAAATGGAACGTGATAATGACACTTTCAGGAAGCTGATGAAAGCAAAACAAACGATTCCCAATTTAATTGTACAACTTATGAAATAAGAAACAACTGTAAAGCCAATCGTATCACTAAAAAATTTGATTGCTTACCATTTAAATCAAATCAAATTAGCGGGAAATCGCTTAAAAGTCCAGAAACTTCAAATAATATTTTGCCCGAATATTCATTCTGCTGACATGATCAAACCCGTCGGGGCCTATTACATTCGCAAGCAGTGTTGTACAGCATACGTTGTTGTTTTTTTATTCCAAGACAATTCACATGGGTAGATAGAGTAATGTAAAAAAAACCACGAATATATATTTGTAATGGTGCAACATTTGTTCTCGTTACAGTATGGCACTAAAGGTTTGACGTCCTGTTCCTTATTTCCCAGAAGGTGTCTTATTTTTTTTTTTTGAGAATCAGCAGATTGTTCCACACGTTTGCACCAAGCACAGTTAATTCCGACACCTTTCCATCCCACCCCCGTCAGCGTTGTAGGATGCTTTTGTCTTGAATGGCGCTCTGTACATGTTAAGTATTATTAGTTGTTATTTTTATTATTATTTGAGACGTCGTCTGTTTACAAACGACGCCCGGGTCACTGTGTGAGGCTGAGGCAGGCCCTCAAGAGTCACGAGCCACACCCACGGGCTCTTGAAACAACGAATGTAAAAAAGGTATTTTGGGAGCCCATTCTCGTGATAAAATATGCATAGCCATCGATCAATGCGGCTCATAAAATAAGGCGGTTGAGCTTGTTAATTGCCTTATTCTGGTGCTGTGGTGGCCACACCGCATCTGGCATGTGATCCAGCCCCTGTGTAGGCAACGAGTGTTGGTGGATCCTCGCACCGATGTTGTGAAACTCCCTTCCTGTTCACGTCAAGGTGCCATACTCTGGCTCGCCAGGAGAATGCAGGGCAGAAAATGTGGACTCCACATCTACCATATGTGTCGGGTATAGAGCCTTGCTCCCTCGCACGCGTGGGGTTTTTTTTCTGGGCGCTCCTGTTTACACCCACGTGTAAAACACTCGTTAATTGGCCGAAAGCATCTTCATGTGTACAGTCCCGCAGAGCTTGGGCAATTGGTGGTGCTTGACTCATCGCCTGGCTTCTTTCCTGCTGGTCTGTGCCTCTGAGTTGTTCTCTATCTTTGAGAGCAAGTTCATTCCGAGCAGTGGCACGTTACGAGTTGAATCTATTATTATTAAAAGATTAATAATGGTGCTCTTTTATCGCAATTTTATTTTTTATTGAGGAAAGCTGATTAACTGTGCGCTCGTTCAAAATTGAGTTTGGCAAGTCCGATAATAATTTCCCATGACTATATACGTATCGATACAACTTCAAGGAAAGGCCATGAGTGATGTTATGCTTTTATGAATTTTGTTTAATCATCGATGATCAAGGCAAGTATTTTTTTGTATATTTGACTACAATTAAGCGTCATAGTTTACATCGCCTAATTAAACGCATGCTTAAACGCGGCACCCAAAAGATTGTATTTTGAAGTCACAGACAGCCCCGGCATAATTAATAATGCAAATGTAATTAAAATAGATTCAGAGCAAGAAACAATTGTCGGCAATAACAAATCACCTCTTATTTTAATTCCTTAGCCGTCAAGCTGCAGGGAGGAAGACACACGGAGCTCCACTCTATCAATATGCGGAGACAAATTTTAATTCAAAATCAGAATCTTGATTTATCTCCATTTACTTATGAGCACTGGTCCGCACTTAAAAAAAATTACAGGACTATGCCGTGGTCACTCAGGATAGGATAGAATTCCCACTTGGTTAAAACAGAATAAAACCCGAAGCTTGAAACGTAAACATATCACTGCTAGCTAGCACCTAGGCTCGATTCGAGACGTCAATACCACGGTAAATGTCGTCCGCTATACGATCCGTGAGAATCGCGTCGTCTGTTTGGGAAAAGAGGTCACCGTTGTGTGATTGTATCGTTGTTTGATAACTTTTCCTTAAATGCAAAACATTAGTGACACATCGATAAATAAAGTTCACAGCAACCATAAAAGTTCGAACAAAAAAGCATTTATCCATTATATATAAGGGCTTTGTAAAATGTGTTCCAACAGCAGTGTGATTACGTGCCTTTTAATGACACCATGTGCGTTATAATAGCGAAGTAAAAATAACGAGGAGACTTATCGTAGACTTATGTTGGGTGAACCGCAGTTAAGAAAAAAAACTCTCAAGCGATGTTTATTCATGCTTGAAGTACAGCAAGGTACAAACCCAAGACGATGATAATGTGAAGCTTAATTACAAAATGATGAGAAACTGATATCACGAGATAATACGCAGATGCAATATCCACACGCAAACACAAGTCCGTATTGCTCGCTGCACTGCTACACACACATACACAAACTCATTTCCTTACATCCATCAACATACGTTCATGCCGGCAAAACTGTTTCATAATTACGATCGTAGTCAGCAGCGCGATATGGTTAAAACGTCATTAATTTAGTTACGCATCTATTTTATAAAATCATCCCCCCCCCCCCCGTTGCAAGAGGAATTGCTAAAGCGGACATTCGTCTTGGGGGGAGATTAGAACACTTTTGCAACGTGGGCCAGGTGCGGCATCGCTCCGCCAATGATGCGCACGGGACGCGCGCGTGCTGCCGCTCTAGAATCGTCGGTGTACTTTCGAGGTGTCTTGCGCAACTTCCGGCAGTGGCTAACGAGGAGTGCGTCGGGGGGCCGCTGAGGCAGCAGCGCTGAAATCCTCGGGTTCGAGATCCTCATGGGGAACGGCGTAAATTAGTATCTGACCGCCCTGGGGCAATGAAAAGTTCCCGAGCACAGAGCGGTTAATGACCTCAGCTCTGGCACCAGTGATTGCTTGGAAATGATCGCATTTAAAAAAAAAAATCGCATTTTTTCTCTCGCTCTAAACGTGCCCGGATTTTAGGGTGCAATAATTTAGCGGCAGAGAAATGTTGAAACAAGCACGTGGTTTGGAAAATAAAGAACATAATCAGCGCGCAGTTGACAGGAAAACATGTTCAACGATGAGCCGTTCTCAGTTAATAGAGTTACCTTCTTCTCAGTAAGGATTCAAACGATGAAAACGCGAGCTTATCTCTATGATCGGCCCCAATAGGACATGGGTAAAAAAGAATGTTGAAGGCATAAATGCACGAACAAAAATGCTTACATTGTATAATCTGGCTTCAAAGTGGTATGCAATCAGCCCATGTGTGAACATTTGCCACATGCAAGTAAGATTGTAAAATGCACATTTTTCTCAAACTATGGAAATGTTCGGGGTCAACAGTAAACACGAAAGCACAGCCACGTGACTCGTGTGACCAGCAAGCCGACGTGAGTAAATGTTCAAATTAATTCTACAACAACCAATTATGAATGAAGTTACTAATAATGCAGACAACCATAACAATTATTCCAAAGTATAGTTTGTTTCTGATGACCACATCCATGATAAAATGTAATAACACTATGTAATACAATTTGTGTTCCTGGGTAGTAAGTGTTATTTCATAATTGCTTATGCCTTAAAAAGTATAGAAAATGGCAATTATTCCCACAAACTTTACTTTTGTGACCAGGTAATTGATATAATAGGTTTTTCACGTTTTTTTCTGGCAAAAAAACAGGTGTTAAGATGTTTAAACACCAAACTGAAACCTTTTACAAGGAATCATGTCTGCATTAACCACAATGCTTGTGGTCAGAATTCAAACAAAAAACATCCTCTGATAATATATGCATTGTCCTTGAAACTGATTGGTCCACACCATCCAAAAAGTTCCACTGCTTAAGCCTAGACGTCAAAAGCTCGGCATTGGACTTCGTGAGACCAAGATCTCTGATCAAGTCATTGAGGTATTTTTAGTTGGAGTAGTATGGGTTTCTCTCCTCAGCTCCACCTCTGAAATTGTCATCTGGATCTACAACGTCTTCCTCGCTCTCTGACTTGCTGCTCTCTTCTAAAGACGGCTGCTCTCTCTCCGGAGGAGTGGGTTCGGGGAGCTCATTGCAGTGTGGCACCGGGGCGATGGATGAACGAAGGTCCGGATACGTGATAGCAGATGCAATCTTGCCAGTCCGAAGTTTGGAAGGGTCCACCATGCAGAAGTAGCAGTTGCTTGAGTGGTCAGTGGGTTCCTGCCAAATTCTTGGGATAGCGAACTTCATGGCTCTCTTTTCCCCTCTGTACTATCCTACAAAAATAAATTGATTTCACCCATGACGAATGTGTAAGAGATTCTCGCAAAAAAAATTATACGTGATATATTTTTCAATAACATTGAAAATTGTAAAACATTCAAAAATGTAAAAAAATTTTTTTTTTACAATTTTTATCTAAAAAAATTCCGAACAACAATTGTCCATCTGACCTTCCAGAGTTTTTTTTGCATTGCCCGCAGGTGAAATGAGGTTCCCAGGGTTTGTCTTGATCCCCAACAGGCAAGGCCATAATTATAATATATATTGGGGGGGACACATCTATGTAAATAAAAACAACAATTTGCTAAACCTTGGCCACAATATCTGGACTTGTCTTCATATAAATCAATGCAATGATTTCTGTTTATATGATTGTGGTTATGGTTGTACTTTATTAATCCCTAATCTCTGCCATTACACACAATGAAACAAGAAATGGTAAAAAAGTAAAAACAGAGCAATGTAATACAATACACTATTAGACATTATTGTAAAAAATAAATAAAAAGTCCATCCCATGTATTAGTAAATTTTTTCATATTTCAGGCAGGAAATTCGTTTTCAAATTTAGATATTCTTCTGGGTTGGGACCCCCAGACGCCCTGGAAGATTTGGTCCCCCCCAATGTTGATTCTATGGCTACGGCCTTGCCGACAGGCATGCCGAAATATGCCTTGTAGGCCTCACACATCTTAGCAGATGCTTCCACAGAGTACTTTTTTGCTCTTGTCTTGATAAAATTGGCCACAGACATCGCAAAATACGTCTGCCGGATACTTGCTGCCTCTTGATGCCATCTCAGAAAAATTGCAGAGATGTATCCACTTCGGCAGCTGGAACTCAACTGAACTGGTGGGCTTAAGGCCCCTGTATTTATACCGCTATTTATATTACTGGAAAGTTCTAGAATGTTTAAGAAGTTACTCCAAGTTTACTCAGCACTGAATCTGTCTGGAATGTTCTGTAAAATAGGTAGATATCTAAATATCACTGTCCTGGTCACAAAAGCAAAGTTTGTGTGGAATAATAGCCATTTTCTGTACTTCTGAGGAAGAAGCAATTAAAAAATAACACTTACGACCTAGGAACAAACAAGAATTTTTACACTGTGTAATCAATGAATATTACCCATTCACATGAATGGGTCGCCACAGTGGCGAGATGTTACCGACCTCACCTGGTATACAGGGAGTCGTGGGTTCGATCCTGACCCCTCCACATTTAAACACATGCGTTTTGAGTATTTGGCTGCTATGAATTTACACCTGATAAGCCACTTTATTGAGCTAACATTTGTGCCCAGGTCGCTTCTGAAATAGACATTTATAGCTCAATGGGCCTTACCTGGTCAAATAAAATAATACAAAAATGTAAGTAGTGTTTTTTTCTCCAGTTACTGCCAGTTTTCTCCCGCAGGCCAAACATCAATCGGATTGGTCAAATATGTAAATGTTCAACCTTTCCAAATCAGGGTTTTGAGGCTCAGCGTGGCTATCCTCGACACATAAAGGACGTTTTTACGACTATGTTTTGACATTGAATGTTACAGATTCTAACATTTTCGTTTGAATTCCGATTAATGCACCTTCTTTGGGTATCTCTTTGCAGATGCCGAACGCAGGGATAGAGTTTAAAATAGACATCAGTTAGTCGAGTGACATGTTAAAATAAAAAAAAATAATCAGGATGAAAGAAATTCTAGCATGCTGAAGCACACAAAAATAACCACCACCATCATCATGTAGATTAATGCAAGGGGGGGAGGAGACGTATAGCTACAGCCTTGCATGTTTTTTTACGCCACTGTTGGTGCAACGGTATCCGCTAGAGGGAGCTATAGAGTCTCACTCTAGAGTGTATTTGGCCTAATTTTACACACAGGCCAAATATGTCTTGGTGGAGGCAGTTAAATGCAGTAACACGTCTTAAAAAAGCTGAGGATACATCCGACGTATTGGCCCAAAGCAGTCAATGATGGAAAAAAACATACGGCAGACTGAGGAAATAAATTATTATCAATGTTAAATGTGTATAGCCCACGTCCAATCTCAATTGCGAACCTCAAATTCAAGTTAAACATTTCCCGGCAAATCTTCTTCTATCGCCTTCACAACTCTGAATAATTCACCGCCTTAAATCTTCCAGTGTCCCTGGTCTCAAAATCTTCAAGGTTACATTTTTTGCGATCACTTTAAATTAACATTTCTATTTGAAATTCTCACTGATGAGAACAAGTTGTGTTTCTGTCAGAAATCTCATATGTATTTTTTTTTTTAATTACACGTATGTACCAAACCTTGAGAAGATGTCTATCACAGCTATGCTGGGAGACTGAATTAATAAAACTCAAAGAGTTTTTTTGTTCATCTCAGCTGTCAAAGCGACTAAGATTGTAGCTCAGCAGCGCACGAGAAAGCCTTTTTAGTCCTTTCGCCTTAATTCTCGTCCAATTCAAATCGATGCTTATAAGCCGGCTGTGTAACTCATAGGGACAGCTGCAGTGTTCAGCGAACAACCCTCATAGCCATCATCCTCTGAAATAATAGGTTTGAGTCCAGAACGGCGCACGCACCACTCCCCAACCACATCCTCTCCTCTAGCTGCAATTCACCGGTCAGAATGTCTCCGCGTGTTATTGTTGTTGCTGGGACACGGCCTAAAGCAGTCCCCACGATTCCCAAAGGTAAGTGTCCGAGGCCCACGTACTTTCCCTAACGCTCGTCCGTCATTTTGCTATTGTTCCTTGATCCACGTGTTCGTCGTGGACAGTCCCTCCGGCTCCACGCCTTTCCGTGTGCCAGAGGTCGCAACCGGGTACCCGATACCCGTACCCTACCCGATACCCGGCTACCCATACCCGGCCAGGTACGGGTACGGGTACCCATTTGCGACCCTGGTGCGGCCGGGTACGGGTACGGGTAAGGAATCAAAACCCGTTTGCGACCTCTGCCTTCCGCACTTTTCCACATTTTAGCAATGATCGCGATCGAGCGTTGTGCTATCGAGTTGGCCGCGACTGACATCATCACCTCCGCCGCAGTGCGTTTCAGTCTCTCTGGGGCACCGGCGAAGTCTACTCACCGAACAAGTAGTCTATTAAGCACTTTAATTACGGTGCCACTTCACGACACATCGCGTCTGGCTCAGAGCTTCGATATTAAAATGTCCCCTTCCCATTTAGTTTAACGCTCTCGTGGGTACAACACAGACAAACGAGCATCCATTCAACTCGCGCGGGTTGATTGTTTTTTCTCGCGGAATTTTGTCTGACTGTTGTTGTGGGCGGTCGTGACGAAGCTGGGCTTCGAGATAGGGTTTTGTCATCGAACAGAAAAAAAACACGTTTGGGTTAACGATGTATTCATACTTACGCGATTTAACCCAAAAAAAACCTCTGCTATGGGTAATAGTAACTGACTCATTGCAGTCGGTATGCATACTGCGCCATCTAAACATGGCAAAGCCAAGTTTGTTAATTAAAAAAAAAAACATTGTTTTATTCAGCATGGCGCAACGTTTTTGTTTTTGACCCAAAGCCTCCTCCGCACCGTCTCTGTTCATCACGTGTCAATATGTACAAGGTGGACGACCACAGCGAAGTTATCCGGCAAGCCAGTTGCCTTTACTGGTGAGGGCAAAGTGTGGGTATGCCCGGCTCTTCCTACGTATGCATGATGACCTTTCACACCGCAAGTAGCCAAACGTGCTAATCGGGGGTTCGATTCCAGTGACCAATTCCTGTCTTTCGGTATTGGAAATCAACTTCGAAAATGACTACGGGTTTACCAATTACCGTTCCACGGTGCCAATAACAACCGAACAACTTTGTGCGTAGACAATAATTCACGTGCGTAGTATTTGTTTTCTCCCACTCTCAAACGGTTCTTTTTTCAAAGCGACTCGGTGAAACGTTTCTCCCAGACATGTCATATCCATTTCACTTACCATTCGCATACGTTCTGCAAAAAAGGGCATTTACCTAAATTGTTAGCTTCTAAATATACTTCAACCTAAATGTCAGTAGGGTTTTTTTTAATATTAAAATAACAATACTCATTGTGAAGTATTTTCAGGAGCCTACATTTTTTTAAATTGTATTTTCATTTGGCTCAATCACACGCAGCGATGACACAATTACAATGCCACAATTTGCCAGCAGCTCTAATTGGATATAGGACAACGACATTAATTGGATATATAAATAAGTGGCTTCTGGAGGGCTTTGCGAATGTGTTCTGGAAAGTGACTCTCAGCTCATTACTTATCCTCCAGCCAAACGAAATGTAGGTCACGCGTCCTTTAAAACACTCAAGTACAGACGCTGGCACGCTGGACAATCAAACTAGGCTGTGGTAAGTATCAAACCACCCTCAGAGGACCGCTCAAAAGTAGTGGATTTCTATGGGCCCCATAACACTCAGGCCAAGATACCACCACACAACAATCTGCACTGATGGGCAACGCGCTTTTAGCTCGGAAACCTATCAAGGCAGCCACGGCACAGAAGTGGGGTCAGCAACAAGCCTGGCCACCTTTGTATCCCCAGTGCTGATCTTTACCCACCGAATCGGTTACTCATTGAAAGTTGAGTCGCATGTATGTTTGTTGAACTTCGTTCACACCGTACGTGGCCAACCGTGTTGATCGCATCTTACCCGATTCTATCTTTGAATGTATTTGTACGAATGTCTTCTCGAGTCGGGGCTGACGTTAGATGTCAAAACAAAAAACCTTTCATGTTAACTGGTGGCCGGGAATTGAACACTCCCCCGTCTGATGAGCATGGCATAGGCACGGGGCCGGATTAAGACATGTGCTTAGAGGCTGCATCCCAGGAGCCCTCCGCCAGGTGGTTGCCTCCAGAGATTAAGTGAAAAGTTTTTTCATTCGTGAACTGTTGCATTTCATTTGTTTCTCGCCTTGTAAAAATACGAATATTTTTCCTTAAGTTTTTTTTTTTTCTGAAAATATTACTGGGGGCATCACAATAGCTGTAGCCCACGGGCCTACAAAAACCTTCATCCGGCCCTGCAGAGGCACGCGTACTTTCGTTCAGAGAGCGAGCCACTCAACCTTGGTTGAATGCTGTCCACCCCTCGTGGTGAAATGAGCCGTGACCGGGTCCGCTGCTGGACTTTGCTTTATTTCGCAGAGGTGCAGGCAGTAACCGCGTGGGCCTCCATAAACACACGCGCGAGCGTACACGCACGATTCATACTCACGGACAAAACCGCACTCGCCTCTTGCAGCCGCAATGAGACATTTTAAAAACGTTTACGAATAGCTTACAGGGAGACAATGCAAGGCATAGACTTTCACAAGCAAGTCCGTGGACGGTATTATGCGCTCTCAATAATGCTCCTCTTGAAAGTGCTTTTTTTTATATTTTGGGCTGGTTAAGTATTAGCAGGGCTCTGTATAATCCTGACCGTTTCACCTTACGGTAAGCACTGCGGCGTGTGAACTCAAGCGGGTATTAACATTTAATTTCAACCGTCAAATTGATAGGTGATGCTCTCAGCCACTGAGAGTGTGGATGTGCTCTTGTGTGATCACGTCTGTGTGTGTGTGAGAGTGTGCAAGTGTTTGTGTGTGTGAGAGTGTGCAAATGTCTGCGTGAGTGTGAGAGAGTGTGCAAATGTTTGTGTGTGTGTGAGTGTGCAAGTATTTGTGCGTGTGTGAGAGTGTGCAAGTGTTTGTGTGAGAGTGTGTAAGTAATTGTGTGTGTGTGAGAGTGTGCAAGTGTTTGTGTGAGAGTGTGTAAGTAATTGTGTGTGTGTGTGAGAGTGTGCAAGTGTTTGTGTGAGTGTGCAAGTGTCTGCGTGCGTGTGAGAGAGTGTGCAAGTATGTGTGTGTGTGAGAGAGTGTTCAAGTGTTTGTGTGTGTGTGTGAGAGTGTGCAAGTGTTAGTGTGTGTGTGAAAATGTGCAAGTGTTTGAGTGTGTGTGAGTGTGCAAGTGTCTGCGTGTGTGTGTTAGAGTTTAACTAGTAATGGTAAGTCGCACAACCACCGGTTCACTCTCACACAGGACCCACCCACTCTGGAGGTTGTCACTCGAAGTTTTTGTGTTTAACAGATATATTTGTTTCACACATATATATAATATTTTTTTCAACGCTCATCTGTTCATCGGAGCTGCCTAACCTTCGATGTCATTAAACCGGGCGATGCCGGCAAACCTCGCAATGCGTCCCAGCCAAAGGAGAGCCAAATCGCGGCGAAGCGAGCAAGCGAGTGAGGGATAGAGTCGCATTTCATTTCAATATAATCTCTCAACTGCAGCGACATCGCGAGACGGTGTCCAGGTGTTTGGGGTGGTGGTGGTGGGAGGTGGCTGGGAGCGCTGGCTGAAGGAAGAGGATATGTGAAAAGGGTTGGGTAGCGATGACATTTCACAAAGATGACTTGAGAACTGTTCGTGCTTTAAGTGAAGCAGAGAAGGAATTAGATGGATGTGGGAGGAGGGGGGGGCAGCCAATGATGAATGGAGGGGGAAGGGGAGGGTTTTGCTTTATGATTTTAACTGGGTTGCTGCAGTGGCAGCATCGTATACAATAAGGGGAGTTTCGGGGCTTGTTCATAAATGAAAGAAATGATTAAAAAAAATTAATAACGTCTGATAATCATCATTACAATCGCTAATTGTCTATGCACTGCTTGGTGAAGATCCTACCCATGCCATCACAATTCCTCGTGGCCCTGCAATGCCACAATCAACAGACACAAAAATGAAGTAAAAACAAAAAATACATTTGAAAGAAGACATGCCCAAGAATATAATATGCCTTTCATTTTCAATTATGCAAGCCTCGTGTCTTCTGCATATTAAAATTCTTGGCCCACGTGGATACGATCTCTCACACTCTTTAATTTAAGTTTAGCCGTCTTTGAATTACGTGCGCACCCAATGCTCGACAGTATTAAAGTATTATTGTTTTATATTAATATTATTTTATTATTTCCCTTCTACGTGACTTTACCGAAAGAACCAAGAATATGAATCCCTGCAGTCACGAAAGCTTTAAATCGAAATTCAACGTATTAAAGTATTATATAAAGTATTGGTTGCACGTGGGAAGGGCACGGTGACCAGCTGATGTCACCGCGCCAGCTGGTGTCACCGCGCCAGCTGGTGTCACCGCACCAGCTGGTGTCACCGTATCAGCTGGTGTCACCGTACCAGCTGGTGTCACCGTACCAGCTGGTGTCACCGTACCAGCTGGTGTCACCGTACCAGCTGGTGTCACCGTACCAGCTGGTGTCACCGCACCAGCTGGTGTCACCGCACCAGCTGGTGTCACCGTACCAGCTGGTGTCACCGTACCAGCTGGTGTCACCGCACCAGCTGGTGTCACCGCACCAGCTGGTGTCACTGTACCAGCTGGTGCTGCTGGTTGCGCACCCAGTGCTAAGTCCATCGGGCCGGGCTGCTTGCGCTGGGGCAAAGCGGCGAGCGCTCCCCGCGGCTCTCTTCGACGCGTCTGGCCGGTGTGCGGAGAAGGGAGAATTAGGCCACGAAATGACGAGTTTCTAAATTGGAGGCCCTTCCACTAATCGTGGGCTCGCGGCTCCGATTAGCATGGTGGGCTGTGTACGGTGCAAAAGAAGTCCAACATGCATAAATACAAATGCAAGTCATCGCTGTATCCTGTTTCTATATGATAATGTGTGAGAAATATTATGGGTAGGTCCAGCCAGTGGTAACAGGACTGTGATAAGCTAATCCTCTGGCTTCTTTGCTACAGATGGCTCATTGATTTCTCATTCCCCCTTGCAAAGAGTCAATCATGAATCAGATTAAAAGAAAATACGTATAATTACCTGGAACGCATGGCCACCTATATTTAGTGTTTTGCAACAACAACAACAACAACAACAAAAACTGGCTGCATCCTTACTCGTGAAAATTTGCATTTTAATGCTTTGGGGTTCAATTAGCGAAGGGGAAATGCTATTAGTATTTGGCTTCAAGAGAAACCACATGGAGTTATTCGTGCTTCTTATTTTTTTGCGTGCTACAGTGATCCATAAATATTAATGGTCATTTTAATGTGATTACGGTCTCATGAAGAAATCGCCTAATGTGTTTTGAGGCGTTTCAAAAATCGAGAAGTCTGCTTAATATTTGTAGCGTGTGCGCACTTCAAAGGCAGCCGTTAAAAGTATACGGAGAGCTATCCCCTTCATAGCCACATCCAATGTAAATTACTGGATGAATCTGACACGTTAAAATAGGCAGGTGCATACATGATTTCTTATTTCATGGAAATATTTCTTACATTTTACTTTGACCTGAATGGATTTAATTTAGAACCAGTCATGTGAAAACTATCTAATGGATTTTTAAATAATTTGTGTGGTGTTCTTTGACTATGACTGGAACTAATCGAGGCTCAAGTTATAGAAAACAAATCAAAGCACGGATGCGATGCTCATCTCCTGTACACAGCCCTCAGCCGGTGGTGGAAACTCCACATTCCTATGACAGGGGCATGTCTTCCATAGGATATTCTCCCATAACAGCTGCATAATGGTACCATTCTTTTTTTATCGAAAGAAATGAACAAAACGCTGAGCCGACCCTGAACCGAAATTGGAAATTTGAAATCATAACCTTCCCATTGCAAGCGGTGCACTCTGACCACTGCGCTACATGGCCAGATTTAGTATCAGTGTCTAGACTTGATAGATCCACCACTTGCGTAATCCACCAACCCTGACTTCCAAGGCAGACTTTGTTTTATATCACATGCCTTATGGCCCCTATGCCCAGTCCTATTACGCAGGAGTCTGGGAGACTGGCGGGGACGAACTCACCCATAATTAATCCCCACAATCGTATGGGCTTCCCGTTACGAGTTGGCATGTGTACAGAGACTCAGCTGCATGTCTACTTAAGTACCCTGCCTTGAAATGAGAACACTCAAGGTGTGTCTGTGCATTCGTGCTCGAAATCTGGGCTGTCCCCACTCACTCACTCACCCACTCACTCGCAACGGTGACAGAATCCCAAAGAGCCTTGTTTGCGACAAGTCAAGGTGTTTATCTGCTCAAATGAGCTTGGGGCCAGTGATCAAGTCCATTGGTGGCCCTGCGCTAGTAGTGAAAAGTCTGAAATCTCTAGAGCAGAAGGCCAGACATTCCATACGACTACCAACTCTTGACAACCCACATTTTCATTTCCCACGAAGTGTTTCTTATTTTGCTGGTCCCCAAAGGGACGATGCGAGTTTCTTACGTAACTGAGATATAATAAAGCGTCTAAATGCATGTGGACAGTTACGTAGCATTCCTTCCGTATTTATTTGTTATTGTTTCCGTAGTTCACGTAGATATACATTTCAAACAAAGTGGAATTATAATTACGCAATCGACCATTGGTACGTATACAATCCATACAGCCTCTCACATCATCATCATCATCGTCGTGAGCCTAAACAGGCATGTGTTTGTCCTTTACTCATAACTTGATAGCCAAGACATCAGCAAAAAACACAGCGATCCAAAAATGTTACTTTTGTCTTCGAGACGGCATGACCTTACCTGTAGAGCTTGGGTGAACAAAACACACACACACACATTGAATGAATAAAATTATCAAGCGTGGTAGCCACTGGCTCGCTGACATCTGTTAGCCATGAGGCAAGAGATGTGATACGAGTGCGAGAGAGTGCAGAGCGGGTGCACGTGTTTGAGCACGGTGAAGAAGGAGAGGCGGGGATTGCGTGCCATTCTTCGTTGTGGTGAAACGGATAGCAACTGCAGGATGCGTAGCTGCTGAAGTTGGCAGTGACATGGGGGTAATTAACGTGCATCGATTTACTCTGACAACACGCAAATACAATTTTCTTATTCTTGGTTCTTTCGGTAAAGTCACGTAGAAGGGAAATAATAAAATAATAAAAATATAAAATAATAAAAATTATCACGACGTTTCGACTGCAACACAAGCAATCATCATCAGGTGTGAAATCCACTGCAAGAAATTTTGAAAAAAGTGACGTTAGGAAAAACCGTCACTTTTTTCAAATTTTCTTGCTGTGGATTTCACACCTGATGATGATTGCTTGTGTTGCAGTCGAAACGTCCTGAGAATTGTTATTGTTTTATATTTATATTAATTTATTATTTCCCTTCTACGTGACTTTACCGAAAGAACCAAGAATATGAATCCCTGCAGTCACGAAAGCTTTAAATCAAAATTTACTATTTTCTTTTACAATATTTTATAATTTTTTCATTTTACCAGATAAAGCCCACTGAGCTATTAGATCCTTTTCAGAAGCGACTTGGCCACACAAATTAAAGCTCAGCGAAGTGGCTTATCACGTGCCAAGGCATAGTCTGTAACCAAATATTCCAAACGTCTGTTTCTAAAATGTAGAGGGGAAACCCGGACGACCCGCAGAAAAATCCACGTGACCACGGGGAGAAAGGCACGCAAACTACAAATATACAGGAGGTGTCAGGGTCGGGAATTGAAACCTACAACCTCTTGCATACCATGCGAGGGAGTTAACATCCCTCCACTGGCACCCCCATCGATGAGGCTGGCTTAACAAGATGCATGGCAGTCTAGAACATGCATTCATTGCTGCTGTATGAAATCCACCGCAAATAGGCAGACGCCAGCCTATCCATAGGGAACCCGCAGTAAAACAGTGTTATTCACTTTATCGACCTTGCAGGAATGATGGGTTGAATCGACTACCGAAACCAGGATTTTGAGCTCGTGAGAGTTGTCGCATGCCAGGCAAGTGTCTCGCCCACGTTGTCACTTCGACTGTGTCGACAGTACGCAAACTGCGAGATTTTTTGTTACAACACAAACTCAAAACGACCTCAGGGCAAAATAAATGAAAACATCATTCCACAAACAACAAAGATGCTGCTGCTGCTGCCGCTGCCGCTGTGGAGTGTTACAGCATTGGGCTTGTGAGTGTAGTTGAGATATATCAGTCTGCTTTTATTTGGTTGTTACCTTTGTGGACATTAATGAATGCAGAAATTTTACGTAAATTGTCCCGCATCACAACGGCATCTAGTTAAGAGCCTTTCATCGTGCATGCCACTTTGTACGGGGAAAAAAAGAGCTGATCTTTTACACAGCCTTCCCTGCCACAATCAAAGGCCACCATCAGCCAATCCACTGACATGCATGTTGCTGTACGATGATTTGCACACTCGTGTGCGCCTGCAAACATAGCTTCGATTCCTGACCGTGGAAAGCATCAATGTTGAAAGTGCTATCTGAACCTGCCTTGGTCGTCGCTGCTGTGCTTTGTTTAAAAAAAAACATCAGCAATGGGGAGGCAAAGGTGGCTGGGAATGGTTTTGAAGCAAACTATCCCCTCATGTGCCACGCCTGTGTTCATAGGCGCTTGCTAACAGCGCTTGCCCCGATCATCTGCATGGCTGTATGTGGTTATTGTCTTTGAGTACGTGTGAGTGATACACTTTGTGAAAATTAGTAAATAATTATCTTTGGTTCTTTCGGTAAAGTCACGTAGGTAAACATAGCTTTAATTTTATTTTATACCTACGTGACTTTACCGAAAGAACCAAAGAGTATGGATTCCTGCAGTCACGAAAACTTCAAATCAAGATTTATAGCAAAGTGTTTATGAAAATTATTAGGACAAGGTGGTGCTGTGACAGGGAGCTCAACTCCAAATCGGAAGGTTGCAAGTTCAAACTCTATCTTGGGTCAACTCAACCAATCATCCTTCGGAGGCCGAAAAATGAATACCACTTCTTATAAAGTCAACTAGCGACTCCATTTGGATGAGGAATTCCCACCACAGGCTAACCAAGACAATGGTTTAATCACGACTAATCTGCTAACCAGACCAGTGACCAAGCTAAGCCTATCAACTCACTACACACTTGAGAAATCATTTTTGTTTTACCACGGGCAGCTGAAACCCAGATCCCAACGCAGGATCTGAACAGTGCTCAAGTGGTGCAGTGACACGTCCGTTAGGAGCCACCTGACCACGCACACATTGTCATACGATGGATCACAGCCACCGTCCAACACGTCGAACATTATATATCGTTTTCCTATTTAGGTGCAGTGTTATTGACGAATGATCATTCATTTTTGTTATATGACTCGTACTGGTTGTGTGTGGTGCTGGGATGGTGAAGCTCTACGATAATCACGGTTCATGTTGATGACGATAACGATGATGACATCGCGACTACGTACAAAAGGCCAACTATTTACCTTGCGATAGGAACAAAGAACCTGGTCCTGGGGATTTAATTAACTCTCCAAAACAAACCACTTGACGGGGAGACAGTATGGCAACTCCACCTGCCAAGCCCCCCCCCCCATCTCCAACCCCATCTGCGCAATTGTCAAGACGTCTCGCGAATGTTTAATCTACTCAGAGCCACGCTTGGGCAATTCGCATTTAGCGGATTCAGACTCCGCGAGCGTGACCCTCCCTCCGCCGGCAGCGGCGACGGACGGAGGTGGAACGAGGCCGGCGAGATGACGCGACGCCTTCGCCATCGCGTGTGCCCAGGCGTGCGACAAGGATGGAGACGCGTGCGTCACACCGCATCTGACCGAATTTCGCCGTCTCCCTCCGACATGGCTTATTAGTGTTGGGCAGACGCGCTCGCAATGCGCTCGCAATGTGCTCCGCGCGCCGCTCTGGCTTCCCGTGCAGCTGTTTTGCCTTCGCGATCCCGCATTGCGACGTAGGGTTCTGTCGCACGCGTGCCACGGCCAGTATACGGGGTGCCGTGGTATGGCAGATGTTAACTCCCTCGCCTGGGATACAGGAGGTCGCGGGTTCGATCCCGACACTGATGCCTGCTGTATATTTGGAGTGTGCGTGTCTCTCTCTCTCTCTCTCTGTGATCGCGTGGCTTTTTCTCTATGGACCTCTGGTTTATTCCCTCCACATTTACCAACGTGCTTTTAGAGTATGTGGCTGCAATAAATGCCCAAGTTGGGCGATCATTTGTGATGAGGTCGCTTCTGAAAAAGAGCTATATTGCTCAGCGGGCCTTACCTGGTAAGATAAAAAATAGTTTATGGTTCGTTTAAATTTGTCGTGTACATTTAATGGAATTGTCTCTGTCATTTAAGCGGAGGCGCGGATAACAAGTCTGTCTTTCAAGCTCATATTTAACAGCAATAATAATAATGATGATAAAAACAAACACCACGTTACACAATCAAAATGTCGATTCAATTTGTATCATCCACGAAATTTTTTCGCCATTGATTTTCATCACATTTTAGTGACCCCATTTTGATGTAAACACCCATCTGGCAGAAAAGGACAACGTCCCCAATCCTTTGCCATTTGTGTTGTATGTGGCCGTGTATTTTTTAAGTAAGGCTGGCATGGCACACGAGGGGGGGGGGGGGTGGGTGGGGGGGCTGTGGTCAAAACCACAGATGCCCAGCCATATTTCTCATAATCATAATTAGTTTTTTTTTCGATGCAGCGCCCGCCAGGGGCTTCGCGGAGCCATTCAGATCGCGTCTCATTCTCACCACATTGGAAGAGGGCACCCCCAGAGGCAGCTGCCCCCGTGTGGCATCAAGGTGACTCAGCTTATGGCCTGCAAACGGGCATTCGTCGTCTCCCAGGATGGAGCGATGATCGCTGCTTTGCGCAATCCAACTTGAGTCACTTTACGTGGCCATCGAGTCTTTGTGAGTTGACCTCAGTTGCAGGTACGTCTCCTTGTCAGTGTCAATGTGTCGTAGCTCTCGTCTGTGTGGGATGGTGATCGTTTGGTTTTATTTGTATGTGGTTGGGTGATGTGTTCACCTTCCTTCTACTTGATGTTGTACTGTCTGTTGCTGTGACGTTCTTACGCACCCCGACTGGACATCTGTGAAAAAGAGCTTCATAGCTCATCGGATTTCTCCAGTATAAATCCCATATTCTGATTGTGATACTCACAATTGGCATTGTCTTCATTTATACGCCTTGACGGAAGAGGCAGCCTTTAATAAAAACAAACAGCGCTTGGTTTTATCAAGCGCTGTTTGCAAATTAAGCGAGCGACGTGCCCTAAGGGGGAATGTGATTGGCACTTGGTTCGTGGTTTGAGCCGCATGCCCGCCCTGGTGAATACTGCGGGTGTATTAAGCTGAACGATAGGCACTGTATATTTCACAGTGGATGTAAACAAAAAAAAGATTCCGTTACTTAATCCGAAAAAGCGTAGGCCGTATGGGCTAAATTTGTAAATACATCGGAAGATCATATCTACCCTGCAAATACTTAGCAGGACCATCCTGAGAAAAAGAGTCATTGAGGGCGCAGTGAAGCTTTCCAGATTAAATTGATGTTCTAAATAATATACAATTTTCACAGCTGCCACGAAACTTTGTGCGGCTTGCAATGAGCCACGGTTGATCCTCAGTGACGGAGCAACAACAACAAACAAAAAAATATGTTTCCGAGTAGAAAACTGGGAGCATATTGACAGCTGTATAAATTCCAACTGACTGGTGTAAGGCAGAAGGAGACTGTGACTGGTGAGAGCAATTGTGCTTTTATTTTAGATACTAACCTCGGTTCAGCATCACACCTGTGATAATTTGAGTGCAGGCATTTTGGCAATGTGCGAAACCGTTGTAAGTAGGATGTTATGGTGACAGTAATGGCTCCAACTCCCAAACCGAAGCAGTCGGGGTTGATTGCACGAGTGGAAAAGCAACGACTCTCTGGATGTATGCTGCATTTATTTTGCATCGTATGTAGCCGACCACCCTAATCGGCGGCGCCGGGGAAGGACAGTAAACTAAACACAAAAATCAGTTGTAAAGAAACGAGTTTTTCATCTAGATTTATATGTACAAAGCTCCAGTGGTTTCCGACTATCTGAAGCAAGAGCGTTCCAGACGGCCACAAAAGCGCACCTGAAAGCGATGCAGTGACCACCGCCTTTGTTCGACGGCTGGACACCTGTCCAATGTGGGTTTGACTCTCCGGTAATGAGATGAAAAATAAATCTTGTGAACGAAACACGTGACTCTCGGGCTCCCTGCCGTGGTGGCCTCTCGTGACATCGAAGCCCTTGATGGAATTACCTCTCTTCGCGGTACGAGAATCCCAAGAACCACGTGACCTACATTGCACTGTTGGCAGTTGCTCGATGTTTATCGTTTGGAGCCGGCGCAAGCGGAGGGATGAGAGATTGGCAAAGAGCAGCGCACACAGATGTCCTGTAGCCAGCAGCCCGGATTTGAGAGTCAAATTAGCAGCTTTCGTCTCTTGCAGAATCAGAATCTTGATTTGGACTGGAGGAATCCGATGAGCTATGAAGTTAATATTCACAGATGTCCAGTGTGGGCGGGTCAGCAAGTTATTTACAGAACATACGTGTTGCGCGAGGCTGTGTTGACAACGGTGCATACGTACAAATTACAGGGGTGGGGGGAACTAACTCAAAACATTTGTCAATAACACTGCACTTAAAGGGAAAAATAGATAGATGTAACGTTCGGATGATGATCGTAATTGCTGTTCTTCACAGCGCACAGAGATGAAATCTGCCATTTGTAAATGTGCTGCGAAGAGGGAGTCCATTGTCCCAAACGTCCCTCATCATCTACGACGTTGCTTTTGGGAGCAGTGTCATAGAATGGAGAGAAAAAAAAACGTGTTGAGTTCTTGTTACTTATAGACAGAAATTTCAGCAGCTGCATAGCTGTTCGTTGAAATTGACTTCATAATTCAACAAAATCGCGCCCAATTGTTATCGGTATTATTTTGAGTAGTGGCGGGGAGGGGGCATTGTGCATAACTCTAATATTTGAATACATTCGTCACGAATATTCATCCCTCTCGCTCCGTCCCATCTCTCTGCCTCCCACCTCTCGCCCCAAAGACAAAGGTCCCCCGTGTAGCCTTAGCAGACTGTTGTGGCAAGCAAGTGCTGTTAGCGAGCACCTATGAAGGCCGGCACGGCACACGAGGGGGTCGGTGGCCAGCACCACGCCCGGCCGCCTTTGTCTCCGGAGTGGCGATGTTTACACACCGCAATAGTTACTCATTTGAGGCTGAGTCGACCTAGCGGAGGCCCACGATCGGTTCAGATAATCGTTACCGGTATTGGCCGTGAGCGGGAATCAAACCCAGGTCGCCAGGTTCGTAGTGCAGAGCGCTACCCACTACACTACCTCCCAGTCCCTCGCCCCACCAACCCCGCCAGTCCCATCTCTCACCTCTGCACTCTGACCATTTTTCTCATCATAATATTACTCCTTAAAAGATCCGACCTCACCTTCGAACATTTTAAGTAAATATACATTCCACCAGAGCAGCGTTTACACTTCCTCATGCGCAAAAAATTCCAATAAAGCGTTAATATTATTTTAATTCCATAACCCTGATATAGCAATTGTTCAGCACCCACAAAAATAACTCCCCACGCTAATAAAACGTTTACATTACAGCCCTGTCACTCTTGACATGATTCTATTATGAAGTGTTCCAATACACCCGTAAGAGTGTCTGTCAAGCACGGTTCGTCCACTAGGGGCATTGGGACGCCGTCCCACCAAACGAAAATACTTCCTATACATTGTTTTGCTGCGTTTATAAAAGTAAAATATAATGATTCTTTCAATGCGAAGTGCCTAATGAAGATAACATTTGAAGTTGTTCACATTCGAAATCGCTGCAACACCACAGGCTGATTTGTGCCTCGGGGCGGCTGTGAAGGCGTCCCAGTGAGAGATTTCTCTTCAATTCATTGCGAAGATCTTCGAGCATTGTAGCCACGCCGTTTGAGACCCATTCAGGGCGGTGAAAAGGCGCCCGTGGCTTTAATGAGAGAAGATGTCACGACGCGAGGTGGCACTGTGCAAATATAGCAGCTCACGGGCATTTGGCATTGTCAAAGTAGTTGTTGTAGTGTGGACTTGAGGGTCATGGGGACAGCATTTGAGTGCGTTGTTGTTTTGTTTCGTATTCGTTTATAAATTCCTACCGTTGGTAGATAACACAATTAAATCACTTTCACAGGAAGGCCAATAACATAAGGAGTTTTTTCTTAATTAGAACACCATATTTTCAGAGCTCACTCACAACAGCCCCACTTAGTGGAAGTGTCACGAGTCGCCACTTGGTGTCGATGCACATCACCGAGGAAATGACACCGGGTCATGCAATGCATTACCACTCCCTATACAAGCAAACACATACGCACACGTCAACAAACACACACACGACGCACAGCGAGAGACTTGTTACTTCAGTAATCATAAGCCGGTTGATTAAATAAATGTGTTGTATTTATATTGATTTAATTAGCACGCACGCTACAGTATTTAGATGCACGCTACACGCGTGTATTTACGTACAAATAAAAAAAAACATCCCTCGGATAGACTTAACAGATCGTTGGGGCAAGTGCTGTTAGCGATCACCTATGAAGGCCGAAACGGCACACGAGGGAGCGGGTGGCCAGCACCACTCCCGGCCGCATTTGTCTCCCCAGTGGCGATGTTAACCCACCGCCACCAGGTACTCGCTTGAGGCCTAGCCGATCCAGGGGGAGGCCCAGGACCGGTTCAGATAATCCTCACCGGCGTTGGCCGTGAGCGGGAATCGCACACCCGGGTCGAAGGGTCAACGGCACAGAGCGCTGATCACCCTCGCTGCGTGAGGACACCAAGCACGTGCTCGCATGCACAGCGACTACGACCCATCTTCTTCATCTTTGTTGTTGTTGTTGTTGATTCGTTTCAAACATCCCGTTGGCGAGACATGGGAGAGCGCCCCAGCCTGCCGTGTAAGCAGGCTGCGTTCGCCGGAGGTCACATTAGTATTCTTGTGCTGGCTCCCTGTAAGATTAACCAAGGCTGCCATTTCAGCCAGACGTTGATTTCACGCGTGCCGCGCGCCACCGCGACGCGCGGACATGTGGGGAAGAATTTAAGTGGCGAATTAGCTGTGCCAGGGCTGTTCTATCTGAGCTACTGATCGGGAGAGGGGACCAAGAAAAAGGGGGTTGGGGGGGGGTAGAGGGAATAATGGGAAAAGGGGGGAATGACTGATTCCACAACCCCCTATTATTCAACGTTGCATGCACGTATCCTCAGGTGCCGAGGGATATCGGGCGAGTTCATGTAAATCTAGATGGAGATAAGGGGTCCGATTCACGTGTGCGAGCGAGCGGCGTCGCCTTTTGTGCGGTTTTGACGCGGAAAAAAAAAACGCGCCGATGTCTCTGTCGTCGGCAATGGGCCAAAGCGAGAGCTTTGTCGCAAATCCGATCTGCGCCCCGCACTGCCGGGGAGTTTTTCACGGCTCACCGCCTCAACGCTGTTGCTTCGGAAACACGGGGAGAGGAGTGTCCGTGGGAATTTGCTGACGGGGAGTATCATCTGTCGCACGAAAGGTGCCTCTCCCGAGGTGCTCTCGTGCGCGGCTAAAGTCGGAGTGACGAGCACTTCAACGTAGCGGTGGTCACTTCCGTTGATCGCCGGCGTTTTATAAAAATGTATTTTCATCATTATTATTGTCGTCGGCCTGAACGTACGCAACGGTCGCCGCCGTTGGCAGCCCTCGCTCAGCCATCGGTGACAATTTCATATTCCGCGGGTGAGCGTCAGTCCGACTTGTCGCATGTACAGCATACGGCATCGAAACGCTTTGCCAGGCTGCTTTTTCCCATTATTGAATATTTTTTTTGCTAGGCGGGGAGGGAGGGATTGGGTGGGGGGGGTGTTCGGAGGGGGTCGTGGGCCAACCTTTGGCAAGCCGGCCACAGTCGAGGGTGAGTCATCGCAGTGGCCAGACCGGGGGGGGGGGATGCACTCACCGCTCCAGTCGGCAGCGGAAGACCTGAAGATGTAACCACGCCCGCTCACTTCCCTGCCGCGTGACCAGCCCTCTCGCGCAACGGCACAGAGGGTCGCTTCACGTGGCCTCCCAGCTGACAATTAATTTCCAATCTTCACATCGCCTGATGTGACAGAAAGCACTCAGTGGGTACTCCGCTCGCACACCCAGAGGGCATTTTTTTCGTGAACGGCAGGAATGGTAATGCGACCGAAGCTTGTTTAAGCGCGCAACGGGATGACAGTGCTCCTCTGTGGCGGTGGCCCTGAGTCAGCGGTGGGAATTCCACATTCGCATGGCGGAGGCTGGCTTCTCTTTGTGGTAACCGCTGTTGACTACCACTGAACGGCCACCGCCAATTGTATTGACGTCGCAGGGACGATGGGGTGAATGTACCGCCTGACCGGGGTTTGAACCGACGACCTTACAAATTGGTAGGCGGCGAACTGCTATTCCGGCCCCGGAGAGAACAGCGGACAGGAGAGCTTTAATCCACATAATTGATGATTGATCATTTAGACATCGTGAACTGAGATGGCTGGAAAAATATGGCGCAATCTCAGGGTAGTGGCTCAGGCTGAGAAATTGGGTGGGAGTGTTGAGAGATGTGGGGTGAGAGATGTGGGGTGAGAGCTGTCAGCCGCCCCCTCAAGCCCTAGAGAACACGAGCCCTGAGCTATGTTTGATGTGAAAACACTCCTCCTGCTGACGCCATGGGCAGTGTCTACAAATTTGGCCCCGGAACCTGAGAAAATGTTCTCCCGCAGCAGTCATTGATGTTTAGACTCAATACGCTGCCTGTGTAGGCTGCACGTACGTTTAATAAAAAGGTTTTCAAATCAAATAATCGGGCGGCAGTGGGCATCGCCAGTTCACAGCTTTGAGCAGGCGATTAATATTCCATGTTTCAATGGCGAGGCTGTGTCATCCCACCCTCTATTTTAGTTAGATCCCGACCGATGAAAAGTCTGAGTCAACGCCTGACTGGGATTTAAAACTCTGCTCTACCCATTGCAAACCAACCACAAATCAACCAGCCGGATAATACATTATGTATATGTATCTATATATTCATATCTATTCATGTGAGGAGCGGTAGTGTAACGGTTAGCGTGCTGCGCTACGAACCTGGCTACACGGGTTCGATTCCCGGTCACGGTCAACACCGGTGACGATAATCTGAACCGGTCCTGGGCCTCGCCGAGGTCGATTCAGCCTCAAATAAGTATCTGGTACCGTGTGTAAATATCGCCATTAAGGAGGCAAAAGCGGCCGGGCGTGGTGCTGGCCACCGACCCCTTCGTGTGCCGTGCCGGCCTTCAGAGGTGGTTGCTAACAGTACTTGCCCCCACAGTATGACAAGGCTATATGGGGGATCTTTGTCTTTGTATACGGGAGTATGGGAGGGGTGCATGTGTGGCGAAGGGGCGGTCAATGTTTTTGTATCTATATATATAAAATCGCAAATCTGTCTGTCTGTGTGTGTGTCTGTGTGTCGCCGGACCATATGCAGTTTCATTGGACGGCGGTTGCCCCTGCCAACGGGTAGCGACGCCATTTTTAATTCCCCTTAAAAATATGCGCACGCATTTGTGGTATAAACTCGATATACCCAGCGTTGCCCGGGGGGAAAATACATTTTAAATATTATGAAAACTTTCAAACATTACATACCAATGAAAAAACAACTGTGTAATTACTTTTAAACCCGACGCGCCAAGAATCGATTTTCTGAATCGCGCAAAGGAATCGAAGGTTGTAGATTCCTTCAGATTCGGACGATTCCCGTTTACTATAAGTTGGTTAAAGTCGATATAAACTGCTACGAACGGGAAATATCCGGCGTTGACCGGGGCAAAAATGTAATTAAAAACTCCTGAAAAAATAAAAAAATAAAATAACAATGAAAATGAAACTCTATCATTCTAAATGTAAACCCCAACATGCCAGGAATCGATTCTTTGAATCGCACAAAGGACTAATCGAAGGTTGTAAATTACTTTAGGATCGCGCTTCCTGTTTAATATAAGTTGCTTATAGAGTTGATATAAACTGCTACGAATGGGAAATATCCGGCGTTGACTGGGGCAAAAATATAATGGTGAGGGCGGTTGTGAGTGGCGATTGTGAGTGGTCATTAGTGAGTGGTGAGGGGAGGTTGAGTGGTGAGGGTGAGTGGTGAGGGTGAGTGTTGAGGGTGAGTGGTGAGTGGTGATTGGTGAGGGTGTGATTGGTGAGGATGAGTGGTGAGGGAGAGTGGTGAGGGAGAGTGGTGAGGGTGAATGGTGAGGGTGAGTGGTGAGTGGTGAGGGTGAGTGTTGAGGGTGAGTGGTGAGTGGTGATTGGTGAGGGTGTGATTGGTGACGATGAGTGGTGAGGGAGAGTGGTGAGGGAGAGTGGTGAGGGTGAATGGTGAGGGTGAGTGTTGAGGGTGAGTGTTGAGGGTGAGTGGTGAGTGGTGATTGGTGAGGGTGTGATTGGTGAGGATGAGTGGTGAGGGAGAGTGGTGAGGGAGAGTGGTGAGGGTGTGATTGGTGAGGATGAGTGGTGAGGGAGAGTGGTGAGGGTGAATGGTGAGGGTGAGTGGCGAGTGGTGAGGGTGAGTGTTGAGGGTGAGTGGTGAGTGGTGATTGGTGAGGGTGTGATTGGTGAGGATGAGTGGTGAGGGAGAGTGGTGAGAGAGAGTGGTGAGGGTGAATGGTGAGGGTGAGTGGTGAGTGGTGAGGGTGTGTATATATGTAAGATTATTAAGAAATATATTTTTCACCCGGGCAACGCCGGGTACTTATGCTAGTGCATATATACATGCGTGGGGGGTCCCGGGGTCGATAGCCATTCAGTAGAGCATCCCATGGCCAGGAATCGAACTCAGGATGTTGGGCGTACAGTGTACATTCCTAAAAAAGACAGTGGTCACTGCATCGCGCACTTTCAGATGCGCTTCTGCGGCCGTCTGGAACGCTCTCCCTTCTGATATTGGACGCTATGCACTTTTAAATCTGGATTGAAAATGTGTTCCTTTTAGAATTGTTTTTTTTTTGTTTAATTTGTTGGCCTTCCTTCGCGCCTGCAATTGGCACGGTTGGCAACATACGGTGCAAAATAAGTTTAACGTGCATATACACGTGGCAGAGCTTGGCATCGAATTGTCGCGAAACACTGCCAGACGTGGATCAGCCAGAGTTCGCGCGCGCGCCAACAATATCCGTTGCGGTCTGGCAATCGAAGCACGCGCAGTACCTTTTTTGTTTCCGCGTTTTAAGGGACGTTTATTAAGCGGCCTCATTGCGCCCAATGAAGAGGGATTCCTTGGGGCTGCGATGCATTTGTTAACATATTAATAAAAGCTGTCGACTCTGCACGCCGGAGCAATGGGACTTGTTTTTTTTCTCTGGGCGTAGACGTTAGGCTGAGGTTGCCCGTCACAGAAAGGCATCAGTCATAATGCTAACACAAACCTCTACAGAGCCGCCAAATCTATAATTTATTAGACTGAGAGAGTGGCGAATGCAAGCACCATTCATTCCCATTAGCATTGCATTAATAAACCGAACACATTTATTACGAACTGAAATTCGCCAAAACAGTTAAATGTACGACCGATCTTCAAAGCAAGTCATCGCTCCACCGTGATCTCATTCATGATATTCTCGTCCACAATATTCGTCACTATCTCAGTTCTCATCATCAACGTCATTAGGCTTGTAACCATGCTTATTCTCGTGATATATGCATGGATTCTGCACTCAATGATCAATGAATTATGCAAACCAGATGCAAATGTTACCTTTAGGCTAATGGAATGAACGAGGCAGAACAAATGAGACGGGCGATACAGAATATGCAATCAAGACCCTATGAACGGGATAAAGAGACGAAACTATCCCATTGAATCGCAATTCAAAAATGTGAAAACTACATCCCGAAGTATGTGCGAATTGATAGACACCTTTAAAGAGCTTCATAAGCATGATCATCATCATCACTATCCATTCTCAATCCACGGCTGCATGAATTCTCCCCCGCAATTGATGCCACTGAATATGATCCTGCACTGTGCCCATAATCAGACCGCAATCCCCACGTGTGCCCTGATGTACAACTCTGTCTCCGCTATGGGTGTCCCCTGGTCGTCTTCTCAGCTGACAGGAGACCGCTCCTTGTGTCCCTGGGCCGTGTGTCACGTCCGACTTGCTTGCACCCAGGACTATCCTTCGGGCTGGCTAATTATCCGTCTTGCACTCCCTGCATGTTTACATCGCAATTGATGAGCACAGCTCAATTAATTGCAAGCACACAATTTTTGTCAACTGTGCCAAGATCGCTCAAATTCACTGCACGGCGCGGGGAGGGGCGAAGAATTGAAAGCTGAAAAATGACCCTTCATTTTTCACCTGTCTCCTGCAGGGCTTAAACCAAGGATATTATAAGTGCTGGTTCAGTTCTCAGCCACAGGGGCATCAGTTTCCCATGAAGAAATCCTGCCCCAGGGCTTGAACCCAGGTGATCTGAGGTTGCTGGCTTAGTGTTTTTGCTTTCAGCATCAACCCCCCTAAGAGAGCCCTACACACACACACAAAGATCCCCCGTGTAGCCTTAACAGACTGTTGGGAAAAGTGCTGTTAGTGAGCACCTATAAAGGCGAGGGGGTGGGTGGCCAGCACCATGCCAAGCCGCATTTGTCTGCCACCTGGCGATGTTCCACACCGCACCATATATTCAATTGAGGCCGAGTCGACCGCAAAGAAGGCCAGACCACCCACACACACACATCCAACATGAACTTGTCATCTTCCTTCACGTCACGTCGCTGCGATTGTCACACATTGCTGTTTCAAAATTATTTCACAAGATGTATCTACGGATACCTCTTCAGACTCATGCTCTACCTTATTCATTGTACATTTATGATGTGCAAAAATGTGTGGTGACATACAATGGGTCACTACGGCGCCTAGCGCCAGTTACTGATAGGGGAACTGGGAGTGTAGTGGCCTTCTCTGCCAGCAGGGTACGACATGTCATGGAAAAGGGTCCCTAGGGGGCATGGTTCTGGTGGCTGGCAGATAAGGGGCATCCGAGGACGTAGCAGCCCGGTTGGCTGGCAAGGGCACGTGACGGGACAGGGTAAGGATGTGGGCCAAAGGCTACAGAAGGGACACGTGGTGTATGGCCCAGAATCTTCTGGTAAGTTCCAGAAGGGGGCGTAGCTGAGGGCGGAGCCAGGCCACGCTGGGGGGCATAAAAGGGAGGTCCCGGGGTCCCATCGGGGATGTCTGCAGGAATGGAACCCGCCGTAGTACATATTCTCCTCGGTCTCTGGTCTTCGTGCTCGGCATCGTGGGTCAGGCAGTGTACCGACTCACCTGACCTGTTTATATAGTTACCGCATTGTGGTTACCGGTTATATAGTTATCCCGTTGTGGTTACTGGTTATGTAGTTACCCCGTTGTGGGCGTAGAATAAACGTGTTGCCTACTGCCTTAGTGTGTCTCTCAAGTGAACCCACTGCACATGGATATGCGCTGCTGAGTTACTCATTTCAATTTGGAGTATATTAAAACTGTTAAAATGTTCCCTTCCGTGTAGACATAATTGATTGCTTTGATGCACGGTTTGCCAAAGTCAGTGGGGCAATAAAGTTTTGTTATAGCTCTCGAATAAAATATACGAACTCCCTTAAAATGAACATTAATGAAATACTTAATTTTGTTGTTAATGCTATGCATAACGTTTTCAAAGATAGATACATAATTTAACAGGTCGATTGGTGTCATCATTCATAATGTTATTATCCTCATCGCCCATGTTTCTTCATCAGCACTTTCGCAATCACCAACAGCATCGTCATTAGCTGTCTTTAACAGACATTTGAATCAGATTTTGTTAGCAAGTACCTGTTTAAGACTGCCATGGCACCACACCCCTTGTCTCCCGAGTGTGAAATGTTACGCATGCTGTATATATTTAGAGTTTACGTGTTCTCCCCGTGGTCGCATGGATTTTTCTCCAGGTTCTCCGGGTTTTCCCTCCACATTTAGAAACATGCGATTTAAATTATTTGGCTGAAGAACATTTCTACACGATAAGCCACTTTATTGAGCTATCATTTATGGCCAGGTCGCTTCTACATAGTTCAGTGGGTCTTACCTGGTGAAGTAAAACAAAGTTTAGTTTCAGTTGATACACCACACCAGGGTTGAGTAAACACATCCAACCCCTCTCATACTCCCGTATACAAAGACAAAGCTCCCCCGTATAGCCCTGTCATACTGTAGGGGCAAGTGCTGTTAGCGACCACATCTGAAGGCCGGCGCGGCACACGAGGGGGTGGGTGGCCAGCACCACGCTCGGCCGCCTTCGTCTCCCTAGTGGCGATGTTTGCACAACGTACCAGATACTCATTTGAGGCTGAGTCGACCTAAGGGAGGCCCAGAACCGGTTCAGATATTCGTCACCGATGTTGAGCATGAGCGGGACTCGAGCACAGGTTCCCGAGTTCGTAGCATAGCGCGCTAATCTCTGCGCTGCCATCATCAACATCTGCAAGTGTCACTAGCATCGTCACTCTTATCAGCATCCACTTGTAACTCTCGTTTTCACCCATAACCGCCATTATCATAAGTAAGCAACATCGTCTCCATCATCATCGTCGCCGTCGCTAACTTGCATCAACATCGCCATCATCATTAGCATCGACATCATCGCCGCAACCTTGCAAAGGTGACTACACTCAGCGGCTTCCTCCTTTCTAATTACAGCAGCAGCTCATTAGTTTCCGCTGCCACCTTTGGCACTACTCTCGTGGGCTCCGTAAACACCGAGAAGAGATAACTACGCTCGCACTACTCATGCCCCCCTCCCCCCCCCCCCCATCGTTCTTCTGTCCTCGGGGTGCTTGTCTCGCCAGCTGCCTGTGGCTACACTCATTTACCCGCCTCATGCACCACCCAACATTTTTTCCCCACTTTCTTAAACGACCTTCAGTTTTAATTAACTTCTCAACATTTTTTTTGCTTTAATGGGAATCGAAAGATCAAAGGGAGACAAAAATAATTCTTTTTTGGAGCTCCTTGCTGTCTTCGTAGTGATGTGTTGAGTGCAAAACAACCGATGCTTCGTTCGAAGAAAAGGAAAAAAAAATACTGCCTTTGAACTAAGCGCCTGATGGGAGAATATACACACGGAACCAAGGCTACTCGTGCAGCAAACAAGAAACATTGGGCCAACGTTGGACCAACGTGGGGCCAACCGCATGCCAACGTAGGCCCAATGTGGCACGTTTTACCGGGCGGTCAGGTCAAATACTGGACACGTCAACATGTTGGACGGTGACTAGGAGGGGAGGGGGGCGGAGAATTGTTGCCAGAATGGTTGTGTTCTTTGCAGATCATTCACTGCTCATGAAACACACTTGTCAACAAACTATTTTTTCATTGACTGGACGGAACTTGTCCACTCTATGGCATTGCCACATTCTCGGCTTCTGTCGCCGATCCAAGTAAATGCGTCGATGGTGGCAATTGCCGACTACGAGTGCCTGAAATCTGCCCCCGGTGTTCTTTTTTTGAGAAATTTTCCCCGCGTTCAATTTTGCCACTCCCATCACCCACTTTGATAGAATTGCTCCCGTGATGATGAAACCCGAGCTTTTGCCATAAATTGCCCGAGTGTATAACAGCTTTAAGGCCAACTCGGACGATCTTCAATCATTTCCGTTTATGTTTTTTTTTCACTCGTACAAAGGGGCACAGTTTATCCTATCACGGTTGCCAATTACGAGTCAACTGTTACATCAATTGCACCACCGACCGCCGCTTTGCGTCTTAGATTTGTGCCGCCAATCTTCCTCCGCTCTCCGAGCGACGCATTTCAATCCGTTGACGGCAGCCGTCCCCACGCACGTCCCCTCCGCGTGTCTCTCGCGCCATAATTAACAGTGGCAACGAGATCCCCCCGGTGCCCGTGTATCCGACAACCGGTGGCACCGCGAATAATTAGCGGAACGAGAGCAACTGCCGCGCGCACGCACGCGCACAAGTTGTCGTTCTTTGCCGGACTACGGCCGCTGCTGCATCGTGGGCGGTTGAGATGTAGTGGTACCCCCCCCCCCCCCCCATCGCGGAGTCTGCAAGTCAGGGTAAAGGGACGAAGAACTTTGCCAAGACCATGCCTCGAGGCCTCAAGGGAGATTTTAAAAAACACACCAAAGGGGTTTGACCCCTTTGTGGAGGATGCATCGGCTTGTGTAGGAAGTTGGAACGGTTTTAGCCTGGCCACTTGATGATGGCATGAAAGAAACAGAAGGAAATCATGCATATGGAAGTTGCATATGCTTTTGGTCGTCATCATTGAATACTGCATATATACACTAAACGTGTATATATGCATTATTCAAATATCTGCAGCTCTATACACGTAACGGAGAGTGAAGAGGTTAGCGCACTGTCAGTGCGGCGGTTAGCGCACGGTGCTACGAGTTCGGAGACCTGAGTTAGATTACCAGCGACGGCTATCATCAGTGGTCGTTGAAATCAGACCCGTTCAAATACCCACCTCTTCATCACCCACACAGACCAGAGTGATGAGGTGTGGCCAAACAGTTCCCATGACTGACAGCCTTGCGGACGGACAAGGCCTCTGAATTATGATTTAATTGAGCACAATCTTCTTCTCCGTATGGCTGGGTAAGCAGTTGGCAGTTTGATGTCGAGGCTAGCGATCCATGAAATCGGCTTCAGGTGAGGCAGAGTGAGCGGTCGCGATGCCACCGGGAATGGATCTCTCGGGACAGGTGTTCAGTATGTGGGGCGATCGTCTGACTCGGGTGGGTGGTCACAGTCACGATGTGGGCTGCTCATCGCGTTCCACTTGTGGAGCAAGTGGAACGCATCTTCCCCTGGCTTGTCCTCAAGCGGTTGAGGGCTGTCACATTTGTTCTACGTGGTAGTTTGAACCCTGGGACACAATATGCAATCGTTTGATATTGCAAAAACTCACTCATTTAAATGTTCAAAGTGGGGGTAGATGAGGACAGAGCAGCCCTGCTTAAATCGTGGATTAATATGACCTTCAGTCAACGTGGATTACTCCATCTTCTTGGTTCTTTCGGTAAAGTCACGTAGAATGGAAATAGTAAAATAATTAAAAGAAAATTGACATTCTCACGACGTTTCTTGCTGTTGTTTTCACACCTGATGATGATTGCTTGTGTTGCAATCGAAACGTCGTGAGAATTTGATTGTTTTATTATTATTTTATTATTTCTCTTCTACGTGACTTTACCGAAAGAACCAAGAATATGAATCCCTGCAGTCACGAAAGCTTTAAATCAAGATTTAGATTACTCCAGTGTATGGCCTTGGGCCCAGTCATAAAATATTACAAAATGCACTCCATTGAATAATGTTAGCCAGTGTTTACTCATTTTTAATGGGGGGCAACTTTCTCCAATAAGACATCAGTGTGAGGGCAGCCACACATTTGAAGCTATTGGGTTTGCCAGCACGATGATGAGGGGTGGTTTCAAATGAAGTCCGCACATAACGGGCCGCACTAAAGGTCACCAAGGATCGCCAACGGCCCGCGGGCCTTGCAATGAAGAACACTGATGGATGCCAGTGGCACACACAGTGCCAACCACGACACGGTCAACTGGGAGCGCGTTCGCCACCTGTTGGAGAGGTTCACAGTTCTAATCCGGCAGGCCGCCCTGGTTATTGCTGCGGTAGTAAACGTAAAATACTTTGCGCCATCTGCTTCACAATAGATTTTTAAGATCCCCTGACAATCATTTTAAACAATTACGCCATTGTGTGCCAGTGTCATGGTCCAGATTTGGCAAGTAAAGAAATATCCAAGAATTACTCAATCAGGATTACATGTAGCAACATCGCCCCCCACTGTGAAACTGCTGCAGGCTATGAATCATAGCGCCTATGTTCATGAATTATTATGGGCCAGAGGTGGAATGCGGTACCACTGGAGGTGGCAAATATTTAGTGGTAGCAGTTTCTGTCTATGGCTAATAGAATAGCCTACTGATTAAAATCGGGTGTTTGCATGAAATTCACTTTTATCGGTGATTTAATTTTTTTGCTGTAACTCAGATATTTTCATCTCAGGTGGTACTCACCGGTACAATATTTAGTGTGGGCCCATGGACTAAATATTTCACAGAATGGAGAGAAGCAGAGTCTGATTGTTCCAGGAGCTATTTCAGTGCAGACCCGTAACTAGAGTCCTATGACTTTCACAAAGAGACATCTGACTTTTGAAAGGCAAAACAAAAATACTTAAGTTTGTGCCAAAACGACAACTGCATAATGGGATTATTTTTGAAGGTGCGGAACAAATTGGAATGATATTATATTATTTGAATATGCCTGAACATGTGCTGTGCGGTTTGTGAGCAGTGCTGTTTGGTTAGGTTCATTTTTAGAAATGAAAAAAAATTGGATTCTGTGATGTGAAAACCGATGCTGCACAGGCGACAATGGTTGTGTTTTTTGTTGGTGAATGTTATTTATTTGCAATCCTTCAAACCGTTCAGCCTGGTCTTGATTGTTTTTTGAGTAAAAAGAAATGCGTGCAAAGACTATATAAATAAATAAACAACCCCTACCCTATTTTACGCTCCAAATATATTTTCAGTCGAAGAAAACAAGCAAAAATAGTTCTCGCGTAATACACTCTGATGGCAGTGGAATTAAATTATGAACACAAAATAGATTTTTGATAGCACACGCAGAAAAAAAAAAACTCATTCGTGATGAGTGCAACCGCAGCTGGCTGCCATAATTTCTCATCGTAAGGTTTTCATGCTAAATGTTTTTATTTGTATTCAGCGCGTCTTTACGAAAATCTAACACTGCTCTCGCGCTTGCCACTGATTGCTGCACGCTGCAAACTGGGCCTGTCCGCGTGGCCGTGTGTGGGCGTGTGAATTAATGCAGAAGGGGCATTGCGTAATCAGCTGAAGTGTCCCTGCTGTGAGAGTGGGAAGCGCGCTACTGGAAATACATGAGTTCAAATGTGTAATCGGTGGGTGACTCAGATATTCAGTACTCACTGGGCGCCGCGGTGGCGAGATATTAACTACATCGCTTGGTGTACATGAGGTTGTGCGTTCGATGCCGACCCTGATGCCTGCTGTTGTATTTGGAGTTTGCGTTTTATCCCCGTGGTCGCGTTTTTCCCTCCCCATTTAGAAACATGCGTTTCGAGTTCTAGATTTGAAGCTTTCGTGACTGCAAGGAATCATCTTCTTAGGTTTTTTTTTCGGTAAAGTCACCTACGTGACTTTACCGAAAAAACCTAAGAAGATGCGTTTCGAGTATTTGGCTGCTATACATTTCCACGTAATAAGCCGCTTCGTTGAGCTATGATTTGTGGCCAGGCGGCTTCTGACAAAGATATATATATAGCTCCTTGGGCCTTAGCTGGTAAAATTGAAAATAGTTGAATAATTGCACTGCATGGTGAATAAACTGATTACCAAGCTGTGGATAGTCAACATCAGTTGTGCTCTACATCGACTCAGCCGTTCTCTATGAATGTGGAATTGACACCGCAGGCTCATGGCTGTGTACGGGAGATGCACAGCGTATCTCTTTGTTTTGGTTCATATGCTTTGTTGTTTTTTACCCAATTTGACTCCAATTCTGCGACCACCATTATGTCAGGGAAATATATATCCCTTGTGAATATTCGCAGAAGAGTGCAACTTCATTGTAGAAAATGGCCCGTGGAAGCAGATATGTCATCTCTAAATGATGAGAGAATCCCATCATAAGAGAATAATAGTGCGGGCTGGAAAAGCCCAAGTGTCAAACAACTCACTTAAATGTGTTAAAAGCACCACAGCCCTTGCGAATTTGTGACCACGTGGTGTGTATGCGTCCTAATTATGATGAAGCCAGTCGACAGTTGTCTATCACTGCTGCTGTCAGCCGGTCACATTTCATCGAATCTATTTTGATGGCGATTTAAGAAAAAAGGACCACAATGCCCTTCTTCAGGAAATGCTGATGGGTGTTTTTGCTGTTGCACATACACATAGGCTGTGTTGCAATTTGCGCATTTTTTGTCTTGCTTGAAACTCACGGAAGCGGATATCATAGCACTACTTGTGAGATCATTTTTATTGGTAGGAACCTCCTGGTTACACCAGCCCACAGGGGAGTATTGTGTCTGTCCGTCCGTTGTGCAGGAAGGGGCTGGGTGGGGAGGGATGGGCTGGATAGGGAGGGGAGGGTGGGGAGGGGCTGGGTGGGGAGGGTGGGGCTGGGTGGGGAGGGGAGGGTGGGGAGGGGCTGGGTGGGGAGGGTGGGTAGGGGCTAGGTGTGGAGGGTGGGGAGGGGCTAGGTGGGGAGGGTAGGGAGGGGCTGGGTGGGGAGGGTGGAGAGGGGCTGGGTGGGGAGGATGGGGCTGGGAGGGGGTGGGCGGGGTGGGGCTGGGTGGGGAGGGGCTGGTCACCCCGTGGTGCCCTTATAAAACTCAACGTTTAACCTACTCACGCCGCTTGTGCCCGCCCTCATAGTGGGCCATATTTGCGGAATACACCACGCCGCCGTTGACCCTGGCCATTGACCGAGCAACACAACGTTCCTACCAGCTCCCTCTTGAAGGAATGTGTTAACTTACCTCTTATATCTGTATAGATGCTATCGGTGTACTTTCTCCCCACGCTCCCTACTACAGACAGAAAGAAATGTTGCATGGCAGTCAAACCGATATTCTTACCTTTCCAAAAAAATTTGAAATTGAGCCAAACCAAATTGAAACACGCAATTTTTACGCGATACTTTTTTTTGGGAGCCATCGGCAACCATCAGCCCATTACACTCTAAACCGCGGTTTAATCACCGGTAACAGAAACCCAGATTTGAACGCAGGAACCCAGGAGTGCTGGCTAATTCCTCTGACCTCTGAGCATACTCCTAGCCCACACTTGTTTTGAGATCAACTATTTTTTTTATTCTACTACAAAGGTATTTGATCACCTTCAATGATCTATCCTACATCTTTACGTGCTATGAAGACTGCCACAGTGTTATTTGACAAAGTGTTGATTTTTTTTTTTGGGGGGGGGGTGGTGATCTTACAGCACCACCACCACATTGTGCCCTACTTGGACTGCACATAGTCGATATACCCCCAAAGTCACATCGCAACTGCGATGTAGGTTTATGTTCGCGGAGCCTATTTGGGTGTTTATTTCCGCATATAAATTCACACAATCTTAGACGTTCCTCGGAATTCATGGGTTACATCAAAATGATAAATACTGCCTCTGGAACTCGTCCCTTGTACCACGATGTTCGTCCTGTGTATCGTATCGCTGCATTTCGTTTAAGTTTAAAACTATTCTTTCTCAGAGTTTACGGGGCAATTTGATTAATCACATGGTCGTTCTGAACATAAGCTTGTAAACTGCTATATGCTATACACCACAACTAAATAACTCAAACAAACACCCTGTTTTTAAACTTCATGCTGATTTATTGTTCATTGACGAAGGCTTCACTTTTATCTTAGGTGTTCGATGATGCATCGACTATTTATTTCAATGTACTGTGCAGTATACCAGGTGAGATGGCAGCAGGTTGGAGAGGCCTTTCATCCAGCAGTAGATTGACCATGTCTGATGATGATGGCGGTAGTAGTGTGCTGTGCTGCCTTAGAATCCAGAATACATTTCTGAACTTTCCGTTTGCTGGCCACGTCACAACGCAAGCCGACAACGCCTGGTGTTGGCAGGCAGTCTCCTATCCAAGTACTGCACTGACCAGGCTCACATCTGCTTAGCTTTGAAGAACTGACAAGATGGAGGCTTATTCAGGGTGATGATGAACGACTTCATTATAAGATCGCGCTTGCGTGCAATAATGTGTCGCGCTAATAATGCGCTCTTAATAATGATCGTAACAACAATGGGGTCTGGGGGGAGGCGTGAAAAAGCGGTAATATTTGTGCCTCACAGCAATAAGGACCTGAGTTCAATTCCTGACCCGTGTGCCTTTCTTCGTGGAGTTTGTGTGTTCGCTCAAAAAAACTTAATAATATATCTAATCTGCATGTACGTTGAACTTCTTTCGCACCGTACGTGGTCAAACGTGCTAATCAGAAGCGGGGAGAGGAATGGCACAAACACGTTAGCAGATCAAACCGTAATCTGTTTCGGCAGCTACACGGAGCGCATCAGAGGTGGGACAAAGTCATTGTTATGCAAGTCCAAGTCGAGTCGCAAGTCATCAAATTCATGACTCGAGTCTGACTCGAGTCCAAGTCACATGACTCGAGTCCACATCTCAGAGGTGGGACAAAGTCATTGTTATGCAAGTCCAAGTCGAGTCGCAAGTCATCAAATTCATGACTCGAGTCTGACTCGAGTCCAAGTCACATGACTCGAGTCCACATCTCAGAGGTGGGACAAAGTCATTGTTATGCAAGTCCAAGTCGAGTCGCAAGTCATCAAATTCATGACTCGAGTCTGACTCGAGTCCAAGTCACATGACTCGAGTCCACACCTCTGGAGCGCATCCTGCCGCAACATTTCCTGCAAACATAACAACGTTCATTTGGGATTAAACGTAGCAACATCGCCTCCCATCATCCGCGACAGACTTGGCAGGACCCTCCTGAAAAAAAGTGTCTTGAGATTCAACGAGGCTTTCCCGAATATTAAAAGCATAACAATACATAAATAATCCCTTATATGCATTTCAAATTGTACCGCTCACACAGGATGAAATGCTAAGTTATTTATCCGAACACATTCTGTTTTATTTAGTAAGCCTTCGGATTTGTTTTTTTTCTGCGGTTGCGTTTTGACGTCTCGCTGTGCACGGTCACGATTCCTGACGTGCCGTGACGTCACGCCGACCGCAGCACTCCGGCGGAATGAATAAATCACGTGGCTTATGAAGTATACATCGTGTTCATTGCATTATGCATCCGACACGGCTCGAGCAAGGCAAGCGGCGATTCGCTCGGGAAAATGAAGCAACCTAATGGTAATTAATAACAATATATACATACGGGTGCGTGGAATACGAACGGATACACGTGTATGAATGCTTAATGTTACTGGCGGTAGTGGTCCTGAACGATTTAGTGCCCTAAGCAAAAATGACATGTGAAAAATCTATATATACACACACACTTTTATTTATTTACATATATTTAATATATCTATGCTGCCCCCCTGCCCTTTGAATTTATAAACTCCTCGTGAGATGACAACAAAGATATAGAGGCAAGAGGTGGCGAGATGCAGTGAGACAAGGGAAATGTAGACGCAGAATTAGTTGGAGTGAGATGATAGAAGGATCAAGATAGAGTTGAAAGAGATTCATCGGCCTGTTGATGTTCATTGGCTCGTTATGTTAATTACGATTTGAATTTGAGATGATAATTGATGCACACACGTATATATTTATTTTTTCCCCGCATAAATCCGCGGGCCCCTTTAGCTGCTTGGGCCACACAGCTACTTTTCAATTTGCTTTAGCCTCGCGTCGCCACTCTTAACGCGACGTACCGCGGTCTTCGTGCAGTGTAAGCCGATCGTCACGTTGACGGCAATCGCAAATCTCCTCGCGAGCGAATCGCCCTGAAATGCGGCTTAGCGCATGAGGTGGGGAACCGCTTGGCAATGCCGGATGGCGTAGGCTCTGAATTTCACAAGATGGCCCAAGAGTGGGCGGCAGAGCAGCGGGCTTTCTCTGGGTACTCCGTTTTCCTGCCGCGTGCAAAGCATCCGTCAATATGGGAATGGCCAAACGTCCCATTGCAGGAATCCTTGAGAATACGTCTTGAGAGTCGGCATGTGCTTTCCTGGGCAAATAAAACGGCATTATCACTTGTACGGGCGCGCTGTCACCGGCGAAGGTCTCAGACACTCCTTGTAGGGGTCAAATGTTGACCCAAAGGTCACACCATATATTTTTTAACAGGCAATAAACTTTGCAGTGCATGTTTTTTTATTGATTGCACTAAAGTACACACAGACTGACCTAACCTTGCTTATATTTGCATTTGACCGCATGTCACAATGAACTCATTATTCACTGACAAGTGTGGGTGTGTGCCCGTGAGTACGCAGATGCGTATCGCAGAGTGCGAGCGTTATTAAGATGCAGCGAGTAGCTGCGTGTGAATGCTCTAATGCACGCACGCGCATTAGCCCGAAGAGCAAAAGCGCAATCGCAAATAATACCTTCGTATTTTAAGCGACGTTGTGAGCACTGGCCCTCCTGCATCTTTCGAATCAGATGAAGGGCCAATGCTCAAAACGTCACTTATTCGATAATTTCTCTCCCTTTCAATTTAGTTTCACTTAATTTCCCCCTCGAATGTAGCATTGAGGTGGTGCTCAACTGCTCATCTCTCTCAGTCTCTGAGCAGGTGGTGGTGAAGGGGAGAAAAAAAACTTTCCCACAAAGCGGTATCTATGTTTTCAACCCCCGGAGGGATGATGGGCCGCGTCAACCACCCCACCGGAATTGGCAGCTCGCAACCCTGGCCTCAGTTGTCTTCTCGGTCGTTGCTGTTGACGGGGACGCGTCGAGCTTCTGCGAGCTGTGCTCGTTGCTTCAGCGCCAACGCAAGGGGTCGTCGCTCGGCGTTTGGGACTCATTCATCGCGCGACAACAACCGAGTCGTGAACCTGCAGACGACGACTGTGCACGGCAATCGACGTGACGCTACGCGAGGAACTCTGTCGCCGCCGCTGTTGCGCGTGCAAAATACAACAGCGGACCTCGGCTATACCCATTGAAAAAGCAATACACTGTACGGCTCGTGAATATTTATCAGACTTCACTCTGCCAGAAAGACAGAGCGCAAGTCCGGAGTGCGCGCGCGCGCGCGGGCGGTGTGCTCGCCGGCGCCAAGGCGAGAGCGACTCGCGGCCGTGACACATCGTGCGACCCAAATCACGAACAAAACGCAGTAATTACGGAAGGAATGCACTTTAATAGGGGGGGGGGTGGGCAATTGACGAATTCGCATTCCATTTGGCGCCGTCGATTTTCTCGGGGCGGCGGGGGGTTCGACCACAGTTGCTTCCGCGCGCAGAGCCGCGGGCGAGAGAGAGAAAAAAATTGCCAAATAAATTAGATGCCTTATTGGAAATGTTTTTTTTTGTTTGTTTGCGTAAAAGAGATGTAACGTCGAGGAGAAGAAAGGTCCACGCTCTACATAAATGCAGCGGGGTGGCGGACAGACAGGGCCCACATCTCACAGCGCAGCGTTGTTTTATACGCGGGCTTTCCCATACATCACGGACGAGACTGATGCACTTTGGCGGCCGAAGGCCTTTAGTGGCGAAAAAATGATGTACATTGGCATTCCGTACGTAAATGAATTATATCTTGAGACACGCAGCGTGTGCACGGCATTGCGTGTCGGTGTGAATGTAAAGGTGGAGTCCAAAGTGTATTTGAACAGAATATGAAGAAAAAAAATTGTAGAGTTGTCACTCAGACTTAATATTACGGTTCCTTTTGAGACCATTACATGAAAAAAGACGTAAGCTCGATGTCTGTTTAAGCAGTCGTCTTTACGTCCATCACCCTTGCTATGTATTTGAGAATATGTGTGTGCATGTGTGTGCATGTGTGTGCATGTGTGTGCATGTGTGTGCATGTGTGTGCATGTGTGTGCATGTGTGTGCATGTGTGTGCATGTGTGTGCATGTGTGTGCATGTGTGTGCATGTGTGTGCATGTGTGTGCATGTGTGTGCATGTGTGTGCATGTGTGTGCATGTGTGTGCATGTGTGTGCATGTGTGTGCATGTGTGTGCATGTGTGTGCATGTGTGTGCATGTGTGTGCATGTGTGTGCATGTGTGTGCATGTGTGTGCATGTGTGTGCATGTGTGTGCATGTGTGTGCATGTGTGTGCATGTGTGTGCATGTGTGTGCACGTACAATGGGGAGCGGTAGTGTAGGGGTTAGCGCTACGCTGCCCGACAAACCTGGCTACCCGGGTTCAATTCCCGCTCACGGCCAACACCAGTGACTATTATCTGAAACGGTCCTGGGCCTCCCCTAGGTCGACTCAGCCTCAAATGAGTACCTGGTGTTGTGTATAAACATCGCCACTGGGGAGACAAAGGTGGCCGGGCGTAGTGCTGACCACCCATCCCCTCGTGTGCTGTGCCGGCATTCATTGGTGCTTGCCAACAGCAATTTCCCCAGCACTCTGTTAATGCTATACGGTGGTTCTTTGTCTTTTAAAGCATTTAAATGTATGTGGGAGGCAAATGCAATCTTTCAATGAAAAATGCACCATGGAACTCCGCAGAAATATCTTAACGTACATTAAAAAGAAAATGTTATCTTACGTTCACGCAATTCGTGTGTGAACAGCACCTGGAGAGGCTGCTGTGGCTTGCATTATGGATGAACTCACCATCGCCATAGGACTGTGGAATATCCACCATCGGCTCAGGCCCACACCGACATAGATGATCAGCACCCCGTGCTCTTTTTTTTTTGCGTACGCCAGACACCGACGGCTCCGCAGCTTCAATCACCGCTTTCGAATCGGCAGAAGTCAACGGCGCCCACTAATGCGTCCGATCACTGATTAAAGAGGTGCTTTCGCAGAGGCCCCCCCGAAAACACGACGCAAAAAAAATGAGGAATGGAAAGGCGAAGACACTTAGGGTTGACTTATGATGGCCAGCGGATACTATTTCAATTCAGCGTCTGCCTCGGGACAAGCAGAACAAAGCGGCACAAGAGTCATCCATTTCCGCCTCCCCCCCCCATCCCCCCCCCCCCCGTGAGCAGTAAAACAAGCCCCTTTTGTCCCTTCCCCCCAAAGACTGATCCTAACCATATTATTTTTGACAGGTTACCGTGATGGACAGAATGTGCGAAAGGGCCACGGGTAATACGAAATGGCTTTCCTAATGTCTCTTTCTCTCTCTCTCTCTTGCTCGTGTGATCTGTCTCGCCCCCCGCCCCCACCCTTTTATTTTAGTTTTTACAGGAAATTAGAGAATCTTTAACGCTCAAGATTGTGCGCCGACGGCAAAACTTAATATCACTGCGACCGAAAAACGGTGCTGGATTTTGCGACACGAATAGAAACGAAGCCAAGCTGAGCCCTCCGCCTTGACCGCTCCTCGGCACAAGGCATCGCTGGGTGAAGAATTGAAACTCAACAAAAAAAAGGGCTGTGGTGTAAGGGCGGTCTACGACCGAGGACGGGAAAAATAAACCCAACAACAACAACAACAACGTCTGAACCGCAAGACAAAAGTGCGCGGGCACACACACGTCACGCGCCGCACAGCGTACGGATACATACCTTGCATCAGGCAGGTGAATCGATAAAACAAAACAAAATAGGAGACGATGGCGAAACCTTGGCGCGCCGTGAGCCTGGCGCTGGTGGCCCTGCTGGGAGCGGCCACGCCGGCCACCTCGCAGTGCCCGTCGCGGTGCATGTGCGAGGTGCGGCCCTGGTTCACGCCCAACTCCCTCTACCAGGAGGCGGCCACCGTCGACTGCAACGACCTGCGGCTCCGCGAGGTGCCGCGTAACCTGTCGGAGGGCGCGCAGGTGCTGCTGCTGCAGAGCAACGGCATCGCCGAGATGGGCGCCGAGCTGGCCGCCCTGGGCAACCTCACCGAGCTCGACCTCTCGCAGAACAACCTGACGCACGCCGGGAGCCCCTCGTTCGCCGGCCTCGGCCAGCTGGTGATCCTGCACCTCGAGGAGAACGTCATCGGCGAGCTGGCCGAGGGCGAGCTCCGCGACCTCGGCGGGCTGCAGGAGCTCTACGTGAACCACAACCAGATCGAGAGCATCCACCCGGGCGCCTTCCTCGGCCTCCGGAGCCTCATCCGCCTGCACCTCAACTCCAATCGGCTGCGGGCCATCGACAGCCGCTGGTTCGAGTTCACGCCCAACCTGGAGATCCTCATGGTGGGCGCCAACCCGGTGCGGCAGGTGGAGGACATGAACTTCATGCCGCTCTCCAAACTGCGGAGCCTCGTGCTCGCGGGCATGGGTCTCCGCGCCGTTCCCGAGAACGCGCTCATGGGACTCGACAACCTGGAGAGCCTCTCGTTCTACGACAACAAGCTCGCCGCCGTGCCGCGCCTCGCTCTGCGCAAGGTGCCCAGCCTCAAGTTCCTCGACCTCAACAAGAACCCCGTCGCTGTGATCCGCGAGGGCGACTTCCGCAGCATGCTGCAGCTCAAGGAGCTGGGCGTCAACAACATGATGGAGCTGGTGGCCATCGACCGGCACGCACTCGACGACCTGCCCCAGCTCACCAAGCTGGAGGTGACCAACAACCCGCGGCTGTCGTTCGTGCACCCCGACTCGGTGCGCGCGATCCCGCGTCTCGAGACGCTAATGCTCAACAACAACGACCTGAGCGCGCTGCACCGGCGCACGGTCGACGCGCTGCCCAACCTGCGCGAGGTCAACCTGCACGGCAACCCCATCCGCTGCGACTGCATCGTGCGCTGGATGACGGGCAACGCGACGCGCGTGCGCTTCATGGAGCCGCAGTCCACGCGCTGCGTCTCGCCGGCCGAGCACGAGGGCAGCCCCGTGCGCTCGGTGCCCTCCTCCGACGTCGCCGACGGCTGCCTGCCGGCCATCGCGCACGGGGCCTTCCCGTCCGCGGCGACCGCCAACCCGGGGGCGACGCTCACCTTCGTGTGCCGCGCCGTCGCCGAGCCGCCCGCCGACATCCACTGGGTGACGCCGTCGGGCGACGGCGTGGCGCCGGGCGGCGCGTCCGACAAGTACCGGCTGAGCGAGGAGGGCACGCTGGAGATCGTCGACGTGCGCTACGAGGACACGGGGCTGTACACGTGCGTGGCGCGCAACTCGGAGGGTCTCGACTCCAGGGCCGTGACGGTGCGGGTCAACGGCTCCGTGCCGTACGCGCCGGGCCGCCTGCTCTCGCTCGACGTGCTGAACGTGGCGGCGCGCTCCGTCCTCGTCTCGTGGCGGCTGCGCCCGGGCGGCCGCGCCCCGGACCTCCGCTGGACATCGGCGACGGTGCGCATCGACAGCCCGCGCGTCGCCTTCACGGCGCGCGTGCCCGTGAGCGTGCACGAGTACAACCTGACGCGCCTGCAGCCGCGCACCGAGTACGAAGTGTGCCTCGCCGTGTCGGCGGCCCCGCGCGGCTCCGGCCGCGCCGAGCGCTCCTGCGTCAACGTGACGACGCGCGCCGAGCGGCCCGGCGCGCCGGCGGGAGAGGAGGGCTACGGCGGAAGCGACGCCGTCGGGCGGGGGACGGGCGCGGCGGCGCTGGCGGTGGCGCTGGGATCGGCGCTCGGCCTCGCCGCGCTGCTGGCGCTGCTCGCCTGCTCGGCGCTGCGAGGCCATCGCCAGCGCTGTCACCTGCCGAGCCATCACCAGCAGCAGCAGCAGCAGCGGCCGCGGTGGCACCAGCGTCGGCGATGCCAGCGCTACTGCGAGCGCCCGCTGAGAAAGTTCTCCGCGGGAAGCTGCTCCTCGCTGCAGGAGCTACAGCCGCCGCCGCCGCTGTGGGAGGAGGAGGGCAGCGCGGAGGGGTGGCCGGTCCCCGGGAGAGGCGGTGGTGGTGGTGGTGGCGGCGGTGGTGGTGGTGGTGGCGGTGGGTTTTTTCCGGTAGATACCAGCAAGAGTTACAATGCTCTCCAGCCACACTGAAGCGAACTGCGCTACAGGCATGGCCTTGTCAATAAGCCCGTCGGTCAATTATCTTACAATGAAAGTTTGTTTGCTCAGTTGGTGATTTACTTACATCTTGTTTCTTTGTTATTTATTGCTGTTTCACTTCATTTTACACTTTTTTGTTTTACTTTGAGAACGCCGTGTAAGTTTAAGCACATTCGAGCGGAATGCGTTCCAAGCGCCCGAGGCCGTTTTGCCGTAAGAACTGAAGCGACATTTATTTTTCTAAGATGACAAAAAAGGGACAATTTTTTTGGGCTCACACGCTTTCAATGACGCAAGGAGGCTAGAACGACCGGAAGAAGAAGAATAAGAAGCGCACCGTGGTGGACAAGCGGCGCTTGGCTACTCGCAGAGGGGGACTTTTTTGTCCGTCGCAATTTGTGGGAATTAAAAACAAAAAGTGCGTGGAAGGAGGGAAAAAAAGTGAAATTTTCACTCGATAATTTACGAAACAAAACAGTTGGTGTTGCGACACAACGTGTCTGGCCAGTCTACGGATTTTCGTGCGAGCTTTTTTTTTATAGATGAAAAAAAAATTGTAAAAAAAATATCTTCAACGAAACGTCCTTTTTGAAATTCGCCCAAAGTTGTACATCCGAGCACCCCGATCGTATGAGTGAGCGTTCATTTTACGCGTCGCGTTCGAAGATTTTCGGGAAACACAACCGAACGGCATCAATGGGAAGAACTAAAACATGAACACGATCTTGTCCGATGTTTATAGCTGTGCAACGTAACGATAACTGTGTTTTCTGCTTTCAAGCGCCATACGTGTTCATTTCTAAATGCCTAAACGGTTCCAATCGTTGTATCGTTTGCAAATCCTCGTTTATTTAAATGTCACCACCAATGTGTTTATCATATTCTAAAAATGGCTCATCTTCTCGGTGGTGTTTTATAGCACTGTTAATCTGGGTAGCCTACGCGTGTTTAGATTACTTCCGTGCCGTCTCGTGGCTAATATGTGCTTACGACAAGATATGACATCCTATTTGCAGTCTATATATATATTTCGAAAGCCAACAGTAGTTTCTCGTTTAAGGGGAACCCATTGCGTTTAGTGGTGTAACGTTGTGTCGAAAAGAGTCAATGTCTCCCTGTTCAAACCAGCAATGGGGTGGCACTCATCCTGATCAGCAAGCACGAGACAGTGGTGGACATTCCACATCACCTCAGCTGGGATCAGTCCCTCCGTAGGACAAGTGCTGTTAGCGAACCCCTATTTAGGCCAACAAGGCACACGAAGGGGTGGGCGACCACCATGCCATCTTTGTATTCCCAATGCACCATGTATTAATTTTAAGGCTGAGTCGACTTAGGCGACGCCCAAGACCGGTTCAGATAATCGTCACCCGACATTGGCCGTGAGAGGGAATCTAACTCGGGTTGCTAACCACTACACCACCGCTCCCCGTGTGCCACTCCACACACACACACTCAACCGTGCAACAAATTGTGAAATGTCCAATTATTTCAGTATTCGCTCATGTCAAGTGTAAGTGCAGACAATTCTTGAAGGTTATTTACACAAATGAGGCACGCTCAGACCACGTTTTAGCGGGGACGGAGGTTGGAATTTGATCGTCGGGTATTTTTGCGTGCACTTAAGAGAAATAAATGAAAAAAAATATTTAGCAAAAAAAAAAAATTCCTAATCTAACTGCTTAAGAAAAACGCAGGAGAAATCCGGAAAGCAAATTCAATCTATAAGCATTTCTTTTTATTTTACCAGGTAAGGCCACTGAGCTATACAGCTCTTTTTCAGAAGCGACCTGACCACGATTGATAGCTCAACGAAGCGACTTATGGTGTGGAAATCTATAGCAGCCACATACTCTAAAGGCATGTTTCTAAATGTGGAGGGAAACATTGGAGTAACATCCACGTGACCACGGGGATAACACGCAAACTTCAAATATACAGGAATAAGTATAACCAGTAAAAACTAAGTTTTTCACTATAAATCCTTTATATGCGTGGCGGCTAGAGTCCTCTCGTCCTCTGGCTTGAGATGGCTGCCACCTATGGGTCAGATGATTGCATTGCACCATTAAGCAATTGGTAATTAAATGTAATATTTTTGTCCTAAAAAGTGTAAAATTTTAGAAAAAAATTTTCACGAACATTAATTGTCACGCACAACGAGTCTGTGTGCAAAATGTCAGCTCGATTGGATCACGGGAAGTGGGTTAAAAAACGACCGAAAGATTTGCACGGTCCTAAGCAAGCAAGCGAACTTAATATAAAGGATTTTAAAAGGGTTGGGATCGAACCCACGACCTCCTGTGTACCAAGCAAGGTAGTTAACATCTCGCCACCACGGCACCCAACCAGCAGCCGTGTGAATGATGCTTACTTATACGCAGCCTGCCCTGCGCAAGCATTACACTGCCCACGAGGACAGGTGTCTTTAAAGTCGTCGTAGAGGCCTCGTCGTCAAGACGAAACATTGATAGGCAGTGAGTGGTTGTCTCAGTTCGAGTTTGTGTAAACGCAGCAACACAAAACAATGCTATCGTTGGTCCTTCTTGATCAATATTTGTCACGAGCAGATACTGTGTTTAAACGAGACGATGCTATCGACTGGTTTTGAGTTCACCGAGTGTGTTCAGCTCGTTCTGGCCTCAAAATCAATGCCATCGCTTGGGTGCATGCAAGAGTGTGCATCTACTGTTGGCTTTCATGGGCGTCCGGACACTGGCAATGTTGTTTAAATGTGTCTAAGAGACACCCACAACATATACGACAAGGTTGATCATATATCTGAGTCACTGCGCCGATAATAGAACCTTTGAGTACACGGTAAGAGCACTCGCAGCCAGCCGAGTTACCGAGTCAGTGGCCCGTAGCTGCGTAAGGTGAGTTTGAGTATCGTGAAGTCGAAGTCCTCTCGTCTGTGATAAAGTGGAGGTTGGGCTATTCGGATCCTATCCGTGATCTACTCAATTATCGCCAGCGGGGACAGTCCTCGGGACCCACCACCACGCTGTGCCACGTCTTTCCGCGTTTGCGTTTCCCGATCCAAACTCGTTCCGCGCTGCGCGTGACCGACGATTGTTAAACGCGTCCCACGTGTCGCAAGGAGCGGCTACGATATAGGACGGGGCCTTGGGCCTTATTCGCCTCTGGGTTGATCGGGCCCTGACAGTGAAGGCGAAATGTTGAGTCGCAGCAAAGAAAAAAAAACTGAAAAAGAGCAAAACAATTGCAGGCTCTGCCCCAGAACACGTCTCACGTTTTCATGAAATGAAAATGCAGCGGTTTAAACTAAACTAAAAAAAACCAGTGGTGTTTTCAAATCGCCGAAATAAAATGAGATCTCAAACGACACGCGTGGCGGCTACTCCGAGGCGATGTTGGCTAAACGGCAACGATGGTTCTCCGGCTCGAAGTTGTGCCAATCAGCGGAGTTCCATCCTCGGGTTTCGCTCCTGTTGCAGGTGGCACCTCCGAATGGCACGGTCGGCTACGTACGGTGCGGAAGACGTTCAACAAACATACCGTACATGCACGCATGCATACATGCACGTGCAGCTGGCTAATTCATTCGACGTGCACAACATGAAGGTGGATGCAGTGGAGTAACGAGCGTGGGGCAGGCATGGGGGGGTGTCTTGCCCACCCCGTGGTGGCCAAAGATACGAGTTGGACACCCCTTGACAACCACCATGAGATGTTTTCAACAACAGTGCAAAAGAAAAACGCGATTTTTCAAAACGCGGTTTAAATGTATGTCATGGAAATGCTTTCATGAACGTTCAGCGTTTAATTTTAATTGAATTAGAGCAGGAATGTGATATTGCAAAGAAGTTCTACGGAGCTGGAGTGGCTGCATCTTGCAAAGATGGAGCAGCCCCTACGGCGTGAATTGTTCGAGACCGTGAGCGTAACGATGTTGTGATTGCGCAAGATGATCCGCGATATATAAAAGCCGAGATGCGACCGTGCGAGACAAATCAAATATTGGGGTCCCCACCTGATCAATTGCCGCACCTCATGAGCTAATACTGTAGTTACTACGCCACTGGGTGAAAGCAGGGCCCGATTAAGGCATGGACTTTAGGAGCTGCAGCCCAGGGGCTTCTGCCAGCTGGAGTGCTGAATATTATTTGTTGTTAGCCTTGTAAAAATTACATTAGATTTTTTAATAACTTTATTTTCCTTTTGAAAATATTACTGGGGGCCTCGCAGTACCTGTAGCCCAGGGGCCTACAAAACCTTCATCCGACACTGGGTGGATGCAATGGTTTCATACACCCAAGTGGGTGATGCCAGAGATGACACCTGCCACCAGACCCGTACTCGCAGCAGCAACAGGAAAACGCGATACAGAGCCCACTCTCGAGCTGGACTGGGAGTCGGGAGTGGCACATTTCTGCTCGACAATTGTGACCTTATGGAGGGACCCCGGTGTCCCAAATAAACGGAAGTCAAAATCGTAATGAATGTATTTCTTTTTTGGCGACTCCGTCCCACCACGACCCACCAGAAATCAATCCTCTCGTTCTTCACCAAGCACCCGTCGTTGCCAAAATTGCCGTAGTCATCAACAAAACGTAATTAGCGCATTGTGTAGAGCTCGTCCAGAGGAATCGATTGTCGTATCGTTCGCCTTCAACAGACATAAAATGACGTCGCAAGGCAGTTTATGCGAGAGCCGGGGGCTTATGGGACCCCGGGGTTCCGTCATTAGGTTCATTTGTGACCGTTTAACATGCGGCAAGAAGACGAATGCATCCTTTAGAGACGTGAACCGACTGTTGGTGGCGATTGCTGTAAGCGAGTAACACCCATGAAAGCTAGCACGGCAAACGGGAGAGTGGGTGGCCTAAACCACGCACGCCTGACCGCCTTTGTCTCCCCAGTTGCTGATGTTAATAGACTGCACCAGGTGCTGAAGGCTGAGTCGACATAGGCGGGGGCCCTGGACCAGTTGAGATATTCGTCACTAAGTAAGAATCGAACTTTGGTCACGAGTAAACTCAACACGAAGGACTTTCGAAAGTAAATTATAAACCGGGTCACCAATTTCGTAGCACTGCCCACAGACATTCAGTCAGCACACACAAAGACGCATGCACATTCGTCCACATAGCACGCACACACATTACACATTCACACAGTCGGCAACTGCTCTGTCCAAATGCGGTGCAGTCCTTATGATTCGCACTCTCGTGACTCATGCTACCCTCGCCACTGTACGCGTGCGAGTAACAGACAGTCCCGCACTCCCTGTATAGCAGAGGTGGGACAAAGTCATTGTTATGCAAGTCCAAGTCGAGTCGCAAGTCATCAAATTCATGACTCGAGTCTGACTCGAGTCCACGTCACATGACTCGAGTCCACATCTCAGAGGTGGGACAAAGTCATTGTTATGCAAGTCCAAGTCGAGTCGCAAGGCATCAAATTCATGACTCGAGTCTGACTCGAGTCCAAGTCACATGACTCGAGTCCACACCTCTGCTGTATAGTATCTGCATTGTTAAGCAGTAACCCCCCACTGGGAACCGCTTAGCCAGTAGGGGATGTAATAATCTCCCACAGAGTGCAGCTGCGAGGACTTTAAACCCGTGGGCGTCTTCAAAACGAGTGGAGAAAAAAAGTTTGCGATTCGTATCCGAGTGCGAGCGCTCGCACTCGGATACGAATCGCCAGACGTGTGCTATTTCTCGGCCAACAACCGCGCAGTATTCTTTCAGAATCGTCGGAATATTTATTCACACTGGAGGAATCCTATGAACTGTCAAGCTATTTTTTCCCATAGATGTCCAGTAAGGGGCGGGTAAGAACGTTACAACAACAATCAATACAAAATTACGATATGATCGCAAAGTATAGGACAAGTAAACAAATCACTTGAAAAAATATATAAATAAAAAAACGAAAGACCCAACGAGTATGAATTGCTGCGGTCACGGAAGCGTTAAGTCAATATTTAATTCTGACCAGGTAAAGCCTACTGAGGTATTAACTTATTTTTTCATAAGCGTCCTGGCCACAGATGTTAGCTTAACAAAGTGGCCCATCATGTGGACATTTATAGAAGCAAAATTATCGTAATAATCTCAATGCACGTTGCTAAATGTGGAGGGGAATAAGCTCAATAACGGTACCAGATCTGTGTACAAATCGATTTCCCTCAACTCGTACACAGATGCCAATTCCCCTGTAGGATGTCAACCCAAACTCGAAACTTGGATACTCATTGTTCACCCCTGTGTCACACCACCGCCCCCCCGTACCCACACTCTTAATATATGTATTGACGGTATTTTATTGAGTTGGGTGCCATACGAAATCATCATCGTGGAATTGTTGTCCACCCTGATGAGTAAGCGGGTATGATCTCCCACCTGCCTAAAACCCCACCTCTTTATTTGGTGAAATATCACAATTTGGATAATGATTTGAGCCAATACCTGGCTATATATGTTCGTGGTACATCTGGAACATTTAGTAGCTGCTGGGGGACACGTTAATCCATTACGTTCAACACTGGTAAACTGACTGCATACATTATTCACCGTATGTTGAAATTATTTCGTAACGTACGTAGCCAACCGTGCTTAATCGGAGGTTGATTCTCGGACGAGCGATGGGATGCGTGTTTTGCTTGAGAATCAACGTCGGTGTATGAATCGGTGCATCATTCCGAGCCTGCGGGAAAGAAAACCTCACAGAGTCTCGAACCATTGCAAGGAGCGTTCCTCCCACTTTGAAGCGTTTGGTACGATTCTAGATTTGAAGCTTTCGTGACTGCAAGGATTCATACTCTTAGGCGTTTTCGGTAAAGTCACGTAGGTAAAAAATAAAAATGTAATTAATAGAAGTAATAATATAAATAAAATAATAAATCACGACGTTTCGGAGGCAACACAAGTCTCCGTCATCAGGTGGGACCATCAGAGCTAAATTTACTGCATCTCGATGCAGTATCTTGATGCAGTAAATTTAGCTATTTTATTTCTATTATTACTTCTATTAATTTTATTTTTATTTTTTACCTACGTGACTTTACCGAAAAAACCTAAGAGTACGTTTGATACGACTCCAACGTCCGCAGGTCGGCCAAAAAAAAGAAACCCAGAGAAAACCCAACAGAGGAATCCCATTAGGGACCAGCAGGTGCCACGTCATTTCCCTACGGGATTGCATCTCGCACGCTGCGTTACAGGTGTGCGTCGTTGCCCCGTGAGGCTGGAATCTTGCAGATCGGAGCTCCATCAGGCCCGTGATCCACCAACCCCTGACTCCGGGTAGCCGGTACACGAGATGAAGGCGCCGTGTCTCTAACGCGTCGGTCGCCCCGGTGTTGTCGTTATTGTTGTTGTTGTTGTTAATGGTTTCCCCGGCGAGGAGCAGCTACCGTGGGATGAACAAGACAACGCGTTATCTCGGACGTACAAAAGCCCGCGCAGGCTCTGATCGCTCTCTCTCATGTATTGACATATCTCTGTTAGACACATGTTGAGGTTTCAATGCGTAACTGCTGTGTCCCTTTTGAGTAAAAAAAAATGTTGCTGTAACAGGGAGGTGGCATTGTCGCGTCTCTATTTGCGCACGCACGCGCGCGCAGCCCGGGCGTGTGAACAATGAAGGACGGTGGGTGGGGGGGGGCGCACCGAGGAGGGGTGGTGGTGGTGGCCAGGGTGGTGCGTGGATGTTTTATCGGTTATTTAGTTGCGTATTCAACGCCCGAGAAAAAGTTGCCCGGTGCAGCTCAGGAAAATCGACGCATTGGAGCTCTGAGGGTGTGGGTTCTAATCTGTCCGTGCTTGAACCAGTTGCACAGGTGTTGTTGAGTTGATCGGCGGGTTCTTTTTTATTTCAATCGACTGGATTGCAGCTGCGTATGCCCAATTGGGCAAGGAGGCTAAGCATTTGCTGCGTACTACATTGTAAGGGAATTAGGTTGGTAAATCCCTGCAGGTACAAACAGGCTGGAGTGGGGAATTTAAACCTCAAACCTTTATGCCAACTGACAAGGCACACCCTCCAGCCACAGGGCCATTCAGGATATAATCAATAAATACCACACATTTACTTTAGCGCTACCATTGAGGACTGCATTCATCATCCTCACGGGGTCGTTAAAATTGAGCACAGCACTGTGGAGAGGTCAATGACAGTCAACCAATGCTGCTCATTACCCATTTGAGCAGGGAGACTTTTGTGATGGACACAAGCCGGGGTTTGACAGTGTGTATGCCTTTGGCCAGCTCGGCGAAGTAAGTCCAATTACTATTACACCAACTAAACTTTTTTTCCCGACACAAAACCAGCATGCGAGGGCAGTGTAATTTATGACGTGAGCATGAAGTGTTAGCTTTAAGTAATGGCATCTTTAAGGTGGAGCTACGCGCCATTAAGCACAGACAAATTTGACGGGGAATAATTTGACAAAGTCAACTTTACTCAAAGCCGTGCCAAAATGCGATGTCTAATTATAAGGATCAGCGCCGAGAGATTCCGTGAACAGACGTTGAGTTCACTCAGTGCGTAAGTCAAAACACACAGGGCACGCAAACACGAGTGATTTTTAAACAGCGATTAAAGTACGCCCACTCGGATTGTTCTTGATACAAAAGGGGCCTTAATTTTCAGGGTGTATTATACTTCACCTACTCATCTTGGCAATTGTTACAATCACACACACACACACTAATGCATGAGGAGTATTAGCTGTACAGATACCGAAGGAGCTTTGGTACAACAGTTAGCATGATGTACGATAAACCGGATGAACATGTTTGGCTACGTACGGTGTTTAAGAAGTTCAACATACCTACAACTCGAGTTTGATGGCTGCCCCACACCTAACAGCAGCGGTGAGTTGTCCCTGAAGCTGTCCTGGGCCCTCCCTCCACCAACTTCCACTGACCAATGCGGTGAAATAATACAGCAATCGTGCTGTGACGGTTCCACCTGAAGACGGAAGCTTGTGTTGCCTCCGAAACTTCGTGATTTTTATTTTACTTTTATTAATTTAAATTTTATTTTAACCTACGTGACTTTACCGGAAAAAACCTAAAAGTATGAATCCTTGCAGTCACGAAAGCTTCAAATCTAGAATAAAAAAACACTCCCATGACCGAAATAACATGGGCAGGTCCTAATCCATGCAACGGATTGTAAATAGTTAATATTTTTATTCCTATTCTTAGGTTTTTTCGGTAAAGTCACGTAGGTAAAAAATTTAATTAATAAAAGTAAAATAAAAAATAAAATAAAAATCACGACGTTTCGTGCTGTGACGGTTCCACCTGAAGACGGAAGCTTGTGTTGCCTCCGAAACGTCGTGATTTTTATTTTATTTTACTTTTATTAATTTTAATTTTTTACCTACGTGACTTTACCGAAAAAAAACTAAGAATATGAATCCTTGCAGTCACGAAAGCTTCAAATCTAGAATTTTTATTCCTATTAATTTGCCTTCCAAGACAATACATGAACAACAAGAACAGCAATACAAATAAGGAGAGCAGTGCAGGGTGGCTCCTCGTATCGTTGGGGATGCAAAGGACCAATTTTCGCCGATATTATTATCAGCACATCCGTCGAGGGGGGAAAGCAAACGAAAAATTGGATGAATTTTCCGCTAAAAACTTGCGGATAAAAGTAATACATTCCGCAAAACGTGATGGTAATACCTGCAAACGCAGATACACAAGAGGGAAGATCTCTCCGCCGTGTCGCCTTTTACAGACCGCGGGAACCAGAGCTGTCAGCAAGTGCCGATTAAGGGCCAGCATGTCAACCTTTGTCTACAACCATGATGATGTTTACCAACTGCACCAGCAAGTCTTTGAAGGCTGAGTCAATCTAGGGAAGCCCCAAGCACGGGTTCAGACATCACGTGCCACCAATGTTAACCAGGTATCGAATTTTGAGGTCACAAGGTTTGTATCGCAGTGAGCTATTGCGTGTCCACCCTACTCACTAGCATACACGCGCACACGCGCACACGCGTACACTCACCTGTATAATTTACTGTTGAAATCTCCATTATTTGCTAAGCCGAACAGCTGGGATGTAAAATTCCATTTACCCTGTGGTGTGGCTCACGCGGCAATGGGAGGTCACATGCCATTACAATTACAAATGAGATAGATGGTCCGTGTGCGCCGAGCCAAGAAACGGTCAATTGAATGAGCTGATGGCAGACGAAATAAAACACGGTATTATTCTGGACATTTCAGGCTGTTATGATATCAGCACCATATGCCGGGTGCACCCTCGTTTTAGAAAATATGGCGATCATTAAAGGCGTTATTAAGAGAGTCAACTGAAGCGTTGGCCAGCGTGGAATGTTTTCCTGCTCGGGATGAATTGTGGACTATTGCGCTGCCAGACTTGAATAACATCGAATCGCTGTCTAAATATGACACAGCAGTTCATGCTGAGATAGAGTTGCGCGTAAGTGGCGTGACGTGTACGTCGTTTGCCCCCTCGCCTATGAGCGCAGTTAACTGAGTTTGATTCCTGACCATGGCTAACGTCAGGGGCATGTGACAACAGACTGTAAGGGCAAGTGCTGTTAGCGAGTAGCGCTTATGAAGGCTGGCACGTTACACGAGGGGGTGGGTGGCCAGCACCACGCCCGATCGCCTTTGTCTCCCCAGTGGCGATGTTTACACATCGCGCGAGGTTTGAGGCTGAGTGGACCTAGGGACGCCCATGACCGGTTAAGGTCATCGTCACTTGTGTTGGCCCCCACCATTCCACACTCAAACAAAAACACACCGTAACGTATCAAACCAGCACTTACCAGTGACACTTTCAACAAACACGCAATTGCGCACCGCGGTTGTACAAACTTCACGCACACGCACACGTGTATTTGTGTAGATATGAACAACGCCCGAATGGGCCTTCCACAATGATAGGCCTCCCCGTCTTGTGGTCTCTCAGCAGATGGCACATGTTAGTGCCTTGGGGCAGCAATGGTCGGTCTCCCTCGTCAAAGGCTCCGTAATCAAAATCGGACTTGTCACGTCAAACTTGCCACGTGCCGTCAGACCGCGGTGCGGAGGATCATGTGCTCCGAGCGTCTGCACCAACACAACATCCAGCGCCTGATTAAAGAATAACAATAAATTCAATTGTCAACGAAAACAAAGGGACATTGAACGATGACAGAGACAAAGTCAGAGTGACTCGCTCCCTCTTTGCTCAAAGGAGCACTGAAGGGGTTCCCATCGACAAAAGAATGACGAACCCTTCCCTCCCCTCCACCCCGCCCCCCCCCCATCAAAAAAATACCTCTCAATTCACATGAAAAAATATTCTTCTGAGTGCACAGGGCAATAGGTGTCGCCTCCTAGCCCCATAGCCCCATAGAGAATTGGCACAGTAGGGAGCACAGTTAATGCGTCTGCCAGCTATCTCAGTCAGTCATTCCATGGCACCTGGGTCTGTTCCGTGACCTACCAGCATGCTTTTGACACTTCACGTGACCTCAAAGTGCACCTAAGCAAGGCACAAGCGCCGTGCTCACGTCACCGCCACTAAGTGATGAACAGCGGTTGTTGTTATCGTGGAGTCCAGCGTTGAGCACTTTGCGCTAAAAACCCGGCGAGACCGAGTTCGATTCCAGCTCATGGAAAAGACCGGCGTCGGTTTTCTAAACCTGTCCTGGGCCTCTCCTAGGCCGACTCAGCCTCAAATGAGTACCTGGTGTGGTGTGTAAACATCGCCACTGGGGAGACAACGGTGGCCGGGCTTGGTGCTAGCCACCCAAGCCCCTCGCGTGCTGTGCTGAACAAAATAGGTGCTCGCTAAGAGCACTTGCCCCAACAGTCTGTGGAGGCTATAAGGGGGGTCTTTGTCTTTGTGGTCAGGGCCTCCACTAGAGGAAGTTTTAGAGAGCCCCTCTCGAGGATTTTAAACGTTACTCTGGATTTCACGCCCAGTGGACTGACCATTGCACCACAGCAGCATCCGTACAAAAATAGTGGTGCACTAACCATTTAATAAACAGCACCCAATAATATAAACACTGCAGATTAAGCAAATGTTGCGGGAAATTACCATGTTTCAGAGCAGAGGGAGTGGAAAGGGCCGGAAGACCAAGTGACTCGTACGACACGAGGGCAGTTTCAGACAGTCTACCCAATTACATGTTCAGAAATCACTTCAAATGCACTCTAACTCACCAGCGTTTCCATGACACCGAGCCGTCAAGGGTGATCTCAAACTGTAAGTGAATGACTCAGCCATGCAATTGGCCAAACATGCGAATAATTCAGCACCCTCCTGAAAAAGAGCACTTGTGATCAGCGAAGTGGCGTGACTTTGTTGGAAGTGGGGTCGGTAAAACTCGGGAGGGTGGAGGGCACGGAACAGCCAATGCTAATGAGTGGCTCGCTCCAACATGGCTAGGATCACCTGAATGTGAGTGATGCGTTGCCCAGTATTCGCTGAGTTTGATCACTGGGGAAGTGTTTTTGCGCATCGCAATATATTTCGGAGAAAAAATGCCAATGTCGCGGTCTGCTACCCACTTGGAGCAGGGGATCTCAACATTTACTGCAGCCTTGCACCCCTTTGATTTTCACTCTTAAACAAAACAAAATATGCAATGTGAATAAATGTATAGGGTTTGATGAAACAAAGTAGTTGTGCTTATGTGCTTTTCGATGATTTACCTAATATAAAAAAAATCTGGCCATGTCTCGCACCCCCATGAAGGGCATCTCGCACACCCAGGGGGTGCAGCGTGCACCCCAGGTTAAGAACCACTGGTACTGGCTCGGAGATGGCTTCAGGAGGGAGTGTAGTTGTTTTGCTCTTGACCGAGTGTTAAAAGACAGGTAAAATGAATCAAAGGACGAAGCTTCCATAAGGTGACAACTGCCTTCATTTTATCAACGCAACATGAATGGGCGAATCAGCTGCAATCGAAACGCGAGCATGCCTGTGTTGGGGATAGACGTTTCATCTCAAACCATCGCTCGCAACGTTGCGACAACATTCTTTTGGTCGAAGCCGAACGTTCGTCGGGGCCGCTGTGGCCTGCTGAGAAAGGGAGCGGCGTTTCAGAACAAGCGCGTGCTCACGGCTTACACGTGGAACGATGGGACGGTTGGGACAACGCTCGGATGGGATACACGTGGAACGTCCATCCCGCAACCCAAACCTGGCCCCTCGAGAGTCCCAACCCGTTCGGACTGTGGTAGAAGTTCTACAGGGGTGGTGGTCCAGATGTCTTGTAACCCTCAATTAATTGACCCCGATTTTTTCTTTCCCATTGCATATTCATTTCTGATTTAAATAAAGCTTACTTTAAGACAATTAAATACCGGGGGGGGGGGATGTTCATAAGACATATGGACTACCCTGAAGACTTAGAAAAGCCTCCCTTACAGTTACTCTTTGGTTCTTTCGGTGAAGTCACGTATAAAGATAAAATAATAAATTAAATACTAGCATACGACGTTTCGATTGCAACACAAGCAATCATCACCATCCCTTACAATGTAACGTTTTACTTACCAGCCGGTGCCGTGCCGCGCGTCACAAAGCCCGGCGCTGGGAAACGAACCGGGGCCTCTTTAAATGCACGTGGTTGGTGTCCGCCGCTTTTGTTTGGTGCGCGCTAATGGCTTTGAAGGTAATAGATTAACCTGTGACCGCCCCGGTGATTAGAAGGCCGCCAGGCGATAAGAAGAGTGCTGCGGTGTGCCACGCATTTGCAGGCGATAACGCTCTAAGCTCCGCACAGATGGGCACGTGGAAATTATCCGTACGTTGTTGTTTTTTTTGTTTTCCTCCTTCCTCATCAAGATTGCTGAGCACAGAAGTAAAGGGCAAGAACGCCAACCTGCCAGCAACAAACGGCACTGTTTTAGTTGTAATATCGAGGGTGCTTCAATGTAATGTGAACACTTCCGAGGATTTGCAACAATAACGCAAGAAATGTGCCCCTCCGGGCTCTGGATACCACCTGGAGAAGATTCCAGGCACGTGTTGACACTGATGGCGAACAAGTGGAGACTCTTTGACTTTATGAAGCTATTAACATTACATTTGTTATCATGTTACAGTGTGTTATCCGTTCTGTTCCCATTAAACACGATAGTCCCATGTAAGTGTTCACATTTTTTGTTAAGCACCCTGTACAAGAGTTGACACGTTTCTTCAATTGATCAAGGTGATAATTCCCTCCCCCATTTGCCTCTTTTCAACGAGGGGAGGGGAATTCCAAAGTGGAGTCGGTGCGAGGTAAGAAATAAGAAGTTAGATGCGTTGTGTCCTGCAGTGTGGTGAGCAAGTGGGTGAGTGAGTGAGTGGGTGAGTGGGGTAGCGGGTGGGTGAGTGGGTGGATGGCTGAGTGAGTGGGTGACTGAGAGTGCCGTTCTGACCTGCAGTGTGGTGAGCGGGCTGGTTTGAGTGAGCGAGTGAATGGGGTAGCGGGTGGGTGAGTGGGTGGGTAGATGAGTGAGTGGGTGACTGACAGGGCCGTTGTGACCTGCAGTGTGACGGTTGAACACAGCGTGAACTGGACCAAAACAGTCAGTGTCTGGCAGACCGCGTCCTCAACGCGGCTGCAGGAGTCTGTGAGTGAACTTTAGGGTTACAGTAAGCATGGTAATAGGGATGGAAGAGCAATACAAGTAGCTGGAGGGAACGAGTGAGTGACACTGCTCGCCATCGGAACTGAGACACGACAACAACCATCACAAGAGATTGGGAGTCGCAGTCCACGATTGTCTCTGCGTGAACCACAATCCGTGCACACGCTCAGCACATCGTGGTGTCATAGCCCTGCCTTGCCAGGAGATGGCAGTGCACCGAAAAATGTGGGCCATCTCTCCAGTCTGTGTGGGATAGAGCGTTTCCCCCTCACGCGTGTAGGTTTTCCCCGGGTGCTCCGGTTTCCACCCACATGTAAACTCACTCATGAATTGTCCCCGTAGCACCTTAATATATAGAGGAGCGAGGAGCTTGGGCAGCCTTGCCGCTCGTCTGCGGTTCCTCCTCGCCCCTCGGAGTCGTTCTCTCTCCACGACATTGAGCGGATACCGCGCGGAGCATTACGAGTTGAAATCATTGATTCAAATGTTGCGTGCCGCCATGCACGTTTGACGGCTTTAATCATCTTCTTGGTTCTTTCGGTAAAGTCACGTAGAATGGAAATAAAAAAATAAAAATAATAAAACTAAATAAAATAATATTTAATATTATTTTATATTATATTATTTTAATTTATTATGTTTTATTTGTATTATTTTATTATTTCCATTCTACGTGACTTTACCGAAAGAACCAAGAAGATGAATCCCTGCAGTCACGAAAGCTTTAAATCGGGCTTTAATCATATCAGCAGTGTGAGCTGCCCCGTAAACTCTGAAGGAGTGTTGCCAATGCACGCCGTCTTACCGAGGAGGTCGGTCCTTCAAACTAAATTTGGCCTGCAGACCAAACCGAGCGATGCACCACATTTGCGCGAATTCAGAATGCACCGTTTGTTACACATTGCCGATAGCACAATTGTAATGAAACTGCTGTAATAAATGACGAAAAATAAAGCATTTGTCAAAAAAGATTTACGAATAGAGACTTGTGCCAATACAGTAGAGCTTTGTTAATATGGTCTAATTTTGCTATAAACAAAAATTCGCACGAATCGGAAGTCCATCTGTTGCTAGAGGTGTTGACGTTTCTCTAATTTTTCACTTTGAAAACAATGCTTTTTGTGCACATCTAATGTGCGGACGATACTTCACCAACAAGAATATAACATTCGTCGTAGGTTTGCTACAATTTGCCAAAAGTTACATTGGTAACCTCTAACACACAAGTCACTATGTATTTTAAGTTACATTCATTTGAATAAATTGCTTTAAGATATACTTCACGTGGGATGTGTTTTCTTCATGGCATGCATTGTAATAAGTGTATGTATGTATAATCACACACGTTTCATTCGACTGAATGCCCTACTCTATGTAATCACCAAACAGCTATATTTCGATTTAAAGCTTTCGTGACTGCAGGGATTCATCTTCTTGGTTCTTTCGGTAAAGTCACGTAGAAGGGAAATAATAAAATAATAAAAATAAAACATAATAAAATACAATTCTCACGACGTTTCGGCCACAACGCAAGCAGTCGTCCTCAGGTGAAGAACAGGTCTGTCAGAAAGACAGCGTCTGAATGAACACCACCAGGCTTGGCAGCGTATATTTAAGCTGGGTTAGGGGAGGAAGGGCGCCTTGACAATATGCAAATTCCTTTGTCAAGGCGCCCTTCCTCCCCTAGCCCAGCTTAAATATACGCTGCCAAGTTTGCCAGCGTGTTCATTGAGACGCTGTCTTTCCGACAGATCTGTTTTTCACCTGAGGACGGCTGCTTGCGTTGTGGCCGAAACGTCGTGAGAATTGTATTTTATTGTTTTATTTTTATTATTTTATTATTTCCATTCTACGTGACTTTACCGAAAGAACCAAGAAGAAGACCAAACAGCTGTTACGAACGGTCTCGTGTTCGGAAAGGCTCACCGAGTCTCAAGACGCCTTTGCCGGAGGGCTCTAGCCACTGGTGTTCGTCGTTTGGGCAATAGTTTTTTTCAAGGAATTGTTTGGCATGCAGAGAAAAAAAGAAATATTTTAAAATGCTTTTTTAAAAACACCCTTTAATAAAATGTAATGGCAAAACTCCACGACTCCAGGAAGTGGCCCCGAGGCTTGCCATAACGTAATGGGCCGTGGTGATTTACAGCCAACGTCAGTTGAGCGTGGACAATTAGACCCAAGCCGAAACATAACATATACAAAAGATTCATATTCTTGGTTCTTTCGTTAAAGTCACGTAGAAGTGAGATAATAAAATAATATAAATATAAAAAATAAAAATTATCACGACGTTTCGACTGCAACACAAGCAATCATCATCAGGTGTGAAATTCACAGCAAGATTTTTTTTTTATATATTATTTTATTATTTCCCTTTTACGTGACTTTACCGAAAGAACCAAGCATATGAATCCCTGCAGTCACGAAAGCTTTAAATAAAAAAATACAAAAGATTGTTTAGATTTTTTATTTTTTACGATAGAATATATTGCCATCAGTGTGACATAAGTATACCAAGTTTGCAGTCAATACCACATTGGGAAGTGGGCTAAAATCGAGTGCACCTCTGATTATCACGGTTGACGACGCACGGTTCAACATATAAACATTCCTCGTGCGAGTCAACCCACCGTTTCACAAACCGCCGAATGATCTTGTAGCACGTGGCAATCACTTGGCATCGTTTGCGGTGAATATAATAAACAGAAAGAAACACGCAGACAATGTGCTTCCTTCCCGTGTGTCTCTCTACACACAGCAACATGTATGTTCACGCCTCCTATCCGCTGCCACGGCTTGTGGGAGTGCATATTTTAAGCAGCGTTGGTTCAACATTGAGCATCTCATGAGCAGCAGAGGCAGGCTCGCTTGAAGCAAATGCTGGTGAACCTGGCCGATGTTCACAGACAAGAACCCATTTGATTCCATTCTAGGTCGGTGTCAAATAGTTTCGGAAAATCCGCACTTGACAACAGAGCACCAGAGATCAGATGGGGCCCACAATCTCCCCCAACAGTCAGTGCATTGCTTGGCGGCACAACATTAGTCTGTGCACGAGGCATAAACTATTTATATTACACATTAAGTCGGAGAGTGGTATATGAACAATTAAAATGTAATGCTCAAACAAGCTGTAAATGGATATGTTTAAATGCGCATTCGAAAAAAAATCGTAAATACGCGACACTTTCATTTGTTACGCGGGCAAATGCTCGCATTTACTGGTGGGGCCAACGTGTCCGTCGTTATTCACGGAGCATTTCCGCCGTACGCCGCGGTTGGGGCCATAAGCCATAAGCGAAGCGAGCGCGCATTAATTCCCGTGCGGTCTTTCCCACGCCGCTATTCATTTCGAGGGTAATGAAAAGCTTCTTTTTTTTGCAGCGCGTTCGGACGTCGTTTAAAATAGCCGCCGCGTAAAATCCACGCGCGAGATTTTTGTTTCGTTTCGGTCGCTTTTTCCGTGGAGCGGTGTCAGCTGCGCTGTTGTTCCACCCCCGCGCCGCCACCGCTCCTCGTATTTCGAACGCGTAGCGATGTTGCGTTCGCACCGTGTGCGGCAGGCCGTGAGCTTCTCCCGCGTGCGATTAGCCAGCACCACCCCCCATAGCCTCAACCCCCACCCCATCCCCACGTCCCCCCCCCCATCCCCCCCCAGCCCCACGTCCCAGTCGCAGTTCGCTGATCGTCGCGGTTCGCGCCGCCAAACGCGCGTTGCACGTGGTGTTCCACGTGGCCCCCACAACGCTACCACGACACCGACAAAAAAGGCAAAGATGCCCCGTATTGCCTATAACAGACTGTTGGGGCAAGTGCTATTAGCGAGCACCCATGAAGGCCGGAACGGCGCACGAGAGGGGTGGGTGGCCAGCACCACGCCCGACCGCCTTTGTCTCCCCAGTGGCGATGTTTACACACCGCACCAGGTACTCATTTGAGGCTGAATCGAACTGAGGGAGGCCCTGGACCGGTTCAAATAATCGTCACTGGTGTCAAGCGTGAGTGGAAATTTAATTCGGTTGTTCGGGCTCATAGAGCAGTGCGCCAACCGCTACACTACCGCTGGCCACGACATCACACACACTGATCTTCTATCACTGGGGTACCATTAAGATGTAGCACAAAGGCAATGGGCCAGGCAAGCTCGGAGGGTCAAAGCGCTGAACCAGCACGACTGAAACCCTGCGGGGGCTTGCTTGAATGTGGGTTTGAGCCACGAGTTATTAAACTGGGTTTTCAAGGAGAGCGACGAGTAGTCACCAATGACCTCACATACACACAACAACAACAACAAGAACCTTTAATTACATGTTATTTCACGCTTAAGTTTTGTACAAGTTCAGCTCTGAAATCCTACCCCTCGATGTGGATAAAAACACCGATTGGAGTTATTTAGGAAATGACGTCACTCCGACAGCGCAATTGGGATTTACCGTGCGTGGGAAACGTTTTAAAGAAAACTAGCGGGAGAAACAAATATACTTCTTTAAACAAAAATGTATTAATGCACATTCATTAACTTACCTTATCAAAATCGTAATGCAGGAACGTCAGGGATGTGTTCTTGGGAAATGTTGCTTAACTCTAAATTTCTTAAAGCGAACTCTAATTTCCCATAGACGTAATGTTAGGATTTGGGGTTGCGTTCCTAACCGACCTTTTCGGAAAAAAAGCGGATGACCTAATGTCATTAAGTGTGCAATAATGCATGTGATTATAAGTTAACATACATTTTAACTCATAATAAATATATAAATGTTATAAAAAAACGTTTGCTGATTTGTTATGTGTTACAGGAACAGGACATGTTGTCATGTAAAGCAACCATAAACACATTAAAAGACCTCGGTTTACAATTTATGAGTAAAACTCTACGATCTACACAACATACATATACGTAAAATGTAAACACTTAAATATATTGTGAACAGTAGCCAATCAGTTGTTTTATTGTCATATTTGAATTCAGCACGTAAAATCCATAATAAACAGCACGTTTCATCTCTGAAGCAGACGACGTCTAAATAAGAATTGTAGACCAGTGATATAATAGAGATGTGGACCAATGACGTTGGCACACCGTGGCTTACGCTTGTAAATGGCATCACCGGATCTTTAAACACACACTGTGAAGCAGATGGTGCACCTACTGATCATCTCTATAAAGAGATGGAATGTTAGTAATGTGGCCAGGTGGCTGAGCAGAACAGCAGGCGGCTCACGACCAAAGGTTGCGAGCTCAAATCCTGGTTGGAGGTTGGCTCAACCAAGTATCTCTCTGGGCCCGATAAAATACGTACCACTCAGCAATAAATCTGACTGTTGTTGCATCGTCAGCTATGTCTATCACTCGCAATCTGTCTCAATTACGCTTACTTGATGTTTATAATAGGCACGGTGATATCTTGCCAGTCCTGTCTGCAAACATATCTATATTCCAAACTATCTTCCTTTCATTATTTTAAACATAAATGTGTCTGTTCTTGGAGAATTCGGCTTAGAATATCGTTATCGTTTGACACAACTCAATTTAAGCTTGACTTCGATCAAGGCCAGCAGACAGATTTCAGTGAGGAAGGGATTGTTATACTTTTCTTGTGGTTTACATTTTCAAGGCTACCGCAAGCTTCATACTTTTAAAAGCATATGTGCGTGTGCTACATTATTACTTATTTCCCTTGTTGTTGTTTTCAAGGTGTGGAGACAAAAACCCCGTCTACTTTGATTGACGCGTTCAACACACTGCTATGCGATGCATTGTGTTGAACGTTTTGTAGACAAAGTGTATACAGTAATTATCGTAGAGCTTTGGGCAAATGTTTCAGCCCGCGGCAATTGCTCGCTCATACCACGGCTGGCAGGAGGCACTCCCGCTAGAGAAAGCTCTAGAGAGGCCCCTCTTGCGAGCATTTTGGGCTGACTCTTGCATGCCGGTCCAGGGCGTTCCTGAAGAGGTGAGAGGTATCCACAATTTGGCCCACCAAACGCCATCATCCGATCGGCGAACTGGTGATGCCCCCGTGTAGTCTTGCTTGGATGGACAGAGGTTGAGGTGGTTTGAGAAGCCTCGCAACATTGCTGCAGCTGCCGCACCGGGAGATCGCACGACAGCACCGTTCAGTGTGCTAACAATTTTACGCAGTTAAATATCTACGTATATATGAAATACCCGAATCTGTACGTCTCAAAAACGTCTAGGATACTTCCCGACAAGGTGGAAAGCTGACATTTGGTACATAGGTAGCTTTTAGGACACAAACAGCAAGAACAATCATAGAATCCGAGATTTTCCATTTTAAAGTAACTCTGTAAACGTGTTTGTGCGTGTCATTCAGAAACCGTTCAAAATATAAGATGGCGTTTGTTTTTCGCAATTACAATTAAAGCGAGAACCATTGATCTATATTTTATTGTATTTTAGATATTTCGGATTAAAGTGGTTGTGAACGACAAAATACGATTTTTATCTTGTTAAAATCTGAATAATTCTAAAACGGTCAAAGATAGCAGAGCTTCCCCTCATAGGGCATTAATTTAATTATGTTTTGTTCTTTCTAATATAAAAAAAACGGAATCTTTAAATTGAGCAGTTTCCTTAAATTTAAGATGTTGAATCAAATTGTTAACAATGTTTGTGTTTTTTTTTGTGGAAAAATAAAAGTTTTGTTTTTGTAATTGTTAGTATCTGATCGTAGGTAATTGTTTTAAATAACTAATATCAGGTTAATTATTACATTTATTGAAACATTTAAGCTGGCGACGACATGCTTTATAAACTATATATAAATAAATATGTATGAACGAGTATAAATATGAAAATATATTTATAAAAAAACATAGCACGTTTTTCTGCAACAAAAATATATCAATGCAGCATTTCATCCTGACTTAATGTATACACACGGAGAAAAAAACACGAAATGACGAAGAAAAGATTTGCTCAAATGTTTCGACTTGAGGCATGCATGTTTTTAAATGTTAGCTTTAATTGTTACGGTCATTGTTATTTCAGTGAAGTGCGTTAATTACATATATCACTCCTTTCCCTCCAGTATATTTGCCCAAAGCATGCTGTTCCAACAGCAATCCCCGAGTTCGCAAACGGCAATGACTGCTAACACGAAGGGTCCCTCCATTTTTTTTCATCTCATCTCGCTAGCACGGCCATAAAAGCAGCCTTATTACCCGAGTGGGGGGGCACGACACAGCCAGGGACGTTTCCCCTTCTGCAAACACCGCTCCTGTGATGTGCAAATGAGCCAATTAAACTGCACGGCTCCTATGTTTATGTCTGCAAAGTGCCAAAGTGGGCAGGTTTATTTGTGTTTTTTTTTACGAGATGAACAGTCAACAGCAGATCAGAGATGAGCCCTCAAAGCTTCAAAACCCTTTATGCAGGCCCCCACCATTGCTGATACAAATGCAGTTCGTGTTTTGTCGTCGTCATCAGCAGCCATTGCTCAATACACTGCTGGATGAAGCCCCCCCCCTTCTCCAGTCGAGCCACTCCCATTATTCACGACTCTGCACTGTTCTTCTTGGTTCTTTCTCGACAGACCTGTTCTCCACCTGAAGACGGCTGCTTGCGTTGTGGCCGAAACGTCGTGAGAATTATTTTATAATGTTTTATTTTTATTATTTTATTATTTCCATTCTACGTGACTTTACCGAAAGAACCAAGAAGATGAATCCCTGCAGTCACGAAAGCTTTAAATCGAGACTCTGCACTGCTTAACATCCGTACACGAGCTGATTACATCGCTCCATCTCCTCGGTAGACGTGAGCTAGAAATACATTCCAATCCCGTGCCTGCCACTCCGTAATTATTATTGACCATCGGCTGCCGTCCCATTTAGCGACGTGTCCTGCTTAGAGCCTTCTAACTCAAGATGTGGGATATCATAAATATGTACAACGAAATAAAATGCCAATTAAATTATCATATTACTTGAACGTGGGGGTTGGTGGATCAAGCACAGATCATGCACACGAAACACTTACCAGAAGGGCAACTGGATCGTACTTGTAGGAGCCAGCAGAGCAAGTTTTAGTATGAACAAAGTGGCTCAGAGGTCAGAGTTCTGAGCTGGTACTGCTAAGATCCTGGTTTTGAATCCAGGTAGCAAGCCACCGGCGACTGAACCAAGTTGTCTAGTGGAGTGTGATGATGGTCTTACCCCAGCCTCCAATGGCTGCGCACGCAAAAAAAAAGCATTACTTTCAATTTGGGATTGCACTTAATTTGCCCAAATTCCAGCTCTGTCAATTAAAATATCGGTTTCGGATTGTCATGAGACAAAAAAAATTGCCGTGTGACATCAAAGGGGTTGAGAGCGTTACTGCCCCTGCACTGTGTGGACCAGAGATGACTTGAGGGATGTCAGAGGCAGCCCTGTGATATCCACTGCTGCGGACTGTTCTGGGCCACAGAGAGTCACACGAATCTGCACCACAGCGAAATGGACTTTTCGCTTTCTGAGAAGACACTGATAGCACAGTCTGCATACAATTAGGGACATATAGATTTAAGTTTTCAGTTTTATCTGCTAAAACACGTGGACTTTTTTTGGCCACTCTGGCTTTCCCCCGTGCAAAAACATAATTAAAGAGAAATTGGTAAAGTTAGTTTTGAGACAGAGTTATGTTTGTTGGGTTGACTCACACAAAATATGTCCAACAGCATTGCGTATGAAAGTGTTTTTTGTTGCTTTGAGAATGTGGAATTCGAACCACTATCACCCCAATGCTCGTTTTGAGCAAGGAGATGCAAATTTAACTTGCAATGATAACTTAACATGTAGGCTTTCGCAATCAATAGTATTCATTCGTAAAGGTTGTTTGGGTTAGATCGCGTAAATATGAATGTGCCGTTAACCCACCACCACCCGACACAGCCAATTAGTGAGGTTTGTCACTTAAACACAACTTGCCAATTAGTTACTGCTTCAGCACACCGGTGTGTTGGGGAGTAAACCCACAACATTTACTATTGGACTACGGTGACGTATCGCTGGTGATTACAAGAAGCAGCTTCATCAGGCGATGTTGCCATAATTGTGAGAGAGTCTACCTGTTTATGGTCTTAAAACTTTTATCATGAATTGCAATGACAGATTGTGCCCGATGTCAACGTCTCGCCCTGTTCGTCCGGTCACGCGTCTCTCCAGCATGCTCCGATATTCTCCGCACACGCGTCGCTCATAAGCATCTGGAACGGGGCATTTTCTTTTAGCCTCAATGACAGCGAGTGTTGCATTAACAGCCACTAAAACGCAATGTTGTTTTACGGCACTTTGATTTCTGTGGACATGGCGTGGCTAAGACACCCAAAACACTTGCACCTAAATGAACGCGTTTTGACTGTCGCATAGTCAAGGCAAGCATCCCCCCACTCACTAATTGGGCATTCATCCACACACGCCGGGGAGGCTGAATAATGAATACATCTATTTTAGAACGAGAGCACTAATTAGAGGCATCTTCCAAAAGGGTTATAATTACAGTGCTTTAGCAAGTCATAGTTAATCCTTGAAGACTGCAATTTGTGGAGTCTCATCTCCCTTGTGGTCAAACGTGTTTTTTGTAATTTGTTCATTAAAACTACCAAAAGCCTCCTTAAATATCAGGGCATGAATAAAAGTACTCTATTTTAAGCAGATCTATATACGTTTTGTTATTTTTTTTGCACCACACACGCGTCACGCTAACGGACCATTATAGTGTTCTCCCATCACCGTGAAAGGCCATGCTGATTATTAAAATTGTAATGACTCACGATAATGGTTGGCCACTTCATCTATTAATCAACTTTTTTTTTAACGATGGCAAACATTCACAGGCTATCATTATATATGTGGGCGTGTAACGCGTTGATGGGGGTACTTTTCAAAGATAAGTTAGGAGGTGGACAAAAACACACACATTCATCAATCTGGGAATAAGACCGGACATTGGAAATTTGGATTTACCACTGGAGTGGGATTTTGCAGTTCGACTGTGTAGTTCTCGGATGTGTTTCGAGGTTGTACTGCGTGTCGTTCAGCGCGATGTATGACGTTTCACTCCATATTCCGGGGGATTCTTCAGGACTTCAAGTGAGCTGCCCAGTTCAGTTCCTGAACAGGATTGTTTTTTTCTGGTTTGGGTTATTCTGAGCACCACCGTTTTATTCCACATGCAAAGCACTTCTTAAAAAAAAATTGGCCCAACTACAGCACCCTCATGAAAAATACCTTGAAACTCACTATGGCTTCAGTAAATTCTTAATTTCAATGACAACACAAAAATCAATACCGTGCTAGCAATACATCGTAGCTAAGTGACTTTATGTTCAAACAACGAACAAGACCGACTCATGCATAATGGTAATGGATCTTCACAATAGATCAATACTTTATTTCTTTAAATATGAATAAGGTATGACACAAGTAAAATCAATAATTAGCGTTGTTTTATTAACTCATGATAATTGTACTCAGAGTAAGCAATTATGTACAAACGATCAGAGACACATCTATGACAGAGGCTAAGGATATTAATTTTTCAGAACATATTACGTAAAACATAATTTAAAAATGGTCTTAGTTTTTTTACCCATTGTTGATTAAGTCTGTGGTTGCTATTCGCCCTTTCCAGAACTGTTTATCAGTGATGTTTAAGACGCGTGTTTATTTAAGGAATATATTTGAAGGGGTGAGATTCATTTCATTATTGAGAAATATATTCTAAGCCTTTGGTGGGGGCAATTTTACTCCCAGCGCAGTTACACTAATGCTCTACTTTAATTCAAATGTGCAAGCACAGAAGAGTCGAGCTGTTATCACAAGAGTCGGCTTTAACTTAAACTCATTTTGCAATCTTCCCCTTGTTAAACAGCCCAGGCAATGGACTTGTTAAGTATTCAACAGTATACTCTGGCAGTAAGTGATACAGAGTGAATCCATAATGTGACGCAACTATCATCTCAAATGTACAACATCTATGTATGGTACCTACTATATAAGCATAATAAATATATATTTGTAACTGAAACAACTGCGATGTATTTGTCCTCATTTTTAGACAAAGAATGTCATTGGGCCAGATGTACAACTTAATGCAATGTGTTTAAAGGAGACGGAGGAATCATTTTGATAAATATTGAACAAGGAGGAACATGCAAATCAGTCCCAGGCTGCATGTTTCCTTGCATGAATGAGCAGTTATTTTTTCTTGTCCTGAGCCAAGCACTGCGACTTCCAAATTCATGTGGTTCTGAGTCAGCCACTGTCGAGTAACGGTGCTTGCTGCTGCCCCCTCCAATGCATCATTCCACGGGAAGTGACATCACAGAACTACGCCCGAGACCCCTAACGTGACCTCACTTTCCCTCACGCCCTTCTGGAGACGCGTTGCTCACGTGGCAGTCGAACTAATTTTATTTTTTATTATTATTTCTTAGAGTTGGAATGTTGTAAAAAAATATTCCAAAACTGAACTGATGGTGGTTTCGGTGTTGTCATCTGAGGCCATCAACTCCCAAAACTTGAGCACTTGGATGAACCACATGCTTCAGCCTGGATTCGAACCCAGGTTCTCAGAAGTGTTAGCTCAGTGCTCTAACCACTGAGGCCCTTTAGCCACCACTAAAACTCCACATTCTTATATTCGAGTTCAGTACCATTATGGGAAGCCTGCTTTTGTAAAGTATACTGATGCAGTTACATCGGGGATGTCACTGTATAGTGCCGGCCGGGAGGGTCGTGCCGTTCGATGTTCCTACATCGTGGACAGCACCGTGTGGGTGGCTGTGTGTAGCACCAGCCCTAGTGGGGATTGGCGAGCACTGGGATAGTGCGGGCACCACGCACAGTGTGTGGTGGGGGTTCCCCCGAGGGGGAGGGGGTGAGCGTCAGCCCAGGGGCAGGGTTGCCCCTGGCCGTGGCACTCTGGTTGACCCCGTAGACACGTGATCCGGAGTGTCTACAGAGAGGCCCCCAGGTGGGGGGACTAGTGGGTGATCATGTGTCTGGAGAGAGCTCTTGAGAAGGATCGAGAGGTTAACGAGAATGATCAAGAAGGCGGGCAGGGCCGAGGGCGGAGTGGCCCCGAACGTAGGGGGATATAAGGCGGGTCCCTGAGAGGGAACGGGTCGCTGCATTCTACAAGCTGGAAGCTCAACATCTACAAGCTGGAAGCTCAACACCTACAAGCTGGAAGCTCAACATCTACAAGCTGGAAGCTCAACACCTACAAGCTGGAAGCTCAACATCTACAAGCTGGAAGCTCAACACCTACAAGCTGGAAGCTCAACATCTACAAGCTGGAAGCTCAACACCTACAAGCTGGAAGCTCAACATCTACAAGCTGGAAGCTCAACATCTACAAGCTGGAAGCTCAACAACTACAAGCTGGAAGCTCAACATCTACAAGCGGGAAGCTCCACGTCTACAAGCTGGAAGCTCAACACCTACAAGCTGGAAGCTCAACATCTACAAGCTGGAAGCTCAACATCTACAAGCTGGAAGCTCAACATCTACAAGCGGGAAGCTCCACGTCTACAAGCTGGAAGCTCAACATCTACAAGCTGGAAGCTCAACATCTACAAGCGGGAAATTCAACATCTACAAGCTGGAAGCTCAACATCTACAAGCGGGAAATTCAACATCTACAAGCGGGAAGCTCAACATCTACAAGCGGGAAGCTCAACATCTACAAGCTGGAAGCTCAACAGCTACAAGCTGGAAGCTCAGCAGCTACAAGCTGGAAGCTCAACAGCTACAAGCTGGAAGCTCAACACCTACAAGCGGGAAGCTCAACAGCTACAAGCTGGAAGCTCAACAGCTACAAGCTGGAAGCTCAACACCTACAAGCGGGAAGCTCAACAGCTACAAGCTGGAAGCTCTATACCTACAAGCTGGAAGCTCAACACCTACAAGCTGGAAGCTCAACATCTACAAGCTGGAAGCTCAACAGCTACAAGCTGGAAGCTCAACACCTACAAGCTGGAAGCTCAACATCTACAAGCGGGAAGCTCAACAGCTACAAGCTGGAAGCTCAACAGCTACAAGCTGGAAGCTCAACATCTACAAGCGGGAAGCTCAACATCTACAAGCTGGAAGCTCAACAGCTACAAGCTGGAAGCTCAACAGCTACAAGCTGGAAGCTCAACACCTACAAGCTGGAAGCTCAACATCTACAAGCTGGAAGCTCAACACCTACAAGCTGGAAGCTCAACATCTACAAGCTGGAAGCTCAACAGCTACAAGCTGGAAGCTCAACAGCTACAAGCGGGAAGCTCAACATCTACAAGCTGGAAGCTCAACAGCTACAAGCTGGAAGCTCAACAGCTACAAGCTGGAAGCTCAACACCTACAAGCTGGAAGCTCAACATCTACAAGCGGGAAGCTCAACATCTACAAGCTGGAAGCTCAACAGCTACAAGCTGGAAGCTCAACAGCTACAAGCTGGAAGCTCAACAGCTACAAGCTGGAAGCTCAACACCTACAAGCTGGAAGCTCAACATCTACAAGCTGGAAGCTCAACATCTACAAGCTGGAAGCTCAACACCTGCAAGCTGGAAGCTCAACATCTACAAGCTGGAAGCTCAACATCTACAAGCTGGAAGCTCAACACCTACAAGCTGGAAGCTCAACATCTACAAGCTGGAAGCTCAACACCTACAAGCTGGAAGCTCAACACCTACAAGCTGGAAGCTCAACATCTACAACCTGGAAGCTCAACACCTACAAGCTGCAAGCTCCACGTCTACAAGCTGAAGCTCTTCGTCCTACGAGGCAACCACGTGGTCAGAGACCCGTGTGATGGATCGACCCTTCGTAGCAGTAACTCGCTGTAGTCTGGCAAAGGGGCAGTTACCCCCTTGTGTGACGGTGTTACAAATGAAAGTGTTGCCTCTACAAGGAACAACGTCTGCGACTCCGTTGGACTCACTACACTTCCAAGTAAATTGATATATATATATTTGTTGAACTTCTTTCGCACCATACGTAGCTAACCGTGATAATCGGAGGTGTGGGAGAAAGACAACAAACTAAACACAAAAAGCAGTTCTTAAAGAAATTATATTTTAATAGAGATTTTATAAGTGCATAGTTCCAGTGGCTTCCTAATGTATGTAGTATGTTGAACTTATTTCGCACTGTATGTAGCTAACCGTGCTAATTGGAGGTGCAAGGGAAAGAAAACAAGAGTGAATACAAAAAGCAGTTCTCAAGAAACGAGAAATTAAATCGAGATTTAAAAGTGGATATATATGTGTGTTCTGCGTACTTTTACTCCTCCAAAAAATATTATGAAGTTCATTAGTACCTATAAAAAATAAAGGTTATCTGAAGGTCAGTCCAATCATTTTTAACAAGAATCCGTTTAGAAGAGATTGTGTCTCCCTCAGCGATGAGGTATCACAATAGCAAAGTCACATCACGGATGCATCCCGAGCACGCGTGTACAATTATTTCTAACATAATTCTCTGTCACTGTAAGTCCTAAATCATTCCTTGCGATTTAGCACCGTTGATAGGAAGAAACTAAATTTCCAATGTCATTCAGACTGACGTATTATTACAAACACATTATTTCTAACCAAAGCTGTTCTTTTTGTTTTGTGACCGTTTGCATGATAAAGTCATTTTATTTTTTTCAGAGAATTGAACATCAGATTGAACGCATCGCTCTGCCTGCCGTCATATCTGATTCTCATTTAGGGCACAAAAATGCAGCTTAATTCATTTGCTTGAACTATTTTACCGTTCGAGAATCTGGAAGATAACAAGCGACGGTGGTGGTGGTGGTGGTGATGTGCGTTTGTATGCTGCGGTTCTCCAGCCAAGAAGATTCAACCAACATGAATTTAATTGAGTTTTTGCCGTTCTTGATTACTGCCACGCACAAACGTGCCTCCATGTTGTGTTTGTCCTCCCACGCTAACACCGATGTGCACTCAAGCCGGTGGGGGGGGGGGTGATGGAGGTCCTTGGGATTTGCGAGATTAATTAATTCGGCCGGCGCTATTTGTCGCAATCGCACTTACAATAATGAACCGTTACTTACCAGAGATGCTTTTCATTATTTTCTACTATAATTTAACAAAGAAACACTGTGAAAACATTAAATTTGATTTATAAGAATGCGAATGTAGAAATGTTGTTCACAGCTTTGTAACATTTGTGATCTTTGGTTTGTTTTATTTTTTGCCGAGAAAGATATTTAGCTATTTTTTTATTTCGGCTAAAGTCAGTCCGGAAATTGTGCTCGAGGTTCCCAATGCAATTGCGCACAAGGCCTACAAGGGCATCCGTACACTTCTTTTCCATTCGTTGAAGAAGACATTTTGAGCAGCAACAAAAAAAACTGTGCACAATGGATTTTAAAGTCTATCCGAATCTCCTCACGCCAACTACTACACATCGTGTTGTGATTCTGCGCCGGTAGTGTTAGCACAAATGACAAAAAACTCGATGTATTTTTTCTATAAAACTGCCCTTGGAGAGAAACATAAATATATTAATATAAAATCGGTCACATTTGAGGCAATGGCTCTTCTCCATAAGTAGGGAGCGACCGTTGCTAGAATCGTCACTATAGATATTTATTCTTTATATTTAGTGACATGTGTTGACTCACTCTGTTAAGCTTTTGTTCATTTTGTTCGAACACGCACGAGATCTCATTGTGCGCTGTTGTTAAATTTTCACATTGGCTTTTGTAAAACATTGAAGACAAATGTTCAACTACTTTTAGTCCAGCCGTGCTTGACTTTTTTTTTCCATTACCAGATAAAGAATCCATTCAGAACTATTAGCCGAGTAGTGTTTCACCCCCTGTAAGCTAATTGCCAATGAGAGGTGATATCACGGGATCAATGCTGACCCCTCTTGCCAACGCATTTGGGAGAGCATCCAATCCCACGCGTCCTGCCATCGAGACGTATTTGACACGTCGCGGTCACGCATTACATCCTTTATTCTGTGAGTTGTAGTTTTCGCCAAATTATTTTGTCACGCCGAATTTAATATCGGGGCGCGTTTGTGCAGTCGTTAATGAGTTCCATGAATCACCGCAGGCTGAAACCCAGATTCCAACGCGCACGGACTCATTTGAAGTCTAACCAACATTCGTGAAGCAACATTAACACGATGTGCCATACGTCTCTTGATTGAAGATTTCTGCGGGGGAGGGGCTGATGAGATCGCGTAAATATATAAATGCGTCGTTAAACCCGCTGCCACCCGACACAGCTAATGAGTAAGGTTTGTCACGTCAACAAAACGCGATAATTAGTTACTACTTCAGCACAAATCCGTGTGTTGGAGAGTACACCCACGAAATTTACCATTTGAGTTACGACGTTTGCCTGGTGATGACAACCAGCTTCATCAGGCGATTAGCCAGAATTGTGAATAAGTCTTCCTGTTCCGGTGTGAAATAGAGTAAAGGTGACGTAATCGCCGTGAGCCTATCAGTTGAGAGGACCAGAGGGGGGTTAATGGAGTGATGTAAACCACAATGGATCATGTTAATCTGAGAATGTGCAGTACCTATTAGGGGCCGTCCATAAATGACGTCACGCGATTTTGGACGATTTATGCCCCCCCCCCGCCCTCGTGACACGGCGTCACAAAAAGTCATACCCCCACCTCAAATATGACGTCACAAAGCTCTGCCCCCCCCAAAAAAACATGCTTGAAATCGCTTTAAACTATTGTCATTGTTGTGCGTATTTTATGTGGCGCTGCACTCTAATGTTGTAGGAGAAAACATTTATAAAAAAAAGTCTATTTAATTAAGTAGAACGTGTTGTATATACTGTATTTATTTAAAGTTGCGCATTTTTATGTGACGTCACATTTCTCAAACCCCCCTCCCCTCGTCACACATCGTCACAAATGTCTGACCCCCCCCCCCCAGATGCGTGACGTCATTTAAGGACGGTCCCTTATTGGCTAGGTTATTCACAGTTAATCAACATACGGTGGGCCTGCTCTTTGCGTTTGGTCTGTTGATATTGCGTTTAACATTGGTCGCGAAATCGTACGTGTTAAACTGATGATGACATTATGCGCGCAAAATCGCATCCGTGTGCCACGCATCCCCCTTTCTGTGTTGCGAAGCTGGCATCGCAACACCCTCTCCTGAAACAAGCTGCACAGTGCAAATGGCTCTGATGGACATGCAATGGATAATACAGGACACGAATTGCCGCTGTGCGTTAATATGATAGCTAAAGGTGCAGCCCTGCAATGGCTTGTGGACAGACATGTTTGCAAGAGCGGCACTGCATCAGAAAATCACCGAACTGCGGTATTTAAAAAAAAAAAGCCAAACAGGTTAAAGATGCAGCCATGCAATGTCTTGATCACGCCACTCCTGGCCGACAAGCCTCCACTCGAGGAAGCTCTGGCGACAGGCTCCCTAGAGGGGCATTTGGCCTACTCTTCCACACTCTCTAAACAACGCCTTGGAAGAGGTGGGAGGAGCCACACTTTAACCCAGAACGCACGACCGGACGGACGATCGACTAACGTTGGTGGAGACATTCACACGACTGGGCGGGTTTAGAAACTTTCACCGTTGCAGGAAGATCGAATCCTATCCGGTTGAACCCTGCATCGCACGTCGAGTGAGACCGTCAAAATACCGCGGCAGCATCGCGTTTTAAAAAAGTGTCAACCAAACCTACCCCCCCCCCCCGCACCGAAACGAACGTCAGGAGTTCCGCCATGCACGGCTGACCCACGCCGTGCCGGCCTTCAAGGAGCAGTGGGCGATGGAGGAGGCCGTGTGCTCGGTGGCAGATGACGGAGAGCTCTGCATGCTGATATGAGCTACCCGTCGGAGGCCGTTCGACTGTGAGAAGGGGCTGCGAGCAGAACGAGAGAGAGCGAGAAGGGGGGGGGGGGCGGTTACATAAAGCAAAGTAAAAACAATTTACGAAATGATGAACGAAACAAAGTGCCGACTACATCGAGCATCTTCTTGTTTCCACTGATCGTTAAAAAAAAAAGAACGTCGCACTATCGGGCGTCAAACGTGAGCGGTCAATCACTCCGAGCGTCGCACGCGTGGCGCTGAGCGCTTGGGCTTTACTGCAACACGCGGGGCGCGCGCGCGTGTCACGGGTTTGAGACGAACGCTGCCTGTGGGCCCACTCGCTTGTCTCTCTTGCTCTGTCTGAGGATCGGCGTGACCTTCAAGGCATACCCCCCCCCACCCCTCAAGGCCGTAGCCACGGAGTCAACATGGGGGGGGGGGGGCAAATCTTGCAGAAAAATATATGAATTTGAAAACGCATTTTCTGCTATTTCCTGCCTAAAATATTTCAAAAATCCACTAACACATGGGATGGACTTTTTATTTTATTTTTTACAACAATGTCTAATTGTGTATTGTATTACATTGCTCTGTTTTTTCTGTTTTACCTTGTCTTGTTTCATTGCATGTAATGGCAGAGATTAGGGATTAATAAAGTACAAATATAACCACAATCATATAAGCATTGTCATATGAAGACAAGTCCAGATATTGCGGCCAAAGTTTAGCAAATTGTTGCTTTTATTTACATATCATAGCAATTACTATTTTTCTAAATATTTATATGGTAATATATTGGGGGGAACATTTTGAACATATTTTTATATTGGGGGGGGGGGTGTGACCCCCCCCCCATCCGTGAGCGTGGAGGCATGATCAAGTCCCGTTAAAGTTACCCCCCCGCCCCCCCCCCCCGCGTGAATTATTACGCTAAGTGCTGTCCGCATTGATCTATCCAGCTGCTTTTCATTTCACACGCGACGCCTCGCCATTTGACTTCGAGACATCATCTTAGGGACCCGTTGACAGGCGTCTAGTTGTTGCTCTGCCTTTTCGCAACTTGTTAAAGATGCACGCGCAACGTCTGACGAAGTGGATTACTGTAATGCAAAAGGTAAAAGCGCAACCCTGCAATGCCCTTCCTTGCACCACTGCCGGTGAAAAGGACCCGCACTAGAGGGAGCTATAAACGGCCTCTCTAGAGTGTGTGTTTTGGCTTACTCCTTCATGCTGGAAGAGATAGGAGTCCCAACACTTTAACCCCACCACACGTGCTTGGCTCATCAACTAACTGCGGTCTACCCATTTATGCCGCTGGGTGAACAGAGACGGAGGGATTTAAGTATCCTGCCCATTGTTTTAATTGGCAGGCCAAGAGCTCAAGCCGGTAACCTCCGGGTTGCAAATCAAGTGTGCTGACCATTACACAATGGTAGCATCCCATGAAGTTTAATGTGGAATGCAAATGTATGTATCTATATTCAGGACATAGCTCTATTGTGGAAGCAACAGACCTTCCAGTCTTAGGTTAATGTTCTGGCCTGGGCCATCACCATCATCATGGTAGGCATCATCACCGTAATCTTCATATCAATACTCCTCCTTCAGGGGTCATTAACATGAGCATCATCAATTGAAGCTGCATCATTTGGTCGAAATGTTTCAGCAGTTGTGCTTAGGAGTCTAGCCCGCCCGCATTAGGAATGTACAATGTCCACTTCCATCACAGGCTTGGGAACAAGGCAGAGAAAAGTGCAGTACCATTGGGTATTTAGTATGGAGTGCCGGGAAGACATTTGCCCGTTATTCCTGCTGTATAGAAGTGTCTACTTTGATGTTTATGGGAGTAATAATGTGATGGGTGGCAGATGTGTGTGCCAGCAAGGCACCACGTGCTTCTCCTACAACAATAATTAAATTGGCTTGACTTGGACTTCATTGTCACTTTGCGTTGATCAGAAAGCAGCCTTTGTTTGGTTGGCAGGAGGTGGGATACTCGTGGGTGTAAGTAGTCAACGTCGAATTGAGACTCCTTGGAGCGTGGCAGAGGACCAGAGTCGGGAGGGCATCCATCGCCACGCGGAAGACGCGCGCGTCCTCAATTATAAACAGGGTCGCCGTATGTTCGAAATCGCGCGCGCACGTGCGTAATCGATGACGCACGTGCGTAATCGATGACGCACGTGCGTACACAAATGGGGGCGCGTGCGCGTACACGATCGCGCGTGACACAATTGTGGCAGCCAAAATGTGCCCTGACAACTGAATCCATGTATCGGCGCACTCTCGTTTGCATGCGCACCCGTTCAATTCACTCATCCCTATCGGCTCAAAATACCCCCCCCCCCGCTTCTAACATGCACTCATACAAGACACGCAATACATAAATGACATATGCAGCGCATAAGTTTAGATTATAAAGTGCTACGGGCGGTTTTAATAATATATCGCGTATCACTTTGGACAGAAAGAAGAGCAGCGAGGGTTTAGTAAGTCGAATTCTAGTTTATAATTCAGTGTATAATTTGCATTTTTAGATATTTATACAGCCATATATTTGTGTTCAAGATGCCACCCTAGCGTGCATCCACGTGCGTGTATGCGTGTGTGTGTGCGTGTGTGTGCGTGCGTGCGTGTGCGTGTCTGTATGCGTCGTGGGGAGGGGTGGTGTATCGGTTAGCGCGCTGCGCTATGAACCTGGCTACCCGGGTTCGATTCCCGCTCACGGCCAACACCAGTAACGATTATTTGAACCGGTCATGGGCCTCCCCTAGGTCGACTCCGCCTCTAATGAGTACTTGTTGCGATGTGTAAACATCGCCACTAGGGAGACAAAGGCGGCCAGGCGTGGTGTTGGCCACCCACCCCCTCGTGCGCCGTGCCGGCCTTCATAGGTGCTCACTAACAGCACTCACCCCAACAGCCTGTTAAGGCTACACGAGGGATCTTTGTCTTTGTTGAGTGCTGTTTGTTCGATTCTCTTTCACGGTCAATACCAATAACGATTATCTGAACCGGTCCTGGGACTAGTCGAGTAGGAAGCAAAATTTGTTTTACAACAAAAATGTTCACACCGACTGTATATCCGGCTAATATAAATCTGCTGGATGAAATAAAAAGCAATAAACAATCCCTCAATTCTGTATCTCCGCATTAAAATTCTATATATATATTGCCCTTCCAGCCTTAGGGGCCGTCCATAAATGATGTCCCGCGATTTTGGACGGTTTTTGACCCCCCCCCCCATCGTCACACGGCGTCACAAAAAGTCAGACCCCCCCTCAAATATGACGTCACAAAGCTCTGCCCCCCCAAAAAAATTTACATTCTTCAAATCGCTTTAAACTATTGTCATTGTAGTGCGTATTTTATGTGGCGCTGCACTCTGATGTTGTCGGAGAACACATTTATTAAAAAGTCTATTTAATTAAGTAGAACGTGTTGTCTATATTTATTTAAAGCTGCGCATTTTGATGTGACGTCACATTTCTACCCCCCCCCTCGTCACACATCGTCACAAAAGGTCTGCCCTCCCCCCCTAGGTGCGTGACGTCATTTATGTACGGCCCCTTATGATGAGGCAGCATTTGCCTTAGCCACAAACTTTGGACCAGTTTCGACCTTCTGGGTCTCACGATCAAAGCCCTGCTGAACGAATACCGCGTCTCTACATCGCGAACAAATATTGCGTTCGTTCATCGACTTTTCCCGTCACTTTATTTCGCGCCCTCCCACTGTGAGAATTAGAGTTGGCATTGATTGCCGCGCAGCGAACATTCTGCGCACAGCTTCTGGGAAGGGGAATTAACCTCGCGCGAAACGGAGACTATTTAAGGGACTTGTATTTCACGTAATATTCTGGCGTGAGTTAGTGCGCTTGCTTGCGATAGCAACACGCATTTGAACTTTGTAACACGGCCACACAGTGGAGAGAGAATGACTTGGGAGACCCAAGCAAGGACCACTGACAAGCAGGGAGGCAGCATCCATGCATGAGAGCCAATTTCAACAGTTGCCCAAGGTCTGTCGTCCTTTATGTTCATTGGCCAACGATTGAGTGTTCATACATGCGAAAAGACACCGGTGCACCCAGAAGTAAAAAAAAAAACCTGCGCAAGCGATGGGACAAGCGCTCTGTCCCATACACGTGGCAAAGTTTGTTACGGAGTCCACGCTTTATTTGTAGCGCCGTCTCCTGGCGAGGCGCGGTACACCACCTCCTCGAAGCCCACCCGGGAAGGGAGTTTCACTGCAGCTGCGTGGCCCACTAACCCTCCTCCGCACGAAGCTGGATTACAGGATGTGCATAGTCAACACCGCCCGACCAGAGGGCTTCTGAGAGGATCCAGAATGTATGGCTTCATCTCATGAATATTATTTGGAGAGAAAAAAAAAGAAAAAATCTTAACAAAAAACTAAATCTAATGGAAATACTATTTGGTTCTTTCGGTAAAGTCACGTAGGTAGAAATGAAAGAAATCACGACGTTTCGGACGCAACACAAGCATCCGTTCGGACGCAACACAAGCATCCGTCGCTTGTGTTGCGTCCGAAACGTCGTGATTTATTGTATTTCTACCTACGTGACTTTACCTAAAGAACCAAAGAGTATGGATTCCTGCAGTCACGAAAGCTTCAAATCAAGATCTAATGGAAATAATGGGGGCTTGCGCGACTCCACAATCAAAAACAGTTTCACAGCCCCTCTCTCTCTAGGCACACTCGCGTCTTCATCATCGCGCAATCTTCCCAAAGCGTTGGCCGTTTCAGTGGCACCGTCACAGTTTAATTCCTCCCTCCGCTTAAGTGGCACTCTGTCTTTTCACTCCGAAGGCCACACCACCCACGAGCATTAACGTCGTAGTCGCGAGGACACACAGTCACCCCCTGAACCCGCTAATGCTGCGCCACAATGACAGCGATAAAGGTTTTTTTTCTTTCTTCCTCACTCACATTTCCAGCGAGCGGGCTTCAATAGCGCTTTTTAATTCGGTAAAATTTCGTGTAAGCGCCTAAATGATCTTGTCATCCATCGTTCAGCTCGGCACAAGCGTGCCATCTGATTAAAGTTTTAACTTGATTTGTTAAAAGCAAGCTTCCTCGTTGTTTAGGCATAAATATAGTGCGTCTATATATTCGTTCGGGGATTACTTTATCACTGAATATTTTTCACAGCACCCATTCTTTGCAACATGAGGTGGGAGGGATGGAGGGGAAACGTTTTCTGGAGCTCAGGCATGGACAGCTCCAGCTGAAATGAAATCCCGCTAAAATATATAAAACGCAAAAATAGTATCTGGAGATGGATTCGTTGTCGAACATATTTTGTATTTTAATAAGTTGATTTTTTCACAAGTGTTGTTACAAATTGAAGTTTGAACTTTCTTTAAAATGTACACAACAAAAGTTGTTTATGCATGTATTTAAACACTTATAAACCAGCGAAAACGATTGGTTATGTTTCCTGCATCTTGCTTTCATATACGTTTTAGTGTGGCATCCACATTAATTTAAATATAATTAGTCTACTTGTTAATACATTTTAAATGTATAAACAGGCTACAAGGATCCGTTATGTAAAATATGTTTTTAATTGTTGCAGAGAACCTGTTTAGTAGTAAATTGATCCATAGATCAAAATCGATTCTTCAGCTCCACGCTGCAGGCATCACATAGCGTGCGAGATGGCCCATAGTTTTTCAATTGGCCTACGTGGGACCATTCTACGTTAAGGATTCACACCCCCCTGGCAGGTGCAAGAATCATTTCCCCAAACGTTTTAAACTATTGGTCCCTAAGTTAAAATCGCTATCCCTTCATCGAGAAAATCATTAAAATCACGAGATGGGCTGGAATTCTTACAATTCTACGGTTTGTTACACAAAGACAAAGATTACCCCCCTCCCGCTCCCACCTTCCACGTCTATTAAAGCCTTCACGTACTCTTGGGGCAAGTGCTGTTAGCGAGGAGCGCCTATGAATATCGTCACGATACACGAGGGAGTGGGTGGCCAACACCGCTGATGTTTACTACACACCGCACCAGCTACATATTTGAGGCTGGGTCGACCTAGGGGAGACCCAGGGCCCGGTTCAAACATTCGCCACCGTTGTTTGATCGTGAGTGGGAATCGAACTCGTGTAGCTGGGTTCGTGGTGCGGTGCGCTGACCAAGGCGTTGCCGCACCCCATTCCGCTCCTCCTATTAGCACGATTGGCTACATACGGTGCGAAAGACATTCAATACACACGGACACACACCCACGCTGGGAGAGAGACAGCCTCATGAACTACAGAGGGGGCAAGTGCTGTGAGTCAACGTCGAGTGAGACCATCATTATCTCAAACCCCATTCGTCTCCCGAGTGCTGATGTTCACAGAGCGGGTGGCAGTACTCATTTAAGGCTTAGCCCACCTAGGGGAGGCTCATGACAGACGTATGCACCGCTTGCCACTGGTGTATGTGATTTCATGGCGTGCGATAGAACGCAGGTGGCTCTAATCGTGGTGTAATGCACGAATCGCTGCACTAATTATCGTCTAGTGCATGAGCACACATATGCAACTACGTACTCCCACGAAAACGTATCTATATACACTCGACTATATTTCCATGGTGCAATGGTCAGAAAACTTAAAATGCCGTGCGGAGATCGCCAATATAATATCGCGGCGTGCCAGCTGAAATAATGCTACAAATTTATGAAATCCCCCAGAAGTCTAAATGTGTGCAGTAAAGTTTATGTCGACAGGCTGTTACGTGGTGGGGTTTAGTGTGGCTACCTCCAACTCTTTCAATGCCACTGGCCATCATGGAAGAGTAGGCCAAGTACCATACAGAGGGGTTTTCCAGAGGTAAGTCTCGCGGAGGCCCTTCCACCGACAGTGGCGTGAGTGAGGGCTGCATCTTAACCGCAACATATTTTCTTCCGATACAATTAGCTGGGTGTGTCGGCAGAGAATATAATCCAGTGAAATTAATTTGTGGTCGCTGGTTCATTCAAAGATATTGCTTGTGAGTGACTCGCATGCATCGGCAGTACAGCAAGTAGATTTTCTGGCAAGTTGTTTGCGTCTCATTATATGTGCGTGTTTTCCCAAGGCACTCGAATAGAAATTGGCCATCCATCCCAAATAGGTCCCTGCTGACAATGAGTCGTGAGTCTCAGTGTGGGATTACTGGGTTAACAATGCTTTGGTAGATATACGTACTGCATATAAATATACGCATTTTGTGAATTTCAAACGCATTCTATATTTTAAAAAATGCGAGAATTAACGTTGTCATTACGTGATAACTGGCAAGTCCACATCGTGTATTCAATATCAATGTGATGAATTAAAGTTAATGTAAAAAAAACGATCCTAGAAATGTCATTAACGCATTGCCATAGCCATTACTGAGTCTCTCAATTTCATTATTTAAAGCATGTTGATTTATTTAATGCCTGATTTACTCTTATCGGTTATATATCGTGTTTTTGTTCTTATTATTAAACTCTTATTTGTTCCATTGAGAAACCAATATAATTAAACGCATATCGACAATGCATCAATGGTAAAAATACAAGTCTGTATTGACGACGACGATAACACAAAAAATAAAAACAATAACAGATGAGTCGTCAAAAGCTCGTGAGGTTAAATAAAAAAAATACAATTTAAAGGCCGCAATTTTTAAACGCTACATCGTTGACGGATACCGCACAGCCTATCACAACCCCGTATTTGGTATACACGGACACGCGCATGTTGCTAATGCGCGCGGTCGCGCGCGTGTGCAGAAATGTGATTGATATGCACGTTCAAGGGCAAAGCGTCAGAAGCGTCGCACGAGCATCAGTCATCACGCGGAGCGGAGCGAGAGATGGGTAAGCCCTGTTCATCACCCCACCCCCCAAGGTCACATCTGTTGCTGATTCCCAGCGTCCACAGACAAAGCGCGCGCGCGCTCGCACACGCGGAGGCACAAGGGCAGTCCGGCGCTCAAAAGACAGAAAGGAAAAATCTCCCCAGCAGCAACAAACAAAAAGCCTCCAACAGCAGATTATTGGGGACAACTGGGCTGGTAGCAGGGCGCGTAAGTGGGTGGTGGTGAGGCTAACGCTCGCTGTGCCGGTGGGTCAACAAGCCGCCTTTTCCTCCCCCTCGGTGCCAATGTTAATACTCGGTGGCAGTGGCTTATGGGAGGCTGTCATCCAGCAGTGGATCGACCACGGCTGATGATTATGATGATGATGACAATGCATTGAGACTGTTGAGCAATGTGGCAACTCCCGCAGTAACCACCCACGAGTGAAACCGCAATAATCTACACACCGCAATAGAAATAAAAAACAAACATTTAACTAAATTGCTAAATATTCATTACGCACCTGCTTACGTTCCACTAATAGCAATCACATGCCACTTATTTAGGCATTTATTTATCTCAGCGTGGTCCAACCTGCAGCACGCGATTGCAGTAATCATCCTTTAGAGGATTGTATACATGTATGCAAAGCAAATTGGACCATATTTATCACTCTAACAAAGGCAAGGCAGAAACGTGAAATTGTTACTACCTTTGAAATATAAATGCAAAGACCGACGTTTAAATGGAACGTATGCAATAAGCCTTGCAGTCATCGGCACATTCTCATTTTGCACGGTTTTCTTTCCAGTGTGCGCTGTTGGTGAGTGCGTTGACGGATGTTCACATTTAAACACGTATGTATACATTGCTGCGTTATATATATTGCACTTCCACAGTTCCTGACATTTGACTTTTAAATATCATACACAGGCCCCACGGGTGGGCGGGTTACGTCTTTATCTATTTGACTACTGCATGGTGGCGCAGTGATTTGTGTCCTGAACTGTGAACCCGGCAACCTGATGTTGATTCCCCGGCCACAGCGAACATCCGTTTCATTCCGGGACATGTTCCTGGGTCTCCTGTCGCCCAGCCACACCGAGCAGCGTGGTGAAGTATAGTTAAGCAACCCCCGTGAGTGACACGGCGTGGCCAGCCCATCATCCAGCAGGTGATTGAAAAGGGCCGTAGATTCAATTGTTAATTTTGAAATGTCAACTCCAAGGCCAAGGTGTCATCAAGGCCATTGCCACTGATGCTACCCTCACCTTGCAGTCCTTCTTTTGTATTGACGTTTTGAAAGAAAAAAAAAATCAACAGCTACGATTGTATTGTTCATGTCGCGAGCCATTCCAAAGACATCCAGGGTAATAGCTGAGTGGAGACCGCTTGCTCCACCAGAGCGCACGAGCTGTGCTGGGCAGTCGTCGGTGATGGTGGGTGGCAGAGTAGCGCAGCGGGACCGCTCGTGCCTCGGGGCAAAAAAGCCTCGGTTAAATTCCTGACTCGGGCACATTTCTTGCGTGAAGTTTGGATGTTCTCTCCACCTGTTCTGCATGGATTTTCTCCGGGTTCTCCGGTTTCCTGCTACAGTAAAAAAATATATACAATGTAACTGGTCTTCTTGGTTCTTTCGGTAAAGTCACGTAGAAGGGAAATAATAAAATAATACAAATAAAACATAATAACATACAATTCTCACGACGTTTCGGCCACAACGCAAGCAGCCGTCCTCAGGTGAAGAACAGGGCTGTCGGAAAGACAGCATCTGAATGAACACCACCAAGCTTGGCAGCGTCTATTTAAGCTTGATAATTTTCTTTAATTATGCTTTATTTTTATTATTTCCCTTCTCCGTGACTTCACCGAAAAAACCAAGAAGATGAATCACTGCAGTCACGAAAGCCTTAAATCGAAATGTAACTGGTATTGGTTAAACATCCCAATACTGACGAATGTCCTCGAAATTGCTCAATTAGGATTAGACGCAGCAGCAACATCGCCCCGGAAAACTTGGCAGGACCTTCCTGTAAAAAATAATTTTGAGATCCAGTGAGGTATAAAAAAACAAGGGCAGGGATATTCCTGATGTATGTCTGTTGAACTTCTTCTCCACTGTACGTAGCCAACCGTGCTAATCGGAGGTGACGATTTGCACCTCATGACATTCCCAGTTGGGCGAATCTTTGATCTTCCGTGTTTGGGCGAAGTACCCACACCTTCGCAGTTGTTCGGACACGTGCTATTGCGTCATTCCTTCTGCCAGCTTTCTCAGCTACTGCACAGTCGACACATCTCGCAGAAGAAGAAAAAACTCAACACATTCTACGATACAGTTGTGGCCTTTAAAGTATAAAACGTGGCGTTTCGGGAAATGGTCATTTTCCATCGCACGCACATATGTAAGTCAGAGAGAAAGAGAGTGGATGAAGAGTTGGAGACTGCACTTTACAGCATGGGAGCCTGATGAGAATGAACATTGAAATAATGTTTTCTGATTGCCAGTCTTCAAATTGACATTTGAATAGCTACACCAATATTAGCTATTCAATACAGACACACGTCACGGTCTAATATTACAGTGATCATCAGCAGTCATGAAACACAGAGTGCAATTAACAAAACCCAAAGAGCGTTCAGTGAAAGTCAAGCAGAAGCATCCACCCCCGCCCCCTTCCCTTGCTTAATGAATACTGAACCGTCCGCTTATAATTTTGAGTCCTTGTACAATTATTGAGAATTCCATCTTCTTACCACAGTGCCCGGATCCTCAGTCGAATAACTGAGTGTGAGTGCTCACCACGTGGTACTGCAATTAATTGAACACGGAGTGATGACGTCGACGATGATGATGGCGATGATGACGACGACCATGATGACGATGATAACAACGACAACGATGATGATCATTACGTTGATGACGTCGATGATGATGATGATGACGACGATGATGATAACGACGATGACGACGATGATGATGACAATGACGATGATAACGACTTCGATGACGATGATGACGATGATGACGTCGACGACAATGATGACGACGACGATGCCGAAATGTACTCCCTGCTCCCAATGCGTTTTGCTCCCGTTTGAACGCGAGCGCGGTTAGCGAGCGGTTTCAAGTTTCTGCCTTGACGCTTCATCGCAAAGTGGGCCTCCCTCGCGACCAATTACCGCTATAATGGCACAATCGATAATCAGCGCGCGCATAAATGCTTCGCACGTCACTTGCGCGCTGACAACTCGAGGGTGTGATCCTCTTTAATCAAATGAAAAGCAAAGGAACAGATATTCAACCTGTGTGTAATTCCTTGCATCCGCAACAAACAAAAACGTTGTTCATACATTTTTAAAAACTGGCCTTTTCCGTGCGAAAAATATTTCCTTAAATTCATTGAACGGTACCAAAATATATTCGGTGGCGGCGAGTGGTGGTGTCGTTTGAACGCGCAGCTCACAAAGGGGTTGGCAGAACCCACCATCCTCTGACGGGTGGACAATATGAGTAATTACTTTTTTTTTACATTTATATTGTTTGGTATTTGTTTCCAAGTTTATTCCAAATGTGCTATCGACATCAGAAATTTCACAGAGCAGTGCACCCAGGCCAGAGAGTGGCTTTTGAAGAAAAACTTTCAAAAAAAAGTTTTCAAAAAAAGTTTTTCAAGTGGCATTTGTATCCCATAACACCATAGGATTGAACTTCTCCATGGCCTCTGCTATGAGATTGTCACATGACAGGTAAACAAATATGTGTAAATTTTTGATGTAAAGCTTTCGTGACTGCAGGGATTCATATTCTTTGTTTTTTCGGTAAAGTCACGTAGAAGGGAAATAATAAAATAATAAAAATATAAACCAATAAAAATTCTCACGACGTTTCGACTGCAACACAAGCAATCATCATCAGGTGTGAAATCCACAGAAAGAAAAAAGCACTTTTTTAAAAATTTCTTTCCGTGGATTTCACACCTGATCATGATTGCTTGTGTTGCAGTCGAAACGTCGTAAGAATTTTTATTGTTTTATATTTATATTATTTTATTATTTTCCTTCTACGTGACTTTACCGAAAGAACAATGAATAAATATGTGTTAACTTATCAGAGTGGGACGTTTACCAAATTGAGTGCAAATCTAATTGTATGTTGATGACTAATGACATAATTGGTGATTACATTACTTTGGTAATAAACTACTTATTCTGAAACCATCAGCTCACGACACTTTTATGTATGCATGTATGTTTGTTGAACTTCTTTCGCACCGAACGTAGCCAACCGTGTGGATCAGAGGTGTGGGGAAAGGACAACAAACTAAACACAAAAAAGCAGTTTTAAAGAAATAAGTTTTCAACCTAGTGGCTTACTAATATCAGAAAGAAGAGGATTCTGGACGACCGCATAAGTACATCTGAAATCCTGCGATGCGGTGACCGCATCTTTGTTCGATGGCCAGCCAGAAGCCCCTGCTGCTGCCGCTAGGATGACCAGAGATGGTTGATGCTCCTTTTGACACCTGGTTTCTATTCAACTTTGGCTGAAACCTGCACTCGAACAGTGGAGGTCGGCAATGGCGGCTCAAAGTTCTCACCTCTACGCCACTTGGCTCCTCTCAGGAACAAATGTATGCGAAGTCGACACTGACCAGTCCTACTGCGAAACTCACCGTGTGTACGTTGGATTTCTTTTGCACCGCACGTAGCCAAACGTGCTAATCGGAGGTGAAATGTGGAATCTCCAGGACGGGGCTGGCTGTAAACAAAAGATAAATGCCATCCCCAGACTCTTTCAATGTTGACTGTTGTGATATTGATGGACAGCAAAGACATTTTATTTTTACATTGACGAATTGTCCGTGAAGATATGTGCCTAATCTATCTTCAAACAATGTCTGAACACCCATCGCAAAATCCAGGGGAGCAATAATACGCAGAATTTGCTATTCAAAGGAAGCTTAACTTGAAAAAAAAGTGCTTTGTCACTGCTTAAAATATCCTATCAACATATTTTTTTGACAAAAAAAATTACAATCGTAAAATTGCAGATGGAATTAGTTTTTCCCATCCTATTCAAATTAATGTGTTTTTTTATTATTATTATTATTATTGGGGCAACTGTTCCACACCGTGGTCTTTCCTTTCGTCTGTGGTTTGCAGCGCTTGCAGCTTAAAATGCTGATCATTAATCCAACCAACTCACCTTGCAGCCAAGCTTTCAATACATAGACAAATACCCCCCCCCCCCCCCATAGCCTTAACAGCCTGAGTGCTGTTAGCGAGCACCTATTAAGGCCAACAGGGCTCATGGTGGGGTCAGTCGCCAACACCACGCCCGGCCGCCGATGTCTCCCCAGCCCTGACGTTATCACACTGCACCGGGCACTCATTTAAGGCTGAGTCGACCCAGGGTATTCCCCGGGACCGGTTCAAATATTCGCCACTCTTCATTGGCCACGGGCCGGAATCTCACCTGTGTGTCCCGGTTTGGTTCGGGCAGTGCGCTAACCACTGCGCCACCACTCACCGGCGCCCGACAAAGACGCGTACAACTGCACGGCAAGACAAAGATTCATCTTGCGCGGCCTTGAATCCTGCTGGGAAAAGTGCTTAGCGAAGGGCTATTTTGGCCCAGCGTGGCACAACAGGGGGGCGGTGTGGTCAGACCCAAACCAATGTCACCCCGGTGCTGTTGTTTATTCACCGCACGAGGTTGTCCATTAAGGCCAATCGACCGAGGGAAGGTCGGGCAATGTCCATAAACCAATTGCCACCGATGTTGTCAGTCATGGAAAGGGATCTCTACCCGTAGCTGGCATTGTAGAACGCAGCCCTAACCACTGCACGGCCACTTTCAGTTGATGTAAATTCGAATCGAGTTTGATGTAAATGAATCAACTCGATGTAGCACACACGCGATTATTGACAAATCCAGGTTAAACTCGTAACGCTGCAGGGACAAATAGTGTTAGCGAGCTCCTATTATGGCTGGCATTGCCAAAAGGGTGGCTCGTGTGGTGAGCACTCCACACGCCTGCCACTGTCTGCACTGCGCTGATGTTTACAGACTGCAAGATGTCCTAATTTCCGGATAAGTCGATGTAGGGGATGTGAAAGATTGGTTCAGTTATCACTCGCCAACGATTATAACCGTGGCTGGAACTCAAACTCAGGCTGTCGAGATCGCCGCGTAGTCTGCCAAATGCTGTGCCACCACTCCCCACACATATACAAAGACGAAGCTCTGTAATCGAATCAACACAGACTATTCGGACAAGTGTTGCTACGAAGCACCTATTAATATGACGCGTGCATGCGATTGCACACACGCACACAGCAACCGCACAAATGTATGCGACACACAAAAGGACACGGGCCGGACTGCAGGTCATTTGTTTTCTGGACAATATAATATTGCATGGCTCTCTTGCGAAGAGACACAAGAAAATAAGCAAATTTCAGACTTCTTTGTGATCTCCTGTGATTTTTGTCCCGATGGGAGTTTTTTTTTAATCTATTTTCGTCCCGCCCTTCTCCAGCCACGCGAGAGGGGCTTTGTGCTCCATCTAAAGCCCCCCCCCCCCTAACCCCTCCCCGCTATATTTATCCTCATATTCCTTCCGAAGACGCCGTCTTAAACATGACGAACGCGCAGGCGTCACGGGCGAGTCGAGGAGAGCGTTTCAGCGCAATGCACCGCGCGATGTGGCCCCCCCGGTCATTTCGCGCGAACATTTCGTGGCGTTATTTACATCGATGGAAGGCGCAGGATAAACAAAAAGCAATCCTTGAATTGCGTGGCAGCCTTTACTGCATGCAATAACGCGAAGCCGGGAAGCAGTGCACAATGTCATTGTATATATGTATCTGTGTGTGCTCATAAATGGGTACAAAAAACAACAAATATCCCCCGTATGCACACCTCCGTTTAGGCACTGTACGGTGCAAAATAAGTTTAACACACGTACCTCTAACTTTAACAGACATTTGGAGCAAGTGCTGTTCGCGAGAACCTATGAAGGCCGGCACGGCACACGAGGGAGTGGGTTGCGATTTTTACACATCACACCAAGTACTTATTTTGAGGCTGAGCCGACCTAGCGGAGGCCCGGGACCGGTTCAGATAATCGTTATTGGTGTTGGCCGTGACCGGGACTCCAACTCGTGTCGCCGGGTTCGAAGCGCCACGTTGCTAACCGTTGCACTACCACTCCCCACACGCACACAACAACAAGCGCCATTCGCAACTAAGTGGCGGTGACATCACCTCGCGCCCAATCGCACTCATATATTTTGCACACTCACAAGCACGTCTGTACAGACACACAAAGACAAAGATCCCCCCTATGGCCTTAGCAGACTGTTGGAGCAAGTGCAGTTAGCGAGCACAAATATACAAAGACACACACGCATGCACACCGACAGATCTACGTACACATCATGACCACAAAGACAGGGATATATACACACATACGCCCTGGCGTCTTCGTGGATTGCCACTTGATGTGATTATGCTTAAGCGTCGTGAATTTCCCCAACCTAGAAGATGGAGAACACGCTGTGAACAGCGAACTAAATCCCACAAGTCAGTGCTCGTGTCTAGCTATACACGTGCAAATATGGGAGACGTGTAAAATATAATCTTGATTTTAAGTTTTCGTGACTGCAGGAATCCATACTCTTTGGTTCTATCGGTAAAGTCACGTAGGTAGAAAAATAATAGATCACGACGTTTCGATCGCGACACAAGCAATCGACATCAGGTGGGACAAGCACAGCAAGAAAATAAGTATAACCCGTAAAAACAAAGTTTTTCACTTTAAATCCTTTATATGCGTGGCGGCTAGTGTCCTCTCGTCCTCTGGCTTGAGATGGCTGCCACCTATGGGTCAGATGATTGCATTGCACCATTAAGCAATTGGTAATTAAATATAATATTTTTGTCCTAAAAAGTGCAAAATTTTGCAAAAAAATTTTCCCGAACATTAATTGTCACGCACAACGAGTCTGTGTGGAAAATGTCAGCTCGATTGGATCACGGGAAGTGGGTTAAAAAACGACCGAAAGATTTGCACGGTCCTAAGCAAGCAAGCGAACTTAATATAGAGGATTTAAAAACTGCTGAAGTAGTTGATCAAGCCACAGCACTCGGTAATGTATTTGTATACTGCAGACTAAACCTCCGTTGTGCCACCCACTAAGAGATTATTCACGAAACTCACCACAGAAGAGCATCTTCCTTGAGAGTTTCCAGACCTCGGGACTCGCGTTACGCATCGGACTTTGATGTACTGCAAACCTTTGACCAACATCAACCAGCTCTGCATCTGAGCAAATTTCGTAATATGTTTTCTTCTTTACAGAGAGAAATGTTCGTGAAAAGTACTCGGGCCGATTGAAGTGGAATTAATCCTTAAGGATGTAGATTTTTTTTTAAAAGGCTTGGACACGGCTAAAACAAATCAGGGCTCAGACGAGTATTTCACCAAGCCTAGCTGATGCTTTCAAGAATCAAACTCACTCTAGATTTGAAGCTTTCGTGACTGCAAGGATTCATACTCTTAGATTTTTTTCGGTAAAGCCACGTAGGTAAAAAATGAAATTAAAATTAATAAAAGTAATAATAGAAATTAAATAAGAAAAAAAATCACGACGTTTCGGGGGCAACACAAGTCTCCGTCATCAGGTGGGACCGTCACAGCTAGATTTTCTGTATCAAGGGCTAAACCTCCGTTCATCAAGGGCTAAACCTCCGTTGATACAGCAAATCTGGCTGTGACGGTCCCACCTGATGACGGAGACTTGTGTTGCCTCCGAAACGTCGTGATTTTTATTTTTTATTTTATTCTATTATTACTTTTATTAATTTTAATTAAATTTTTTACCTACGTGACTTTACCGAAAAAACCTAAGAGTAAATGAAACTCATCTTTGCAAATGCGTGATTTCGGTGGCAGGCAGCCGATAAGTGTTTAAGTTGCGTGCGCGGCAATGTTCTTCCAAAATGAGTCACCCCTGTAGCTCCACGTCACTGCGCTTTGGCTTTCAGAACGTATAGCGGCAATACGTTGATTAACCTTTTGGCTCGTACCATTCGTCCACGTCTTAATGTTCCGTGGGAAAATTAATTGTCGAGTAAGACTGGGGAGGAGGGGGGGGGGGTGAAACTCCATAACCACCCAGCGTCCCACCTCTTCCCCTCCCACTCCAAACCCACTGGCACCAAACCCGTACCAATAGCCGGAGCTAAAATGAAAAAATATATATATATACATGCAGATAATGAACCACATTTGTGTGCAAGTGGGGAGCTGTAGTGTAGTGGTTAGCGCACTGCGCTACGAACACGGCCACCCAAGCTCAATTCCTTCTCACGGACAACATCGATGCTAAACATCTGAGCCAGTCCGATGCCTCCATGAGGTTGATTCGGCTTTAAAACGAGGATCTGATGCAGCGTTTAAACATCGGCAGTGGTGCTGGCCACCCACTCCCTCGTGCGCCATGCCGGCCTTCTTAGGTGCTCACTAACTGCACTTTGCTTACAACCTATGAAAGCTACACGGGAGATTTCAGCATTTGTGTTCATGTCCACATGGAATTTCATAGAGAAGTGGTTAGTGCACTTATGCACAACGATCACTAGGTTCGGTTACTTAGCGGAAACAACGCCAACTTAAATCGCTATCTGAATCTGTGCTGGGCATCCCCTAAGTTGGCTCGGCCTTAAATGAGTACCGAACGTGGCATGCAAACACCAGCGTTGGTGAGACTAAGAGGTGGCTTGGACGTAGTTATCACCAGCAGCGCTTACCCCAACAGACTACGTGAGCTATAAAGGGGATCTTTGTCTTTGCGCGAAGGTTCTGCCTCATTAGGTTTGCCTCACCGCCTATAGGTGTCAACGTTATGTATGGCGCGGCGCGTTATTATTTAGTGTCAGTGCACTCAAACCCCCAACAGATACAACCCACGACCACCGAACCAAAATAATGATACAGCAGCCAGCCTTTTGATTTATGTCCATTTGCTTTATTTATGTTGTACGAGTTAAAGCATTACCATACAATACGTACAAACCCAACGCATCAATCAGGTAACACCGTGTGACCTTAAATGTCTATGATAGGAGACGTTTCGGGCAACGGCCCTTCTTCACAGCGTCCTGGCAGCGTTAGTGACATTGCTATGAGTGTACTCGTTAAGGCCGCAGTGATATTTGCCAATGCAGCAGCAGCATCACCAACTAATTGCTTCACGATTAAGGTTTTTGGGTTATATCGCGTAAGTATAAACGTGTCGTAACCCTCCACCACCAGACACGGCCAATCAGTAAGGGATTTGTCACGTAAATAAAACGCCAAATAGTTCACTACTTCAGCCCACCGGTGTGTTGGAGAGTAAATCCACAACATTCACAATCTGAGTAGTAGTACGACGTTTCGCTGGTAATTACATCAACCAACATCATCGGGCGATTTGCCAGAATAGTGAAGCAATCCACCTGCTTCCGGTCTTAAATCGAGCAGCAGCAAGACGTCGTCGTCACTGTGAGCCCAATCACGTTTTGTTTACGTGGCAAATCCCTTCCCAATTGGCTGTGTCGGGTGGTGGACAGTTACGACACAGCATTAATACTTATGCGACCTAACCAAAAAACCTTGATTATGAATAATATTGATCGCGAAAGCCTACGTGTTAAACAAGCTATATCCTAAATTTCGATGTAAAGCTTTCGTGACTGCAGGGATTCATCTTCTTGGTTCGTTCGGTAAAGTCACGTAGAAGGGAAATAATAAAATAATAAAAATAAAACATAATAAAATAATTCTCACGACGTTTCGGCCACAACGCAAGCAGCCGTCATCAGGTGAAGACCAGGTCTGTCGGGGAGACCGCGTCTGAATGACAGTGTCTGAATGACGCTGTCTCCCCGACAGACCTGGTCTTCACCTGAGGACGGCTGCTTGCGTTGTGGCCGAAACGTCATGATAATTATTTTATTATGTTTTATTTTTATTATTTTAGTATTTCCCTTCTACGTGACTTTACCGAAAGAACCAAGAAGAAGATATATCCTGTACATTGCATATATTTAAAATTGTAAAAAATACTAAAAAATAATGTGACTGCGCAAGACTTTGTCGACTGCTCTTCGTAAAGGGGTTATGGAGGACTGTTGTTATTGACGCTCCCCAAGGTTGCACATCTGGTCCCACACACACATCTACAGGATTACAAGACGCACTCCGCAACTTTTATTTAAAATTACAGGGGGGGAGGGGGGGGGGCAAGAGGGCGTCTTATGATATGGTTGATTGCACAATCCACTGTGGCCTTCATGCTGAGATACGATCGCATTTTCCATGACGGAGATACTTGTTGTACCTTCGCGAACGCTTGTGTGTGTGTAGCGCGCCATGTGACTGAAAGTGAAACCGGTGTGTTGGATAATTAGGTGAAGAATAGTTGTCCACTGTTGTTTGATTGTCTCTTACACACACAGTCACACACGTGTGTGTGTGTATACTCACCAAAGTCTAATTAGCACGCTGCCACTGATACGTTCAATGTCTGTGCTCAATTGCTTTAACACCCTTTGAAGAAGGTGGCTTGAGATAATAATGCATGATGTTATATTAATTCATCTGGGGGCACCTCTTAAAATGCCATATGACATACTTACTAAGCACAACACAATGATGATAATTGCATTGCAATAATTAACACATTCAGTTGTGAAGTTTCACAGACCATTGTGTTTAATTAATGCCATAAGCGCACAGCCAACAATGGGCATTTATTTTGATTTGGAAATCACGTGAACTTGACCTGGTATTTTCGTTCGTTACAAATTGCTCTTCTGCCTTGCGAAATGTACTTTGGCCAGAATGTTGGTTTTTTTTGTCCTTGATATATTGCAAAATTCAAAGTCACCTGCTTGGGAAATGCACATATACTCATTGCAATGCATTTTAAAATGCCAAAGTGTTTGGAATGAAATGGTTTACACTCAGGTGACAGCGGGCTATTGGCCTATCAAGTGCAGTATAACAATTTCTCAAAATGTACACGTGTCACATTGACGTTTGCAACGTACTATTGCTGGATCATATGTCCACATACCATATGATTGAATGAAAAAAGAACCCCCTCGACAGATTTGGTCACAATCACGTGTTCAACCCAATCCATTGCTTTTAATTCTGTCCCCCGAATCCATTATGAGTCACCTCGTGATGGGGCCCCTTGAGATGGGATTAATAATAATGCCTGAAACCTCAGCACCGCTGATGCTTGTTGTCTTCCGTGGTCGTAATCCAGGGCTTAGGAGGCAAGCGAGGATGGATCACACGTACATTTTCGAGATTCTTGAGGCTGTTGGACACGCGAGCTGGTCACGAAACGACAATAACGCAAACGGGTCTCTGAACTTGCCGATGGTGAAGCCTTGAGTGTTTGTTTTCTTTTCCCTCGTCGGCAATGTTTTTAAGTACTGTTTTCGTTTTCTCCACACTTGCGCACGTTCCTGAAGGAGTAGTAAGCGGCGGACAAACGTGCGTCTTGTCTCCACACCCAGGAAAAGGAGCGGTGGCGCAGCGGTTAACGTACGACGCTCCGACGCCGACGATGCGAGTTTATCTATTGTGGTCACAGCTAACATCAGCGGCGAGCGATATCTGCACTAGTTCAGCTTCCTCTTGTACCATCCACTAACCTGCACTGACCAGCATGGTCCAAAAGTGTATTGACAAAGAGGCTGATTACTTACAAAAAAAAAAATCACATTTTTTTTTTTATACATTTGCCCATCAGCCTATGTTGCCTTCTGGAACAATGTTTTTGTCAGACAAACCCCGGAAGGATTTTCAGTCTCATCGGTAAAGCTACGCCCGTGGGATGCCAGATGGCAAAGGCAAGAGATCACTGCATGAACACCGTAGGGTGTGTTCAACACAAGACTCTGCGATGCTTTCCTGGATAAAAAATAAAGAACACATTTCGTAATTCCAGCAAGGGTGTTATAACTCGTATTCTGGGGCTGATCAATGTAAACAAATGGTAAGAAGGTGCAGCCCTGCAATGTCTTGCTTATGCCTCATCTGGCAGCAGGGCGCCTCCTTTAGAGTAAGTCCTCACAGTCGGGCATATTTGCGGAATACACCACGCCGCCGTTGACCCTGGCCATTGACCGAGTAACCCAACGTTCCTACCAACTCCCTCCGCAGGAATGTGTTATACCTAAAACTACGAAGTGAACATTGAATACAAATGAACGAAGAGCTTTTATGCAATTCGGCGGTTAAATTAATTATGAGCATGACGTTTGCGTTGAAAATGAATTCGTCAAATATAGAATCATCATAAAAGGTGAAATTTCTCACACCAACACAATATGAGACACGTTGGGGTCAACCAAAATGTACACAAATCCCTCGGGTTATCTGTAAATGTACTTTATTCTGGGGGAAAAAAACCCATCAAGCTGAAACGACACATCCTTGTAAAAGTTTGAACTCTGTGTAGTACGCAAACATGAAAGGGGAAAACTGTAAGAGCACTGTTCATTTTCTTTGTTCTACATTAAATTGCCTGCTGAATAATACATGATGTTTAAATTATCAATGTTTGTACATGCAGGCAGGTCAAAGAGAACATTGGCATGCAGATTGGCTGTCCGAGGTGATCGAGTCAGACTGAGACGATTTGAAGCACTCAATGCAATGTACTTTATTTAACGAAATAAGAACCCCCGATTCATTATCTCTGAGAGGGAATTAAGTGGACAACATCATCCAGGGGTGTATCACTGAGTCGTCGCACACTCCGTTTCACGAGGGTCCTGCATTGCTATCTGTGGCCAAGCTAAGCTGCGTCTGCGGCAGCAGTTACATTGGGGAAACTACGCGACATGTCTCGACCGTGTTCATGAGCACAAGGCAGATTTGAAACACGGCAGGACCAATACCTCGGCCGTGGCTGATCATTGTTTTAATGCGGTGGGCTCACACAAAATGTATTTCTCGAAGACGAAAGTACTCTGTAAGCCCACTTGCTATCAACAAAGATTCGTTCATGAAGCCATTCATATTTACAGACACAGACACAATTTCAACCGAGAAGAAGGGTACAAACTTAGCAATCATTTATGCTGCTGGATTATTTTTTCCGCCTGAGGACGATCGCTTGTGTCGCGATTGAAACGTCGTGATATTTTTTTTTCTACCTACGTGACTTTACAGAAAGAACCAAAAAGTATGCAAATCTGTCGCATTAATATGCTAATCTCTCACATTAACATGCTAATCTCTCGCATTAACATGCTAATATATCACATTAACATGCTCATATATCACATGAACATGCTAATATCTCACATTAAAATCACTAGCCCCGCCCATTTCGTGCATGACCCTTGGGCTCCACACATTTTAAACCTTTAAAACAGTCTGCTTTTAGCAGCTGTCCCCCGCTGTTTTCCTCCTGATGATGATCGCTTGTGTTGTGATCGAAACGTCGTAGTTTTTTCTTTGTTTTATTTGTATTAATGTGAACCTATCTACGTGACTTTACCGAAAGACCCAAATAATCTGTGGCCATTTTATATATTTTTTTAAACGTATTTTCCACGTAACAAGGCATGCATAGCACCTGATGAAAACTTTAAAAATGTATTTTACTTATTAAGCAAATGCATTCTATTAATGAGGAACATTCGTCATTGCATGATATTATCTCTGCAAGCCATATTGCAGCTACCTTAATTGAAACACAATCCGAGCTGGTCAGGAAGTACGTCTCACCTCTCCTCGATGTATGCAAGTGGAACTTCTTTTCGCACCGTACGTGGCCTGCCGTGATAGTCGGAAGTGCAGAGGGGGGGGGGGACGAAAGACAACAAACTAAACAAAAACAGCAGTTCCAAACAATTCGTTTTACATCTAGATCTGAAAGTGCTTGACTCCAGTGGCGTCTTATTATCGGATGGAAGATGCTTGTTTTGGGGGTTGATTTCACCACTGCTGGCTTGCATGGTCCCAGATTCCACGTATAGGCGCTGTCCACCAGAGCCCAATTGATTGAAAGGCCAGAACCTAAACATTCGTGCATTAATGAATAAAAAATAACAGAGCCGGTGCAAATTTGACTATAACAGGTGACAACAATTGTGACGTCGTAGTTGTGGGAGATGAGGGTGGATCTGAGCGTCACCGTGCCCGGTGCTGCCAAAGTTGGCCCCACACTGCCCCAAACAAAGCTCGGTAGGCGTCTCAACACACCGGCGTGGCTTCAGTCGCCCCGGGAAGGTAACCGCACGGCAGTTTGCTATCGGTATTCTGAAGGGGCTTCTTCACCCAGTCGTTATAGCTAGTTATTCTAGAGTAGCTTTTATACCCAGTCGTAATACCTAGGCATTCCAGAGGAGCTTCGTCACCCTGTTGTGATACCTAGGCATTCCAGAGGAGTTTCTTCACCCAGTCGTGATACCTAGGCATTCCAGAGGAGTTTCTTCACCAAGTCGTGATACCTAGGCATTCCAGAGGAGTTTATTCACCCTGTTGTGATACCTAGGCATTCCAGAGGAGTTTCTTCACCCAGTCGTGATACCTAGGCATTCCAGAGGAGTTTCTTCACCGAGTCGTGATACCAAGGCATTCCAGAGGAGTCTCTTCACCCAGTCGTGATACCTATGAATTCCAGAGGAGTTTCTTCACCCAGTCGTTATAGCTAGTCGAGTGCGTCGGTCACTACTTGGGAGCAGATTTATTTCGCGAATGCGATTGCACGCGACTTCCAACGGTCAAAACATCAGATGCATTGACAAAATATATAATATTCTTGGTTCTTTCGGTAAAGTCACGTAGAAGGGAAATAATAAAATAATAGTAATACTTGTTTCTATTGTTTTATATTAATCTTATTTTATTATTTCCCTTCTACGTGACTTTACCGAACGAACAAAGAATATGAATCCCTGCAGTCACGAAAGCTTTAAATCAAAATATATAATGATAAATAAATGTTCTTTGGGAGCGGAGAGAGGGAAACAAAACGGGGATTAGTTGAACAACTCAGTGTGCGTGTTCAGAAGAAAACAAATACGTATAAAATTAACAGTATGTTTTACCGTAGCAGTTACCGCTTCAGCTTGGCTGTTGATGATGTGACGTGACAGATTGTGCCATGCAGTTTCAATTAATGCACAGGGGGGCAGAAGGCAGTACAATTATATACACTGTTTAATTTCTATAAATTGTTCCATTAAAAATAAGTGTTGAGGATAGGTGTTTATGCTCATATGCCACGCTATGATGTGCTATCCAGAGCAGAGGCACAGATTTGTTTGTGCACCGCGCTATGAACCCAGCAACATGACTTCAATTACTGGCCACAGCTAACGTGAGTGGCAAAGTTCTTTAAATCAGTCGTGGGCCTCTCCTGTGTCAGCTCAGCCTCAAATGCGTACCCTTCTCCAGTGGTCTATAAGTATATTTAACAAGGGGTCTGTGTCAATAAATCTACACTGCTGGAGCCGTGACGCAGTGGTTAGCGCACCGGGATCTAAAGCCAATGTCCTGAGTTCGATGTCGAGCCGCGGCTAACATCAGTATCGAGTGGAATCTGCACAGGTCCCGAACCCTCCAACGTCACCAACCAAACAACTCAGCGGTAAGTAAGCTGTGGTCGACCGATGGAATGACTTTCCCCTGGCTATAGGAATGTGATTGTTCTTCACTGGCTCAGGGCTGCATGATGGGGAAGAGCACTGCGCCTTGCACAGGTCTGAGTGAGGAAAGTCATTTCACTTACTCATGGATTGCTGATACGCTCAGGAACACAGCATGCTGCTGCCATCTGCTGCTGGTAAAAATAAATGAGGGTGGAGTGAATTGCCCAAACGGTGACATCCCAGTTGAGGATTTGCATCTCGAAGGCAGAGCGAATGCGTCAGCAACTCAAAGCACCTTACATCGCATCTCAAATATTCCATTACTCTCCTACAGCCTCGCCAAGGGGACCCTCGTGGCAGCTGTCCCTGTGCTGCACGGGGTGTGCGCAACACCAACCTGCCAATGGGACATACGCAGCAGCATAAGCGATGCGGTTTTTTTTCTCTCCCAATTGAGGGATGTTTGAGTAATTTGGCAAATGTTGAACCATCCCGCCAGAACACACGTTCAATAGATAACACAAACCCTGCATGAATGGCAAATAGAGGCCTACTTTCAGTACTGCACCCTACTGGCTTGCACGTTGTGACTTACATGATGGCTTTGAGATCAGATGCTACAATTGTGTTCTTCATTGCCAGGCCTGCGGGCTACTGGCGGCCTCTGGTGGCCTTTAGTGCGGGCCCCGACAGTAAACAAATGTAAATAATCTTGTCTCCCAGGCGGTGTGGCGGCCCTAACAAGGATGATTTATTATTGGGCAAAGTAGCCCACGTTTAAACATTAGTGAAGAGCACTGTGCGACGCCATCTGATCTGAAAGTGGGAATATTACTGGTGAGCAGAGCCAGCCCAGCCACTAAGCGACCCTTGCAATTGCAAAGGGCCCCGTGGCCAGCAGAGGGCCCCCTAGAGTCACTGCTAGCTAGTGGGTGAAAAAAATCATACATCAAAGGGGCCTCCAACCAAATTTTGCTTAGGGCCCCCAAAGGTCTAGGGCCGGTTCTGCTGGTGAGACGTAAGACAAAGAGCTGGCTCCACTGGAGATCAAGGTGTGGCATCTGGTGTTTAAACCACACAGGTGGTTAAATTAATATTTCAAGTGGAGAGGGTTGATGTTTATATTCTTCGATACACTGAATTGCAGCTGGATACGTCCATTTGAGCAAGGGGGGCTATGCATTTGTGGAGTGCGACGGTATAAATCAGGAACATAGATTGATAAATGTCAGCAACAAAATTATCAACCGCATTAAATTCCATTATCCCCCAGCCCGAAGTCCATCCGAGGGAATGAAGAACCCGCGATGTTAAGACGGCGCCACCCCTCATGTCGCTAGAGAGGGCAGTTCTGTGATGCCACCTTCCAAGGGCTTCTCAATAACGTACAATGTTTGTGTTTCAGGTGTCCCGGGATCAAAGCGGATTCTCAAGTGCAGAGAGTTGATGGCCTTGGCCAGGTCTTCGACGGAGGAACAAATATTTTTACGAAAATATAACTTTTTAGTTAATTTAGATAAATTCCAGCTATTTGGGGGAATACACTTTTTTTATATATATACGTAAAAAATCAGTTTAACTGCTATCTAATGGTGCTAGGTGACGCGATCTAAACTCCGTCGCCTGGTATGCAGGAGGTCGCGAGTTCAATCCCGACCCTGATGGAGTTTGCACGGTCTCCCCGTGGTCGCGTGGATTTTTCTCTGCGTCATCTGGTTTTTCCCTCTACATTTAGAAACGGCACACGTTTCTAGTATTTGACTGCTATAAATGTCCACATAAGCCACTTCGTTGAGCTATCATCTATGGCCTGGTCGCTTCTAAAAAAAGAGCTAAATAGCTCAGTGGGGTCTTACAGCTGTTAAAATAATATATACATATATTTCGTATAAATTTGTTGCAGATCGTGAAGGAAATTTGCAGCGATCCCCAATTTTCTAGATTTTCAAATGTCACTCCATTTATTTTTTTTCTGAAAATCCGTTCTACGGCATCTCCTTCCACATACCCGATGCTCAAGCAGACAGCAAAGGTGGTGGCACTACCCACGCGGCGAGAGATAGGAATGGGAATCTCCCGTTGTCGTGCCACGATGCCAATATCAAACTCGGATCAAAGTATGCTGTGATTTAAAGGTGTTCAACAAAATCTTAAATATTTTAAAAGACAAATTGTGAGGTGTGTGTGTGTGCGTGTGCATCAGCGTGTGAGTTGTTTTTTTTTCACATCTGCGAAGTAAAATCCACGGGCAGTTTGGGAGCTTGGGAAACATCTGGAAGTTTTGAAAGACGTGTATTGACAGCCGAGCCTACATGTGCTGTGAGTGGACTGGTGGCTACGGGAGGTAATGCTCGAAATGATAAAGTACAAAATCAGCACCATCGCCAACTCACCACAAACCACAAGAGGGCAATAGAAGCACAGCACGTTTACCGGTCCGTGGGCCAGAGCAGAAATGAGTAACCACCTACGATGGTGGAATAAACTTTAGGAGTACCAATTCATGCATACGGCTAATACGAATGAATTACTTGAGAACCACTACACCCATTTTAAATGGTTATCACCGCTATTGTTCACAGTGATGAATTGAAAGCACACATTGATGTCATGCCACCTCACGTGGTACCGACAATGTCAATCGCAGTTTAACACTTAGTTGGATTTTGTGGTCAATATCATCCATCATATAGTTATTTTTGGGTTAGATCGTGTAAATATAAATGCGTTATTAAACCCGCCACCACCCGACACAGCCAATTAGTAAGGTTTGTCACGTAAACAGAACACGCCAATGCGTTACTAGTTGGCTATCAACAACAAGGCAACTCCTATGACTTATTGGGCATGGGACGCAAGCGTAGGATTGATCACCCTGTCGCTGGCCGCCTTTGGGGAGGCTGTATAGTGTGAAAGGCCGAAACACCCTAGGAACCAAAGGTTCACTACTGACGATGCGCTCCCCAAATTTCACCAGGCTCACTGTTCATGAACTCTTGGAAGTGCTTGCACAGAGGATAGTAACATCTCATCCTGTGTTCTTGGAATCAGCACACGAGTGTGCTGTAAATGTTGTGGATTTGCTCTCCAACACACCGATGTGCTGTACCACAAACGAATTGGTATGTTCTGTTGACGTGACAAACATTACTAGTCGGGTAGTAGCGGGATTAACGACACATTTATATTTACGCGACCAAACCAAAAAAAACACGAGAAGAGCGACCGGGACTTGGGGTCAGCGGCGAGGTTACATTGTTGAGGTGTTTGGGTTGACGATGTTTAACAAGAGCAACGTGGTGAACTCCATTGCAGTTTGCACGGCTGGGAGACGTTAGGCCTCCTTATCGCAGAGGCTCCAACCTGTCACGTGTGTTTTCGCTTCACCTCGTTTTGTCTTCTCCGTAAATATATATTTTATTGAACAAACGATTCGGGTACAACATTCCGCGGGCTCGTGTGTGGGAATTGACGCCAGTATAGACACAGCGCGAAGCACACAATACAAGGAGAGGTTCTACCCTTGCTGGCAATAAAACTGATGTTCACATGTTCAGACACCGAACAGAAAGCTGTGGCAAGGAATCGTGTCTGCATTAACCACGCATACTTGTGGTGAACATGCGAAACAAAGACATGCTCTGGTAGTATATGATGCATCGTCTTGTTCCCCGGTGCTGTTCGCCTTTTGGCGTTCTCTGTTCTCACACTGTTTGAGACCAGGCCCGAAAGATGTCTGTGTCTGGTGTAGACCAAGCCGTTTCATAGACAATGCATATATTACCAGAGCATGGTTTTGTTTGCATGTTCATCATAAGTACGTGTGATTAATGCAGACATGATTCCTTGCAATAGGTTTCTTGTTGGTGTTTGAACATCTTAACGATTGTTTAATTATTATTCTATGGGTCTTTCGGTAAAGCCACGTAGATAGAAACATAATAAAAATATCACGACGTTTCGATCGCAACACAATCAATCGTCTTCAGGTGAGAGAGCTTGTTTAATTGCCAGAAAGGGTACAATCTGTTCTTATATTGTGATACTGGCAAGAAAGGTTCCATGTTGCGAAGTGCAATGATTATTACCAACGATTTTAGTTTTGGTGTCACGTCAAGCGGAGCTCATATCGTCGAAATGCGGTGTCCTTCATTCGAATGCAGATTTGACTGGTGAAGCATGGTAAAATAAAAACTCACGTCCAAAATGACGCGGGGAAAGCCTTGATTCAGCAGTGGATTGACAGATGGCTGAAATTACTCAGTTGCTTATTTATACAGCAATTACCTACGCGCTTAATTGATTACAAAGATTGAAAGTGCAGCCGCGTAATTACTTGCGCATGCCAATGGCGCTGCAAGAGACTGCAGTCGATGGAGCTCTGAAGAGCTCCCCAGGGAAGGCATTTTGGCCTCCCTCCTCAGCGCCGGCCGAATTTGCATGTTGGTGTAAATGCCCACACTCCACCACACCACGCGTAAGCTTCCAATGGACAGTGGTTGAACCCATGTGCGCTGCTGGGTGGCACGCAGGCGGCAGGGGAGTTTTAACAAAGGCGCACCGTTCAAATCTGGAACCTCTGCATTGTAAGTTCATCGTACCGATCGTTCGACCAGAACAGAAACCATCCGTCCAAATGTATCCATGAATGGGCATAATGCCTCGCTGCCGTGCCTTTTTTTTACGTGATTTTAATTTAATGGGCGTTTTGTCGGCTATTGCATTTAATGTGTTTGCTCACGACTATTTTAAACCCAATATGCCAAGGAATCTGCTCACAAACACTGTCAACCACCGTGATGAATGAAGACACTCAGACTTGCACTCAATCTAAACACGAACCACTTAGGAGGGCTTGCGACAACAAACTTAAAACAATTGTTAAACTATATAAATAAATAACCAGTGGAAATGGAGTGGTGGGGGGGCAATAGCAATGGGTTGTTTTAAATAAAACTGCAGTCACAATCCATCTTCTAAGTCTCATCAATCCCAAGTTGTGATTTTAGGGGGGGGGGAATACCTGCCTCAAACACAGGGCGCTAACAATGGCATTTTTTTTTTACAATAAAACTAAGGGCAACACAACAGCAGCCAGCAACGTCAACCACGGGCCTCGATCAGTGCCAGGCTAGGTGCACTTTGAAGGAAGAGTGGCGGCAACGCGTTGGCACTCTCGTCCATTCACTGTTCTAAGATCCCAAAAAATCAAACAAGAAACCTCGGTTCAATTCCGGGCCATACCCAAGTCATATCCGAACCTACCCTGGGCCTCCACTCGGTCGGCTCGGCCTCACATCGCGATGTTAAAGATGTGTGAACATTCGCACTTTAGAGACAAAGGTGGCCTGGCATAGTGATGGCCGTAACATCGCAGTATGTACTTGCCCTGGCAGCCTTAACAGGTGGTCATGAACACAACGTCCCCCTTTAGTTTATGGGACTAAAAATAATCATTTGAATATGCACTCTAATACACGCAGATTTATTGCTCAATATATATTATATGTATGGCTTTTTTTACTATTCCACAAAACAACTGTAATAGCACCTGTGTTCCTGTGTACGCATTTTACATTTAAATACGCATACCAGTGGTAACCCTACGCACGTGTGATTACTTGCAACTGCATCCATCTATATTCAAAGGCTAGAGATGGGAAAATATGAAGAAATATGGGGTTACAAAGGTGATACACGCTAAAGGCGCAACCCTGAAACTACCAGGCTGCTGCTGCTGCTGGAAAGGTCTCAACTCTGGGGAGCAAGACAGCGAGCCCCCTCCAAGGGGGGGGGGGGGGTATCTTGGCCTCACACTCGCAACTACACGTTCGCAAATAATCCACGAGCACAGGCTGAGAGAGATGGATGTTGCCTATGACATGTGCAACCATCTCCCTTTTGGCCTTGGCTTTCTTTTTTATTTTTTACCGCCAGGAAATTGGATCAGCATGAAATTTGGACAACTGCACTCTGGGGGGAAAGGCGGTGGTCCTTTGATCTTATAACCGAGGGTTTACTGACATTATTGGCTTCCGACACTCCGGACCTCAAGAGTGGCGAAGGCATCGCAGAAGCCCGCGCACCAATCGTATAGTTCCCATGACTCATTACACACGTTGCAGGGCTATGATGATTAGCAGCTTGGCATGGAGATATATTTAAAAAATATCTGAATGCGCGATGGATTTTCTACAGGGAGGATAATTCTTTTTACATTGCCCGTGAAAATATTTGAACCTCTCCGGATTAATTTGAACACGATCACGATGTGTGCGCACACACACACGCACGCACGCGCAGCCTAGTCAGGAACATAACCCGGCACAATGAAGTCCCAAACATTCTCGACTACTGACTCGTCTCGATCCAGCGGCGCAGTGAAAGCGAGCCGCTTTGCGTCAACTCGTCAACTGAACGACGGCCCGCACGGAGTCGGGTGGAAGTGGAAAGTGTGAGCGAAGGAACTTGGCACTTAACAACACGAGGAGGAGGGGGATGAGAATTACGTCGGTGTGCTTCTCCTTACACGTTCGTTTAAAAAGTATCCAGACGGCCTTAAATTAAAAAAATGCGTCCCTTGCCGCGTCTGTTCGGTTTCCCGCTCGCCGACGCTGCGTTTAGTTTCGGCCGCGCTCTGAAGTCCCGCAGCGCGGCTCGGCTCGCCGCGTTTTGAGAGCCCCCCGGGGGTGTTGACCCGGGCCTTGAGCTCAGCGAACCCTCGGAAGGTACCGCCTTGCCAACTCGGACGCTCGACTTGGCAGCAGCCGTCGCCACCCAGCCACATCACAGCCAAGGGCAGCCTCAACATCTGGCTAAATGACCAAGACCTGGAATCAAACCGGGATGCCTGGGAGTCAGAGGGAAGAGCTGTCCCTGTGAATGCGACCTATTGACCTTTCACACTAGGGAAAGTGGCTATTACTGGAAGAGTTATTTTTTCATCGGTTTATTTTTTATTTATTTTTACACGCTGAGGGATTAACCCTTTGATCCGTGGCTTTATTTTGTTTTAAGTTTTAACAGCCTCCAGGGGGGAAAAAACCTTATTGCAAGTGGTCTAGTGGGTATGTACACTAATGTATATACATATATAGCAGACTTGTAACTTACATTGACAAGGAAATTACGCATACAGTATATGTGTACGAGACCCAACGTTGTTAAAATGACTAATGCAAGCAAACATTGACAATGCATTCTAATTCTTACCAAGGTCAAAAACCTTTATGTTGAACTCCTTAAAAGTCACTGCACACAACGTTCTGCCACATGGAAAAATAAAAATATATATTTTTCGCCCATTGTACATCCACTGCTGGATTAAAACATATTTTTTTATATATATAAGGTAAGGCCCACTGATCTATACAGAAAATATTCAGAAGCGACCTGGCCATAAATGATAGTAGAACGAAGTGGCTTATCACGTCGATATATATAGAAGCCAAATACTCAAAACGCATGTTTCTAACTACGGAGGGAAAAAAACAGAGGACCTGCAGAAAAATCCACGCGAACTCCAAATATACAGGCATCAGCATCTGGATAGAACCCACGAGCTTCTGTACACTAAGCAAGACAATTAACATCTATCCACGACGGCGCCCCTAATAACTTAACAATTTCGCACGCAATGTTGGTCATGAGCATTGTTTGACCGTACATTGCCACGCTGGCCAATGCGGATTGGTGAAGGAAGGGGCCCAATGATCGCTTGCGATCTCACTTGCCGTGAGCCGTGGCTGGGAAAGATGACCTCACGTCGCTGGGTTCGTGGCCCACCGCGCCGCTTACGCAACGTTCGCATTCAAAACGAGATTTCTTGGGCCACCAGGAAGCAATTGAACGACCGTGACTCTTGAGTTGCGGTGCCAGGCCGTGTCACTCGAAAGCCGGACGACAAGTGGTTCCTCGAAGAGGCGGTAGATTGAATATACCGATAGTGGCTCCTGTCGCAATCTTCATTTTGGAGGAAAAACAAAATGCCACCGAGTTCTTTGAGAAGCAGAAGATAAGAATAATGTGTTTTTTTTTATAGAACGTCACAAAACGCCGATGCTTCTCAAAACGCTTTTATTTGGCTTCTCAGCACATTTCAAAGGGCACCCCACCCCCCCCATGGAAGCTGCCCCTGTGCGGCAACACAGGCAGCTCAGCACCTGGCCTGCCGATCCGCATTGGTCTGCAAGTAGGGGGTGGGGCGATGACTTCGAAGTGTAATCCCAAATTGAGTAATTTTCATGGTAATTTTCTAATTTCGTAAATGTGTACCATGATACCGCCGGGACACAACGGCCTACTTTTGCGAACGACGTCACTGGATCTTCAACGTCCACTGTGTGTATGTTGAACTTCTTTTGCACCGTACGTAGCCAACGGTGCTAATTGTAGGTGTGGGGGAAGGACCACAAGCTAAACACAAAACAACAAACAAAACGCCCACATACAGTGAGGGAAAAAGTATTTGATCCCCTGCTGATTTTGTACGTTTGCCCACTGACAAAGAAATGATCAGTCTATAATTTTAATGGTCGGTTTATTTGAACAGTGAGAGACAGAATAACAACCAAAAAATCCAGAAAAACGCATGTCAAAAATGTTATGAATTGATTCGCGGTCTGTGCGAGCTGTGGTTCATCATAATCACCATCGGCCATGGTCAATCCACTGCTGGATGAAGGCTTCACCAAGCTACTGCCACCGCCATCTCTCACAAGTTGCGGACCCTATTCACGCGTCTACAATATAACACGTGGCACGGCGACAAAAGCAATACCCCACAGTGGACTCCCAGACGATTTTCTTGGAATTGAACTTTCAAAAGTGCAAATGATCCCTCCCCCTCCCCCACCCCATATACTCACACATAAAAAAATAACACAAGATCAAAATCTCCAATGTGCTCCTCTAAGCAGTGAGCAATGACCATGCTCCGTTGGCGGTCCAGAACCAGCGTTGGAAATTCCACATTCCCAAGACAATAGCACGTGTCTCCATAGGAGAGCCCTCTGCGTGCTTCCTCTGCACCGTGCAGTGCAGCTGCACCACGTGGCTCGTATTTCAAAAGCCCCCCGCGGGACGATGACGATGAGGCTGAGTCCACCTTGACCCTGTCCAAACAACGGTTATGTACATCGCTTAATATTCTGTCCGCAGCCACACCACCAACAAAAGCATTCAATGACGCGCCACAACACACGGCAACATACATCACTTTGCCGAGAAGCTTACTCGAGATAAAATTTCACACGAGTGTCCCAAGAGTCCGACCGTAAAGGTGAAGAGAGACGACGCCAAAAAGAAAAAAAAAGAAAAAAAACCCTTTAAAGTCCCTGGCCGTCACTGCGAGACAAACGACGAACGCAGATTCGTGAAGAATGCTGCTGCCAGGGTGTGGAGATCTCACGGGGCCTGGGAACATCTCGTGACTGCGAGAAGGCGGGCGGTGTAACTTTAACTCGCGATGCTAAGCCAACATGTGTGCTCCTTATCCCAACGAGCCACCCGCCTTGCACGAGACGGAGAGGGAGGGAGGGAGAGCGATGGCCGGCCTCGACTTTCCCCAGGGAAAGCCGGGAGCCTTCCACTGTAACGCACTTACGCATGCATCTTTTTACGAGAAACATTGCTCGACGGGCTGAGCCAGCCTCTAGCCGCCGACGCGTGGTGGGATGGCCGCAGGAGATCCGAGCGGGGTTAGGGGCGTGGGTGCGGTGGGGGTTGGGGGGTGAAAAAGCGTGGAATTAAAAAGCAAACCTCGTGGGTCCTTGGATGGCGATTCGCTGCCAAAGAAAACTTGCTCCCATCGCGTGTGTCGTTGCACTAAGTTACACCTACATCCCTGCTTGCATTTTAGACTTCCTTTCTCCAAGGCGGTTAAAACACAAAAACGTGTGGGGGGGGCGGGGCGTGTGCTGGACAACCTCTGCTTTGTTTTCCCCTCTCAAACACACGGGGGGGGGGGGGGTAGGTGGGGTGGGGGACACTTTGAAAGGCGACGTCGCTCCAGCAGCGCCCCCCCCACCATCACCATCAACCCCACCCCAAGCGTTTGCTTTCCTTAGGACCTACGCAACAAGCCAAGTGGCGCTTTGTCGGCCGGCAAGGGAAGTGAAGGGTTAGGCGCTCCGCGTGGCGGTCTTCAGCGGGGTCGCGGAACTAGCGGAACCCTCACCCCGCCCTTGGATGTTTATAAAGCGAGCGTGTTGGGGAAATCCCACACCCCCCCCTCCCCCCCCCAAGGTTTTGCAGGCGACCCTGACGAATATTCTTAGGTTTTTTCGGTAAAGTCACGTAGGTAAAAAATTTAAATTAATAAAAGTAAAATAAAAATCACGACGTTTCGGAGGCAACACAAGCTTCCGTCTTCAGGTGGAACCGTCACAGCACGATTGCTGTATCAAGTAAACATTGCTGTATCTTTTTACTTGATACAGCAAGCGTGCTGTGACGGTCCCACCTGAAGACGGAAGCTTGTGTTGCCTCCGAAACGTCGTGATTTTTATTTTCATTTTATTTTTTATTTTACTTTTATAATTTTTTTTACCTACGTGACTTTACCAAAAAAACCTAAGAATATGAATCCTTGCAGTCACGAAAGCTTCAAATCTAGGACCCTGACGAACTCCGTTTGGGCAGAGCCGTTCCCAACTTTGCATCACCCCTTGCAGAAGCTCCGCTCGCGATGAGGATCTGCGTTCGATTCGGGGTGAGGGGCTCAGGCCACGATTATCCATACCACTCCGGAGGCACAGCACAACACAAAGGCAAAGATCCCCCCCCCTCTCCCCACGTATAGCCTGTAACAGACTGTTGGGGAAAGTGCTGTTAGCGAGCAGCACCTATGGGGCCGTCCATAAATGACGTCACGTGATTTTGGACGGTTTTTGACCCCCCCCCCCCTTCGTCACAACGCGTTACAAAAAGTCAGACCCCCCCTCAAATATGACGTCACAAAGCTCTGCCCCCCCCCCGACAAAAAAATAAAAAAAACATGCTTCAAATCGTTTTAAACTATTGTTATTGTAGTGTGTATTTAATGGGGCGCTGCACTCTGATGTTGTAGGAGAAAACATTTATTAAAAAGTCTAAAAAATTAAGTAGAACGTGTTGTCTATATTTACTTAAAGTTGCGCATTTTGATGTGACGTCACATTTCTCCCCCCCCATCCTCACACATCGTCACAAAAGTCTGACCCCGCCCTCCCTAGGTGCATGACGTAATTTATGGACGGCCCCTATGAAGGCCGGCACTGTGGCACACGACAGGGTGGGTGGCCAGCACCACGACCCCGACCGCCTTTGTCTCCCCAGCGGCGATGTCAACACACAGCACCAGGTGCTCACTTTCAATTCATTTATTTCATTTCATTTATGAGTTCTAGATTTGAAGCTTTCGTGACTGCAAGGATTCATATTCTTGGGTTTTTTCGGTAAAGTCACGTAGGTAAAAATTGAAAAGTAATAAAAGTAAAATAAAATAAAAATAAAATAAAAATCACGACGTTTCGGAGGCAACACAAGATTCCGTCACCTGAAGACGGAAGCTTGTGTTGCCTCCGAAACGTCGTAATTTTTATTTTATTTAACTTTTATTAATTTTAATTTTTTACCTACGTGACTTTACAGAAAAAACCCAAGAATAGTCATTTATGAGGTATAACCCTGTGAGCCATGCGGCTCTTGATTCGGGTGCCACCGCAACAAACAAAAACGTGAACAAGAAACATCTTAAAGTGACGACGCTTGAGTCTGCGACGACCTGGGAGAGGCCCAGGACCGGGACTGGTGCGGATGATCGTCAGTGGCCTTGGCGGGTCGTGAGCGGGAATCGAACTCGGGGGGGAGGCCGCCGGGTTCGTGGCAGCCGCGCTCTGTCCGCTACGCCTGGCGGAGGGTCACGAACTCACGGAGAGTCGAATTGGTTGCTCGTTTTACCTCCCACGAAGGTGCTGTCGCGTGACGTCGGGTGACATGAAGTTTTGCGGAAGCACAAAGATGCATTGAATGGTCGTTGGAAAATGTAGATCACTGGAAAATCTGAAGAAGAATTAATTTTTTTCGGGAATGTTGTGAAATCGGAAATTCACCCCCACCCCCTCACTATCCGTGTATCATTTGCATATGAAGCACAAAATGTCATGCCGCTCAGGATCCGCGATCTTGACTTTTCAAATCAACATACAGGGCGTCTAACGTCATTTCGACATTAAATTGATGATTTTCGCGACACGACAAGAAAAGACAAATAGCACGTGCAGTAATGATCACTAGAGCAATCGTGGTCCTTCCATTGCAAGGTAGCTTCAATTCCCCACATTAAATGTTTTATACGCATTTAAAGCCTCCGGACACGTGTAACTAAAGGCTGCGAACAATTGTATGGATATGTTATTGGGACTGCCCATATGCCTTCTCAATGTAGCGACAACAGCTTAGTTAGCAAACAGGCAATTTGACACACAGTGTGAGTCGAGTCGTAAGTACAGGGTGGTGGTTCAGATGTCTTGTGACCCCCAGTTACTTGATCCCCTATTTTTTATTTGCATATTAATTTATTTTTAAATAAAGCTTTTTTTCCACAAAATATATTAAGTATTAGATAATTTAATTGGGGTCACAAGACATGTGGACCACCTTGTACATTCTCAAATGTCTCCAGTGTGGTCCGTAGGCCACCACAGAATTCGGTACCAAAAATAGAGGAGGCTAAATCTTTCGTTCATACAAGTGTGTGTGTGTGTGGCCTCAGCGGTAAAATGCGTAGCTCACAATCTGAAGGTTACAAGATCTTAACCTGGCTGGGGGTTGATTCAGCCTATCATCCTTCTGGGGTTGATAACAAAAAATAAGTACCACTTCGTGGGAAGCCAACAGTGGTTGTCCTATGTATAGACTTTCCCCGGACATGGGAAGGTGGAATTCACACCACCGACTCAGCAGATGAGCAGCAATTCCTCCAAGCTTTTTGAGCATCAATCACTTTCGCTGTTGCATCATTCACTTTTATTGGTAACTAGCGGTAAGTACCCGGCGGTGCCCGGGCTAAAAAGACAGACACACACATCGACTTACACACACTTTCTATGTACATGAGTTTAGTGGAAGAAGCAAGGAACAGAAATATGATTTGTCCGCACACAAACATTATGCTTGTAATATTTGCAAGGTGATTATTAAAAAAATTGGTTTCTATCAACGTGATTTGAGACCCAAAAATAATAATGCAGAGCTCGTTATTAATACATTTTTCGTTGTGAACACCAAATACAATATTTGGGTCAGGGCTGATGCGACTCGTGAGCTCAGAGCCGACAAACACGGGGGAATTCCGTTTCCCCAGTGAGCGATGTACTGTCCAGCGATGGATCGCCATTCAAAACAGGCAAAACTGGCTTCACAAAAATAAAAAAAATAATCTTCTTAGGTTTTTTTCGGTAAAGTCACGTAGAAAGTAAAATAAAATAAAAACAAAAATCACGACGTTTCGGAGGCAACACAAGTCTCCGTCATCAGGTGGGACCGTCACAGCCAGATTAGCTGTATCAAGTGACGGTCCCACCTGATGACGGAGACTTGTGTTGCCTCCGAAACGTCGTGATTTTTGTTTTTATTTTATTTTACTTTCTACGTGACTTTACCGAAAAAACCTAAGAAGATGATTCCTTGCAGTCACGAAAGCTTCAAATCTAAAAAAAATAATCTAATCACCAAACCAACCAACCACAGATGACAGAGAGGCCTCCTGGAATCTGGCGATTCGTGCAGTGATCTAGGATCAAATAAACAGTTCAGGCTGAACGCTCTGCTATTCGCCAAAACATATTTGTCCATTCAATATTTGTGTTCATTTCCATTTGTAGGTTCGTGTTATTGACCAACGTGTTTTGCTTGTGAGTTATTTGTGCTGGTGCACCAATGCCAATGCAGTATCACATGCAAAAAAAATTAAGTTTTTTTTTGTTACGTAACAAAAGGAAGGGCAATGTGCAGACTGATCTCGATTTTTTGGATATGCTCGTCACCGTTCAAACTGCAACGTGTCACCTATGACTGCCGCATCATTGCGTTGGACACAGCCTCAGGACGTTTCTATTCTCTCACCGACAATCTGGAACGTGTTTGCTGCCTCCTGTGTTTGTTCCACCTGCTGATTGACTTGAATGGTCTCAGAGTTTCTATAGTGAAGGCGGGGCAAGTTTGAAGGCACTGCAATTACATCACTCTTTGTGAGCAAGGTGGGTCCTAAAACAGCTGTCTGTGGGACAATAGAAAGCGACTCTTGGGTAAGACGTAGCCGCAGGTTTGTAATGCCACTTTGTAATCCCTGGCACATGCAGCAGAGGGCCCATTGAGGGGTCGGGTTGTATCTCAATGGGTTGAAAATGTGGACGCCACGCAAAGACAGAAACGAAACAAGCGACAAAAACAACAATATGCATGAACATGATTCAAAGTGTAAACCAAACAATGAAAATACAAAGGCAAAATTTAAACTCAGGATGAAAGAAAAGCCATATAAATGGAAATGTGTGAATTAAAGTTAAATTTAAAAAAATAGCATTACGAAAATTTAAACGGACATTTAAACGAGGTATTAATTCAGGGTTTGGGTGCATTTTTTAAGTACTATATTGACACGGCGCTTCATAGCACATAGTGGGAGCCAGTGGCACAGTCGGTAGCACAATGCACTCCGAACCTGATTATTCGAGTTTAAATCCCGGCCTCGGAGAATCCATCATGGCCATGGTCTGGGGAGGCCTGGCAAAGGGCTCTGAATTGTAAACATTATTTACCACGGAATAACTTTACCCCAGAAAGCGCCACTGAGACACAAAACTCTTTTTTCAGGAGAGTCCTGCTGGGATTTGCAGGAGGGGGCAACTTGGCAATATGCTATCCCAATTGAGTAAGTCATTAAAAGCATTCATATTCGTAAGTTTATGTATGTAGAACTTTTGTCGCACCGTTCGTAGCCAACCGCGCTAATCGGAGGTGCGGGTAGAAGGACAACAAACTGACCGAAAAAAGCAGTCCACATTCATGTTGGATACAAAGCAAATTAAGACAGAAACTAAATTCTGTGCCTCCACGTATGAATAAAAAAATGTTTAATTCCATGAGCCTATTACCTCTCCACGCCAATATTAACACGCATAAGCGTTTAAGCAGGCAAACTCCGAAACCGGGTTCCACCTGCTGGGTTCTCATCGGCAGAGTAAGGCCTGTTCAACAAACTCTGCTCGATTCAGAGATGTCATTGGCAATAGCACTACGTGTAGAACATGGGACCCGCATCCAATGAAGAAAAAGCCAAAAAATCACGTTCATTTTGTCTGAAGTATAGGTCTGGTGTGCCAGCAAACACCGACTAACAGAAAGGCTCTAGTGCAGTGCTCTTCACTAATTAACAGAGGGGTGGGAACTTTTGCCGATTAGACATCATCAGTCTGCGTGCCGCCACACGTTTGAAACTATTGGAGTTTGACATCAGCACGATTATGATGGGCGGTCTTGAACACTGCCCTAGAATGTTAGCAGCAATCAGCCACCCTACACTGAAGACAGAGAGCGACTTCTAAATACACGAGCAGAGCACCGTGTTGTGTAACCCGACACACACACACCCTCGCATTGAGTTAAGCCCTCAGACTGCCAAACGCTCCTGTGACCATAACAGCTGACAATGCTTGTGATGTCACGCAAGCGGCTTCAAGTGTGTGTGCGTACTCCGTGTGTCTCTAGACTGCGTGGGGAGTGGTGGCGCAGCGGTTAGCGCGCTGCGCTAGGAACCCCGCAATCCGAGTTCGATTCCCGCTCGCGCCCAACGCCAGTGATGGAAAATCTGACCCAGTTCTGGGCCTTCTCGAGGTCGACTCAGCCTCAAATGAGTACCGTGTGTGGTGTGTAAACATCGCCACTGGAGAAACAAAGGCGGCAGGGCCTGGTTTTGGCCATCCACTCCCTCGTGTGTCGTTCCGACCTTCATAGGTGCTCGCTAACTGCACGTTCCCAACAGTATGTTTAGGCTTTAGGGGGGTGTATATATTTGTCAGTGTGTGGGGAGCGGCGGTGGAGGGAATAGACTAGGGAGCTATGATCCTAGAGACCGGGTTTCAATTCCTTGTCATGCATCACAATTTGGAATTCGTTGCTGAAACTGGCTTGGCTTTCCTTTGGCGCAGTGAGTAAATATTGGGCATTAGGGGCCTTATCTTCATCAGCCCAAACAATGTCATCACGTGCATGCCAGGCCTTCTAAAAGTGCACTTTTCCCTCCCCCACGAGTTACAATTTTGCCAAACTGCTGGAGGTGTCATTAAAATGACCCCTTATCAGTCCGAATTTGTGAAATGCGCGTTCAACAATTTTTGAGATAACATAGAAACAAAGGTTCCTCCCAATAAATCTTTACGCCGTAAGGAAAACTCGCGACGACACCGTCGTCGCTCAAACTCCAAGCGATTTCCCAGGCAGCGAGCAGCCTTTTGTCCGAGCGTGCCCCGCCAAGTGCTCACGGTATCATTCATCAAGCCGACTTCTCGCCAAGCCAAAACAAACCCGCGGATCAGATGACCAACCCCAGGCTCAAACCATGGGGGCTTGCCGCTGCTGCTGCTGCTGCTGCGTGGATGTGACGTGGGTGTGGGATAGTGCGGGATGGATGAGAGGAGATCGGTAAATACACAGTTCGTGCACTCACAATAATAATCAGCACGTCCGTCAAGATACATCGTCAATTACTATAGGCATTGTAATTACACGGCAGTTTGAGTTTAGTCAATAGAATTACACATGACACACACACATACACTCACTCGCATTTTTTTGGTACGAAGTTTTGTCATTGTTGCGTCTTATCCCTCTAAGCCTCCCCGTTTTATGTCACATCGAGATTTAAGAAAGTCCTGCTGACACCTCAGATGTCATTGTTTTAAAATGCATCTGTCATGAGCCGTTGAAGATCACTCAGAGCTTTTCTTTTTATTTACATTTCATTTTTTATTTACATGTTGGCAACATTTCAACTATGCACTTCATGCTGGCTTAATTAGGTCGCCCAAATCTCAGATTCAAACACGTCTGCAAGCATGATCTCTAAGACTGTAACGTCAACGTCAATGAGTGGGAATCTCTGGCAAGCGACAGGGAAAATTGGCGCAGTAGCAGACTGCTTGAGCCAGGGATCGGCACACTAAAATAACAGGAAAGGACATTTTTTTCCGAATTCCGTCAAAAAAACCCCTCAACATTTCAAGATCCACAACGCATGTGATGAATGCGATACGGTGGCGCCTTTAAACGTAACGTCACGAAGCAGTGCTTAAAGAGCGGAAAGTTGCCGACCTCTGTGTTAGGCGCACGGGACTAGGGCATGAGATAATTTCAGCAGCTCGGCGATAAACGTGTGCCAAGTACGGAGCAAGGCACCGTCAGCCTCGTCAGTCACGAAGTCGGCAGCCATGACAGGACCACAGTCGAGGACAGATGTGACAACTGCTGCAGCCACTGGCCCCTTCCAACCCGGGGTTCGGACCTTTATAGTCATGCCAGGAACTATTAAAGTAATTGAAAACCTCTCAACTTCTGCTGAAAACATGTTGACATGGGGATGGCCAGCACCTGAGTGATTATCCAATTAACAACAGAGAAGCATAGCTTTGCTGCTTAATTGATCATGGAGTGGAACTCATTTTATATTTGCAGTCCTGAGACAGTTAGAGTGGTGGAAATTCTACGTTGCTGTGGTTAGGGCAAGTTACTTCACAACTACAACTGTGGATGAATTATTCTTAGGTTTTTTCGGTAAAGTCACGTAGGTAAAACATCAAAATTAATGAAAATAAAATAAAATTGAACAAAAATCACGACGTTTCGGAGGCAACACAAGTCTCCGTCATCAGGTGGGACCGTCACAGCCAGATTAGCTGCATCAAGTGATGACGGAGACTTGTGTTGCCTCCGAAACGTCGTGATTTTTGTTTTATTTTATTTTATTTTCATTAATTTTGATGTTTTACCTACGTGACTTTACCGAAAAAACCTAAGAATATGATTCCTTGCAGTCACGAAAGATTCAAATCTAGAATGTGGATGAATTATTCACGAAGGTGCTCTCATTTGAAACGGACCCTGAGAGACGAACGGTTGCATTGATCACAGCCGGGATATGGACTCACGAGTTTTCGATTGCTAGCCACAACACTCCACCACCATGCCACTCAACCAGCCAGATACAATTTCACGGGGACTAAAACCGTTGTCCCGAAGCTCAACACGTACGTTTTGTACGTAGGTAGTGGGCGTCACGGTGGAGAGATGTTAACTACCTCGCCTGGTATACAGGAGGACGTGGGTTCGATCCCAACCCTGGGAGTGTCGTGCTGAGGATCGGCACGCGTCTCAATAAAAGGATTGAGAGAGAGGTTGATACTGGTAGGAACCTCCTATTGTGTCCGTCCGTCCGTCGTGCAGGGAGGGGCTGGGTGGGAAGGGAGGGAGGGGCTGGGTGGGAAGGGAGGGAGGGGCTGGGTGGGAAGGGTGGGGAGGGGCTGGGTGGGGAGGGTGGGGAGGGGGTTGGAGGAGTGGGGCTGGGTGGGGAGGGGCTGGTCACCCCGTGGTGCCCTTATAAAACTCAACGTTTAACCTACTCACGCCGGCTTGTGCCCGCCCTCACAGTCGGCCATATTTGCGGAATACACCACGCTGCCATTGACCCTGGCTATTGACCGAGCAACCCAACGCTTCTACCAGCTCCCTCCGCAGGAATGTGTTTTATAAACGTGTAATAGTGGGTGCTGTGGTGCTCAGATATTCACTACCTCACCTGGTATATAGGAGGTCGTGGTTTCGATCCCGACCCTGACGCCTGCTGCTGTACATTTGGAGTTTGCTTGTCTCTCCACGTGGACGCATCTCTGGGTTTTCCCTGCACATTTAGAAACATGCATTTTGTGTATTTGGCTGCTATAAATTCTCACGTGATAAGCCACTTCGTTGAGCTATCATTTGTGGCCATGTCGCTTCTGAAAAGAGCTATATACTGTAGCTCAGTGGGCCTTATCTGGTAAAATTAAGTAAAAACAATAGTAAACATGTTTTTACGTGGGGTCGCGTCTCCTCCACATCGATCACCTTGAGCCATTGGTAACAATTCCACGTTCCCACGGAAGGGGGCCGATTCTAACACGAAGGACAACCGCTTGCGGAGTTGTGACAAAGTGGTGTTCGTACTCGACCTGGCAGAGATGATGGATTGAGCTGACGCAGTGACGGAAATTGAGAGCACAGCGAAGAACGAAGCCGTGTCAGGGCACCCACAACATTGCACAAACCCCCAGTTTGAAAGAAATAAAGAAAAAAGAGGGGCAATCCCTCGTAACAAAGCCTCTTGTCGTTCGACTTTGTACCGAGCTCCCGCAGACCGCCGCACCCTCGCTCGACAGCACCGCAAATATCCCAACGAGTTCTCGTGTCGGTCAAATGGCAGCCTGTACCACGAGCCTCAGTCCTGTCGCGTGAACCTCGGCTCAGTCAAGAGGTCTAATTGTGAATGAACCCAAAAGCCCGCGGCCTCCCCCGACACTTTTGACCCCAGGAAATAACCCGAAGATTTTTCATACGTGGCGTTTGTATGATTTTTTTTTTGTTCAGACAACAAAGTTCGCCTTTGTTTGCCGCCTGAGCTCTCCCGGCTATCGCAGAAAGTATCTCACAAGCGGTTGTGAATGTTGCTGCTCGTTATGGTGCTGACAGCAAATCTCAGTGTCGCGCTCCAGTCTGCGTCTTCACGTATGAATACGAAACAAGACGTGTCCTAGTCCTTCGGCCTCGCTGGCTTTTCAAAACAAGCGGCAATCGACCAAGCAAGCAAATCCTCGACCAGTTTCGACCCCTCTGGGTCTCATCGGCAGTCTTGCTTGTCTAACAAATGCTGCTAGATCACCAAATGTGCTCTTTATACGGAGTGGAAACGGTAGGGGAGGCACAACTATTTCGGGATGTGGTATTTATATTGATTTTTGGGGGAAACATTTTCAATTTCCGACATACGGAAAATCGGGTAGCGGCTATTTCTACCTAATCCTTCCGTAACCCGGTGACTGCCTGTATGTGGAGACACATCGAATAGTGGAGTTTATTATTATTATTAATTTAGTTTTACCTTTAACATGCCGCGGTAACGCAGACTGAAGATTGTGTGGTTATCTTAGTTGATCGATCGCGCGGCTTTAACCGAAAACGCAGAGTTGCCACTCGTGCTCACTTCAACCCCACTCTTGTTCACTCGGCACTTTCCAGAGTTTAGATCCGCGCCGATGAAGGCGCCGTTTGGTTTGGGGGGGCAAGCCAGGCGGAGAGAAATAAAGGCGCGATTGCCCGACCGCTTTCCATCAAAGAAAAAAAATCACGCAGACCGCGTTGAGAAATGAACCAAGACACGAAACTACGCGGATAATTTCCGCGAAATAAATTTGCTTTCTACACGATGATTTCTTTCAGAGAGCAACATTGGGGGGAGGGGGGGGGGGTGTATGGTTCGCTGAGAAGTTATTGTTAATAACACATTTTTGTATACATATGTAACTTATAATAGTTTACCTTGAAGCTTGGCGTATTTTTGTCTGAGGTCCTTGACATTAACATTCGGCTTGTGGGCTCCTTGAGGGAATAATCAGCCAAATGTAGTTCTTAACCCTCCCTACTCAGTATTTATAGGACAGAAAAAGTAAAAATAACGTGATTTTTTAGATTGTTTTGTCGATATCTTTAACCAGCCACCAGTTTTCTCTAAAATATACAAAAGCAAAAGCAAAAGGCGCAACGCTGAAATGGCTTGCCCACGCCACTGCTAGCGGAAGGGTCTCCACGGGAGGGAGCTCCAGAGAGCCCCTAAAAATGCCTCTAAGGGGCCCCCTCCAGAGGGCATTTGTGGCCTTCACTCGGCCACGTTGGCCAGATTTATTGGAAGAGGTGTGAGTGCCCACACTTGACCCCACCGCACAACGACCCGTCGATCTGACTGAACTGTGGCGTTGCCACGCCGACTGCTGGGTGAGGATGAGGCGGAGCGATCTCGGCCATCGTTTGTTTCGACTGCCGCGCTGGGAGATCCGTCGGGCGACCCCTGGATTCAGCAAATCCAGTGTGCAACATCATTCACTGCACCGCGGCAGTCTCCCGTCATTAATCCCACCCTGCGCTAATGATTATTACTTAGCGAGGGAGGCCTCAATGAGTCTTAAGGACCTTGTTTTTTTTTAGTAAGGACGCTTCTGCCTGGGGTGCCCTGAGGATAAAAGCTACGGCGCTTGAGCCACAGTTGACAGTGGCTGCTTGTTCGAGCATTTTTCACGACACACAAATGGCACAGACAATCTTATGAAGCGGACGCGGAATAAAAAGTGCCAACGTGACAATTTCTTTGACGTACACACGAGAACGAATTCCACACTCCCCCCCCCACACACACACCCCGACACCACCCGCATAGGCAGTGTCACAAGCTAACGGGCTTAATATGGAAGCGAATCTGAACGGATTATTGGAATAATGCGTACGGCTGCAGGGTAAAGGCGCGGCTATTACCGTGTCTCCCGCGCTCGTACGGGCAAACCTAAGCGATTCAAAATAGATTTCTGGGTGAGACCACTTTATCATCTGACCAAAGCCGTGTCATTAGACGCCCTCAAACATCCGACACAGCCAGGCAAATTAAACTGTCACCTGCACAGGTGTTTAACCCCACCAATTAGCATTGCCCTTCAGCTGGAATTTGCAACCCTGATGGATCTTTTGTAATGGAACAGATTTGGTGAAATCGTTATGCGGCCTCACCTCCAAAAATATATATATCGTGAATTATAATACTGTCTACGAAAACCTACGATGTGTTAACGTACGTGTGAAATCAAATCGTTTTATTTCACCATATGTCAGCCCTCTGAGCCAATGTGCGGACAGTCCTTTAATCAGTTTACTGACAAATGAGGGCATCTCCGCAACTTGTTGGTCATGGTTTTTTGTTTTACCACACTACACCGTGCTGGTCAGTTTGGATTGGTGACGGTGGGCAGCGGAGACGTGGGGGCATACATGCTCTCTGACTTTGCCTCTTTCAGCTCTTGCTCAGATGTCCTTGTCAGATTCCCTTATGATGATACGTGTCAAAGCTGTCAGTATGTCATGATTGAGAGTATGAAAATGGAACAAAGGCTGAAAAAATGCAACGGAGCAACGTGCAGAGATGAACGATCTCCATTCCATCGACAGGCAAGGGACAAACGCAAATCGGAGATGTCACATTGACTGTGACGGAATAACGTCGCCCGGGCAGGAGTGTGATGACGAATGACGTTCCGATAGGCGACACCGGTGACGGAATGCCAGCCGATGGAGAGAAACGAGCCCGAAAACATGACCACCGCGGAGATGGTGGGAACGATGAGATCGGGAATGACATGGGATTTTGGTATCACAACACCGTCCACGGATGGCGGCAGCGGGGAAAGTCCTTCATCTGGCAGTGGATAGACAGCGAATGACGATAACGACGTACGTGAAATGAGTGTGGCGCAGTTAACTCAGCTTGGTGACAGGAGCAGGCGATGCGAGCAACACATTCTACGGGTCACCGTGGGGGAGGACAGTTGAATCAACGGCTGGCGGGAGCCGCCCGTCAGGGCACGTCGTGGTCTCCAACCACGACTTCTTCGTGGAGAAACTTCGCGCTTCCAGGAGATGGTGGCGAGCAGCGTGACGCGACACGTCGACCTGCCGGGCACGGAGCTGGCGCAGCTCATGGGGGAGATGGATCCCCGGCTGCCCGGGAGCACGGCCACCGCGTTCCTGCGCTCGCTGCCCTTCCTGCGGAAAAAAAGTGCTGACACTCACCCAACCATCACACCAACCACCACCAACCCACCACCCACGGGAGCTTCTGGGATGCTCGCGTTAGTCACTGCCAGAACAGTTGAAAGGCAATGTACGGGGTGTATATATCGGTCCTCCTGCTGTTGGGAAATGTGAAGAAAAAAAAAACACGGGACCGTGAAAACAGCGATTGTTAATGACGACACATTATTAACGAAGCAGAGATTTAGTGCTCGCACTCGGCTTCTTCGACAAGGTTACGTTTGGATTTTAAAGGATCGTTCGCGGTGCGTCGCGGAGCGTGTGCCAGACGAAGTGGCACGTGCTCGTGATCCAGTGGCATGGATGTCGAGGGAAAAGTGAGCGGATTTGCGTGGAGATGGGGGCGCCTGCACGCAAGTGAGCTGTGCACCTGCGGTACAGCAAGTAGGTTCTCACTATCCATGCGGCAGCTCGAGCGTTTGAGTGTTTTTTTTCTTCCGGCCACTCTTGGTTTCCTCCGACACAACAACAACGAAAACCCCAAAGGAAATGGCCAAACATCCCCAAGCAGGATTCTTCTAAAAAAAGAACAGACTTAACACTCGGACCAGCACGTCCTGGGCAAAAAAATACAAAAATAAAACAATTAGGATAACGACCAACACGTTATTTATAACCGAGTGGATGTCCCATGGAGTAGCACCACGTGTCATTGGCAAGAAATACCCGCGGATGAACGGGAGACCTGGATACAAAGACGTGCACGATCGTTCGCGGAATATAAATTCACAAGCAGCATCACTCATCTGGCACTCGCGGCCCTTAAAAGCCAGCGGGAGAAATTCCACGTTCCCATGGTGGGGTGGGGTGCTCGTCTGTCCATAGACCGACAACTGTTGACATCCTGCAAAGCGTTACCAAATTTAGCGATCCCAGAGGGATTGCAAGGCTGAGTCGACCCTCGGCAGGGATTTGAACTCGCAAGCCTCGAGCTGCGAGATTTTTGAAAGACGATCTCAGAACGGCCGATAGCAAGTGGCCCTGTTGTTTGGGGTATCGTGGGTATACCTATGAACAAGCAAGGTGTAACGACGCATCCATTCATAAATATCGATGCTGAGGCTCACGATAGATGTAGATAATCGTGTGTGTGTGTGTTTAATAATCGATGTTTTATTTACTCACCTTGTGAAAGACCCAACGAAGAATATTCCTGGTTTGATCTTCCACAAAGTTCATGGTCCACCCTAAACAGAATCGGCACAAACCATGGCAGATGCGGATACCTGATGCACAAATAGAACATGTAAAACCCACCAGTGTGCGACAGTGGTGATCCAGAGCAGACCTTACAACATCTGACGACGCAATGCCTGATCCGCAAATGCAAAGGAGACATCACAGCAATACACAACTCCGCTGCTCCTAACACGGTTATCTGGCGTGACCACCCAAATGTGAAATTGTAGTTGTTGTTCTGCATCTACATCAGCAAGCATGCGAAAGAAAATGTACAGGGACTCCTCTACTTACGAACGAATTATTTGTTCGTAAGTCCAACTTTACTCCTGCAGATTCTTAACGTGTTGTACGGCATGTACACTGAATACGGGGAATGGCGTTACACGTTGTACAGGGACTTCTCAACTTACGAACGAGTTAGGTTCCAGAGGTCTGTTCGAAAGTCGATTTGTTCGTAAGTCAAACTTAACTCTTGTCGATTCCAAACATGCTGTGCGACATATACACAAGCCAATAGCTTCAAACGTTGTATAATCTCCTGTAGATGGAGATGCCACCTGGTTCTTCACGTTCTGCAGATGTAGATGTCACCTACGCCATCTATTGTGTGGTGGTTGAACTTGCGACTCTCGGTCCGAACAGGCAACTGGACATGCGTGGCAGGTCTGTTCGTGTCTTTGAACGTTCGTAAGTCGAATATTCGTAAGTGGAGGAGTCCCTGTATTCGTTTGTGTTGTGTGTACAATGGATGTTGTGTGTGACCCCTGCAGCCTCTAGAGGCGCTGCCGTTCAGCACAATATTCCCGTTGTCTGCCCCAGCAGTCATCAAATCACGACGGGGGAAGAATCAGGCGGAGGGGAGTGGAATCACCCAAATCAACTGGCAAATCCCGTACAAGCAGGCGCTCCCATGTTGTGTCTCCATCAACACAACATGGGTTTAGTCCATCAGCATACATACTTGCATTGTCTTTGCGCGCCACTGTTATCAAGCAACATCTGTTTGAGCAAAAGAAAACCCTGGAGCGGATTAAACATCCTGAATCTCATCAGCACGGTCAGGGTTGAGTCCCAAAAACTCTGAATACGTTTGCTTCAACATGCTGCTTGATAATCTTGGTCTATAAAGGCAAATAGGCGGATTGGCAATAAAACTAAATGTTGATATGTGCAGACGCAGAAAAAGAGTTCTGCTCATATTTGAATGCCCTTGAATGCCCCATCGGAGCGCACCATGAGTATGCCTTCTGACTAGGCAGTTAAAGTGCACTCAGTGGGAGATCCACACAAACACCTCCTCTGACGTTTGAGTCCGCACCATCATTTTGACTCAGCTTCACTCACTGCCAGCGAATACCCCCATGACTCGACCCGCGTTGGTGCCAAGCATGTGCCTGCCGACAGGGATGACTGATAAGAAATTTGATCCTGGAACCAATTTACAGTGGCCGCGTGGCTGGCTGGTTTACATCCCTCCCCCCCTCGCCGCCGCCGCTGCCTTCTGATGTTTATCGGCCTCTGATCCTTGAAAGCAATTTGAAATCCGCTAATGGAATTCTCGGCGTCGTTGGCAGTTGCGTCAATGCGTCTTGGCAAATGAGCAAGCCCCCCATCCTCCTCCTCCGGTCTTTATTGGGGCGATGCGTGATGCGGTAATAAAACAAAATGCTGAGCGTTCATTTGCTCTGTGACGCTGTTTTATAAATTGTGCGCCTTTTCTTACGCTAGCTAACGATATGATAACTGGTTCACAGCCCCGAGTGATGTTTGGTGTGGCTATGCTGGTGAACAGTTGAACTGAAATCCCTCAACAGAGTACGGTAGTTTCACTTCAGCAATAGTTTTTGTGTATGTTATACTGGGTAAGTCCCACTGGGCTACGCAGCTCTTTTTCAGAAGCGACCGCGGCCACAAATGATATCTCAACGAAGTGGCTCAACACGTGGACATTCTTTGCAGCCAAATACTCTAAACGCGTGATGTTGATTCTAAATGTGGGGTGGCAAACCAAGAGGGTTCGGAGAAAAACCCAGGCTATAACGGGGAGAACATGCAAACTCCGAATATACAGGCGTTAGTGTCGGGATGGAACACACGACCATCCTGTATACCAGGCGAGGTAGTTAACATCTCACCACCGTGGCGCCCTGCGTATGCCCTAAAAATCCATAATTTGTAAATATGCATTTTGTAAAAGAAAACAATCCAACGGAGGGACAATGTCCACACAGGTACAGCACTGAAATACATGTCAAAAATAATCATGTTCAGCTTGTGAGACGATGTCCTGTCCACGCATAATTAGTCATGGGGCGTTGTTTCACCATACTTCCCCATTCAACTCTCATAGCGCAGTCTGCTAACCACTGTGCCAACACTCCACAACAAATGATTGAAAAAAATAGTTAATGCTTGAGCACCGCTTTTAATTAGTGAACTGTGGATTGATGTACGGTACATATTGACTCACGAAAACATCAACTGAAACATTTTAAAAATAAAATACCCACAGATTGCGTATACACACAACCACGGCACGCGTATGGGCGGTGTGATTTGCACCGCGCCCGATCAGCCTTTGTCTCCCCAGTTATGATTTTTGCGCACCGCACCAGGTATTCATTTGAGGCTGGATCAATAGAGGAGAGGCACAGGACGGGTTCAGAAATTCGTCGCCGATGTTAGCCAACACACACATGCTTTTGTGTATACGCACATGTACACACACGTGGTAACATTCCATTGCGTTAACGAACCGTAATTCACCCAACTTTACATAACCGCAACACCTTCCTACACCTCCACACCCACGTGCCCGCCCTTACCTGTCTGCTCATCATCCTGCCTTGTGTGCGAGTGTGTATTGCAGCCGCTTGCGTGTTTCATCATCCCATCACCCATCTCAGACAGGCCTCGTCGAACATTCACATTGAGGGTGAGGCTGTGCGCGATCATTGTTCTTGGATCACGACTGGAAGGTTGCGAGTTTGAATGGCAGTCGAGCAGAGGTGGGACAAAGTCATTGTTATGCAAGTCCAAGTCGAGTCGCAAGTCATCAAATTCATGACTCGAGTCTGACTCGAGTCCAAGTCACATGACTCGAGTCCACATCTCATAGGTGGGACAAAGTCATTGTTATGCAAGTCCAAGTCGAGTCGCAAGTCATCAAATTCATGACTCGAGTCTGACTCGAGTCCAAGTCACATGACTCGAGTCCACACCTCTGCAGTCGAGGGTTGGCTCACTCAGCCCATCATCCACTCCGAAATCGAAACAATGTGCGTAAAATGATTTTGTTATTTAGGACCGAGTGTATCTTAATGCTCCCCCGGTATTGTAATTTCCTGGAAGATAAACAGAATTGACCTTATGCTGAGTACTTTGGTTGGAGGCAACCTAGGAATATTCGACTAGGCATTGTAGCCTTGGGCTTTGAGGTGGCCAGGAGATGGCAGTACAATTTAAAGAAGACTGGCCCATTTCTTTATCCACAAGGTCAGGTCTTTATTGCACGCTACGGGTCCACACCTTCCTTCTCGCTCTCTCTCTCACAACACCACGAACTCTGCCTCCCGCTCCCTCTTTTAACCTCTTTCTGGCTCCGTACCTCTTCGCACTCCGTCTCCAGCTCGCATCATCCTCTCTCTCTTACCCTCGCCTGGCCTAACCGTCCCACCTGACGCTCACCCAACCCTCCGGCCCTAACTAATCAGAGCCTGGAGTGTTTGCTGCAGCCTTTATGATTACTCTGTCCCATGATCGCGTGGGACAATCACTACACAATTAAATGTTCTTCATTCTACTGGTGGAGAGCTTCGGTGGGGTTATCTCTTTGCATACACGGTGGGGTTTTCTCCGAGTTCTCGAGTTTCCTTCTGCTTATCAGACACATCTTTAATTAAATTGGCACGAATATCCCAGGGAAGGACCCTCTTTAAAATGTCATTGAGACTCAAGTGAGCATTAACTGGAGTCATAGCAGGAATTGTTATTTGCTTTCTGGCAGTTACCAGTTGCTGTCCACTATAAAAACACAAGTTCCTGTCATATGAATGTGGAATTTCCACCACTGGCTCAGGACCGCTGATGGCACGAACATTGCCCACAATGCAAGTGTGCATAAGGAGACACTGAGTTGTTTTACACTTTGAGACAGCAGTGTAAATTCAACATTCATATGGCAGGAGCCTTTTTTTTGCAGAGGACAGCTACTACCGACCTCCCACAAAACGATCCCAGTGTGGGCGAAAGATCACCCAGCGTTGTTATCGTGAGTGTCAAAGAAAAAACATACCTCTTTTCAAAAAAAGGTCCCGGGTATGGTTTACAGCCCCTGTTGCCACTGGCAAGGGCTCGCGCATAACCTCTGGCGAGTTTTAAAACATCGCGCGTATTGTGTCCATGGGTGGGAGCACGCGGACGAAACTCGGCCGTCTCGATGCACGCGAGCCCAGGGGGTTAAACGACCCGCTAAGAACAACGTCTGCCTTAATGACACTTTTTGTTTTGTTCCATCCTTACACGGGGGCGTGTGGTCTGTCTCTCTGGTTCAGGTCGAGCGGGGAGATCCGCCCCAGGTTTTCTAACCAATAAATGAATCCACGCATCTCCCCCCCCACCCATCCCCCAGTAGAACGGGTCCAGTGGCATCCCGGCAGCAAGCACTTGGGCCTAACACATTCCTGCGGAGGGAGCTGGTAGGAACGTTGGGTTGCTCGGTCAATGGCCAGGGTCAACGGCGGCGGGCACAAGCCGGCGTGAGTAGGTTAAACGTTGAGTTTTATTAGGGCACCACGGAGTGAATAGATCCCACAAATGATGTCACGCACCTAGGGGGGGGGGGTGGTCAGACATTTGTGACGATGTGTGACGAGGAGAGGGGGGTGAGAAATTGTGACGTCACATCAAAATGCACAACTTTAAATAAATATAGACCACACGTTCTACTTAATTAAATATACTTTTTTTTATAAATGTTTTCTCCTACAACATCACAGTGCAGCGCCACATAAAACGCGCACTACAATGACAATCGTTTAAAGCGATTTGAAGCATGTTTTATAGATTTTGGGGGGGGGGGGGGCAGAGCTTTGTCGCGTCATATTTGAGGGGGGGTCTTACTTTTTGTGAAGCCGTGTGACGAAGGGGGGGGGGGTCAAAAATCGTCGCATGACGTCATCTATGGACGGTCCCTAACTAGTTTTTGTGTTTAGTTTGTTGTCCTTCCCCCGCATATCCAGTTAGTACGGTTGGCTACGTACGGTGCAAAATAAGTTGAACAAAAATACATGAACTACACGTGTGGTAGAGCAAGCCCGACTCGGCCGATGGGACACTGTGTCGCATACATGTCCACAGTTGTGGTAGTCTTGAAATCAATGCTGCTGTGAATTCATGCACTTCCAGAACGCCGTGCGGCTCATGGGTTGTGTCGTGAATAATTGTGAAGCAGACGTGCCCGCCCGCTTATTTATTCTGTTGTTTAAATTCTCCACAACGACGCGAACGATTATTTTGAGTGTGATAGCGAATGTTCAAACGGCCGCCGTGACTGACGCTGTATTGTGGAGGCATTATTCAACGGAGGGCTGAAACACTGTTATTGTTTTAACATAACGCGCATGTGCAAAGCCATTGCTATGGTGTGATTTGTCTGGGAGGTGTGTGGGTGGAGATGCTGCCATATTGTTTTAGCCAGATTGTTATTTTTAACAGGAAAAGTGCTGACTACGGAAACTGCAACTTTAAGAGAGGCGATGTGGTCTCAAGTTTCCACACAATATTCCACCGCCTCAGTATAAAGGCATGGCTTGGCAAAAGGTCAAGTTATATATTTTTTCAACGTTACTTCTTCGTTTCTCTCCTCGAATTCGTCCGACACGATGCTGTATTCGTTCTAAAGTCAGCGCTTTAACATGGACGTCGCTTCGATTGCACGCACGGTTACAATTTTGTCACGGTGAATGTTCGTGAATGTTACGGCCGCAGTGGTGGCAGGAGGTCGTGGACTCGATTCCGACCCTGTTGTATATGTAATAAACGACTGGACCACGATGTCTGTCCCAGTGTCCTTTATTATTCGGTTCGTGCTGTACACCCACACGGCTGTCTTTACTCTGTAGCTTCTCCACGGTGCTGACTCCAATGTCGGCCCGATCCACAACAGCAGCTCCGCTGCTGTTTCTCTCACACAGCCCCCCTTGGCTGTACTCTCTGCTGCTCTTCTCCCTCCGCAGCTCTCACAGCTTCTTGCCCTCTCTCTCTCTCTCCGCAGCTCCTCCTGGCAGCCACACCGCTGCCTCTAACAAGCAGCCCCTCTCTCTCTCTCTCCGCAGCTCCTCCTGGCAGCCACACCGCTGCCTCTAACACGCAGCCCTCCTGGCTGTCTCCTCCCCAGCTGCACACCACTCCGCAGCTTCCTCTTATCTTCGGGGTTGGCTCCCGATCGCCGTCGGCGCCCCCCCTCTCCACACTTGCCCGCGTGGCCTCACTCTTTTCCGCTCGCACCCCGACTACCTTCCCCTTCCGGTTTACCCGCACTTCTGACACCAGTGTAATAAACGACTGGACCACGATGTCTGTCCCAGTGTCCTTTATTATTCGGTTCGTGCTGTACACCCACACGGCTGTCTTTACTCTGTAGCTTCTCCACGGTGCTGACTCCAATGTCGGCCCGATCCACAACAGCAGCTCCGCTGCTGTTTCTCTCACACAGCCCCCCTTGGCTGTACTCTCTGCTGCTCTTCTCCCTCCGCAGCTCTCACAGCTTCTTGCCCTCTCTCTCTCTCTCCGCAGCTCCTCCTGGCAGCCACACCGCTGCCTCTAACAAGCAGCCCCTCTCTCTCTCTCTCCGCAGCTCCTCCTGGCAGCCACACCGCTGCCTCTAACACGCAGCCCTCCTGGCTGTCTCCTCCCCAGCTGCACACCACTCCGCAGCTTCCTCTTATCTTCGGGGTTGGCTCCCGATCGCCGTCGGCGCCCCCCCTCTCCACACTTGCCCGCGTGGCCTCACTCTTTTCCGCTCGCACCCCGACTGCCTTCCCCTTCCGGTTTACCCGCTTAAAGCCCCGAACCTTACCCCCACGTCACATGACTCCACCCCCCGTGACGTCACCTCCGGAAGGTCGCTTACGCCCGCATTACATATATGTGGAGTTTGCACGTTCTTCCCCTGGTCACGTGGATCTTTCTCCGGGATTCACCACTTTCGCACCCTCCACATTGGGAAACAACGTGCGTACAGATTATTTGTCTGCTATAAATTGCCACGTTATGATGATAAGCCACTTCAGAATCAGAATATGTATTTATACTGGAGGAATCGGATGAGCTATGAAGCTATTTTTCACAGATGTCCAGCAGTTGTCCAGTAGATCTCCAGTAGAAGAGCTATCATGAGCTAATAGCTCAGTGGGCTTTACCTGGTAAAATCAAATAAAGTTTAGTTTAGAGGTGTGATTAAATATATATATAAATCACCAACGTGCCACGGAATTGTGGGGCATTGCCCTCCCCGTCCCCACTGCTCACGGATCACATTTTTGAAATAAAATAAAGGAAGTACCTCATTTAAGTTGTTCTTTTTTACCGACGATTTCAAGTTAAACTTCCAGATATCGATGACCACCACCACCCAGTTCCGGATTATCCCAGTAGCAAAAGTAGCTACAAATGCTACGGGCCCCGCACTTTCAAGGGCCCCGTGCTAAATGCTTTCAAGCTATCAATTCCGGTTCAGTGATTCTGCACTTGCTCTATTACTATAGTACTATACCGACTTCATTTTTATGAACGACTAGGTGTTTAAGGTTAGCGATTTGTCGTAATATCTGGCTGTATAGTAAGTTTAAAAAATGCAATTACTTTACTATGCGAGTAAAAAAAAAATGTGTTTTAATATTTGTGTTATTTATTTATGGCCCCTTTATCAAATATGCTACAGGCCCCGCACTAGCTTAATCCGGCACTCCCACCGCCACACGACTTCCGTGACAAAAAATAGTAGTCTTACCTTTTATCGCCAGGCAGAGTCGCAGATCCCCAATTTTCTTGTCTGAAAACCTTGTTTAAGATCTGACCAACTCCCACCCACAGGAAGCCATCCGGAATGTTATCATTTGCCAGTGAACGCATTGCCATTAATATTGAACGCTTGCATCGACATTAGCCATAACCGCAACGGTAACAAGAGCAGACTGGCAGACCCCATGGAACGACGAGTTACGCAAGCGGGTTTTTGTTTTGTGTCGTTTCTGGCTGTTTACAGTGAAGATATATGGACACACTCGGAAATCCAATTGTATGACCCAATTTCTCATCGCACAATTCCCTGAAAGTGCCACGGGACACCTTTTTTTTTAAAAATGTGATCGGGGGAAGCCTCCAATCTGAAGGATCATTGCTTCACCTCCCTCCACCCCTACATCCCTCTAATCCCATTCCCAGCTCCTTAGCAGATGGGAAGGCAATTCGACCAATCGTAGGCGTGGTCTGGTCTGTGTATAATGTACACAGACAAAGATCTCCCACCCCCCGTCTAGCCTGAACAGACGGTTGGGGCAAGTGCTATTAGCGAGCAGCACCGATGAAGGCCGGGTCGACACGTGAGGGGGTGGGTGGTCAGCACCACGCCCGGCCGCCTTTGTCTCCCCAGTGGCGGCATTTACACATCGCACCAGGTACTCATTTGAAGCTGAGTAGACTTTGGGGCGCCCAGAACCAAATTCAGATAATCGCCAATGGTGTTGGCAGTGAGCGGGAATCTAACTCGGGTCGGTACAAAGACAAAGATCCCCCGTGTAGCCTTAATAGACTACTGGGGCAAGTTGCTGTTAGCGAGCACCTATGAAGGCCGGCACGGCACACGAGGGGCGGGGAGGGGTAGGTGACCAGCACCGCACATACGCATGCACGCGTATGCACAGCAGCAGCTCTGCTGCCTCCAACAGCTGTACATTCTTGACTTAAAGCTTTCGTCTCTGCAGGAATTCATATTCTTTGGGTCTTACGGTAAAGTCACGTAGATAGGTTCTTTATAAGCCGCGTAAATAGGTTATTTGATAGGTTTTTTTAATCTATCTACGTTACTTTACCGAACCTATCTACGTGACTTTAGCGAAAGACCCAAAGAAGCTGTACATTCATTGCACAAATGAGTGGTGGGCTGAACTTTCCTAGACACCTCCCACTGAGAACATGAAACACACCCCCTGACTTGACACGCATATGCACCCCCCCCTCCTCCCCATCTAAGGAATGATTTATTCCAGAAGCAGTCGCGCAGAGTCGCAGTCAACTCCATGCGGTTGAGCAAGCCTGCCGGAGCACCCTTTACAAGAGAAAGTGGATGGGCCGAGCTTGCCACTCTCTCTAGCAGAAGCCATCTGACTTGCATTATCTGTGCCAGACACACGAGGCTGAGTGACCCAGTCTCCAAACACACACACATCGCACATCCTCTCTGTAACCCATATCCCTCCCACCCCAATCCCCGAGCCTTCCTCTAAGCCCTCCCTCCCTCCTCCTCCCTCCGCCTCCTGCCAACAAACTACTCGCTCCTTTTGTGTCCACTGCCGTTGTACTGTATGTTTATTTTCCTCTCTCTCTCTCGCTCACTCACTCACTTCTCCCTGGCTTTCTCTCTCTAAGTGTAACTGTGGCACAGGTCGGGCGGCGGAGAGGGGGGGGAGAGTCGGGTGACCCAAGTTTGTATCCGCTGGGAGATGCAGATGCTGGACTTTTGCAGCAGCAGCAGCAGGGAGATCATGACACCAAACTTTAAAACAAAGGAAGGACTGCGCCGGACGAGGGGGAGATAAGAGGCATCCACCCCACCCACCGCCGCACGCTGGAAGCTCACAGCAGCGTCGCGCACGGGATAGTCGCTGCTTGCGAGGAGCACAACGGCTGCTGGGGGACTTGTGCTGTTTGAGTCGCGCTCTGTCCGCGTTGAGCCGCTGCGGACGCGAGAGAGGCGATGCAGTCAGAGTCCGCGGCGGCGGCGCGGAGCCTGGCGATGAACGGGCGGGAGGACGTGAGCGTCTCTGCGAAGGGAAGGCGTCGGAGGCTTGCGCTCAGGAAGGAGTGCAACGGCGGTGAGTTCCAGCCGGGAAGACACGAGACCGAGCCGCCGCGCAGTTTCGCCGGCGTGCCCTCTGTGGACGCGCGCGCGCGTGCGTTTTTACGCGTTAATTTCGGTGACCCGAGTTCGATTCCCAACACCGGTGACGATTATCTGAACCGGTGCCGGGCCTCCCCTGCGTCGACTCAGACTCAAATGAGTAGCTGGTTGCAGTGTGTACACATCGCCGCTGGGGAGACAAAGGCGGACGGGCGTGGTGCTGGCCACTCCTCGCGTGCCGTGCCGGCCTTCATAGGTGCTCGCTAACATTACTTGCCCGTAACAGTCGGCTAATTCAATACGGGGGACCTTTGTCTTTGTTTGTATACGTGTGGGGGAACTGTAGTTGTCGTGGTTAGCATGCGCTGATAGGAACCCCAGTGATCTGAGTTCGATTCCTGCTGATAAGTCGTCATCAGCGGTGAATATCCGAATTGGTCGTGGGCCATACCGAGGTCAACTCAGCCCTAAATGAGTACCTGGTATGGCGTGTAAACAGGTCTTTGGGGGTTGAGGCTGTCCACGCAGCCCATGCATGTTGTGTGCTGACCTTCAGTGGTTGCTCGCTAATGGCACTTGCCCCCAACAACCTGAAGAGGCTTTGTGGGCGATAAGAATCGTTGTATATACACGCGTGAAGCTGCGGAACCTTTGTCGTGTTCGTAGCTTTGTTTTCGCTTGGCATTTTTGGTTCGAGAGCAAGGGGCTCACAAGTGGACGAATTGTGAGTTTAAATCCTGGTTTTGGGGCAGATCGATCCAGATCACCACCGGAGATCGATTCCGGATTCAATAATAATAAAATATTGAGCAACACTTTACAAGTTGGGGGTGGGTGACTCTCAATGTCCATGACTGGTCGCCACCATAGGAATCGGGGGGATTTTCACCACTGGCTTAGGGCCAGATACGAACCTCGCTCCGAGCCTGGTTTGAGCAGGTGAGACACTGTGCATTGTTTCCATGATCTGTGTGTAAATGTTGTTTGCTGCGAACTGCCACCACTCACGCCCGCTGTGCTCACGAGCTCTCTCTCTCTCTACCCCTGTAAGCCGCTTGCTCAGCGCGTGTCTTTACGGTTCCTATTTATGTAGATACATGCAAATATCTTTACATATGCAAATTGTGTTGTTATACTGCACGTGAAGTGAGCGTGTATTGCCCATCAATAGCCATTAATATGAATGCACAAACAGACTCTGCATCCGAAGTCATAAATATGCTAATATCACACAAGCACGAGATAAATGTACCCACAAGCGCATATAGAGAACACAACGATCCGTACAGACCCCTGCGCTGTTAGCGAACACCTATTATTGCCGACACGATTTGAGTTCAACATTAATGCAAACATGAGCGAGGGGGTGGGTGGGGGTGGTGGTGTGGCCAGCACCATTTCCTTGCCACCTTTGGTTCTCTCCAGGTCCGCTGCTTTACACACCGCACGAGTGTCTCGTTTAAGACTGAGTGGATGGATCGCACTTGAGGTTTCAGGACACGTTGCGATATCACCGGTCACCGACGTTTGGAATTGAACTCCAGTTTATCTCTGCGTTCGTAGGACATTGCGTGAAGCAGCTGCGGCACCACCGCTCCCCAGATCCACACACAAAAGACACAGCTGCACACGTTCCCCCTACTTCAAATCCGGTCCTTAATTCTGGGCTTATATTCATCCCAGCTTTTGCTTTTGTGCGCCACCAATGAATGGAAATGGATAAGAAAATTCGAGTGCGTTATAGCATCTGCAGAATCCTACAAACACGCATATCGCCCCGTAGAGCCTTAACAGACTTTTAGAGCAAGTGCGGTTAGTGAGCACCCATGAAGGCCGGAACGGCACACGAGGTGAGTGGGTGGCTGGCCCCACGCCTCACCGCTTTTGTCTCTCGAGTGGCGATGTGTAACACGCCGCACTAAGTACTCATTTGAGGTCGAGTCGACCTAGGGGACGCCCAGGACCGTTTCAGATATTGGTCACCGGTGTTGGCCGCGAGCGGGAATCGAACTCGGGTCGCCGGGTTCGAAGCGCAGCGCGCTAACCGCTGCACTGTCGCTCACACACACAGAAACACACAGACACACACGATCATTATATGGCTCTTACAACGGGCCTCATTAATCGCAGCTTGAGCTTTGCTTGCCGTGTTGTGCGACCACTGAAGACTTCAACGTTACGAGGGCAGCAGAGCTTTCACTTTGCTCGGGGCTTGTTGTGCCGTCGCATGAGCTCACTTGCCCTCTGGCCGGGCTTCTTCACACGAGGTCCCTTGTCTCTGGGAACTCTGCGTCCCGCCGGCACAAGCCTCGCCACTGTGTCGTGCCACTTGCACAGACCGCTGCTCACAACACTCGGCAGACAATTGCGCGTTGACACACGAGCACATGCACATACAGCACGCGCGGGTCACTCCGGTATGTTATTGTTTGTTTGTTCCCATTACACATTTAGAAACATGCGTTTGGATTATTGCGATCATTTTGCTGCTGTGACTGTCCACGTGATGAGCCACTTCGTTGACCTATCATTTGTGGCCAGGTCGCTTCTGCAAAATGAGCCGTACAGCTCAGTGGGCCTTACCTGGTTAGTTAAAGCGTGGATGAGTTGTATTTACACTATGAGACCTCCTTTGCCAGTGGCAAAATATAGTAGTAGGTTTTTACCCTTTCAACTGGTACAAAAACTGACACCTTTATACAAGGCATCATGTTTGCAATAACCACAACACAAGCAGTCAAAATGCATTTTGACTGCTTATGTTGTACCAGTTGAAAGGGTAAAAACCTACTACTATGAGTTGTATTTGTTTGTTGTTTAGTTTCCTATACTTTGCACTCCTATCGTGTTTTGTATTATTCTTGTAACCTTCTGACCTGACATCTTTGAGAAAAAAGAACTACTGTATGAAGCTCATCGGCCTCGTCCTGCAGTATAAATAAATATTGTGCTTCTGACGAGAGTATGGCTGTGGTCACGCCGAGGCTGCCTGCAAGTCTGTCTGTCCCTTGCGAAAGAGGATAATGATCCTCAATCGGATTTCACCTGGTTTAATAGTGCAGATTGGTTCATCACGTTGCTCATCTTTTACAACACAACTACCAAAGAACCACGCGCGCTGCCTCTTGCACGAGTCCAAACAACTTATGGGATCAAGATTAGCCTCCAGTATATGTTTAGTCTTACCCTGTAGACGATTTAGGTGCGACGTGCCCAGCGTGCACACCCGCCCACCTTTGTCTCCCCGACGCGTATGTTTGTGGACACAGCAGGAGGTCATTATTTAATGTTGAGTGTAGCAGTTACAAATAAAGACAAAGACCCCCCGTATAGCCTTAACAGAATGATGGGACAAATGCTGTTAGCGAGCACCTATGAAGGACGGCACAGCACACGAGGGGATGGGTGGCCAGCACCACGCCTGACCGCTTTTGCCTCCCCAGTGGCGATGTTTACACATCGCACCAGGTACTAATTTGAGGCTGAGTCAACCTAGGGGAGGCCCAGAACCAGTTCAGATAATCATTACTGGTGCTGGCCGTGAGCGGGAATCGAACTCGGGTGGTTCGGCTTCGTACCGCAGCGCGCTAACCGCTACACTACCATGCACACAGGCACGGATGAAGCAAGCGTGCACACACAAAGCACAATTGAATTAAACAGGATGCAGCGACGGGAGGGATGCCACCTTTCCAACAGCCCAATCCCCCAAGACGTATTCTCAGCCAGCCTAAGTCTCTCAAAACTGTAATACAGTTCGACTCAATACCGCTGACCAGGTCTCGGTATGAGTCAATAACTGCCACCCGAAACACAGATGCCAATTCCCGGAGAGGTGGGTTAAATTCCCACCTCGGATGCCTTGCTGTGTGGAGTGTGTACGTCCACCCATGCAGATCAAGGGGAGGATGCAAACATGTCCAGCGGTTTAATCTGGTTTCCTCCCAAATAGCTGAACAAATCAAGAACATACGACGTCATTGGTGTTTACCAACAGTCCGAATACTGACAAACATGACCTGCATATTAATGAATTGGGATGACAGAGCAGCAACATCGCCCCCTACTGGGAAAACAAAAAGCTTGACAGGACCCCCCTGAAAAAAATGAGTCTTGAGTCCCAGTGTGACTTTTCCTGACTAAACAAGTATTTTATTTCATATATATTTATTGAGAGGTTCAAGAGATGATCAGATATGATGTGCCACTGGTTTTCTCTGTGGATGAGAAGTGAACCTAAAGCACATGTTAAGCAGTGCGTCAACAACTCCGCAACGATTCCCACTCACCCCTGACACAAATACAAAGATGCCCCGTGTAGCCTTTAGCATGCTCTAGGGGTAAGCGCTGTTCGTGAACACGTATGAATGCTGGCATGGCACACGAGGGGTGGTGGATGGCCAGCACCACGCCCAGCCGCTTTTGTCTCCCCAGTGCTCATCGGAGGTGCGGTGCTGATGCTTACACACAGCCCCCGTGTAGTGATTTACTGCTGAGTCGACCTAGGGGAGGCCCAGGGCCGGTTTAAATAAACTGTTGTTGGTCTCGTTAGTTGCACAGGGCGATATTCAACGACGCCACCGCTCCCAACTGCGGGAGGCACGCACGTGCCCCGGACACGTACACATCCACATTGTTATAGATTTGCATAAGCATTGTGCGTCCTGCACTCATAAACACCCTGTGTTTATGAGGGCAAGACTTGATGTTTAGAAATGCTCGAAGTTCGGCTCAGCATGCGGATGTGTGTGAGTGTACACGTGCATATACGCACGCTCTGAATTGTACAAAGTCTAGCGCTGTGTGGCAAAGACAAAGACCCCCCCGAGTGGCGATGTGAGCACACCGCACCGGGTACTCATTTGAGGCTGAGTCGACATGGGGGTGGCCCAGGACCGGTTCAGATAATCGTCACTGGTGTTAGCCGTGAGCACAGACACACACACAGACACACGCACAGACACGCACACAGACACACACGCGCACAGACACGCGCACAGACACGCACACAGACACACACACGCACAGACACACGCACAGACACACACACAGACACACGCACACGTGGTACTCTTCTTTCGTATGGCTGATGTAGATTCAGAGAAACAACTACGATAATCAGAGTAACACATGACACGTGGTCATAAGAACGAGGGCTCTATTACAAAATCACTTTCAGACCAGCAACATAAAGCATGCTCATAGGTTAGCTCCCAATTATGTAAAAAAAAAGTTTGCAGCCAGAGTTATAGCTTCTAAACTTGGACCTAATTCCTTAGGAAGCTAATGTATTGAAGCCACGTCTTTAGAGTCATGCTGTTTAAATGATTCACGGGGCTCTGTGCGGGCCATCAGAGCTAAATCGCAGTCTGAGTGGGCTTGGCATGCTTGCGTAAGCAGCGATGAAAGAGATGACTATGAAAGAGATGATGACGATCAGGTTTCATCATCCGATATATGATGAAATGCCATTACAGTATACTGCGTAATCTATTCGATGCTCATTCGATCCGTGCACTCGGCAGAATTCAAACTCACTCTTGCTCAAAGTCCAGGGAAGGTTTATTTCTCATGGCGGGCGTGGGATGAACCCTTATCAAGCAAGCGGCGCTGCCTTGCTACGTGTGTGCCTTGGCTGCTTGTCAGGCCGTGGTACTCGCAGTACAACGTGTCTACGGCTCGCGGAGTACGTGCGTAACGTAACCACGAGGGTGGCGCGTGTCGCAGGATGTTTCGTTACGAATGCTCGCATCTGATACGTTCATTTGCGTGTCTTTCAGCACTCATCTTTAGCATATATATCTGTGTCTATAAATGTGTAGCGGTTAGCGCGCTGTGCTGCAAACCTGGCGACACGTGTCCGATTCCCGCTCACGGCGAATACCAGTCACGATTGTCTGAACCGGTCCTGGGCCTCCCCTAGGTCGACACAGCCTCAAATAAGTACATGGTGCGGTGTGTAGAAGCATCGTCGCTAGGGAGACAAAGGCAGCCGGGTGTCATGCTGGCTACCCACCCCCTCGTTTGCTGTGCCGGCCTACATAGGTGCCCGCTCGCAGCACTTGCCCCAACAGTCTGTTCAGGCTATACGGAGCGTCTTTGTCTTTGTATATTTCTGTTAACATATATCCACGTATTGCTCGCACGTGTTTATTCACAACATCCGGCAAGGTGACACTGTGGTCAGAGCACTTGACCCAGAGTTGGAAGGTTTTGCGAGTTCAAATACCGTTTGGGGATGAGTGTGTGTTCAACCCCCGTGATCTCTCCGGCGTCAATGAAATGGGTTTGCATTTGTGTGCGGGATGTCAACAGTGGTTGGTTATCATTTGGATATACGGGCACCCACCATAGGAATGGGGAATTTCCACCATTGTCACCGAATGGAGACGAATGGCCACCCCAAAGACATGTCTCTCCACGAAGGGCAATTGTCTCAGCTCAGCGCAGGAGTGTGCGGCCCTGGTAATTGTCTGCATATGGACATTGCGGGTAATTCGGTAATTGCTGGTCACGTTTCAAATGTTTCCTAAAGCCCTGCATGCAGTGGCCTGTACACACGAGCCATTATCTCGCTATTTACAGCCAGGCAAATGAGCAGACTTTTATAATGTCTCTCCCCACCCGTCATCCCCCCCATCCCCCCCAGCATGCACCCAGTCCATTACCTCGAGGCCATAGTTGAATTAAAACCCGAGAACCCCGACTGTGTCCAGATGGGAGTGGGAGATATGGCACCGCGGGATTTGTGATATTGGAACGGAAGATGTTTCAACAGCGCATCGTGTTATTTAGCAAACCGTACCTGCCTCTCGCAGGACACGGGCGATGACATTGGGAAGTTACATCAAACCGAGCGGATGAGTGGAAGGATGCCAATAAGAGTTGCACGATCAATCATTAATTTGTGACGTCATGTTAATTGAGTACGAAAGAAACCATTGAAATGGCCGGGTGGCTCAGAGGTGGAGCGAGTGCCTCCGTTTTGGAAGGTTGCAAGTTAAAATCATCATCCACTGGTGTCCATAAAATAGTACCACTTTGTAGACAAGTCAATAGTCATTGTCCTTTGGATAAACTCGGACCCCGCCATAGGAATGTGTAATTTCCATAACAAACAGGGGATTCATTCCTCAATGCTCAAGTGAGAAATGTTCACGTTGACTTTTTCTTTACATTAGCACAGAATACGAAAACACTATAAATGCATCTTAATTTACAGTCAACCTACTAAATTCAGGACGCAACCACCTACAGGGCCTGTAGACGGGAGTATGGCAAATCTAGAATTAAAGGTTGTGGATAGACTATCGTGTTTATATAACAGGCGTTTGAGAGTTGTATCCCTTTTGCATGTGTTGATTTTTTTTCTCATGGTAGTTTTACGGGAGGGAGGAAGAGTTACTTCATCCCTCCCGTAAAAATAAATCAGATTTGACCAAACAAAAGCACAAGTGACCACTTCAAAGAAAACTCACCTGAACAAAAAAAAGCCTTTGAAATTCAGCGAGGCGTTTCTGTGTTAAAGAATAATTATCAACACAGACACACGGGGGCTTAAAGGTCTATGGGTTCCTTAATTATACTTTCCTGTGGGGTTTAGTGCATTCTTCTAAGTACTATGAAGCATGAAACCCGAGTTGGTTTCCAGACCGTGGCGAACGCGAGCGGGGAGTGACATCGGAACTGGTTATGGGTTTCCCCTTCCCACTCACCAAGTCGCACTCACCAGGATGATGATGTATGGTCAATTTTAGCAGGTAAGGCCCACTGAACTATTTAGCATCTTTCGATTTAAAGCTTTTGTGACTGCATGGATTCATATTCTTGGTTGTTTTGGTAAAGTCACGTAGAAGGGAAATAATAAAAAAATAACATAATAAGATAAAATTCTCACGACGTTTCGGCCACAACACAAGCAGCCATCCTCAGGTGAAGAACAGGGCTGTCGGAAAGACAGCGTCCTAATGAGTCATCTTTCTGACAGCCCTGTTCTTCACCTGAGGACGGCTGTTTGCGTTGTGGCCAAAACGTCGTGAGAATTTGATCTTATTACGTTTTATTTTTATTAATTTATTATTTCCCTTCTATGTGACTTTACCAAAATAAGCAAGAATATTTAGCATCTATTTCAGAAGTGACCTGGCCAAAAAATGATAGTTCAACTAAGTGGCTTATCATGCGGAAATGTCCTGCAGCAAAATAATCTAAACACGCGTTGATTCTAAATGTGGAGGGAAAAACCGGAGGACCCGGATAAAAATCCACGCGACCACGGGGAGAGAGACACGCAAAGTCCAGATGTATATGCATCAGAGTCGGGATTGAACCCACGACCTCCTGCATACGATACAGACACATGGGGGCATAAAGGTCTTTGGCTTCCTTAATTTTCATTTCCTGTGGGGTTAGTGCACTGTGCTATGTAGCATTAAGCAGGCGAGCCGAGTTCGATTCCCGACCGTGGCTAACATGAGTGGTGAGTGACATCGGAACTGGTTTTGATCACCAAGCCGCACTAACCAGGGTGATAAAGTATGGCCAATTTTAGCAGGTAAGACCTACTGAGCTATACAGCTCTTTTTCAGAAGCCACCTGGCCACAAACGATAGCTCAACGATCTGCACGACCAACAGGACGCGGGGAGGCGTTCATCCGTCTGTGGCTTTACAAAGGAAGTGATTTAGCGTGATTAATACGGCTTTATAATAACCCATCGGTGAACCAAGTGTGGCATACAACACACGGATTTCTTGCCAGTCTGTCATGCTGCCATCCTATCATCCTTCCAGGCCAGTAAATAAAGTACCACTTTGTGGGTGCAGTAAACAGTGGTTGTCTTACACATCGACTCCTCTACTTACGAACAATCGACTCACGAACTTTCAGAGATAAGAACAAATCTGTCCATATGTCCAGTTGCCTATTCGGACCAAGAGACGTAAGTTCAGCCGTGGCGCAATAGATGTCGGTGGTAGCATCTACCAGTGGCATCTACATCTACAGGAGATAATACAACTTTTAAAGCCACGCCGTGCAACACTTTTACAATCGACAGGAGTAAAGTTGGACTTACGAACAAATCGACTTACGAACACACGTCTGGAACCTAACTCGTTCGTAAGTAGAGGAGTCCCTACACATCAACCGGCCCTTGCCATGGGAATGTATAATTTCCACCACTGACTCGGAGCTGAACGGATAAATGTCCTCCCCCCCCACCACCATAACTTTTTTGAAGGCGCGTCGACTTTTAATAAGCGTGTGGCGATGTGTGATTACTCGCAACGACACTCGCCCGTGGGGACGAGTGGAGTCGTCCCACCACTCGTCGCTGGAGAGGTTCTTCTGCAAAAAAATAATTATCGTTCTAAAAAAAGTGTTTGCGATGTTCACCGATGTTACGACTGTACCGTGACACGCAAGTTAGTTCACACCATCAGCAAAGCGTTCGTATGAATACAAAAACAAGGAAAGGAGCACGCTGCGTAAAAGGACGTCGTGAATGCATCCTGCAAATGGGGTTTTGTAATTGGTATTATTATTATTATTGCCTCCAAATGGCTCACCAAGTGTACAGTTGTGCCCTCTGGAAGAACGCCAACTACGTTCCACTGCTCACTTCATACTCAGGCCCTTTGTCAGCCCCGACGACGCTTGCATCGTGCTGCATTGTGGCTTTGCTTCAAACATTCCGCTATTAAAAACACAAGAAAGCAAACAAATGAATCACTAGCGAGGACTTTTTTTTTGTCCGCGACAGTCCAGAAACTCCCCGCCGCTGGCTTTTCCGAATGTTGACTCAAAGGAAACAACAAACGTTTCCCAAACTTTTTTTGTAACTTTCTTTTGTTTCAAGAAAAACCTCAACGTCTTGCTCTCTTCTTCCTGCCCTTCTAGGCCGACGATGCAACAGTCAAGTTATTGTTCAAGCTCCCGTGACACGAATTGGGGTTGGGGGGGGGTGGAGGCGAGGGGGGGGTGTAGAGAAAACCGCACCGCTCTGCCTGAAAGTGTTTTTTGGCCGACACTGTACCCGCATTGGTGCTTGAGCGGGGGGGGGGATGGGAAAACGAGCAAAAGCCAAGCTATTCTTGAACCTGCCCGAATCATTTGAAATAAACCCCGACCGCCCAATGCGCTTTCTTGCATTGTTTGCACACTTGGATGCATCGACCACAATCAGCCGTGCGCGTGTCACTTTGCTCTGCCGTCTGATTCTGTCTCTCTCTCTCTGTCTCTCACTCCGCTAACTCTCACGCTTCATGAACAGGCGCGGCTGTGGACACGCCTTGCTCACGAGGGAAACGACCCCATCGATGGCAAGGAGTGAACTCAGACGGCGCAAAAACTAAAGAGACACAGAGGGGGCACTAACCGGTAACCTTCGGTAAACCAAGCGATGTTTGTTTAACACGAAGGAGATTTTCGCGACCAATATCATCCACAACAGAGGTTTTTTTGGGTTCGATCGCGTAAATATATGAATGTGTCGTTAAAACCCGCCACCACCCGACACAGCCAACTAGTAAGGGTTGTCACGTAAACAGAACGTGCCAATTCCTTACTAGTACAGCACATAGCTAGTTGTAATTATTGACGAAACGTACTCAGATTGTAAATGTTGTGGCTTGGCTCTCCAACACACCGGTTATTGCTGTACTAGTGACGAATTGGCCACGTTCTGTTGACGTGACAACCGTTACTAGTTGACTGTGTCGGGTCGTGGCGGGTTTAACTACACATTTATATATTGACGCGATCTAACCCCAAAAAAAACTCTATTGTGGACAAGCGGTGTTTGTTTGGCACATCCAACTCTGCTGATGGGCCTCAAAATGACAAAAATCGTTCCACGCCATTGCGTGTTCAAACGCACCAATGCCGCTGCTTTCAACGTAAAGACTTGCGGGGCAATTACTGCGGAGCCCCCCTCCCCCCACCCCCGTGCGGCCGAGTGACATTTTATTTTGCATGGCTGAATATGGAAGTGAAAGCGATTGATTTAATTTATTTCGGCAAAGTGGCTCCGCGCTCCTCCGCTCGAGTTGGCCAACTGCCAAGGCGAGGTTCACGCCTCGAGGTTGAATTCGAGACAACAATGTCACGGCGAGCTTCGAGACGTCTGCCGATCCGCTGTGACAGGCAGGCGAGCCGAGTTCGATTCCCGCTGCTCACGGCCAGTGTCCATGGCGAACAATATGAACCGGTCCTGGGCCTCCTCTGAGTCGACTCGGCCTTAAATGAGAACCTTGGCACGGTGTGTAAACATCAGCACTGGGGAGACAAAGGTGGCCAGGTCTGGTGCCGGTTACACACCTCCCCTGGCTTGTGTACCGTGCCGGCCTTAATAGGTGCTCGCTGACAGCGCTTGCCCTCCGCCAGTGTGTTAAAGGCTATATATGGGGGATATTTTTCTGTGTTTGTCGTACAACGAGCTCACACGCTCGGCAGGATCCCCCAGCATGCAACCCTGCACTGTTCTCCAGGGGAAGGCCGGCCAATCCCATCGCTCGCAACAACAAAATATCACGGCTGTTTTCTTAACACTCGGGACCTGTCAAACACAAATGTCAAGCCTCGGCTTGTCGAAGAGGCCAACCCATTTTGTGTTACCTTAAGGGGACTCGGTCGTGCGCCTCGGTCCAATAGAAACAGCGCAAGTGAAATAACTCGAATGCACTCGGAGTAATGACTGTGAGAGTCATTGCCGGTTACTATGGCACATCGGGGGTACAAGGCAAATACAATCAGAACACTGCTCTGTTTTGTACACATATATAATTAGATCACTTAAGGCTGTCAGCCTATATGCTTTGCAGAACGTTATTTTCAAGCAGAATTTCGTTTGAGCCAAGCAAACTCTGGACCCGAGTCTAGGCTGTTTCAACAAATGTGGCCGGATTGCCAGACGGTGTTGACGTGCACACTCCATGTACAAATGCCGCTGGAAAATCTCGGCCCGCGAAGGCAATAGTCTGACGCACCGATATAGATCTGTTCTAGATTTGAAGCTTTCGTGACTGCAAGGATTCATATTCTTAGGTTTTTTCGGTAAAGTCACGTAGGTAAAAAATTTAAATTAATAAAAGTAAAATTAAATTAAAATCACGACGTTTCAGAGGCAACACAAGCTTCCGTCTTCAGGTGGAACCGTCACAGCACGATAGCTTTATCAAGTGAGAGAGATTCCAAAAAACAGTATTTGTATATATACTGGTTGAGGGTGGGAGGAGCCAAGGTAGGCCCTGAATATTATTTTTGTGAGGTTCGGTGCGGCTGAAGCACGCTGTTAGGAATGAGCCTTTGTTGTGTAAACTAGGTGCGGATGATCTGTGTTATACGTGGACACGCAGATTGGAGTCCTGCTTATGCATTTTCTTGAATAAATAAAAGCAAGTTAGTTCCAATGAGGCACGCCATTTAGTTTATCTCCGGATTCTTAGACGAATTATTTCGTGTTCGTGCTTACCACATTTCCATCCGAGAAGACGGCACAGTGGTGTGGATTGTACTGCTTAAACAGCCTTGTGGGCAATGCGAGTGTGGTGAGTGAGTGGCTGTTAGCCATTCACAGAGAAGGCCCTTTTAAAGCCATTGTACACACCGCCTGGCCATCCCGCCAACAGCTGTTCCATTCACAACAGAAGCCCCAGTGTTTGGCACATTTGTACAAAACCATGTTTGACACTCACAGTTTCTAGACATGTCCATGTATAGAGGTGTACAATAATGAAAATGTATGTACACATGGGAAGCCTCGCCGAGTCTCACGAATCCTTTTCAGAGGGGTCCTGTCAGGGATGTTTGTTCTGATTTATTTGTTGTTGTTGGTGAACGGGATTCAAATTGGGAGTACCCTGAGAAAAGCTGCAAGTGTGATGTAAGAACACAGAAAGACACAACACGGACAGATAACGAAACCTAACCTACTTCATGTGCTACATTGCAAACTGGACATCTCTGACGAGTGACACAATCTTTAAAACCCTACACCACGGTACGTATGTACATTGAACTTCTTTCGCACCATACGTAGCCAACCGTGCTAATCTGAGATGCGGGGAAAGGACAACAAACTAAACACAAATAGCACTGTGAGTTTTCAATCGAGATTTAAAAGTGCATCAGCTCCGGTTAACTTCCTAACATCGGACGGAAGAGCATTCCAGATGGCCACAGAAGTGCACCTGCGATGACTGCAATTGTTCGACGGCTAGCCAAAAGGCGCCGCTGTGAGAATGACCGCACTTTGCGTGAAGGTTGATGCTCCTTGATGAGATCGGCAAGATATTGTGGTTCATTTGTGGCGAGCACTTTGTGTGCAGTGAGCGTGACCTTATAACCTATTCGTTCGGCAACCGGAAGCCAACGCTGCTCGGCAACCGGAAGCCAACGCTGCTCGGCGAGCACTGGACGGGCATCCAGTGCAGATACGTCGTGGTGGCGATCAAGGGACACGCTGTGGGCTTGGGAAGGAGGCCTCGCTGGAAGGGCTCCGTGGATGGTCGGTGAAACCGATGAGCGAGTGGCAGCCAAACGAAGAAAACGAAACTGAGAGGTCGTCCGTCGTCAAGATATGCTCGCTTCGAGTGGACAAAGCTCGATGGATCGCTGTGTCGCGAGGCCGTGAACGATGGCGTCGGTGGCGAGATGTTAACTACCTCACCTGGTATGCAGGAGGTCGTAGGTTCGATCCCGACCCTGACGCCTGCTGTATATTCAGAGTTTGCGTTTCTGTCTCCCCGTGATCGTGTGGATTTTTCTATGGGTCCTTCGGTTGTTTTCCTTCCACGTTTAGGATCAACACGTGTTTAAGAGTATTTGGCTGCTATACATTTCCACATCATAAGCCACTTCGTTGAGCTATCATTTGCGACCAGGTCGCTTCTGAAAAAAATCTGTTTAGCTCAGCGGGCCTTACCTGGTAAATAACAATAATAGTCTGAGGTTTTTTTTTTTTAAACGACATAGGGAGGAGGTCTTCACTCAGCAGTGGATCGATCATGGCCGCCGGCGACGACGATGCCGACAACGTGATAATATTTTGCTTCGACGATCGGTGTAAACGCTCGCTTTACGACCGTCGGACCTCTGGAGGTGACATCGGCGCATAGCGGCAGCGTGGCTCTGAGAAAGGAGCGTTCTGTTTAGCCACGCGTTTCAATGGAGCTCTTTGATGATATGCATTAACTGAGCACAATCTAATTCGTGAGCAACAGTGTGTGGCATTCAATTCACGTTCATTGTGTGTAGTGAACTCACTGTACAGTAAGCACCTTTTATCTATATGTATTTCAGGTGGCACTGCTAGTGGTTAATTACTAATGCTTTCTTATTCGTGGGAAATAAACAACTCCATGTGATTCTTGCACTGTTTTGGCCCGATATTTGCGGAAATACGAAGAAATTACTGCCCACTCTTATCCATCACAAATACACAAATAATAGCGTTACAGTGCTTGCTACTTATGGAAAACTATTCTGGGTGACTTGTTCATTTATATGGAATTAATGTACCACCACTTGTGCAGGGTTCCTCTTTTCTGTGACTGAAACGTGGATAATAGCTTGACATTTTGACTGCCACAACGTGGATAATAGCATGATATGTGACGCCACTTCCAGATTGCTTCTATAATCAACAAAAAAATGCAAGACAATGGGAAAAAATCTAGATGCAAATAACTGATTTTAATTTTTATAATGTATTCAGGCCGTATAGTTGCAAGCAACATGGTTGTGGACAATGGGAGTTCTTGTGCTTCGTGTGTGTAGGCCCGAGTGGCATTTAAGGACCAAAACGTGTGAATTGTAACGGTGTCGAAGTAGACTTCTTTATTGCTACAATTAAATTCACGTTATGGCAGTTCAGCGTATATGTTATGGAATAGCGTGAATATAGCTACAAACACAAATTACACAAAGATGCCCCTCTGAGCCTGATTGTCGACGCAGGTGATAGTGGCGAGTGCCTATTACTGCAAACGGAAGGTTTGGCTGGCAAAGTTTGTCCCTGAAACTGTCAAATATTTAAGTCTGAGTTAACCTGCAGGAGGCCCAGGCCAGGTTCGTATAGAACTTACTGCTGGTGTGGGTCATGGGCAGGAATCAAACCCAGGTTTTAAAGATGGTAAGACATTTTATATTGCCGTGATCACGCTATGCCCTTACTCCGTGTCGCAAACACTCATACAAATTTTGCCCATGGAATGTAATTAGATGTTCAAACGTGACGGTATTTTGACAAGCAGTAGGGAAGGAATGTATAATTTAGACAACTGGCCTTAAGGGAATCAACATATATAACATTTAATAATAATACAAATTCTTACCACTCAACAATAACAGGGATCGCATGTGTTTGCGTACACATTGTACACTTAAATACACAAACAGTGGAAAACGTACAATGCAATAACCTTGCTTGCCTGTGGCGATGCTCAAACGCTATAGTTCGGTATATATATAATTAATATGGGATGAAAAAAGTGGGAAAAGGTAAATGTCCAGCCCTGAAATTGCCTGCTCCACTCGGGAAAGTTCAATAGGGCCCCTTTAAACGGGTCTTTGGACGAATCTTCCACGCAGTTCCAAACGTTTTGGAAGACAGCCAAAGTCCCCACGCTTGACCCCACCGCTCACGACCTGCCGATAGACGACCTGCTGCACCCACGCATAGGTGGGCAGTAGCGGGAGGGAGGGGGGGGCTTTAAAAAAAGAGCTGTATAGCTAATCGGATTCCTCCTCTGTAAAGAAAGTCTTGATTCTGAAGAAAGTTGCTCCACTGTTTAAGTGGCCGTGCCGGCAGATGGAATCGAACAGGCGAGCTGTACGTATGTTGGGCTTCTTTCACTACCGTGCATAGCCAACCGTGCTAGTCGGAGGTGCGGAACCTCTAGATCGCAAGCCCAGTTCGTTAACCATTACACTGCGGTGGCAGCATGCCACGCGTGGGGTACACCAGGTATATTGGACCTAAATATGGAATTTGACCCAGTGATAATGAATGTAGCGCACCGGCTTTGCATTGCATTCATCTAAAACCGAAGCTGTGCTCCACGTTTAACATAAACGTGGTGTGGCCTTCTCCAACCTTGAAACTATGAAACTATTAAAAATATATATTTTACTAGGTATCACTTGAGCTGTATAGTTAGATTTTAGAAACTAACCTGGCGACATGTGGAAATGTATAGCAGCCACGCGTGTTGTTTCTAAATGTGGAGGGAAAAACCGTAGGACCCGGAGGAAAATCCACACGACCACGGGGAGAGAGAGACATACAAACTCCAAATTTACAGCAGGCGTCAGGGTCAGGATCGATCCCACGACCTCCTCCATATCAGGCGATGTAGTTAACATCTCGCCACCTTGGAGAGAATCAGGTCGAACCACGTTTGTCTCCCCCAGTGCTGCAATACGTAGACATTTAAAGCGGTGTTGACCTCTTTTCGAGAAAAAAACATTGCCACTCGTGTGTATTCATTAGGAGTTGATCAAAAAAACAATATTCATCGACGAATCAATGCATCATTCCACCCCTATTGTTCTGAGTTTGGGATTGAACCCAGAAAGGAGTGGCCTTAATTGACCCACTCCTCCCCTGCTCCCCTATAACGACCTACATAGGACTGCACTAGAGGTTTGTTTCAGGTCAGCTCTTGAGGCCCAACAATGATCCACCTTATATCATTTTCGACAGCCGGAGAAGCAAATATCACAGTTTAATGTTCCCTACGTTGCTCTCTGAATAACAACAAACAACAGCTGTCGACCGCGGGTGAGACCGGGCTCCGGCCGTAATAATATCCAATTTCATCCAATTGCTCGAGGGCCCACCGGCTTGACATCACCCTGCTCGCGTGAGCGGGGAGGAGGCTAACTTTCGACCGTAAGCTGAAGAGCCGGCACGACACGTGGCCTTGAGTTCCGTTAAAATTTGTCCCTGGCCCTGACATTTGTGGTTCGTTTGCTCCCGGGCGCTTCGACACCACCGGGCAAGCTGTCGTCTCGCCCAACGTGGTGATGGCGGAAACGCCAAGTGCCACTGTTAGCGCTCGCGATGGGAGGCACACTGAACTTAAAACTTCACTTTTTTTTATATTTCACAAAGTAAGGCCCAACACTTGAGCTGCTTAGCTCGATTGCATAAGTTGACCTGGCCGCAAATGATAGCTGAACAAAAGTGGCTTATCGTCGCTTGGAAATTTATAGCAGCCGAAATACTCGAAACGCGCGATGTCGATTCTAAATGTGTAGGAGGGAAACCGTCGGATCTGGAGAAAAATCCACACGACCACGGGGAGAGAGAGATACACGCAAACTCCAAATATACAGCAGCAGGCGTCAGAGTCGGGATCGAACCCACGACCTCCTGTGTACCAGGCGACGTAGTTAACATCCCGCCAATGTGGCGACCACAACGGCGGATGACGGTGACGCACAGAGCCTCGGTGGCAGCCGGGATCCAGAAGTGTACACCACAGACGAGCGCGCAACCAACGTCTGGAAAAACCTGATCGTGGCCAAGACAAATGCCCTTTAATGACTGCCCACCCCACTCCCAACCCCCTACCCCTCGCCCCTGGCCAAACCAGGTACAGTAGTAGAGGTGGATTTGCGCTGCTGCTGCTATGGAGAAGCCGGTCCGCACCGATGGAAACTTGACACTGCTATCCGCAGGCTTTCGCCGGGGGTGAATTCGGGGGAATTGACACTTTCCAAAGCTCGATCCTCAAAATGGAATTGGCCAAAAACCTCCCAGACAGTGCCATTTGTTTGACCAGGAGAACGACGTGAACCCATCGAGGTACTTGAAATATCCATCGCCGCTTTATTTTTGCAAAGGCGACCTTGGTGCAAGACAGACCACTGTGCAAGAGCGAGCCCTGCGCCCCTTTCTGAGTGCAGGCGATTATGGAAAAGGTTTCTCTTGATAACTGACATTAAGAAGGCGTTACAGCCTTGCGATCACGTGCTCATGCCAATGCCGTTGGAAGGGCCTCGACTCGTGGGAGATCTTTGGAAGATGCAACGTAACCTAGGCTGCCACATTTTCTAGGATAACTGTCCATCAGTAGGTTTTACCTGGTAAAGTAAAACTATGTATTTGTTTGCTATTGGCTTACCTTTCCTCTACTTTGCACTCCGATCGTGTTTTCTGTTTTGTTTGTTGTTGTAACTTTGTAACCCGCCCCGACTGGACACCTGTGTCACAAAAAGCTTCACAGCTCATCGGATTCCTCCTGCAGGAAAAAATAAATATTCTGATGCTGATCCATGGGATTTTCCCTGAGTCTAGCCCCCCACAAGCAGTGTACAGATGCAGTTACCTCTGAGCTCACGTCAATATCTGACAGGTCTATGTCAATTCAATCTTAATTTTTGAACTTTCGTGACTGCAGGAATTATTATTTGTTTCTTTCGGTTAAGTCACGTCTAAAGATAAAATAATAAATTATTTAATTTAATTTATTATTTTATCTTTAGACGTGACTTAAAATAATAAATTATTTAATTTAATTTATTATTTTATCTTTAGACGTGACTTAACCGAAAGAAACAAATAATAATCTATGTCAATTGTTTACTTGTGTTTGTTTACGTAGGCCTACAAATGCTTGTATCTGGAGGTTTCAAAGGGGGCCGAACCTGAATACGACCTAATATTTTAGATCACGGGTTCTTAACCTTTACTGCAACCTTGCACCCCTTTGGTTCTCAATCGTAAACACATGCATCGTATTCATAAATACATAAGTTTGATGAAACAAAGTCATTGTACTTACGTGCCCATGCTTAATTTTAATATTCGATTATTTAGCTTCTAACAAAAAATCTGGCCACGTCTCACAACCCCAGAAAGGGCCTCGATCCCAAGGGGGTGCAGCGTGCATCCCAGTTTAAGAACCGCTGTTTCAGATACATTTCTGGCCGCTCTTTGGGAGAGCGTGAGGCCGGAGGGCCAAGGAAAGCGTGGAAAGAGCACTAACGGTTACAAGTGCTTATGCAGAGGTGGACTCCTCCTATCTGCGGGGATGCCGGACACCAAAGTCTGGGGATCTGTTTAACCAGCTTGGTTATCCGTGCATGTAGTCCACTCATCTACGAGCAACGCTTGTGGATAATTGCGGATTGTAGGAGTAATCTGCAGGATGACTCCTATCCGTGGAAAATCTGCGGATAATAGGAAGCCGGCACAAGAAGTATGATGGAAAATCCGTGGAGAGTCGCTGATAATTGACACGGTGGCACGTGGATAAGGGTTCTTGCAGATGCAACGGCTATCGTGGATAACAGGAGTCATGAGTGATAGGGTTGCGGATAATAGGGCTTTTCCTGTATGGGCATTGTACGTTCACACTTCATCACAAGCAGGAGAGCAGCTGGACAGGGCAATGAGGTCTGATTCATTTCAACACAGCGCACAATCCATCGCTGTGTCATCTAAGTGCACTCTCGAAAAGGGACACCAGCTGTTCCATTCTTGCCGATGCCGTGACATCCCATCTGCTTGGGAACAATCTTACAAGCTGCCCTTCGTGCTCGTCAGCCTATCGGCATGCATCCTCACCGTTCTCAGAGTCGTAACACATCATTAACAGCAGTCATGTTCTATCCACTGCTGCATGAAGGCCTTTCCACGCTGTTGCCATTAGGGCCCTGCAGAGCCATGATCCATTTCGTTCCTGTGCGTGATCCGAATTCTTGGCTTCATCTTCGCTGTGGTGGTCATGGGTTTTCCATTGACCACCATTCCATTGCCATCATTTTCATCAACATGGCTATCATGAATAACCCACTCTCATTGTTGTCATGATCAATACCACCACCACCACAAAGAACTCCATTACTACCAGGGTCATGATCCGTCATTATCAGTTTAATGGTCGTAAACCATCACCCTCATTATCATCATAACGTCACAATCCATTATTATCCTCAGAATTGCCATCATCATCAATGTTCCAAATGTTGACTCATGTTAATTTAAAGGATTTAGCCACCACACGAAACTAAACTATATTTATTTTACCAGCAAAAGCCCATTGACCTATATAGCTCGTCTTCAGAAGTGGCCTGGCCACAAATGATAGTTCAACGAAAGGGCTTATCATGTGGACATTTATAGCAGCCAAATATTCTGAACGCGTGTTTCTAAATGTGGAGGGAAACACTGGACGACCCATATAAAAATCCACGTCACTACGGGGAGAACACGCAAACTCCACATATACTGGCACCACCAGTGTCAGGATCGAACCAACGACCTCATGCGTACCAGGCGAGGTGGTTAACATCTCGCCAATGCGACACCCCATTCCGTTCAGAGGGAAAAAAAACTAACACCAAACTGTTGTAAAGTATTATACACATCGCACTATTGTTTACAGCCACCAAACTAAAAGCTTTCAGCAACCGGTGTGGTGAGTTAATGCACAATCGTTAAGTTTAATGTATTTGTTGCTCCACGTAGGTTGTGATTTGGTTCATCGTACAAAACGGAAGCCACTGGATCTGTCTTCTAGCTCCGTCTATCTGGGCCAGGGGTCAGAAACCAATAGAACAAGGTAGAACAAGAGGAGACATTTTTTTTCGAATTCGGTCAAATAAAAACAAATCAATATTTCAAGAGCCGCAATGCACTGCGGTGGTGAACACAAGACGGCGGTCCCTTGATAAACGACGGTCACGAGGCAGTGCTTACAGGTGGCCAAGGCAAAAGCGCAGCCCTGCTACTGCCTGCTCACGCCACCCCGCTGGCAGAAGGGCCTCCATCCGAGGTCGCTCGAGAGAGCCGCATGAGAGGGTAGCTCGGCCCACGCATCCACGCTGGCCCGAGGTCTGTCTTGGAAGGGCTGGGAGTAACCACGCTTCGTCCTATCACATGCCATCTTCGTCGCTGACCTGCTCGTACTGGACATCCGTGAGAAAGAGCTTCGTCCGTCATCCCATTCCTCCTCCAGCCCAAATAAGAATTCTGATTCTGATCTTTCAAACGATTCAATGTGGACTGATTTGGGGGCCTGCGGGGAGGGGGGGGGGTGGATTTAAGAAACTGCCGCGCCGGGAGATGGAATCGAAACCGCTATCCCCCTCTGGACTTCAAGTCCCAGTGTGCTGACCATCACTCTGCTGCTGTGGCAGCAGCCTCCTCAAATCTGACGTGGGTGTAGTCGTTTGTGACGCTCAGCAAATTAAGTGATGGCAGTGCTGACAAGCCCGAGCCTGCAGCAGTCACCGTCGAAAAGGGCTACTCGGTGAAGTTCAAACGTCTGCCCCACATTCACACCGTTAGCGAACGCCAGGTGTTATTTCGTGTTGTTGTCGTTTCATTATTTGACAGCCAACTCATTCTTGGATGAGCGTGTTGCGTTATGTCAAAGTGCGTTTTCTTATTTCACTTCTCGCCCGCTCCATCAAGTTACCTGCAGGGGTGAGGGGGGGGGGTCAGTAAAAAGCTGGTGAGCATGGCAGTGCTGCAGTACAGAAAGTAGGCTATTGACTTTTCTGGAACGATCCGGCCTCTCTATTGATGTGCTGCGAAGTAAGAGTCGTTCCCTGAAATGTTTGCCGACTTGATGTGTTTTCTTTGCAAGCCAGTGGGCGTTGACGAATGTGCTCGAGTGTTTTCGTAGAGATGCGAGCGCTGTTATCTCTCCGCGCATGTAGGATTCATCCGGGCACTCTGGTTTTATAAGCACATTGCTGTAAGCGTACCCATAAAGGATTTAACCTAGCATCAGAAGCCGTATCCTCTTGAAAAGACTGTCTGCTTTTGATTAAAAAAGTATTATGCAGTGCTTGCACTGAGCACACAGCTAAACTTGCTGATGAGTTCCTCGGGATATTTTTCACATTGTCTGCTGCACAGCTGGACGGAAAAGCAAGCAATGTTCATGTTCAAAGGTGGCCGTATGTTATCTGCTGCTTTGCAACATTCTAAATTCCTGCATAGTTATTGCAAATTGTTTTTGCATGTCCCATGTTTACCTCGATTTATCTCAAACAATGTTCAAAAGCTTTCGAGCATCTCGCAGGGATTTTTTTTTTATTATTGCATTTGAGTTACGAAAAACAGCGGCTCGCAAGGATCAGCAATTCTTTGCACCCCACAAACAGAACACGGATCGTCACTGTAATAACATATGTTGAGTCTCATTTACCTCCCGAAAGCCCGCCACTAGGATACTTTGGAAAATAATGTTGAATCCTATCTAATGTACCTCCCTAAAGCCCTTCACTAGAATACTCTGGAAAATAATGTTGATTCCTATGTAATGAACCTCCCTAACGCCCTTCACTAGAATACTTTGAAAAATAATGTTGAATCCTATTCGCTTTAAGAACAACAAATTAACTTCCGTGGTGCTGCCCATTTTTTCTCCAAGTGCATTCTGTCCCAAGCACTTTTACCGAAGGTCACCGTTGAATGAAAGCCTCGTTGCTCCACAGGATGTGGCACGAATTGCCGTCGCTGGTCCTGACTTTCGTGGTGGAGTGGATTTCCACACGGCCGTGGCGGGCGCTGGTCGCTCCGAAATATGGACCATGCCGGCACGCGGTTAAGTGAGCATTTAGGTTCGGCTTAGCGCGGCGACTTATTTGCGTGCCTTGACACATCTCCTTCCCATCAGCAGCACGTCACCGACAGCGTATAGAAAGTGTTTTGTTGAATGCGTGCACGGGGTGAGTGCGTATGATGATTGTTGGAATTTAAGCGTATTTCGTGCTTGATTCCCTCACCTCTACAATGAAGCAAAGCTTGACCAACGCTGCAGTGTATTAGATCGAACATTGACGTTTGTGACATTGAACGTGTCACATACGAAGCACAACATATACAATTGCGTAAACAATTTCAGCTCAATGTCATGAGCACCGAAGCATGCCACAATAAATTCAGTTTACATTCATCGCAAAGCCATGCCTGACATCCCGCATTTTGAGTCATTGTAATAAGGTTACTACTGCTGTAGATGTAATCACTTTTATGTGCGGTACAAGCATTGCTTTTATCTATTCGTGTCTGCCTCAAATAGTACTAATATGTTGTGCCTGCTAACTCATGTCTTTGCCATAGCAATGTGGCGTTGTCTAAGCCGTGCAAGTGAGATGAGATGTGTAAGACTTAAGTGCCCATAATAAGGATGGTGCACTCTGTAACATGCGTCCGCAAAAATTGGTGTGAATTTTTTAAGATTCTAACCTTATTTTATACATGTAAAATGCAAAAATAAAACAATAAATTCCAATTGTATTCCACTTGTGCTATCGGTTTAATTTCACGCGATGAATAAATTAGCATTTGGAGATCTCGCAGCGAGGAGTGTATCACCCTGTGTGAGAAACTGGCCCTGGAAGATAATGCCACAGAACTACTTCGTACACCTCTTCATCCACAATAGTGGCACACCTTTTGGTATGCCCTGCGCAGAGTGTTTTCAAGTTTCAAGTTTCATTTATTAGGTATAGCCCTGTGAGCCATTCGGCTCTTGAATCGGGTGCAACCGGGTGCAATCGGGTGCAACCGTGTCTCTGTCACATGCCACTCAAATATAATGCTTTAAATCTTAGAGGTGGAATGAATTAAAATTGTTTGAAGCTTTGTACAGTCGTCGGAAACTGTCCCGAGATCACAATCTCACTGCACTTGGGACGTCTGAAACCCAGATTACAATCCAGGATCGCAGTGGTGCTGACCAGCACTGTTACCCCCTAAGTATCCTGGCCACCCTGTTCTTCTATGATAAATATTTTTTTGCCATCGAAACCAAAACAGGTAGCTGGTTAAGAGCCCCACCAAACAGCCGTGATGTAGATTGGCAAACACTCACTCACATGCTGTCTCAGTCGTTCTCTCTCGCTCACTCATTTGTAATTGCATTAAGGGGAGACTGCCTTCTGCTCCGGAACTTGTCTTAAAGGCTCTGGAACGCAGCCCATTGTGCACCATTTACCAGGAAACATCTGTCAACACAACCAGAGCCTTAGCCCCTTTAATCAACTTTTGGCGACAACCAAAATAAAAATGCCCGGCGGAGTGGAAAGAAAACACGAACTGCAGCACGTCAGAAAATAAATAAATCGACTTTACGTCGAAAGGGGCAACATCCTTAATTTAAAATTTCCAGTTTACGACTTCCTCTACGCACAGACGCACACGCCCATGATTTGTGTGCCCCCAATGTTGTGACCTTGAAACCCAAATAATGTCGTGTATACACAGTAATTAACATGCTGCCACTTGAGCGGACTTAAGCAGTGGCAACCGGGTCGAGTAACGATAATAATGTTCCGCGTTTTTTTTCTACGTCCTGCTAAGAGGAAAAAAAATATATATAATATAATGGTCTCTGGAGTAAGGCTGTCATTAGCGTAATTGTACACATTTTAAATAAGCAATGCCTCATTCATGTATCTGTCTCTCCACTTAAAAATAAAAGTATGTTAGACGCTAATGATTATTTTTGCTATAAATCGTACATGAGTTGGTATTATTTATTTTGTATTCGAATAATGACATATATAACAACTTACTCTGTGGAATTATTCATTTGTTGTTATGCATTTATTTTATAATTATGAAATATTCGTACATTGTCACACGTGCATATTGTTTGCACATCGCTTTGGTATAAATCTGTTTTATTATTTGTTTTTAAATGTTAAGCAACATATATATACCGATCTATATACAATTCCACTAAATGAGGCTGTGATTTAATGAATTGTACAAATGTTGATTGCTGCACTGGCCTACAAACCCGAAGATCTAAGTTAAATTCCCAGCCACGACTAATATCAGTGGTGAGTAATATCTGAACCAGTCTTGAAGACACCTTCACCATCCCACATTGAACAGCGCGGTGAAGTATGGTCAGACAAACCCCATGGATATTACAGTGCTCATGTAGGCCTTAATGAAGCAGTTGGTGAACTAATGGATGTGTATCTATTATAATTCATTATAAACAGTGGTGAACGGGCTGGTTTAACACTCCATGTGGGTGCATGGCCAACTCAGAATTGCCATTAACCCATACAGTATGTATTAATGCAAGCACGATAACACATTCAATATCATATCTGATCACAAATTGAAGGACGTAAAAATTCACCTCAACCAAAGTTGAGGTGAATTTTCAAAAGCTGACTTTTTGGACTCTGTGATGTCCAAAAACATTTGAATGTCACATTGTGTGTTTCAGTTTTTCAGTTTCATGTATTAGGTATAGCCCTGTGAACCATGCGGCTCTTGACTCGGGTGCAACCGTAACAAATAAAAACATGAACAAGAAACATCTTAAAGTGAACACAACGACTACCCAGTCCACTCACAAGTCATATGTGTTACATTAAATATAGCAACACTTTAATTAACGACCCAAACCAAAGAGCGGCAGCGGCATTCTTGGACGGCGATTGTGATCATTGCAATACATTCACAGTTACCAATACGTAAATCTAAATCTTCAGTCGGATCAAATTAACATGACAACCAATGCCACTAAAGCTGTACATTGCAATGGATTTGTTTGATCGGTTACAATCCACGAACAAACGAAAGCATTGGCGTCAGGACTGTTGTGCAAACAGAGCCTGAGCGTTTCATTAGAAATGTTTAAATTGCACGCAGATTATTGAGATCCCTTTTGTCTGCCAAGGCTTTGTGTGTCCATCTGTGCAATTACGTATGCATCCATCTGCCCTTCACGTGTGTTGGAGTGGGGGGGGAGGTTGTGGGGAGCGGTGGTGCAGCGGTTAGCGCTCAGCGCTGCGAACCCGGTGATCCGAGTTCGACTCCCGCTCACGGCCGGGCCACCTAATAGGTCGACTCAGCCTCAAATGCGTTCCTGGTGCAATGTGAAAGCATCGCCACTTAGTGGGGGGCAGGTGGTGGTGGGGGGGGTTGGGGGGGCAGCGTGGTGCTGCCCACCCACCCCCTCGTGCCCCGTGCCGGCCTTCATAGGTGCTGCTCGCTTAACAACACTTTGCCCCGACGGTCTGTTGAGGCTACACGGGTGGATCTTTGAGTTTGGAGTGGGGGTTGCAGTGTGTTAGTGGGTTGCGTTCTGCAGTGCGATCTCGGCAAACTAGCTTCGGTTCCCAGACGTAGGTAACATCAGCGGCAAGTGGCTGCGTGAACCGGTTCTGAACCTACCCGAGTTTCGATTTAAAGCTTTCGTGACTGCAGGGATTCATCTTCTTGGTTCTTTCGGTAAAGTCACGTAGAAGGGAAGTAATAAAATAATAAAAATAAAACATAATAAAACAATTCTCACGACGTTTCGGCCACAACGCAAGCAGCCATCCTCAGGCGAGGATGGCTGCTTGCGTTGTGGCCGAAACGTCGTGAGAATTGTTTTATTATGTTTTATTTTTATTATTTTATTACTTCCCTTCTACGTGACTTTACCGAAAGAACCAAGAAGATGAACCTACCCGAGGTTTACACATCACACCCAGTCTTAGAGTCAACAATACTTTGACTACTGGCTGTGATGTGTAATATCTGTTCTGGTGAGACAAAGGCGGTTTGGGAATGGCCTCGGGCCATGCCTGTCCCTCGCGTGCTGTGTCAGCCTTAGTGAGCGCTCGCTAACTGCGCACGTCCCTGCGTTCTGGAAGGCTGGATTAGGGGCGTTTGCATTCGTGTGTGTTTTGGCAGTCTGTGTTTGCATGTTTGATGCTTTGGCAAAAGGGGCTTTCCACAGGAGGCAATTTAGATCCAGTACCGTCTACCTCGCCTGAATGAGAGCAGTATGGTCTGTGTGAGTGCGTTCACCTGAGCGTGGATGAAGCAAATGCTCCCAGGGTTTCATTGTGCGCGTTAATGTGTGAAGAGGCTACGCGCGAAAAATAATTGTGTCAGATGGCCAGAATACGGCGGCGTAAGATGCGATTCTTGAATCTGTCTGTGCAGAGCTTCGAGTGTTACCCGCTCGTGTGCATTGCTTATCTTCGCGTGCTCTGGTTTCGTCCCACACACCAAAAAAACTCGTTTATGAAATTGGCCACACAATCCCATCGCAAAACCCTCCTGAAAATGAATTTGGAAACTCATTGAACATTTTCCTCGACATGAAGGACGTTGTTATTATGAATAAAATAGCATGTTAGTGTGGCTTGCACATTATATATGTATGGGCTTGCTAATTAAACAACTAGAGCAAATATGAATGATTAATTTGTTCATATCCTGCGGTAACGTATAAACTATTACAAATCTAAGCTATTTTTTTCTTTTACCAAGTAAGGCCCACTGAGCTATTCGCTTCTTTTTCAGAAGCGACATGGCCACAAATGTTAGCTCAACGAAGTGGCTTATCACGTGGAAATTTATATCAGCCAAATACTCTAAATTCATGTTTATAATTGTGGAGGGGAAAAACCACAGGACCGGAAAAAACCACCGGGAGAGAAACATGCAAACTCCAAATATACAGCAGGCATCAAGAGTCGGAATCGAACCCACGACCTCCTGTATACCGGGCGAGGTAGTGAACACCTCACCACCACAGCACCCACCACTACACGTTTATAAATCAACCTCCCTCTCAATCCTCTTGTTGACACGCGTGCCGCTCCTCCGCACGACACTCCCACACGTGGGCACATATCATGGCTACATCTCCTCTTTGGTTTCCCCTCCCACACACATAAGTTCTTTCTCTTGGCTGCAATTCCTTCTGTGCATTCCCCCATGAATTGTCATCCTTTGCCAGTCATGCATCTGACTTAAGTCCACTTATGTGATATATGCGTACGCTTGTTTGTCTGTGCATGCGTGCCTCTGTTCATGTGTGTGGGGAGCGGTGGCGCAGTGGTTAGCACACTGCACTGAATCAAAATATCTGAATTTATTCCCATCCGCGGCGAACACCTCATCTTTAAACGAGTATCTGTCACCGTTTGTATAAAGCATCAGCATTGGGGAGACAAAGGTGGCCGAGCGTTGTACTGGCCACCCACCTTCTCGTGTGCCATGCCAACCTTCAAAGGTGTAGTTATCACACTGCACTACGAACCCAGCGACCCGAGTTCAATTTCCACTCACAGCCAAAATCGGTGACAAATATCTGAACCAATATTTTTTCCTCCCATAGGTCGACTCAGCCTCAAATATTAAGTACATCAGCACTAGGGAGAGAAAGGAGGCCGGGTGTAGTCAGTGCCGAATTAAACTAGTGCGGGGCCTGTAGCATATGTTATAAAGGGGCCCTAAATAAAAATAAAACATATTAAAACACGAATTTTTTCCTTGCATAGTAAAGTTTTCGTATTTTTTCAGTTGCTATACAGCCAGATAATACGACAAATCGCTGACCTTAAACACCCAGTCGTTCATAAAAGTTGAAGGCAGTATAGTACTATAGTAATAGAGCAAGTGCAGAAGCACTCAACCGGAATTGATAGCTTGACAGCTTTTAGCGCGGGGCCTTTGAAAGTGCGGGGCCCGTAGCATATGTAGCTACCTTTGCTCCTTGGATAATCCGGCACTGGGTGTAGTGCTGTCCACCCAACCCCGTTTATGCGCCACGCAGGCTTTAAATAGGTGCTCGCTAACAGCACTCCTCCAAACAGTCGGTTGAAGGCTATATGGGGGATCTTTTGTATTGCTTTGTGTGTGTGTGCATGTTCGTCTTTCGCTCATTTAGGGTTGGGCAGCCGAACATCTGTCACAGGGGTGGTAATGAATGGAGGTTATGCCTTGAGCATGAGCTCCGTCACACCCGTGTGCCTTCACTTCCTTCAAGGCAATCGTGTGCCACGATCATGCTGACCGACACACGCAAATTAAGTGTCCGGTACATTTCGCCGAGCATTTCGTTCCGCGTCGTAAGCCAAACTATGTGGATCCGACGATAGTGCACGAGACAAAACGACGGGAAACGTTTTGTGCGTATTTTTCTATTCGGGCCCCGTTGAAATAGGAGCGGGGCAGAGCAGATGAGAAATGAGGAGGGAGATTATAGATGCGAGTCACAGAGAGGGCTCAGCTGTTGAAGCAAGCAGAGCTACCCAATCTTGTGAAGAATGCAAGTACAAATCGTGGCTAAGGTTGACCCAAATTGATCATCATGATTCATTATCATCATCATCAATTGCAGAAAAAGCATCGGTACCAATAGAAAGAGCAGTGGCAGCATTGTCATCATCATTACTTTTTCAGCACCACCAACAGAGAAGAGCCCCCCCCCCCACCGATGATTATTGATGGAGGGAGACAATTCGTTCACATTCATAGCTAGATAACAGACAGCACCCTGAGTCCTCACAAGGCAAAAACAAGTTCATGATATTGTGCATCAGGGAATCCGTACGTGAAATGCTTGCTATACTCTAGCGTATACATATTATCCAAAAATATATAATTTACAATATCGTATACAGTACACCATATTTAACATCTGCTACAAATGCAGGTGTAGGTGATACATTCCAATGGCACGCATGAGAGCACCAAACGGTTTAATTAAAAGACATAATTAATCAAGCTCTGTATCGTAACATCCCGGTAACGAGATCGGCTGCCACCTCTAACGAGGTCACGGATCGATGGTTTCGCGAGCTTTACTGCGCGATTGCCTTTAATTTCGTTCCTAGCCTTCCCGCTCTCATCTCCGCCCGTGCCAGAATTATTCATCGCAGTCATCGACGCAGAGAGAGGGGGGCCGGCTGGTTTGATGTCTCATTCGCGCAACATCCTTAGCAGTTACGGGGAAATTGGACTTGGTGTTAATGGTGGACCCTTTAATCGGAAGGCGTGGGTGGAAAAATCTCCGCGACTGTTTATTGGCAGTGTTTCGCTGGGGCAAGGCAAGACTTCTGAGGTACTGGGTGAGAAGCTATGGCTTTTGTCTCTCTCTCTCTCGCTGGCATAGCCACAATGTCAATTTGGCACTTCTGCTTGTGCGAGGAGGCCAGTGTGCTCGCAGCATACACACACATACACGGTCAGATACGGCGGGGAGCTGCTTCGCTTGTGTTCACCTCTACACCGCAGGGCGAGGGAGAAGGCGCTGTCATCACACGGGGTAGCCACGAGGTGACTGAAACGGAGCGCTCAGGGGACACGTAAAGGTGCAGACCTGCAAGTGCTCGCCCGTGCCACTGCTGGCAGAAGGGCTTGCACCGGAGGGAGCTCTTAGAGGGCCTCCTCCTCTTCTACGCGGTTATGAGGCCTACTCGTCGACGCTAGCCAGATGGCTTGGAAGGGGTGGAGGGGGGGAGGGGTACTCACACTTTAGCCCACCACATGGTCACCTCGTATACCAATGTACATTGGTGGGTTGACAGAGGTGGTGTGGTGGTGAATTTAAGAGACTCGCCCCATCGTTTCAACTACCGCGTTTTCGGAGATCGAATCCAAGCGATGGCCCCTGGTTTTGACATCCAGTGTGCTGACCGTGAAGCCACGCCAGCTTGATCATCGCTGGCCTCTGAAGTAGTTCTGCGAAGTCTCCTTCCCACCGGGGGGAGGGGGCGGTGATGCCGCACCGCTCCCTGACAGCGTTACAAATGGCAAGTTCTTTTTGTCATGACAGCGGCAATCGCACAATCAGAACGAAATTGGCTGAAGAGAACAAAAGAGCGAGCGGGAGAAAAAGGAAAAATGAAATGAAAAAAATCGGCGCTGGGAAGTCTTCTGTCAGCATTGCACAGAAAATTACTGTTGCGGCCAACGTGGAATTCATCGCCTTGCTGCGGGTTATTATGCACGCTGGGATGCAAAAATGTTAATTTGGCCAGGCTATTGTGGGAGCGTCATGCGAACAACACTGTCACTGTGATCCATCACGTCGGAGCATCGCGTCGGGCCAACAGCAAGTGGGGCCCTGTCATTTTTCCACCCGCATACCCGCCCTGCCAGACACACAAGACAAAGACAAAGACACCCCATATGGCCTCCACATACTTTGTTGGGGCAAGTGCTGTTAGCGAGCACCTTTGAAGGCCGACACGGCGCACAAGGGGTTGGCTGGCCAGCACCGCGCCCGGCCGCCTTTGTCTCCCCAATGGTGATGTTTACACACTGCACCAAGTACTCATTTGAGACTGAGCTGACCATAGGGGAGGCCCAGGACCGGTGCAGATAATCGTCACTGGTGTTGGCCCTGAGCGAGTATCAAACCCGGGCCACACGCGCAAGCACGCACAGTGGCTGAGAGACATTTGGCATCACTGGCATAATTGCACGGCTGCTCGGCTATGGTAGCCGGAACGGTTACACGGTCGTGAGCGGTACGCCCACGTTTCCTGCGAATGGGTACACTGCTCTCCTCTAAGGTGCTGAATCTGTGCTTTTTCCGAGTCCTCGGGGTTTTCCATTTGCAAAGAAAAAAAAACGAAGAGCCAGGGATGAATTGGGTCAAACTTACCGAAGCAGGATGGTCATTAATAATCCGAAGATTCGATAAGATTTTGTTGTGGAATTAAAATACCGTTTTGTTGTTTTTAACCCCCACCCCCGTAAAACTGTAAATAAATCCCCCGTATAGCCTCAACAAACTGTTGGGGTAAGTGCTGCTAGCTGTTAGCGAGCACGCTTATATACAAACACAATGCACTGTGCAAGATATGGCCGAGATAAGAAATACTTTGTAAATGTTACGCGTACATTTTTGTACACATAAGCACTTTTCGTTCTGGACCAATATCATTCAACAGCATGTGCTTCACCCAGATAACTCTGAAGCCCGTTTCGCCCTTCTAGGGTCTCATCAGCAGGCAGGCAGGCAGGCTACTGCTGCGTTGCCCGACGATATTGGCAAGAGCACTCCCAATTCCACATCCTGGTCAACGCCACGACCAACCAATTGCAGGAAGCCTCAATAGAATTGTAATCTTCTCAATATGTCTGACAAGTCAGCGCTCTATTGAACTACTCACACTGCTGCAGTTGTGAGGTTGATACCGCAAATCCTGGTGTTAAAATACTTGACCTAAAGACCCAAGAGAATGAATTCCACAATAGAGTTTTTCTTTTTTTAAGTGTGGGGAACGTTATTAGCTGCAAATGGTCACACGTACAATCGTGAGCGTCAAACTTTTCAGGATCGATAAATAGATGCGGCATCTTAGTTTTAAAGAGACACGTATGTTAGACACACGGCAAAGACACATTGCAGTCAGCGGGCGTTCCATTGCGCCATTATATATATCTGTGACTGCACATCTGGCAGAGACAATTGGACTGCCTGGCGATTACAAGTGTTTCTCAAAAGCTAGAAAGGATCCTGATGTAGCTGGACACACATCAGTGGGTAAGATGCTTCATATGAGCCACATTCATCACCATCATCATCGCCGTCGTCACCATTTGCCAGGCAACCGTCAGCGCAGTCGAGTCCAGCGCCACGCTTGTATTGAGCACAGAATTGCTGAGCTTAGCGGGACTTGTATGGAGCGGGGTTAGCGGATCACAGAAAGGTCACGTGCAATAAGCTCCACTCGCGTGACAGACATAAGGGCTATGAAAGGCGATACAGCAAGTAGGTTCAATGTCAATGCATCGGAGGGCTGCGCAAGCACCACTGTGAACGCCTGTGCGGTACACAGTTCACGTGCTCATTCAAGAAATCTGTGTCAGTCTTGTTAGAATTTCCCGGTCTTTACAAGGCGCCAGAGTGCAAAGTGCAATATGCCGACCACAATGTGTCCGCCCCTTCTTTTGTCCTAAGGAAGAGTCATTGCCCGAAACGTCAGTCAATTGCCGCACGCATCTATGGACTGCTATTCCACAAGACATCAGGGATCTCTGAGTCTTGGACATTTTTAAAATGTGCCTTTAAACCTATTTTACGCTTCCGCTTATTAAACTTTTAATTCGTTTAGTGAATGCTTTTTTAAATGTATTTATAACATTCTTTTTATGTTGAATGTCTGCTGCCACTGTGTCCTGTACGGCGCTTTGATATCCTTGATGAAAAGCACTGTATGAATGTGATTCTAATTGTACTCAACGAGTGGATGGCTAAATAATAATCTGACTGTCGTTTGATGAAGCTAGTCGTACTTACTGGCGAAACGTCGTACCTAGATTGTAAATGTTGTGGCTCTGCTCTCCAACACACCGATGTGCTGTACTAGTAACGAATTGGCACGTTCTGTTTACGTGACAAACCTTACTAATTGGCTGTGTCGGGTGGTGGCGGGTTTAACGACATATTTATACATTTACGCGATATCACCCCAAAAACACCTGTATTGTGGATGACATTGGTCGCGAAAGCCTACGGTGTTAAACTCTTTGAGTACGCCCGTCAACATGGACACCCAGATTGGCGAACCATCAGCATCTGGAGATCCCTGGAGATCCCTGGAGATCTGGCGCATCCGACGAAGGGAGACTCCGGACTGATTCAGATACCGCTCGGCCAGGGATGTTGGCCGTGGATGGGAATCGAATGTAGGCCGCAGGGTTCACAGCGCAGTCCGTGTGCACCCCCTCAACCCCACCCCTCTCAACGCTCGTGTAAACAAATACTCATGTGAAACACAGTTTCTCCGCGCTCTCTTGTCGTTTGAACGGCAAAGCGCGCGCGTGAAATTACGCCAAATTTACATGCCGCACCAGTCGCCCCGCACGTGTCTGCGTGAAAGCGCCAAGCGCGTTTGGCAATCGAATCTGCCGCATGTGTTCTCGCTGAGACGAGCATGCGAACGGAGTTACACGCGCCCGCACGTGGAAACACGCGGGCGTGCGGACACTGCGGTGAACGGAACGGCATTTTCCCCTCGGTGTGTTTGGGTTTCGGGAACTCGTGAACGCAGAGAGCATGCTTGGCTCTGTTCACGACCAGCTGTGTTACTGTACTGTGTGCGGGACCTTCAAACAGAGGAGCCGACAGGGCCCGATAGCAAAAGCCTCCCCAAAAAAAAAGCCATCTGCAATGTGGATTTTTTTACACGCTTTTTTTTTATATAATTGAGGCTTTTAAAATACCGACTCATGAAAAATTTGAGCGAAGTTTCGTCCCATACTTGAAGTAGGAAAGAATATTTTTACAAAGTAAAACATCACGGGATTTTTGTAACAGCACGCACATGGTATGGAGGCGCATGAGATTGGGAAATTCCTTTGGATTGTTAAATATTACTTCTCATATCTCACAAGCATGTGAGCAATGCTTTCTTTCTGGATCATATTCTTCACTTTTGGAATATTGCGTATGATACTTTATTCAGGTGTATGATCACATATGTGCACCTACGTTACGGTTTCAGATGAGGGATATTCAAAACGATTATAGAATATCGATACCACGTGTAATGTATATATAAGAAAAATCAACCTTCATCAAATATCGCAGTGGTTACTGCTAAAAACAAGAATATGGGGTGGCACTCATGAGAATGGGGCACACACAGAGGTTTCACATTCCTATGGTGGCAGCCAAGTCTATCCAGCTGAACAACTACCCTTGACGTCACATACAAAGTGGTTCTCATTTTACTGACCTCGGGTGGCGGAGAGGGTGGTGTGGGGGTCAACACCCCCCAAAAAACAGGATTTGAACCTCGCAAGCCTTCAAATTGCGAGCCGCTTGCTCAAGCGCTGAGATCCACCTGGCCGGATTTACGAGGTGGCACGAAATATATTAAATGTCGTTTATACTTCCAGGCTTTTGTGGGAATTTTAAAAAGGCACGACATGTAAAAAAAATATTTATATATTGCGAGTTTGTGAACTAGAGTCACGAGAAAAACGTCCAGATGGAAGACACAATCCAGTTTGCCCGTGTTTGCTCGGTCACGGAGATCACAATGATGTCTGAGATTGTACTCTGTATAAAGTGGCACTGCTTATTTCCTGTTGAAGACGCAATGTACAGTGGTGTTGTTGTAGGGGGGGGGGTTCTGACTTTGGGGATATAAAACAAAACCGGGGCAATGTCCGTGGGAAGAAGAATATATCACTGGCATGGGCCGTGTGTTATTGGGCATGTGACAAAGAAACTGGGACTTCTACTTCCTCGGGAAGAATTTCAGATTTCTCAGGACAGCTATGCAGTGTCTCAAAAAGGAGGGCGATCTTGGGAAAACCAGCATCGGTGGCGAGATGTTAACGGCCTCGCCTTGTGTACAGGAGGTCGTGGGTTCGATCCCGACCCTGACGCCTACTGTATATTTGAAGTTTGCATGTTTTCTCTCCCCGTGGTTGGGTGAATTTTTCTCCACGTCCTCCGGTTTTTCCCTTCGCGTTTAGAAGCATCATGCGTTGGGAGTATTAGGCTGCTGCTGTGAACTTCCACGCGATGAGCCGCTTCGTTGAGCTATCATTTGTGGCAAGGTCGCTTCTGGAAAATAGCTAGATATAGCTCAGTGGGCCTTACCTGGTAAAATAAAAAAAAACATAGTTGAGTTTAGTATTATGGGTAAATTGTCGGTTTTCTGCAAAAAATGTACACAAACTTGTTTTACAACAGTCTTCAAATACATTGCAACATGTATTACCTTTCTAAATCTGCTAACAGTCTGATAATATCAGGTGCCATGATGACAGTTAGTATTTTTAGTTCTGTCGACCGAGTCTCTGTTGATAACACATATGCAGAAGCGTGACCCCCGCCAGCGGAGGCATAGCAGGAATCCGAGGACACATTGCCCGTCGAGATGACGCTGACCCCATCTTCAGCACATTCTGCACGTCGCTTGGTAACGATTGACGCTCGCCGGCTCGACACGGCCGAGACCGCAAAACGTTACACCTTAGGCGGCAGAAAGACAAAAATGAAACTGTTTGCCGGGGTCATACTTGCCGGGACTCAGCGGTATGTTCGAGAAGTCACTGCTTGCTTACAAACGCTCGTGCCCAAGGGAGAATTTTAAACATTTTCTTTTGTAATCTCAACTCCTCACACATTTGGAACACGGAAATCATTCAAAACTATTTGTGGCTGGGAGCAGGAGGGTGGAGTTAAGTCGCCCTGCTAAGGACTAAGGACTCAGGCCCCCCTTCTACATTCTGAGCATTAAAAATAAACAAATTGGCACAATAATTACCGCAGGTGGCATGGAAGCGATGGGCATCCGCAGACTTTCGTCGTAGAAACAGCGGATGAGAGCTCGTGCCGTGCGGAAAGCACGGCGGGCATTTCTCATTCCCTGTGGCGTTAAACATCAGTTTAAATTTTGTTTAATGTTGAGAGCCGTGTCCTCTCCCCCCCCCACCCCCCCACGATTTTGGATGTCCAAAGTTGATCTGTTTGTAAATGAAGGAACCCAGCCAAGAGGAGAGGGACACGTGTGGTTCTGACCGCTGCCTCGCGAGTGATCTTAATTTCTCCACTAGAGGGCCTAAGACGACAGCAGAGTTGTCCACAGGCAATCGGTCTTACTCGATTGTGGACCGGTATCACGGTGATTGAAAATGCACGGGAGAGTCGCTAATTATTGACCGTCGATTTAAAAAATAACTTTATGTTGTTCATGCTCATTAGTTTAGCATTCAAATTTTACATTGCTTTAAAAAAAAGTTATTTTTTTTTACATGTAATTGTCATGACCTACCAATAATCTGTTAATCAAATTACACATCACCCTTGGAACCTCCTTTGCCAGTAGCAAAATATGATGATTGTTTTTTTTACCCTTTTATCTGGCAACAAAACTGACACCCTTTTTTTTACAAGGAGTCATGTTTGCATTGACCACAATACCTGCGGTCGGAATGCAAACAAAAAACACAACTCTGATAATGTATGCACTGTCCTTGAAATTGATTGGTCCACACCCGAGACAGCCTTTCTTAGAGCCTAGTCTCACATGGTGTTGGACCAGATGACGCCAAAAGGTGCACAACTCAAAGACAATTCACCATCAGAGTATGAGAGCTCGGGGTAAGCATTTACACCATTGGAACCTCCTTTGCCAGTAGTAAAATATGATACTTGTTTTTTTTACCCTTATCATATTTTGCTACGGGCAAAGGAGGTTCCAATGGTGTAAATGCTTAACCCGAGCTCTGTTTGCATTGTGGTCAATGCAAACATGACTCCTTGTAAAAAAAGGTGTCAGTTTTGTTGCCAGATAAAAAGGTAAAAAAAAAACAATTATCAAAATGACACATCGTTACCCCGATTCATAAACAGGCGGCATCACCAGGATAACGCGAATGATTATTTAAAAAAGGGGAACAGTTTCCTTATTGAGCATTGAGAAACACGCAGGTGAATCGCATCGATAAAAATATTCAGAGAAGTCGGTGGGCTTGGGCAGGGGACACGGCGCGAGAAGAGATTATGGACGGTGGCCAAAAAAGTAGTCGCGGAGCGGCAGCCAAGCAGTGAGCGCTTCCGAGAGGACGTCAAGCGAGGAGATGGAGCTTCTGAAAAAATAGTTATATGGCTCAATGGGCCTTGCCTGGTAGTAAACAATAATAATCTAAAATGGAGGGTTTTTTCCGCCGCCCAGGCGAGTGCTCGGTGACGCAGCTGCTCCCAACTCGTCCGTGGAATTCTCGACCCCTGACCTTGCGCTGTCACGTGACCTCGCCTTGGTCTGTGTCTTGAGGCAGGTGCGGGAGAGGCTCAGCGTACACGTGCGCACGCACAAGAGGGAGCTGCAGTGAGTGTCGCCGCAGGGCGTTGTGCATGGCAATCATTTCAGTATGGCAACGCACTGCAGTGCTGTTAGTTTAAGGAGGCTGTGCAGCTTTGCAGTTGATGCATCTCGCCGGCTTGCGCAGACGTGCTGTGTGATTCCAGTAGTGGCTCAGTCGCTGCTAAACCCAGCCGTCTCATCTAAGAGTGGACGTTAAAATCCACATGGAAAGCATTTGTCAGTTTCAACCTCAAAATATTATGGAAAAAAATATATATATATGAATATCAGTAACTACATCAAATAAGTCATGTTTTTTTAAAGAATTCCCCATGCAATAGAAACGGTAATTAATGTTCTAACCAGGAGAGCCTCGCTGAGTCTCAAGGCTTTTTAAAGGAATGTACTGCTTGGGTGCTTTGGGATGACCATTTCACTTCCTCAGCGAGTGCTTTATGTTGCACGAGAGAGGAGATGGAAGAGTCCTGGCCATATGAGGAGGTAATACATATTTGTCAGTACCAATTTGCTATTTTGTCATCTAGAAGCCATTTCATAGCTCAGTGGGGGGGGGGGGGTTCAGTCACGTTAAATCTATGCAATTTACTAACCCTCCACAAGGGTGCTGAATTACAATCTGTGATCGACTCTGTTTGCATGCACTGCCTTTGCTTTATTGGATTTCTCCCCATAATTGCCACGTGTTCTGGTGAGAGCACTCGAGTCACAAACGTCCACACATGCAAATATATCGAGAGGGCATCAACTCAGTCAATTGTCCCTCTCTGGGTGAAGTAAAGTGTGGCCATCCCATGGAGAGACTGGGCCCTACCATGGGGAATGTGGAATTTCCACCACTGGCCCAGGGTGACCAATGAAAAGGATCAGTGCTCTGTTGACCATTTCAGCCAGGAGACTCTGGACCTTGCCTTGGTGTTGCAATGTTTGACAAATTTAATATAAATCCCGATTTGAGGTCACCGTGTTGCTCAGATGTCAGACAATGAACTGCTCAGATCCTGGGTGCGAATTTGGGCTGGATTCTAGGCTCGATTCTCACGTGTAGTGAGTTCATGCCCGGTCACCAATGAAGACACAAAACAAAATGACGTTAATATATATTTTCCCCACTTAATTTATCTAAATTCCTGCTCTCGGAGAAAATACCAATATCTGTTTGACTCTCATCTGACGAACAGCTCTGCGTTGAATGGCGTGCGGGTGAAAGCACATCGACCCCTGTTGTGCACACTAATGACGTCACTTGAAATGATTAAAGAAACTCAGTTCTGTGTCGTCTTCCTCCCGCGGACCGTTCGCTACCACGCAGGGTGCCGAAGCGCCACTATGGCTCTGCACGCCTTCCAAATTGCCACTTTTGTCCCGTAAAATTACACCGACGGTACATTTGAAATCTGGGGAATAGCGGCACGAAATTGTGCATTTTATAAAGAACCCTATCATCGGCCGAGGGTGAAGTTCACCGTGGGTGGCAAGCGTCCAGCCAGAGCACATTTTGGCTGGCCATCGAACAAAGACGGTCACTGCATCGCGTGCTTTCAGACGCGCTTCTGTGACCGTCTGGAACGTTCTTCCTTTAGATGTTAGGAAGCCACTTGGAGCTATGCACTTTTAAATCTATATTGAAAATCATTTTATTTATAACTACTTGTTGTGTTTAGTTTGTTGTCCTTCCCCCGCACCTTCCGATTAGCACGGTTGTCTATGTACGGTGCGAAAGAAGTTCAACATACGTACGTACATTAGCAAGCGTTAACACCCACGGGAGAGACGGGGACCTGGGCTGTTTACAGCTGCAGATCCGCCACAGCCTCCCAGTGGAAGGGGCCTATCCTGTTACCTGCTATTCTGGGTGTCCGGAGGCTCGGCAGAGTCAAGAGCCGCTGGGTTTCTCACACGCGGCTGTCGTCGCGAATCAGAGCGACATCGTACACCCGCCGCACCCGACTGCTGCTGCTGCTGTCTAGCGACAACTGACAGAGCGGAGAGAATGCGGCCAATTGTGGCGCTGCGTAGGTTAAGTGTTTGTACTGTTGGTTTTCGGATTTGGGCATCTTTTTTCCCGCGCGCTGAATTGTTATGCTCGTTTGTTTTTTATACGGCAGTCAAGACTGTAGTGGTTTTGTGCGAGCGAAGAGAAGAAAGGACGGTAGGTTTTTTTTATTATTTGCAACATTTCACACGTACGGCTAATATTGTGTTTCGGGAATTTCTGAACAATGTCGGCAATATTTACACGCTATGCGTCAGCGCAAAGTGTACCCATCAGTCTGAGACATTTTTCACACGCAAAAAAAAAAGAACTGCAACATCAATCTTCGCAATTACGAAATCGTTTCTGATGCTGCTCGAGAAAAGAAGAAAAAAATGCTTGGGCAGTTCACTGCGTTCAAAAAGCAAGCAGCCACTGATATCGTGGATAACGAGATTTTGTGCTCAGGGCATTTCACTTTTGAACTCGATGCCGGTAACATCATCTTGTCACTTGTGCACCATCGTTTTGTGACCGCCTCAAGGCCCTACAGATTCACAAAGGACCCGAGTAATTCTGCAAAAATTGTTTTTTGTGATTACAGTACAGATCAACTGCACAACTTATCGTAGAAAATTGTGTTTTTTTTTTATTCATGTGTGAGTTGAATTAACTTGAATTGCCTCGAAATTGCAACACAAGCCAATGTGATTTTCTGAATAATAATGATAATAAGGTTATCTTCGACTGCCCTGGGAAATTATTAGTGAGCACTGCTAAATCAACGTTGTGTTACCTCCTCTTCCATTGAGGGCTAGTTACAAACAATTTGGCAAGTTTCTTAATTTCTCCTCCAACACTGTCCACCCAGAAGTGTGTGGCTGGGAAAAGTGTGGGCACTCCCAACGTCTTCCACCATGTCTGACCAGAGTGGATGAGTCGGGGAAAATATCCTCTCGAGCTCCCTCTAGCGGAGGCCTTTCTGCCCACAGTGGTGCGAGCGAGCAGTTGCAGGGCTGCACCTTTGACCTACGTCACTACATCAAACACCACGCCGTGCATGAACGTCGAGAATGTACCTTTTTCACGGCGGGAACCGAATTAGCTTATACATTTTATTCGCTCGTACCACAACGTGTGGTTGTTGTTGTTGTTAACGATTGCAGTGGCAACATATGTTCAGCCTGTAAGCAGGTGTGGGGTTCACTGCTTGCTGCCATGTAAGGCGACGGTGGGGGGGGGGGGGGTTGGGGGCGTTGCGCGGCTGCTCGTGACCGACGAGTGGGAATGGTGCAGGAGAACTTTGGGACGAACGAAGCCAAATTTCTGCAGGAGCTTCACGGTTGTCGGCGTGCTGGCAGTGCAAGCCACGGTGACGCGGTACTTTTCATTTCAAGGCCCCGAAAGCCACTGGGGGCCCCCCTGGTGGCCTTCTGTGTGGCCCCTGACGTGCCCCCCCCCCCCCCCCCCGGACAATACAGAACATGCGAAAACAACCCCCATCATCATCATCATCGTGCTGCTGTCAAACCCCGAATGGTTTAAAATGTTTGGCGGCACTCACACTGATGTAATTATCAGCTAAAGTATCCACCGCCCCCCCCCCCCTCTGAAAATGAGTGAAGAAACACCGCTTTACAGGGAAGGCCACTGAACAACGGAGTCTCGGCACGGGCGTGCATCGCGTGCGGTTGTGTTCGCTTGTGCAAGCTCATTGACGACCGGCGCATGTGGCAGTGAGGAGCGGTGGTGGCACAGTGTGTGTGGCACATTGGGGAGCGGTGGTGTAGCGGTTAGCTCGCTGCACTACGAACTTGGCGACCCGGGTTCGATTCCCGCTCATGGCAAACACCAGTGACGATTATCTGAACCGGTCCTGGGCCTCCCCTGGGTCGACTCAGCCTCAAATGAGTACCTGGTGTGGTGTGTAAACATTGCCGCTAGGGAGACAAAGGCGGTCGGGCGTGGTGCTGGCCACCCACCCCCTCGTGTACCGTTCCGGCCTTCATAGGTGCTCGCTAACAGCACTTGCCCCTACAGTCTGTTAAGGCTATACGGGGGATCTTTGTCTTTGTGGCACATTGCACTCGGAATCAATTGACCCAGATTCTATTCCCAGCCGTCGTTAACATTCGTGGTAGGTGATATCTGAAGCTGGCTGTGGTCTCTCCTAGGTCTACTCAGCCATCAATGCATACCAGCTGCAATCAGTCTGGGTGCACACTTCATCCCATCCACCCTCACACTCCTCCCCCCCCCCCCCAACGATCTTGTACCAATCCAAACTCACCTTTGTGGTCATCTTCTTTGTGGTGAAGTATGGAAATAAAAACACCCACAAGCTTACATTGTGTGGGGAGGTTTTCATACAGCAGTGGATTGGCAAAAGCCTGTATGTTAAGGCTGTACGTTAATGTGTCATTGTGTGTATGTGATGGTGGGGAACGGTCGCGTACTGCACCATGAACCCGGCTACCCGAGTTCGATTTCTGCTCACGGTCACCAACATCAGTGACTATAATCTGAACCGGTCTTGGGCCTCCCCTAGGTCAACTTAGCCTCAAATGAATACCTGTTGCGACGTGTAAACATCACCACCGGGGAGACAAAGGCGGCCGGGCGTTGTGCTGGCTGCCCAGCCCCTCGTGTTGCCGTGCCGTCCTTCATAGGTGCTCGCTAACAACACTTGCATCCAACAGTCTGTTAAAGGCTACACGGGGGACTTTTGTCATGTCAGCGTGCTTCCTATGCCCAGGATAGAAAGCAATGACCGCCCAGTGCGATGTCAGGCTGCCGACCTTCGGATGATTGTGTGCACGTACGTTGAACTTATTTTCGCACCGCACGTAGCCAACCGTTCTAATCGCGGGCGCGTGGCTAATCGGAGGTGCGCGTGTGCGCCGCCGCCGTATGGGCCGTATGCGCGAGCCTGCTCGCCGCTGATAATCAGGCAAATTGGCAGCCTCCCTCTCGCTGCTGCAGAATCGGCGCTTTTCCAACGCACCGCGCTGCGTTGTGCCCCCCTCGCGCCGGGCGCGTTTTCTCCGGATGCTTGCGGTTTCCTCCCGAGCGCGGAAATCCTCACCTCCCCAAAGCAGGATCTTCCTGCGGGAGAGTCTTGAGACTCGTTGCGGCCTTCCTGAGTTCGGGAGAGTCGCGATGAGCGGGTTGGAAGGAGAGGGAGGAGGAATTAGAGTACGTCAGTAGTACCGTGCGAACGTAGGCAACTGTCAAGTCAAAATGTCTCGCTGCTCGGGGACGAGGGATGGACTCTGAATACGGCACCACCTTCGTTAACGCAAGGTAACCGTTGCTGCTGGGAGAAAAAACTAATTACAAACTCGGACATTTTACTTTGGTTAAATTGTTCCTTCCACCCCACCCCGCCGCCCCCCCTTATATGCACTGCTCCCGATCGTCACCCCTATCGTGGAAGGACAGCGAGCCCGGACGCCCTCAATCGTTTTTTGGAGGGTGCATTACGCCGAGCTTGGAACACGCGCTGTCCGATATTTTGTCCCTCCTTGTCTAAATTCACAACTGTATTTAATGACACATTTAAATATTCACGCAATCTAACCCCCCCCCCCTCCCCCCCCAAAAAACCTGTATTATAGATGTATTTTGGGTTCTTAAATGACGATTAAAAAAATATTTTTAAAAACAAGATTTGGGGCACTGTTCATATGTCTTGACGGTCCTGAGCCAGTGGTGGAAATTCCACGTTCATTTGGCAGAGGCCAGTCTCTCCAGCAGCACAACGACTGTCAGCTTTACCACAAAGCGTTGCTCATGATGTGGCCTCTGTCGGGATGATGGTAGAAGGGCCGAGTGGCGCCTTGATCGCCATTGGAAGTCACGAACCTCTGACATAGAGCCACGTCAGTCAGCCAGATACGTTCCACTTCACATCCTCTCTCTCTGTCTCGCTTTCGCGTGGCGTTTGAAGAGCAACTGACACGACGTCGGTGTGCACTGTGTGAAGTCGAGGGAAGGGAGTTCGAGAAAATGAGGGCAGCAGAAGAGGAGAGGCGACCTCCAACCACATTACCGACCCTGATCAGGGGGGTGGCACTCGGGTTGGCCACCCGCCCGCGTTTGACCCGGACGGCCCGGCGATCGGCAGTTGCGTTTAGGCGGCAGGAATCGCTTACGTGGCGAGGCCCGACGCCGGTATTGCGTCGAAATGCATCGCGGCTTACAGCGCGGCTACGATGGATCTTGGCTGCCGGAGAAATACGCCTTGGGTTTGGCTTCCTGGAGGGAAAAGGTGGACAACCGTTTGGCGATGGCGGCGAGACACAGGCGGTTGGTTCGGTGCCATCGGTGCGGCAGGCAAGCGTGTGACCTGGCCACCACCTCCACCATTGGTGGCCGTTTGAACCCCAACGTGTGGCTTTTCGTAGCCAGCGGTGGCTCAGCGGAGGGCGCCGTGGTTGACGAGATGTTAAATGCCTCACCTGGTGTGCAGGAGGTCGTGAGTTCGATCCCGACCCTGACGCCTTCTGTGTATTTGGGGTTTGCGTCTCTCTCTCCCTCTCACTCCGTGGTCGCCTGAATTTTCTTTCTTCGGGCCCTCCAGTTTGTTCACCTCCACATTGATTATAATCAACGTGCGTTTAGAGTATTTGGCTACTCTCAATTTCCGCGTGATAAGCCACTTCATTAGGCCAACATTTGTGGACAGGTCGCTTTTGAAAAGGAGCTACATAGCTCAGTGGGCCTTACGTGGTGAAATTAAAATAGTTGAAGTCGTTAAAAATACAGTAGTTAGTTTACCCCCCACTGGTTTTCCCCCCTGCTCCGTCCCTTTTCTTCCCCCAGTATGTTAGTTACATTACCCCTTACCCCTTCCCCATATAACATCTTCATACCCCTGCAGGTGGTCCCCACTTGGGTAGGACAGTGAGCCCATTCCCCCCCCGCCCCACCCCCTTCTCAAGCTCCTTTCGTGCCGAAATCGGGCTTGGTGTTTCTGAGTTGCGATGAAAACAGAAAAACAACGTTTTTTTTGCTTTGTTGGGAGCCGCCGCTTGTGCCGCTGCTGCCGCCGCCACTACCGCGTGCCAGCTGACTTTCTCAGTTGCCTCTAGCATCCTTTTGTGCTTGCCCAACACCCCCCCCACCCCCCTTTTCCTCCACGCCCGCCCATCCTCCGTAGCCCCCCAAAGCCTTATTTGCGTACAAACACAATTGTGAGCCTGCCGTCGGTCTAAATTATGCATCCAAATCGTTTGGATCTCGATTGTACACTCACTCACTCACTCCACCGCTCCACGCACCCCTTTGTCGGACTTCGTTTTTTGTTTTCGCCGGCGAGGCTGACGGGTTGCACTTTATCGCTTGCATGACGGCAGACGGTTCAATCAGTGTTCTGTGATGAACATTTTACAAACGCGCGAATGAATGTGCGTGGGCCCGTTGTCTGCCACCTCGACGAATGAAGGCTTCGGTGTACGGACGCGGTCGTGAAATCCCGAATAACGCTTTGGGAGTTTGCGGTCGTGGCTGCTGGTTGTGTCGAGTGAGTGGACAATGTCTCACCGTGACAGAACAAAGTTGTCCGGATCATTACATTGTAGGATCGTGACAGGTGACAGCGGCATCGGAAGGCCGTCATCCAGCAGTGGATTCACCATGGCTGATGATAATGATGAAAATAAATATTTATACGAAACAACTATAAACATTTTCACTTATTTTGTGTAAAACTAATTTCATCGTGGGAAGTATGGCACTTCCCATCATGTAGCTTTGCTTTGACGTTTGATAATTTTATTTTTAAAATGAAATTAGTTCGCTAACATATTTTAAAAAGTTCCTCTTGACACTCAGTGTCTACAGATGGAACATTCATCGCGTGCAGATTCAAACCCTGTTGGCGTACAGCGTTTATTGTGATAATTCATCCTTCTGGATGATATCCAAAAAGAACACCACTAACATGCACTCGACACTATGGGATCCTGCGGGGAATTCAATAAAATTCTAAAGATATAAAAAAAACAATCCTGTGGGATCTCAAAGGGATGTGGGTTGTTATTTAATTGCAATATCTGCAAGTGTTTATGAGCATGTGTGGAGACGGTCAATTTCCAACCAGGCACAGCAGTGGTGAGATGTTAACTCCCTCGCCTGGTATGCACGAGGTTGATGGTTTGATCCCGAGACCCTGACGCCTGTATATTTGGAGTTTGCATGTCTCTCTTCCCGTGTATTTTTTCTCCGGTCCTCCGGGGTTTTTCGCTGTACATTTAGAAACGTGCGTTTAGAGTGTTTGGCTGCTAGAAATTTTCTACGTGATAAGCCACTTTGTTGAGCTTTCATTTGTGGCCAGTCCGCTTCTGAAAAAAAAAGCTGTATAGTTCAGTGGGCCTTACCAAATAAAACAAAATAGGAATAATAAAAATTTAATTTGTTGGGACCCACAGACACTTGCGGTCCACTACCTCAAGAGTTGACGTTATGACCGTAAGTTATTCCCACACAAAGATTCATATTTACAGATTGCACCAGATTTTGTCCTTTGGGTCAACATTTCCAGTGTCTTGCTGGTAAAAGTTTTAACACATCGTACGCCCCCTTAAGCATTACAGTACATTATGACCCACTGATTCACGTATTCAGGTCATAATGTACTGCCTGCCTTGCTTAAATTGGCTTCTCAAGTGTTGATGAGTTCTGTGTCAGTCACCAATTATTGCATTTTAACAGATCATATTATCTTCGGCTTTTTGCTTAAATTTGGACGGGGAAAAAATCTGATGTTAATAGTTTGAAAATATTACTGTGATTGACATGCGATGAACGAACGCTCTTTGTAGGGCATGTACATGGGGTGTCGCAAGTGGGGATGTTTTCTAACACTGAGTAGTGCACTGCTCGCTACAGAGTTCCAAAGAGACATTTCCTGATATCGCGACATGATGCCGATACACACAATTGTATTATAATTGGGGACAACAAAATAAGCAGCCGATAAAAAATATAAAAATAGCAGATTTGACGCATTGTTTTCTTTTTCAATGTAAGCAGTGTCTGGTTTTAGGCAGTGATGTTGTGTTTTTGCATTGCTGAGTAATTTGTGCACTGCGCTACAGACCCAGAGACCTAAGTTCGATTCCCGCTCACAGCCAACTTCAGTGACAAATTTCTGAATCGGTCCTGGGCCTCCCCTAGGACGACTCAGCCCTAACTGAGTACCTGGTGTGGTGTATAAGCATCAGCACTGGGGAGACAAAGGCCAAGGTGCTTGCCACCCACCCCCTCGTGTACCGTTCCGGCCTTAATACGTGCACACGAACGGCACTTGCCCCAAAAAGTCTGTTGAAGGCTACTTGGATTATCTGTATCTCTCGTTCGTGTCTGTGTATGTTCCTGCCCACCGAACGTGTTAAGAAAAAACCACACACAGGATGCACAACACTCAGAAAAATTCCGAATCCTCCAACCATCACCCTGCTGCTGGAAGTGCTAGAGTATTGACACGGGCGACACATCGTCCACTGCATTCATTGTGTGTTTGGGTGGGTGGGGGGGTTGGGGGCGGTAGGGGGGGGGGTCGCTTGGAGGATGGGCAAAAAAATTGCACATTCAGCCAAACACGTGGAATTCCACGCTTTACAATTTGCATAATGGTCATGCTGGCTGCTTGCGAGCGAGAGCGAACGTGATCCTAGCGTTGCTGGGAGGGGGAAGCGAGCGGCGATTACGACTGTGAAATGCCAACTATGCCAGCCAGCAGGCGTATGCATTTCCCCCCCCCCCCCTTTTTGGCGCTCTCCTGATATGTGCCCGCTTTTAATTTTGCCAGGCACTTGTTTTGTGTGGGATTTGGGTTGGGCTGGGTGAGCTGGTTTGTCATCGACATGCACATCTCTGGTTCGTGAGTGGCTGGGAATATCGGCGGGTGATATGAGGTGGCGGTGGCTTGGGCAGACCTTTATCCAGCAGTGGATTGAGCTTGGCTGATGATGACGGTGGTGAGGCATCGACCCCGCGGCGTCTCCGGCTGTGAATTTAATCAAGCACTCATTTTGCGCCAATGGTTAAATTATTACCGCAATGATCATCATCGTCATCATCATCGACACCAACATCATCGTCACCGTGAGCATCATCGATAAGTGTAGATATTTGCAACGTAATAAATTGCACTACGATCAAGCAATGCGAAATTATAATTGTTTCCATGTAGGCTTTGGCGGCTGACCTTATAGCAAATGACCTCAATGACCCTGACTCCACATGCACCCATCCCCCCCCCCCATCAAAGGCGGCTGCCTCATTGACCCACTGCTTCCTCTGCTCCTCATCCTCCGGTTAGACTCCAAAAGCCTGAAGCCTTTTCCAAACGCGACGCAACCTTGATGCATTGCGGTTCCTGTTGGGCGATATTGTGCGTTCATTGCACGCGATTTGTACGTGCGTGTTAATTCTAAAGTTAAACCAGAGTGCGCGTGCATTGTACAGCCCGTGCAGTACGTACGTTTGGTGCGTGTATATTTGTAACATTTTGGAAATGCACGTGGTGTCTGAGAGCCTCGAATGAGCTGAGGTAGACTCGCCGAACGTGAGTACTTGATGCGCCGTTGGCAAACACCAACGGTGGGGAGACAAAGGCGGCTGGGTGTGTGTGTTGCTGTCCACACTATCTGCGTACAGGCCTGTGTCACCCTGAGTAGGTGCTCGCTGACGACGCATCTCCAGACAGCCGTTATGTCCTCAATGGTAGATGATCTTTACACACGCGTTGTATGTATGTGTGCACACACACGTGTGTGTGTGTGCGATGCGTATTCTACACAAAATGCATGCGTTTGTATTCGAGCATATGCGTGCACTATCGCTGTACCGTATAACGTCCACGTTCGCTCAGAATGCCCTCTAGGGCGCTGCAGGCGTCTGTGTACACGTGGGTGGGTTGCGTCGTTCCGTAGATGATTTGGCACGAGGCGATATGCACAGGCACTGACATGGCACGCGCGTGTGCCTGGGTACGGACGCAAGCGGTCCGTGAGCCCAGTCGGTGGAACAACCCACGGGGTTTTTTCAGAAGCAGAGAAAAAAAACGTCTAAATGAGAAGAGCGATTGAGGAAAAAAAAATGTTTTGTTTCAATGGGGAAGAGAGAATGTTTAACCAGATCCTCTTTCCCAGGCAATGGGCAGCTGTAAGCAACTGTCGCCTAAATCTGCTGATGCTCGTTTCCATGGCTACCTCTTCCCCCACAATCCCAATCCCTCCAACCCTCTTGTGTCTCTCTCCCCCCCTCCCCTCCTCTCTCTCCTCCACTCCGCCTTTTGATTTTTTTTCCCCCCTCTCACCCTCCGCTCCGCTGTGCTTCGTCTCGGAAACCGGTCTTTGTCCGTCGCATTATCTCGCAATGAAAATTTAACAACCGTTGAAGATTTCTGCTCGTTGTATTTCTCGGACGGGCGGGCGGGCGCATGGTGTTTGGCGGTGCTGAAGGGAGAGCTCATTCGTCCGCCCGTTCGTTCGTTCAGATAGCCGGGGCGGTGGATTTGCCCTAGCGGCCGGCGGATTTGTTTGTTTATTTATTTATTCGCCTATTCCGTCCTTCACCCCCGGCTCACGATGCTGAAAGCGACTCGGGTTAGAATGCATGCGGCGTGAAAAAAAAAAACCTTGCAGCAAAAGGGGGCTGGGGGGGGTTGTGAGCAGCAGCAGCAGCGGCGTTGGTGGCAGAGCTATGCGCGTGACAGGGCTGGCTCGGGCTCCATTGCGTGCGAGCACGCGCGTGCGCAGGCACCGCTGCCTGCAAAATCGAGCGCGCTAATTCCCGTTAAGAAAACCCGGTGCGGCTGGTAGCTTCGCGATTAACAAAACAGATTTCTCTATATATACCGCGTGTGAGCAAAAATAAAAAAAGAATATAAACCCGCCTCCACCGCTTCCCAATTGGTGATATAAGACAGAGAGAGAGAGAGACAGAGAGATATAACATTCTCCACACCGCGATACGAGGCCCAGAGCGTCAAGACATTGCACGGTGGCCAAAAGAGAACGACTTGCCCTCTTGCGGGATTCCTGAGCGCCGGGTGCCATTCATGGCCGTTGCACAGCCGGTCTCCGGGCTGCGGTAATTCGTACATTAGTCTCACGGCTGAGCGAGCGAGCGAGGGGGCGAGCAAGAAAAGCGGTGCAAGCTAGCCGCGAGCCCGTGGTGAAGCCGTCCAAAGAATACTCGATGACTCCGCGCCCGGGGCCGGATTGCCGACTGCTACTGGCGTCCGTCGGTGTCGGGAAGCGGGCGGCCAGTCGGAGAGGCGTCTCGGATGCAGAGTTTGTGCCGCGTGCGACGGCCGATACCGAAACGATCTCGGGGCCCTAGGCTACGGGAGCCAGAGGTACGTGCGCGCGTCCGAACATCAACAACGACGACGTGCGTGCACACGCCACGCTTTGCGTGAGTCCAAGGGGTGGGGAGTAACCACGGGGCACTGCTCAAGGCAAACGTTGCGGGTTCTTGTTACACCTGCCGCCGCAAAATGAAAATTGCGGAAGGCTCGTGTGGAATTTTAATAAGCAAACCCATTCCGTGTATTCCACGCGATTCGTTTTCGGGAGGCGGCATTCGGGTTTGATAATGGGAATGCCTTTCTCAGCAGGAATGTGTGTGTGTGTTTATCGAACGTCTGAGGTTCATCGCTTCATAGCCAGCATCAGCGTCTGATAAGATTTCTCTGCATGAATATCACGGCAAGTGCCATATGTTGGCAATGAGTCAATGATTTGACCCACTGCTTGTAAAAGCGATTGTTTTCCTGTCTCAAATTTGCATGATGACCAGCATTCTTAAAATGTCGCTTCTGTGGAATTAACCCAGTAATAATTTTGTAGACAACAACAGAGCAATTGATCTAAATGATGATGGTAATGATGATAGAGCTACACGTGTATATATATGTTTTATTTTACACATTTTTATGGAAATATTTATCAGTGCTAGTTAATCGGTTTCTAATTTTACCCAGGAAAACGTCTCTCAGCTTCAAGATCATCTTTTTTCAGGGGGGTTCTGCTTAGTCCCATGCAAACTCAGTGCCAGGAGAAAACCAACATGTATCACATTTCTTTTAATCAACTTATGGCCATTTAAGTACGAAAACCTATCTCTCAGACGTGAACGCAAACGCTTGCGCATTCGTGGTAGATAACGAAGTGTGTGAAGGTGAACATGGCAAAAAATGTAACGGTGCAGCTCTGAAAAATTCACTCTTCACGCCACTGCTGCTGGAAGACGAAACTGCAGAGGCCCACTAGAGGGTATTTGTTGGCCTACTCTTCCGCAGCAGCCAGACGTCTTGGGAGGGTAGATGCGGCACGTGTGCACGTACAAATATGCAATTTCCCTTTTACCTGTTTTGTATATTAAACGCATTGTAATTGTACTTCCAAGGCAGGGCACAGAACATTGTTAGGAGACCAGGTTTTAAATTAGTTTTTCAAAGCTACGGACAAAACAAGAGAGAAAATTGGCGCTTCTGGAATAACACTCGGCAGACATCTGTACAACCGGGCTCAGAATACGAATTTTTTTAGCTGCAACTGGGATAACTTCGCACGTGTTATGTATGTCATGCTGTAATAGCCTGAATTCAAATTTGAATGGCGCCTTTGTACTTTCGACCGACTAAATCGCTAGCTGTTGGGAAATGTGACAACAAACGAATTCTCAATCAGGGCATTCAAATGCTGCATTGGAAATGATTGCAACTGGGAGATTGTATTTCCTTTCCACTGATGCTGGAAATGGGAAACATTTTTTATCTTGCGATGCTAGAAAAATCTAAAAGTATTGTGTCTCTGCTGAAAAAATCAACGAAGGGTTATTCTCTATGGTCATCAATAGCAGAATGTAGCCATGTAAAATTAAATGGCAAATGGTAACCAAGGTTTCCTTCTCGAAATTAAGTGCACGACTGACCATAGCGATGGCGAGATGTTACGTCTCTCGCCCGGTACGGTGGTGGGGAAAAGTGTGGGAACTTCCACCCTTTCCAAGATATCTGGCCAGCGCGGTTGCATAGGCCAAACATAGCCTCAAGAATTGCTCTCTAGATCTGCCTCTAGCAGAGGCCCTCCCAGCAGCAGTGACGTGAGCAAGACATTTCAGGGCTGCACTTTTACATTTGTACAAGTGGCATCGGTTCACCTACTGTTATAGAGTGCTCCATCACATGGCTGCTCAGTGTGTCTTCTTGCATTCGAAATATGATTATCGGAGGGGCAGAGCAGAGAAGGTCACTGTGGAATTAGCCTATAATTGATTGCATTGCCATTATGAGTCACGGTTTGTTTGTGTGAATGACCCGTTGCTGTGTTGTTTGGACCGTGCCGAGTATTTCTCCCCCGAGGGAGAGGGCGCATTGGACTGGCGGGGTTGAGTCTGATCAATGCAAGCAGCCGCTGTAGAGAGAGAGGGCACCGTGATGGTCACAGGCCAACCAAAAGAGTCCTCCTGCAGCTCGTACGATTGTTTGGGTGGAGCCCATCTCCGAGGTTGGTCCTGAGTCAAAGGTAGAAACACCACGTTCCTATGGCAGGGGCCGGTACCTCCAGAGGACAACTACCGTTGGCTTCTCACCAAGCGGTGCAGCCTCAAGTGGTACTCAGTTTACACACTCTGGAGAGATGATGATGATGATGATCTGAAGAGATGATGATGGAGAGATGATGATGATGATGATGATGATTTCGCACCTCTGATTAGCACGGTTGGTTACGTACTATGCGAAAGAAGTTCAACATACATACATACATGATGATGCTGAATTATAAATTACGATGATGATGATGATGATGGCGTTGTTGATGATGGTGGTGGTGGTAATTTTGATGATGGTATTTGCTGATGATGATGGTAACAATAATAACTCAAAATTACAGTGATAACATTTTGGGGCATTTGAACTCACAGTCAAATCATCGAGATCTCTGCTGATGAACCAACTGACCAGACTGACCCCAGCCACACTCACATATTACGGAGATTACACGTGAAGACAATCCCAGTGTGGATATACCCAGGTAAACTGCAGTTAAGTGGAAGGGCCAAAGATGAGCAAATCAGCCCGCACTAAAATGATTACTTCGCTTGATTCATTGAAATGCTAGGTTGCATGCCTGCGGCGAAAATCAATGTGGCCCAGTTTTAAATGACTGCGAGCTGACAAATTTTCCAGGCAAAATCCCACCATTCTAACACTCCTTTTCCAAAACCTCGTTCACACCTTCCGATATATTGACTCTTCCACAAAGGAAAATAGTCTGTGGCCTTCGTTTTGTCCCACGTGGATTAATTATCCTCTCCTCCATGGATTATCTAAACACATAGTCACCACATGTCAAATGACAAATAATTCTTCCACTCGGCTACTTATTCAGCCCCGTAACGTCAGGGGGCACTGGGGGTGACCGAGCCCCCCCTACTGATGACTCAGGCCCTCCTTTCTAGACCCTCACAGCAGAGTTGGGCGTCGCAAGCCTTAACTTGTATGCATTCTCCATCGCTTCGATTGCCGATCTCCCAGCGTGGGAGTGAAAACAAAAAGGGCGAACCTTCTTGGCTCTTTCGGTAAAGTTCTTCACCTGAGGACAGCTGCTTGCGTTGTGGCCGAAACGTCGTGAGAATTGCATTTTATTATGTTTAATTTTTATTCTTTTATTATTTCCCTTCTACGTGACTTTACCGAAAGAACCAAGAAGATGAATCCCTGCAGTCACGAAAGCTTTAAATCGAAAAAAGGGCGAATTTATGTAATCCCTTTGCCTTCGTCTACACAGCAGCATGAATGTGTGCACCAGAATTGATCATTCGGCGGGTCGCATGTGCTTTGGTAAAGAGTGGGTACTCCCACCATTGCTCTCTGAGAGAGGTTCTGTGGAGCTCGCTTGAGCGGGAATGTCTTCCACCGGCAGTGGGGCATGAGCAACCAATGTGCAGGGCTGCACGCCTGATGAAAGCAATCGACGGGACGTAGCTCAAGAGCACGTGAGTTCATCCGTGCTGTCCGGACAGAGATGTGGGAGAATGAGCCGCAGACTTGCCGTGTTTCTAGGTGCAAAGGCAGATGGAAAGTCGGTGCTCTGTCGTCGTTATTATCCAGCTGGGGTGACCTGCGACTCGGCACGCCGCTAACGGCCACCGCCGCCCTCCGCCACTGATAACGACCCGTGCATACGCGAGCACGCGAGCACGCGAGCACAAGACAACGACAGCCTCCACATACTTTTTTGGGGCAAGTGCTGTTAGCGAGCACCTATGAAGGCCGGCACGGCACACGAGGTGGTGGGTGGCCGCCTTTGTCTCCCTCGTGGCGATGTTTACACACCACACTAGGTACTCGTTTGAGGTTGAGTCGACCTAGGGGAGGCCCAGGATGAGTTCAGATATTCGTCACTGGTGTTGGCCGTGAGTGAGAATCGAACCCGGGTGGCGGGGTTCGGAGCGCAGCTCGCTAACCACTCCCCATCGCACGTACACACACTTGCGCACACTTCTGCACGCGCACACGCGTGCAATAGACTTCCGAATCCAGGGGCAGCATGGTATACGAGGTTTTTTGTTGTTCCGTGGCGCGAGTTCGTCATCACGTGATGGGTTTGAGCTCATAATCTTTAAAGCACGAGTGGATATTCTTTGCAATTTTCTCTCTGGGAATTTTCAAACGGACAAAGAGTAAATCCCTTCATATTACAAATCACTCGGGGTTTCCGTGCGTTTCCAGCCAGTTCTACGTGTGTGTGTGTGCGTGTAAATGACTGTCAGTTTGTCTTTTTATTAAGGAGACTTCATAGGGAAATGCAAAGCCACAGGCTGACTACTTTTCAACGTGCAAATGCCAAGCGTTGGTATTTTTGCGTGGTTGTGCAGCGCCTATCACGCCAAAATACTGCGAGGCAGGGTCGATGAATCGCTGAGAAAACACCATCTGCCATATACACTCGGGAGCATATAGGCAGCGAGGTGCCTGCATGAGGCAGTACAGCAAATATGTTGCTGACCTATTTCTACACACCTTTAGCATTCTTCCCTGGCATGCGTAGGGTTTTCTACGCACGCGTAGGCTTTGAGAGCATTTGGCTGCTATAAATGTCCACGTGATAAGCCCCTTCATTGAGCTATCATTTGTGGCCAGGTCGCTTCTGAAAACGAGCTGCATAGCTAGTTGGCCTTACCTGGTAAAATAAAATACAATTGTTGATTAACATTTCTTTGGACACTGGTTTCCTGAAAAAGATAGATAAAAAATAACATGTATTATATATACGCCCTCTAAAGAGTAGTTTGAGTATTTAGGATAATCATACTCTCTCAAAATGTTTGTGTAGGCCCATCCAAGTCTCCCCATTTTCTCCAGCCACGCGCATACTCAGTGTAATAGCGGGGGGCAATGCAGACAGCTGCCTGGTGGTAAAAACTGAAAACTGGGCCATAGGTGGCCCTGAGGACAGATATTTAAACTGTGCCAGCAGGATTATCGGAGAATAAACGACGGACAGCCTCGGCACGTGAGCCATGCGTGTACGTTTAACAAAAAATACGCACGCATGCGGTGCACCAAATAATAACGGTCAACGGAAATAATTCCACCCTCTTGGTTGCTTTGCTTATCCTCTTTGCAAAAGGTTCGTGCAATCCTTCTGCTGCGGGAGCTTCAGCAAGAATCAAATTGCGTACTCTATAATGCTGGATGATTATTACATTTGGAGTGGTCAGGGCAGGGCAATATCAGCCTGTTCATATATCTCTGCTTCTCAGTCTGCTTGGCTGTGTTTTTGTCTGCCTGTCTGTCTTTCTATCTTCTCTGCTTGTCTGTCTCCCTGTCTGTCTATAATCTCACATCTCGTTCTTTTGTCTGCATATCTTCCTGTATGTTTCTGCGTCTGTCTGTACGTTTCTTACTTCGCTGGGTGTTTGTCTGTCGCTATGCCTGTTGCAAGCCCATCCTTTATAAAGTCTGGGTGACCTTAAATTCTTCGTAAATGCCAGTGAGGCTCGTGTGCACTGAATGCTAAACGCGTGCAAGGGACCGTCTTTGCGTGCAAGTGTGTGTCTACTGTGAGCAAAAACGTCGCCAGACGTTGAAAAGGAGGGCCTTAGCCAACGCCTAAAAAGAAAAACGAAATTCTCTTTCAAAGTCATAGCATTGCCGTGGCTGAATTACGATTCACAGCCACTGCGGTGGTACAACGATGGCCGATTCTGAAAACTCTTATGAAGTCTTCCAGAAACGAATTTGTGTTTTACCTCTGTTGGTTATACATACCCTATGAGCGTGATTCTCTCGAGCTTCTCTGCTAGTGGGCAGGCCCTTCCTCCAGCAGTAGCACACGAGCAAGCAATCGCAGGGCTGAACATTTACTTTTTCTATTAGTCAAAGGTGGTGAATATGGACTGAAGACGCTGGCAAGAGTTGAGTGCATCTTATGACAAACTAAATTATTTTAATTTTATCCGGTAAGGCCAACTGAGCTATTAAGTAATTTTTTCAGCAGTGACCTGGTCACAAATTATAGCTCAACGAAATGGTTTATCGCGTGGAAATTTATAATAGCAGCAGCCACATATTCTTCACGCACGATTCAAACCACGGGGAGAGAACATGCAAACTCCAGATATACAGGCAGGCGCCAGGGTTGGGATCGAACCCACGACCTCCTTGAATGCCAGGCGAGGGAGTTAACATCTCGCCACCGTGGTGCCGGCTCGTGGACTGCCTCGTTGCGGGCGTGAGCGTGGAGGCGGAGATGCGCGTCGCGCGCCGCGTGTGTGTACGTACGTGAATGTGTGTACGAATGCACGTACGTAGCCAACCGTTGCTAATCGGAGGGTGCGGAAAAATCTAGGGCACGATGGACCCGAGCCACGTCCCGCGACGCCTTGCACACAATGGGCACGAGTCTACCCGCAGCCGCCGGGGAGAGACGGGGGGGGGGTGGAAGAACCGGCGCGCAAATTCCGTAAAAAAAAAAACTCCGCCACGCTCGGCGCGTGTCGACGCTACCAGCGCCGGAGGCGAACGCGCTGCCGTGCCTGGGCACCGTCGGGCAGGACAAATGTGTGTAATTTAAACTTCTTTTGCACCGTACGTACTAAAATAATGGATGGGTTTCGGCCACGGTGCCGATGAAGCCTTCTCAAGCGCCGGGCAATTCAGCGTTGCTGCACGAGGCGCAAACTTCGGTCAGTTGCGATCCGGGCCGGATTCGTTGGAGCACTTGTTGTCGTACCTGATGGTGGTGGAGCACTTGTTGTCGTACCTGATGGTGGTGGAGCACTTGTTGTCGTACCTGATCGTGGTGGAGCACTTGTTGTCGTACCTGATGGTGGTGGAGCACTTGTTGTCGTACCTGATCGTGGTGGAGCACGGACCTTCCACTTCTTTGGACTCGATAGAATGCAACGTAGAGCAATCGGGTCGATTGACGATCCGACAACACGCCCATCTGCTCCGGTCCCTCAGGTAGCCAGTGGTCAGTCGCCTGCTCGTCACTCTTCTTTTGCTGCTACCACTGTCAATGTTGCCATGAAACTTCACCCGTTGATTCTCACCCACTACTCCACCCATGGTTGACTGTTGTGTCTTGTCTATAATTGTTCTACCACCACTCATCCAGGTCACAGTGCTTCTCTTTCGGGTTATTTCCTCGCACTGCTCCACTTTGGACTTCACACCCCAATGTCTCTAAAATGTGGATTTGACTGACACGTGACAGGTACCTTGACAGCAAGGGACATGAGAAAGTATAATATCCATAGCGTGGATAAGGGTTCCAACTTGAATGTACCTCAGAAGTGGTTCTGTGATATCACATTCCTGAGGCCATTCCCGAACATGGGATCATCACAATTTCCCACAATATAGTGCGTTTTATCTCACGACTATGCGGCTAAGGGACGAATTTTTTTTTTATATTATCACGTCTGCATGATTGCCAGCGAAATACGACTGTAATTAACAGTGCATCTTTGTTACATTTAATAATAATTACAATTGATTTTTTTCACTTTAACAAAAAACGCATTATGTTATATATGAACAGTATTTATTAATAAAATGACTAGCCCAGTGCAATTGTCTATTGTGCTGTCAATATTTGTCACATCCACAATTGATGTGGCCTGTTGCCTCAGGCTGCTGTGCGATATCACACTGTCTAGGTCAAAAGGTCAAGGTGGTTTGTGACAGCACAGCCCCTTAATTACGTGAACTATTATTGTTGCAGTACGCTCGTTAACATGATCATAAAAATGATCATTAACATGATCATTAAAATTACATCAATAATGGGTCGCGGGCCCCTTTCTCAATCCGCTGCTAGAGGAAGGCCTTCCCACCTCGTATTGGTTGTGGGGGATAGTTGACCATACTTCACCATGCTGGCACAAAATGGACTACTCTTGTGAACGCATGGTGATGATGGTACTGGTAGTCATGGTGATGATGGTACTGGTAGTCATGGTGATGATGGTACTGCTACTCATGGTGATGATGGTACTGTTACTCATGATGATGATGGTACTGGTAGTCATGGTGATTATGGTACTGGTATTCATGGTGATGATGGTACCGGTACTCCAGGTGATGATGGTACTGGCTGGAATGCCAACGATGATGTTGATACCAATGGTGGTGGTGGTGGTGATAGCGGCTGTCTTTAGACACCATGCCAATGAACACACAGTACGACCAATAAACTAATCGCAAATTGGACATTATGTTTTGGAACATAATTAGAATCAAACAATACGATGAATGGGAGCAGTAAATGATGGGCAATGGTTTTGGCATTTCAAGTGACATTTCCTGAAAGCCAATTGCCTGAAAATCAAAATCCTCTCCACGGAAAGTACAAAACTGTTCCTTATGTGTATTAAGAGCTAGTTGACCGAGGCAATTACTTTATACAATATATGCAATTATTATTGATTGATTATAATCATGGGTCGAAGTTTTTATTGAGGTCCTCCGTTGTAAACGTTTTTAACGGAGTTATTTTTTTTAAATAACAACACCGTGATTTATGTCATTGTAATCAACGGTCACGATTTATTTCATATTTATTAATTATAAATCAATGGTAAGTGGGGCCACTGCGGTTCAAGTGCAGAGTCAATCGGGCGCCGTCGCGAGCACCGGCGGATTCCAAAGCCACGCTTGCAGGGAACACTCTCGCCGCTCTTACCTATGAAACACGACAGCTGTGAGATCACCCGGCCACACACGCGCATAAGCGATAACAAACAGAAAATGTACAATATATCTCAGGACGCCGGCTTGTAAACGCAATACACACTTGACTTCAAAAACACACGAGCGTTTCCTTTATTGCCATTGGAACAGGGAAGAGCCACTGCGCTGTACAAGTCCTGCCACTGAAGGCTGTCTCGCCAGTCACTGTCCTCCCTGTCTCGTGATGAACGCAGATAATTAAAGAATTTGGATCCGCCGGGTACAATTTCTCTGGCAAATGCGTTCGAAATTGGGGTTGCACGGAAGGCAAGAGGTGGCTCTTTGGCAACGTAATGCCCCGTCCGCTTTGCTCGGCTCCGACCAATTGGAGACAACTGGCGAGTTTACGAACGATTCCTCTATTATGTTTGATTTAAAGCTTTCGTGACTGCAGGGATTCATATTCTTGGTTCTTTCGGTAAAGTCACGTAGAAGGGAAACAATAAAATAATACAAAAATATAACAATAAATTTCTCACGACGTTTCGACTGCAACACAAGCAATCATCATCAGGAAAAACACAGCAAGAAAATGTTCTTGCCGTGTTTTTGTGTTTTTCACACCTGATGATGATTGCTTGTGTTGCAGTCGAAACGTCGTGATAATTTTATTGTTTTATATATTTTTTTATTTTGTTTCCCTTCTACGTGACTTTACCGAAAGAACCAATAATATGATTCCTCTTTTGTTCGTTTTTGTGATCGCTCGGAACGTGAAACCCCCTTGGTGCGGTGCATCACTCTGGACCAAACTGCTGCAAGGCAACAGTTGGCAAGCAGATTATGCGATTTGATTCATTCAAGCGGGGGATGGGATAAAATGTTCCCAAGGAGACACTTGGGAACAATTAAGCAGGATGCAGCGCATTCATGTCTTGAAACAACAATAATAATAATAATACTCACCATCATCATCGAATGCATAGCGACATTCATGCCGGACTAAAAGATTGACATAAATTCTGAATTCACAACAGATTTTTCGCAATTAGTAATCGTAATTTTTAACGCTCTAATAACGTGCGTCGGAGGCCGGCGATGATGACTTGTGACCCGAGGTTTTGCACGCCAGCCACCGACCAAGACCATTCCTAATGGGTTTTAGCTCAGCAGCTTTGAAGGCAGCTGCGTCAGGGTTGAATTTCACCGGAGCAAAAAGTGGGGAGGGGGGGGGAAAGAAAAAAACACAAGAAGAAAATTGCTCTTCAAGCTCATTGCTTTAAGGCATCAAATGAGCCTCTGCAGACTCACGAATTGGGTATTTCTGGAAACGGCCACGCGGTCCGAAACGCAGCGGCTCCGGTTTCTGCCGTCACTCTGCTGTACAACAGCAGCTCCTGCTCCGCTGGATCCACATCCAGCCGCCGTTGGTGGCGATTGAACCTGACGGGATGTCTACGGTCGCGAGCGCGCACGGTGGCAGCGGCGGCGTTGTCGTTTGAAATCTCGGAGCTTTCCCGCGGCTGCGTCACTCTTGGCCAGTGGCTTTCTGGGTTTCGGAATATTGTTGTTGAACGCTAAGAATCCTCAATTGCGCCGATTTAGTCTGGGTTTCTGCGAGCCTTATTCCATTCTATTGCGTTCACGTGTGCACGCGTGCTCGTGGTTTTGCACGCTTGTTTAGGTGTCTATATACAGTCATTTCAATTGTAAACAAGCGGTGACACTGTAATGCTGCCAGGCTTTTGTGACGTCGTGCGAGTTGGGATGTCACAACACCCCATGCGGAGTTGACTCACCGGTGACAAACGCTGATTCGTACACTTGTAGACTAATTAACAAAGATATACCGACAAGAAGCCAGTTAGCCAAGTCAGACCTAATGGAAACCAAGCAGTAGAGCGAATAAAGATGAAACGGATCCTGTTTGTTCAATTGTTGAGTATAAAGTTAGCCAACCGATGTCAATGTTTCATAATTCATTGTGGCTTCATAGGACCACATTTAATGTTAAACGATCACTCTCTGCAGCAGTGCGAATTTGCACACTCATGCAGACAGACAGGCAGACAGCTATCATGTTGTGAACATATAAATAATATATATATACAAACACAGACCGTGTTTTGTTTGAAGTTTACCCCAGTACAGACTACATGCAAGAATGGCGATGTCAATTTGGATACGCAAAGCCTTATGGGATTGTTGTCGTGTCTTGCCGTTTAAGCACCTTTTCCTCGTAAATATTTGGCGAAAGCTGCAACTATCAACAATTGAATTAACAGCAACGTTTAATGAGCAGGAGATATGTCTCCTTCACATATCCATCTGTCCACGTAAATAAACAAATGTGCGTATTTCGCAACCAATATGCCGCATAGCCTTCTGGGAGTGCGTAATTTCAGCAGCATTGTTTCAAGGCAAGCAAATTCTGTCAGACTGATCTGTTTATTCATTAGCGATGGGAATGGAATTTTAGATTGTTTCAGCACTAATATTATCAGGAGTAGGTTTTATTGTTGGTTTCTGTTAGCAAGAGCACATTCCAGCCAGCAAAACACAAAGCGTTTGAACATCCGTATCTTTTGATTCGAAGCTTTCGTGACTGCTGCCTTTCTGTTTGTCATTCTTTGGAGGAGCGTGGTCAGCCAAGTGGGGTGTTGGCTGTCGTGTTGGCCGGCTCTCTGTGTTGTGTTGCATTGTGTTTCTAAGTTTACTAGGTTTGTTTTTTCTCATTCATTCTTACCTGATGATGGTTGCTTGTGTTGCAATCGAAACGTCGTATTCTATTATTATTTGATTAAATTTTCTACGTGACTTTACCGAAAGAACCATATAGTAATCCGTAACTTTGTTTATCTTTTTTTTACCATTTGCTGGGGTTTTTTTTCCCGCATGAACTCATGCAAGTGAAATATTATTCATGCACTCTACAAAATGGGGCACATGTTGATTTGAGTATGAATATCTGTGCAGAGCATTCCATTCCATTAATCAAGGACCCGCACTGCAAATATTTGTGGCTATGTGATCACTCTTTGCTCTGTAAAATGGATTGCCTTGCATGCTAATTAAAATGAGGAGTATAGAGATGCCAGTAGTATTATTTTTAAAAAATCTATCTCCAAGTCTCTATTGTCAGAAGATGGAATGGGTACACTTCATTACAGACAGTTTTGAATAATTCAATATCTGTACAATGGAGGCCTACGTACAAATGTCACATTCATAGTCGAGAAGCCGATGATTTAAGGCCTCGCGTTACGTTTAGCGGTGACTGTTTCATTTCCGCGAAAACAATTAACGTGAAACGTTACATATAACCACGAGCATGATGATCAAATACCAGTGTTCAAGGGAATGATGGGCTACCTGTTGGTCTGCCAATACGACTGCCCATCCATCCAAGGACACGTAATACATTTCCTGTACAACAGCAACCACTGCAGAACGTACCACATCAAATCGTCCGTACATTTGGTATACGCGCCCGTTCTTATCGGGCAAGGCTGTCACGAAGCCGCTATGTTTAGCACGTGGGTATGGTCGGTAAGAGTCGCGGGAATTTTTCAATTTTCACAAATTGGGTCTGTGACGCCAGCCAGGGTGCACGTCACGTGACCATCCGCGTCAACCGCGAAGGGGACAGTGTGCGCATTAATTGCTGATACACCCACAGCAGTATTAACCAGGTCAGCCTCTGGGCTCCAATCATGAACGAGCGGAAGATGCGCTGCCGCACAGCTATGCCGCGTATCTTACCGACACCAATGCCCGCAAGTGGATGTTGGCAATTCAATAATAGGGTGTTTCCGTGCAGTCAAATCTCTGATTAAAATTCAAGGCTCTCTGGATGGACTCCCTTGCCAGTTTGCAGATATCATTTGCTCCTCTTCGATTGCGTTGTATGTGTGTATTGCATATATGAATAAATAAATGTCCTAGCGTACGTATACACGGACGTGCTTAAATGCGCGTCTGCACGTGTATAATGGGAGTGTGCGATGAATGTATATATATATGTCCATTAATGCGTAACATTAAAAAATATCACCACATCTCAGAAGCTCACCGGGGTTGAGCCTTGTTAGTATGTGCACAGGAGGCTGTGTGGAGAGACCAGGCATTGTGAGCTTGCAATGCAAGGTGGCCAGGTTGTTTTTTATTCATCTGCGTGCAGTTTTGAGTGTTACCTCCTCGTTTGCTTGGGTTTTCTCCATGTACTTTGATTTGTTTCCCCACAAGAGGCCAAACGCTGATTAATGGAATTGGCCAATCATCCCGATTAGATGCAAGTCTCCTGCAAAAAAGGGATTGTGGTTTAGTGAGGCTTTCCTCAAGAAATACGTAAAATTTTGTATCATTAGCATTAAATGTGCCTGTGAATGTATACATGCGTGCGTTTGTGTATTGTGTGTGAATACTGTGCTGCAATTGTAGCCTTGTGGTATTACCAATAACCCCTGCACTTCAGATTTAGACGTTCATTAGTTCAAATCTACCCTCACCCCTACCTCCATCCAAGAAGACACGTTTTTAAGTGCGTATCTTTATTAAGGATACATTTAGAAAATGTAACATCAAAATATTGTTGTTTACACATAATTACGTAATGCATTTACATTAATTCCAAAACTGACCAAGACAGAATTGAGTAGAGCACCTTGTGTTTTACTTTAAACACCATTTTATGGGCATGCAGTCAGTCATTGGTGACCGGCCTCAGACCACTACGTTGTCTACGTTGAGAGTGCAGATTATTCACGGTGCTCAGATTACAACCCACAATTTCAGCGGTGTCGGCTAAATGTTAGTTTAATATGCAGACTTTCACGATCAATATTATCCGGAATATAGCTTGTATTATTATAATTGGTTAGATCGCGTAAATATAAATGTGTCGCTAACCCCGCCACCACCCGACACAGCCAATTAGTAAGGTTTGTCACGTAAACAGAACGTGCCAATTCGTTACTAGTACAGCAACACCGGTGTGGTGGAGAGTAAATCCACAACATTTACAATCTGAGTACGACTTTCACCGGCAATTACAACTAACATCATCAGGCGACAGCCAGATTTGGCTAAATGGTCTGACAAGTCTCCTGGCTCACCTGGAAAACCCTTTGTTTAAGCGTTTTTTCTTCGCGTCACTTTAAATGTAAAAACCGATAAATATTCGGCAGGTTTGTGATGGCGCTTGCCTCCGAATGCAGTGCTTGGAATGTGGAGGTTGGTGGTTGGCAGTCATAGATGTGTGCCAACGTTCGCAAAGTGTTGGGCTATAAGGTGACCAGGAGATGGCAGTAGAACAAACTTGTTTTCTGATTCATATTTTAATTAAAAAAAAATAGACTGAATATTGAGTCAAATGGCTTTTCGTCGTGGACAAATGATAGTCATAATGATTTCAATGTTGAGTAGTCTTTTCCAAGTCTGATTGATAGTCTGTATGTGGTCGATGGTAGAGAAACCTTTCATAATTTCGACCGGCTCACACGGTTTGCTGGTCTCGTAATTGCGAAGTATTCTGTTCTAAATGCCCATAGTGAACATTTTATAAATGGGTGCCATTATGGTGCTAATGGTTCTGTATTTTTTAAATCAGTTTTTGAGGTGGAGCAAGGAAATCTGTCCATGTGCAGGAGCTGGATGGATCGTTGTGATTTCGTTACATGGGAGAGGTCTTCATCTAGCAGTAGATAGTGCAAGGGCTGCAATGATGAAGATTGGACCGTGATTAATGATATTGACGATGATGATGGCTTACCAAGGCAGGCACTCGAGCGGCACCCAGAGGTCGTTGGCCAAAGGCACAACGGTGTTGATGACACTTAAGAACAGACCTTGAGGGGTCAGGGGTCATCCGCGCAAATTGATCTCGCAGAAGGAAGAAGGCAACGGTGATGCGCAGGGGCTTCTACAACAAAATTGGCCGAGCCGACCTCGTGACCTTGACCGATCTTGCCGTCTACCCACAGTTCCGCCGGTGACCTCGGTGAGATCACCGCTCGGCAGCGGTCGTGCTTGCGCCAGCGACGAGAGCGGAGCGACCAAGGCGACCGTCGCCAGTCAGCCCAGCCAGGTCGCTGCTCAAGCCCGGACGGGCCGGACTCAGGGGGTAGCCGCTGCAACACCGGATCGGGCGCCGAGAGCCAAGCCGCAAGGTGAGCGAGGACGCTGCCGAAGAGCCCGCGAATAAAACCTCCGCGCCACTTTGCGACGCGATCACATACAGAGGGGTGAGAGGTGTGGGATGAAGCCGGTTAGCATTATGTAGGAGCCTGATACAGAGCACAAACTGTTACGTGGGGTGGCGGGGGGTGGGGTGCACATATTCTGTGGGCACAAGTTCCCCGAGCGTTGTGCTCCTGGATTCAGAGGATGCGGCAGATGGGGCTCGCAGCTCTGGCTAGCGTTCTTGAACATAAGCGCCGGAGCCTGCAGGGCTCCTGACATTCTTAATAAACGCAATTCCCCCGTGGGCCACGGGAAGGATTTTTTTTAGACCTGCCGAGTGCCCCTCCCCTCCCACCAATCTCCCCCTGGGAGGACGCGTTACCCACAATGTGTTTACCTCTTCTCCGCAGCCAGAAAGTCGAGTGCATGGAGAGGGCTTCGCCAATCCCCCCCGAAAAAGTTTCCATAAACCTTAAAGCTTGGCGGATTCTCTTGCGATTCTTACACCTGGAATTGCGGTTCCATCCTTAGGGTCGGATATACATTATACGTTTCCTACAGGGATTGCCCAGCTCTAGACGACAACGTGGTCGACTAAGCGCACAGCGACTGCACCATTCCTCTCCCGGCGTAAATTTGCTCGTCATGAGATGGCGCAAGCGATTTTAATTTAGAAGCATTGATTCAGTTCCTTCCTGCCTTGTTTTGCGCCTTCGAGTCTGTGCCATCTGCTCTGTCCAGCGGCAAAATTGCGTGTAGGCACGTGTACGCGGGTTGCATACAGCGAGAACGTATGGAGACAGAGTCTGTGAATGTCACCCAGGGCCACGGGCAAATCGATCACCAAACCCGGGTTTGTCTGTAAAATCCCACACGTATTATACGTATAATATAATTCATATTATCTGCACTGTAGGCTTATCTCTACTGTTCATAATTACCATCTGCATAGCATCATCTGTACTATCTCTCACCTTGGTTATATGTATAGTGTCATCTGCTATGTCTGTATTGTTTGTAAGTTTTTTGTTGCCCTGACTTGTGACATCGAGATCAGAAACGTGGACGATCGCAAAGGCATTAAAAACATGGACACAGGGTGTGCAACCAAGCAGAGGGGGAGGATGCATACTTGGAATTGGACTGAGACACGGAAAGAAGAACGTGCTGATGAGAGCACACATTGATTGTTGAGCCCAGAGATTGGGTTTGGGCCGCACACGCCACGAGAAGTGACGCTGGCCCATGGTTGAGACCAACGACGGAGCAGCAGCTGAAGCGAGGAAACGTTGCCCCCAAACGGGATGTCCGCCGTGGATATGAAGTGACGTAATTCAGCCGATGTGCGGGAGCAAGACGGATCGGTCCACCACGGCACCACGAGAGATAGCGACGGCCTTCATCCAGCAGTGAACAGATCGTGGCCGATGAAGAATCCATGCATCAATCCATGCCAAGAGTCCTGCCGTGGTCACTCCGGGGCAATTTCTGCAAGGATGTTTTTTGAAGTTCGAGTTGCGTGCCAGTGTTATAGACCCAACCCAAGTTGTGAAATTATTCATGACTCTGGGGGTAAATTATTTATTCAGCTGGGAGCCACAGTGGCAAAAACGCTCAGCTCGTGCTCAGAAGATTGCCAGCTGGAACCCCATCGGAGGGCGATTCTGCCTGCCGGCATTTGCTCCAAGGATAGACTGTTCCTCGCCCCTGTTAATGGGGAAAGTCCATTCAGTTAACCACAGGGACCAACTGTCGTGCATTGGTGCTGTGCCGCACTCGCAAAACACCTGCCAGGGGCTGCTCCTATACAGCAATGGCCATGCAGGCAGGGTCACAGCCGCCGTAGGTGTCGTGCGAGTCTGTACACACGTTTTCACGGTTTTGCATGCGGCCAAGAGAATTGACATCCACCAAAATTGCGCACAGCAAATCACGGTATTTTTGAGTCAGCATTTTTTTTGTCCCCTTCACCAAGGTGTCATAAACGCTGATTGCGCTGACTGGGACCTTTAAATGGCACGGTGGTGCAAAGGCAGTTGGCTCAGTCCTGAGCCAGGAGTCAGCAAGTTGCATAGGTTTAATGTATCAGACTCACCATCACAATCTTTATTTAGACTGCAACAGGAAACCGTTGAGCTATGAAGCTATTTTTTTCCACAGATGTCCAGTAGGCATGGGTCAGCAAGTTTCAACAACAACAACAACAAACAAACAATAAGAAAAAAACCGATCGGAGTGCAAAATAGAGAAAAGCAGAACTCCATTTAATCAATGACAGTGGGGGTGCAAACTTCACGAAACCTGTCTGTCACCCTGCCTGCGGTTACGTCTCATGCACCCTAGGTCTCTCCCCTTCGCAAAAGGGGATAACGAACACCGCGGCTCTCTCACGGAGCCTCGTGCGACGGGCATCGATTCATCAGACCGGTTGATCGTGTCTCGAAGACGAGGCCCACGCCCGCGCGTCCCTTCGCCCCAGACGCACTGTGCCGCTCGCGCGAACAAACCGAGCGGCGCCGCTCGAGAGGAAGTGTGCGGCCCACGTTGCCGTGCGCCGCGCTGTGGAAAGAGAGGAAGGGAGCTCTGCGTGTTTGTGGTTCCACCGGCAGCAGCGGCAGTGGCTGCGTGTGCGCACGCACGCACGAAGAACTTCCTTTGTACACAAACGCGGAGGGACAACACGTGTGTGTGCGCTGACGGTTAGGCGCACGGCCGGACTCGGCGATTGGCTGTGCCTGAGGCCTTCTTCTCTTTCAAGGAGGCATTTGGCATCCAGCAGGCGTTTAGATGTAGAATTTAATAAATAATAATTATCATCTGTAACGTGCCGCACAGCATTTTGCTGCTTTCTCAAAGAGAGCGAATGACTCAGAGGCGGGAGGACCCACAGACAGGCAGGAAATGAGTCAGTGCAATATTCCCCTCCAAGCTCTGCAGTCCTCTGTATATTAAGGTGTTATTGGTCAATGAATGAACATGTGGGAGGAAACCAGACCACCTGGAGAAAATTCACACGTGCGAGGGGGCAACATTGTACCCCATACGGATGGAGCAGGTGGAGTCCACTTTTGCCGTACCGCCTTTTCCTGGCAAGCCATGTCATGGTACTTGTGCCTCTACGGAAAGTAGTGTCACAACATTTGTATGAGCCACCAACCCTCGTTGCCTCCACAGCGCTCAAGTATAGGCGTGTATAGCCACCACCGCCTGGCTAAATGTACGTCGTACGTTCAGACCAAATGAGACTGGATGACCGAGGATGCCGATATTTTTACCCCACAACCTGCTGCAGTGGAATCAGTAGAATGCCTCTCATCTCACCTTGTCTGCGACTCCCTTTCACCCTCGACTCCTGCTACCCACGGCCCAAATCGATCCCCCCCCCCCCCCAAAAAAAAAATACTATCTGGCAGGAGGGAGCCTTCCTATTCATCTCTGCCGCAGGCAAGCGGCAACATTCTGGGACAGTGGAATATTCCTTGTTCCTTTCGAAATTTAACCGCCTCTACGGGGAGGGTTTCCACATAACTTTGAGATCCTTCAACAAGCTCCGGGATAAGAAGGCTCAGCTAATCGAGTCTCTCACCTTTCTGAAGAGATGCCGCGACTCTAAGGTAATACCAAACGCATTTACACTAACATCTGCTGCTGTAACTTCTTCCAATGCGAAACGAATTCTGTCTAGAACTAGCTTAGCTCTTATCTCAGAGAAAATCAGACTTACGCGCACCGAACTAGATCAGTTAGACAAGACACTCTATAAATCACACTTATCTTTGAGTGCAACAATGTCCACATCGGATTGGGAACACGTGGAAAAAATGACTGCCTCTTCAGCTGCCGCTATGTCGACTAAATGTAAGGACAACTTGATTTCCAAATTCAACCGCCTCTCAAACAAGAAACCGGACCCACACATTGAAAAGCTAGATGTTAACAAAGTCGTAATTAATCGCAGTAACAGTCCGATTTCTGAAGGTTTGAAATCCGTTTTAGCTAAAGGACTAAACTTTGCAGTCACACCTAGACACATACCAGTTAATGATATAATTGCTCGAGTAGATGTAGCTCTCAAGGGCTTGAGTCACATCGCTGCAGACGTAGCAAGATCTGAAATCTCTGTAACCCTCAAAAACGCTAAGATGCCAGCTAGCAACATCAGCAAAGATGAGCGTTTTGAATTAGCTCAATTAAAAAAGAGGGATGACATTGTCATCCTCTCAGCCGACAAAGGCAATGCCACTGTCATCATGGACAAAATAGAATACAACAACAAAATTCAAGAACTACTCAACGATGGCAGCTATACAAAAATAAAAAGAGACCCCACCAACAGCCTCGTCTCCAAAACCAACAACATCATTTCTGCTTCAACCGCATTAATTGATCAGACCAAACAGTTCTCGTTGAAACCTTCTGCAGCTAGGCCACCAAGATTGTACGGCTTGCCAAAGATACATAAAGAAGATACACCTCTTCGTCCCATTGTCTCTACTATCAACTCCCCCACTTACAAACTGGCTCGTTTTTTGTCCGAAATCCTACGGCCTTTCACTGGAAAAACCACCTCTGCAGTACTAAACTCTACTGACCTGGTATCGACAATCAAGGGGATTGCCCTGTCCCCAGACGACCTGCTTGTCAGTTTTGATGTGGTTTCCTTGTTCACCAAGGTGCCTGTGCCTGACACCATCGCAATCATTGAAGACTTGGTTCATCAAGGACTAAATGCTGGGGTACCCCCCCTGGTGAGACACTGCTTAACCAATACATACTTCACCTGGAATGGAACCTTCTACAAGCAAATTGAGGGCACCCCAATGGGTTCCCCCCTATCTCCGGTTGTAGCCAACATCTTCATGGAGAAATTTGAGACGGACGCCATCCAGACTGCCACTCTACGCCCGACCTTATGGAAGAGGTACGTAGACGACACTTTTGTCATCTGGCCACATGGCCGGCCTGCTCTAGACCAATTTCTCGACCACATCAATTCCATACACCCAGCCATCAAATTCACCATGGAAGTCGAAAATGATGGCAAGCTACCCTTTTTGGATGTCCTAATCAAAAGGAGACCTGATGGTTCAATGAGCCACTCTGTCTACAGGAAAGCCACCCACACGGATGCTTATCTAAAACCGGATTCCCACCACCATCCATCCCAGAAGAATTCCCTCATCAAGACTCTATATCATAGAGCCCAATGCATCTCCGACCATGAACACATTTCCAGTGAACTCAAACACGTACGCCAAGCTCTTAAGGCTAATGGTTACTCCGACTACACAATCCGCAAAGCCATCACTCCAACCATCAAGAAAGATCCTGTTGAGGAGCCTTTCAAGACCATCACCTTACCCTACATTGCTGGGGTCACAAAAAAGATCTCCAAAATCCTGATTAAACACAAGATCCAGGTCCGATTCAACACAGTACATAAAATCCGTGATCTGGTACCGTCTGTAAAAGATGTGATTCCAGACATACAGTACCCTGGCGTCTACAAACTAAGTTGCCTCTGTGGTAGCAGTTACATTGGGGAAACCAAACGACACGTCTCAGACCGCATTCGTGAACATAAAGCTGATCTAAAACACGGTAGGACAAACACCTCAGCCGTGGCAGACCACTGTTACAACTCAGTGGGCTCACATGACATTGACTTCTCCAGGACGGAGGTTCTCTGCAAGCCATCTGGCTATCATGAGAGATTCGTTCATGAGGCGATCCACATATACAAACACAGAGACAATTTTAACCGAGAAGATGGATTCAGGCTTAGCAATCATTGGAAGGACGTAATAAACCATTTCGATACACATTAGGGTGAGTTGAATAATACATAGTGTTATATTAAAATGTATAACGTATAGGGTGGTTTACAGCAATACAGTATGTAATTTAATGTTGGGTTTATCTATGGCAGTATATAGTACTGTATATGCTAAGAGAATAAAGTTTAGATGGAAGTATATTATATACTTCTTACGACGTAGAATTGTAAGTTATTATTTGTTGTTAGTAACTCAGCTTATTGTAGAGTATAGTAAGTATCAGTTTATATTTTAGTTTTTTATGTAGTTTTTACTTTGGTTTTCTACGTGGTTGTTGGGTAAATGCAGCTACATATCATTAACATTCCTTTCCTTTATTAACGCTGTTCCTTGCGCCCCCCCGTGGTGCTGTTGATCCTGCATAATGCATGGGCATAATGGGACTTTGAAACCCCTCTGCCCACCTCCTACTCATTGCCCATTGGTATGCTAAATTCCTCTTCATATGCACATTCTTTTGTTAAGGCGCTCCTCCTCGCTACACCTACATAAGCTCCTAGCTTGATAATGTTCTCATTCTTCGCCTGAGGACGGCTGCTTGCGTTGTGGCCGAAACGTCGTGAGAATTGTTTTATTATGTTTCATTTTTATTATTTTATTACTTCCCTTCTACGTGACTTTACCGAAAGAACCAAGAAGATGATTCCTTGTTCCATTTGCATTGTGAAAAAATAAATGAGACGTACGTACGCATATGGTCAATGGGATAAAAACATTGCACCTGGCTGGCACACGCGCGCGGAGTCCTGCAGAAGCGGAAATAATGGGCAGAGCCGTGCAGCCGCGGACACCCAAAGACAAATGTCTTCCGGGGGCTGTAGGGGCGAGTGCTGACACAATGCACAAGCTCAGGAAGGACCGGTTCAGATGTTAGCCGCGGCCAGGAATTGAACTCGGGTCACCGGGTTAATTTGCGCAGTCCGATAACCAATAGGTTATCAATAACTAAGACACAAAGATCCCTCTTATAGCCTTAACAGACTGTTAGGGAAAGTGCTGTTTGTGAACACCTTCAAAGGTTGGAATGGTACACGAGATACAAAGATCACCCGTATTGCCTTAAAAGACTGTTGGGGAAAGTGATATTAGCGAGCACCTATGAAGGTCGGAAGGGTACACGAGGGGGTGTGTGGCCAGCACCATGCCCGACCGCCTTTGTCTCCCTAGTGACAATGTTTACACACCATACCAGGATACTCATTTGAGACTGAGTCGACCTAGGAGAGGCCCTGGACCTGTTCAAATAATCGTCAATGGTGTTGGCCATGAGTGGGAATCGAACCTGGGTTGCCAGGTTCATAGCACAGCGTGCTAACCCCTACACTACCGCTCACACTAGATACACACACTCACGTAATAATTATAAGATGACAGACACGTACGCATATACAATTGAAGCCACACACATGCGCACACTGCACATGCACAATTAACAGGGCACACACGCGCACACAATCATTACCATCTCACGCACATGCATAATTGACAAGATCACAGTTACACACACACACACTTACGTCATTATGAAGCCACATGAATGCAGGACATATTCTTCCACCGTCGTGAGCACACAGACAAAGGCAGATACTCGTCACTGGCGTTGGGTGTGATACTCGGGTCGCCGGGTTCGTAGCGCAACGCGCTAACCGCTACACTACATACACACACACATACGATTATGAAGCCAAGGACAGACACACACGCACGTACAAGACTACAAACTACAGACAATGTTCATGTGCAGTAGTCTATTGGAAAGGCCATGCTTTAATTCGAATTAATAAATGCAAAGAATCTCCCCGCTCGAGCAAGCGTTTCGCAGTTCTCAATAAAGAACCTCATGGCAGGACCCCGGGGTCCCGAATTAACGAGTTAGAAATCGTAATTAATGTATTTATTATTGGCGACTCCGTCCCACCGCACACATAAACGCCGCGACCCGCCTGGCGCGGATCATTCTGTTGTCGCGTCGTCCAAGCGCAGCAGCGAGGACGAATGCGCAGAAGAAACAAAACTTTGATTAGCGCATCGTGTAGAACTCGTCGATAGGAATAGATTGCCGTATCGTTCGCCTTCAACAGACATAAAATGACGTCGCAAGGCAGTTTATGCGAGAGCCCGGGGGCTTATGGAACCCCGGGGCCCCGCCATAAGGTTCAGTTATTGGCCGGCAAGGCAGAGTGGTGGTGCAGCGGTGAGCGCACTCCCCTGTAAACCTAACTACCTGAGTTCAGGGCACTCCCTACGCTGACGCGCATTGACCAGCACCGTGAGATGTGGTGAGGAAGAGACCCAGACAAAGGGATGCGACATTTATTTGGCCCCCAGCCAGTGGTGAGAGTTCCACGCTCCTGTGGAAATTACAAATTCACGCGTGGCACGACCACTGCGAAGGAATGTCCTCTGTTGTAATGTTTCTATGTTACTTAAAACGAAAATGTTTGTCAATATGCACTACTGGGTGAAGGCCTCCCCACACCGTGTTGGTCATGGGCGTTGTTTGACCATACTTCACCATGCAGGTCGGTGTTGGTTAGGAAGGTGGAGGAACTGTGGGAGTTTGTGGGGGGGGGGGGATCCATAGAGATATCACTCGTCACGAATGTTAACCATGGCCAGGAATCAAACTCGGATCACTGGGATTACCGGACGACCACTCCACCCAATTGCTACGTACTGGCAGACGATTTAAACCTTTGGCATCATCGATTGCACGTGCGTCCAAACAGCAGTTGTATGTATCCATGAACAAATTTGTGATGGGGTAAAATGTCATGGTCATCAAAATTCCCTCTTAAATAGAGAGAGGCATTTAGCTGAGTGAGCACTGTGTAAAACCACACACCATCACAAGACATGCAGAGATACACACACACACTTGCACACAAGAGACCACTGGGGCAAGTGCTGTTTGCGAGCGCCTACCAAGTGACCTGCACCATGCCTGGCCACCCCTCCCCCCCCCTTAGTGCTGATGGTTACACACTGCACAAGGTACTCAAGTTGAGTTTAAGTTAATCAAGGAAGGTCTAGGACCAGTTCCGATTCCACTCGCAACTGTTTTTAACCACAGCAGAGCTTCAAACTCAGGTGGCCGGTTTCGTAGCGCTGTCCCCAAACCACTGCACCACCGCTCCCCCAGAATCACACACACACACGATCACAAGGTCACACAGATGCACGCATATGATAACAAAATGCAGACACAGACGTACCATCACAAGGCCACAGACACAAAAATGCCACCACATATACAATAGAAAAGATCGCCCATATAGCCTTGGCAGATGGCAGGGGCAAGTGCTGTTAGCCAGCACCTATGAAGGCCGGCACGGCACACAAGCGGGTGGGTGGCCATCACCACGCCCGGCCGCCTTTGTCACCCAAGTGGTGATGTTTACACACCGCAACAGGTACACATTTCAGGCAGAGTCGACCTAGGGGAGGCCCAGGACCGGTTCAGATAATCGTCACTAGGTGTTGGCCGTGAGCGGGAATCGAACCCTGGTCACCCGGTTCGTAGCGCAGCGTAGCGATAACCGCTACACCACCGCTCCTCACAACCACTTTCCTCACACACGCACACAAATCCTTTACAAGGCCGTAAACACACGAGCTCACACAACCTCACAGTTCACGCATCCCGTCGCAGGCACACAGCAATCCACAGACATTTTTTTGCGCACCCACGCACGTACGCAGGTCCCCTTGGCAACGCTAATGGTGGTACAAGAGGGGTTTCCATGGCAACCCGGGCGACCATTATGTAAATCATGTACTTGCCCTCGGGTGGCACTTCCCCCGCTTGCGATGCGTCGGGGAGATGTTTGACGCATCCAAATGGACGGAGTGAATATCGCAGACTCGAAGGCCGTTCACGGTGGCACGTCAAAAAAAGGAATGGAGGTGCAGTCGTGCGGCGGTTAGGTTAGCGCACTGCGTTGCACTGCAAACCTGGCTAGGCCACAGCAAACAGCTAACAATAGTGGCAAGTGCAATATTAACCTGTTTCGCCCCCCCCCCCCAACCCCGTATCTTACATGAACCCACACTGACCGGCATGGTGAAGTATGGTCAAACAACCGACAAGGCCATCGTGGAGTGGGGAAGCAGTCATGCAGCCAGCAGAGGATTTAGAGAGTCCGAAATGTAATTTATATTCAAAAGGAGTATGTAATTGCATAGGATAACGGGTTAAAATTGAGACACAACCCATGAAACAAACAGCTCGTATTTTAACACCTAGGATTTTGAAGCCAATGTTATGATTCAGAATAGGTTTTTGGGTTCCTTCGCCTAGCCCAAAATTTATTTCGGAATCATCTCTTTTCTGGTCGGTACACAAATAGACTGTCTAGGTTTGTCCACGCGCGGTTTCATTTAATAATGAAAACAAAACTTTAAATTGACTCATCATATCGACTGAAGTACAGCGTTCACACCGCAGCGTTGTCATTGACGCATGCCCGGCAGTCGCTTAAAATTCCAAATTTTGTTTCTACAATGAACCTTAAAATGTATGCAGGACAGCCAAAGACATATAATATACGGGACGCTTTCATGTACAAAAGAAGAGCCCTGCTTATTTGCTGGATACCTCATCTGTCTATTCAAGTAAATGTCGCTAGAGGTAGCTGGAAGGTCCAGCTAGCGGTCGGAGAATTTCACCAGCACCGCTGAATCCTGGGTTCGAGCCCAGGGGCCACCTGGCAGCGATCAAAATGAGTTATCTCGTGGGGCGACTTGCCGGTTCCTGCAAAAAACACCGTCGCAATGCGGAAGTTAGGTTTTCACTTTGTATGGTAAAAGAAAAAATTATAATTGGAGAATTATACGGGTATAATTTTTTGACGAAAAAAGTCATTTCAGTTTGACTGCCGCCATCTGATGAGCATATCTGTAGTGGGGATAAAATCTCCAACACATTCGTAAATAACACCGCTTGGTCTGAAAAGGATGAACTATTAAAACTATAAGCAGTAACATTTCAAGCAATGTGTTCTGAAGAAGGCCCATTGCCTGAAACGTCGCCTATTTGTATGTTTCCTTTTAAGTCCAATACGGCGTTACTGACGAATGCCTTTGAGGGTTTTATTGTTGTAGTAGGTTTTTACCCTTTTAAACTGGTACAAAACTGACACCTTTATTCAAGGCATCATGTTTGCAATAACCACAACACAAGTAGTCAAAAAAGCTACTTGTGTTGTCAAAAAAGCTTCTTGTGTTGTAGTTATTGCAAACATGATGCCTTGAATAAAGGTGTCAGTTTTGTACCAGTTTAAAAGGGTAAAAACCTACTACTATATTTTGCCAATGGTAAAAGAGATCTCATAGAATGGTTTTGTTGTTATTTGTGTTTGCGCACCACTGCCAACGGAGCGGCATTGCCAAAATAATATCTATAGTGGGCACGTTAAGTGTGGGTAAGAGGTCGTGGTCAAAGGAATTTCACCTTTTGCAGGCCGTTCTCTAACTTGGCATGGTGCATTTGCCGTGCAAAGTTTTCCGAATTTAACGGTTTGCATCATCGCACGGCACCGATACCACAGTAGGAATCACATTCGGAAACGACAACTTCCTTTAGATACTGCCTGCAAACATTGTATGACACACCACTGTGGGTGCATATGTAAATGCGTGGTTACACATTGCGTTTTAGTATAGTTGTCCAGGGTGTGATTCCCAGCTGCAAATAATGTCAGTGAGAAGTCATATTTCAACTTGTTTTGGGCTTCCCCCTCAGTCGTCTCGGCCTTAAATGAGTGCCATTGGCAGACAAAGACAAACCCATTTTGCATCAGCCTTAAGAGGAATGTGGAATTTCCACCACTGGCTCATGGCTGTAAACTGGAGTGGAGTACCAATTTCTTCACGCTCATTTGAGCAAAACTAAATATAAATGTAACTGTGAAACACGTAAAACGTGATCTGGTTCCGTGCCTTTTGGACTCATCAGCATGCCATGGATGGTTGCCACTTTGTGTGCCTGCGTGTTACGTGCAAGAGCCAGCTGGAAAGGCACGAGGCCACTCCAAACATTCGGGGGGGGAGGGAAATTGACAATGAATCAGCACGGGTGGGCATTCATGCATTCCACACATTGCCGAGTTTGAAAATGTTTTATTAATAAAATGCATCAACGGCCTCCTCATAGGTAAAGCTCTTGAATCAGCCGTCTGTGTTGCGAGAGTAACCAGCTGCACGAGATCAAGACTCCTCGCTGCAACGGACGACCCAGAGTTCATCACGATGTCGCACATCCGACCGTCACGTGTCTCTCCTGTCCAATTCACCGCCCACACACCCGTTGGCGGTGTAACTTTAATTTCCTGTAGACCTTCACAAATCGTGTCGTATAGGGTAGAAGATATAACTTCTCAACCCGACCTATTGACACTTTGATACTTGTGTTTCCCTGGCGCTGTTCGCCTTGTGGCGTTCTCTGGTCTAACGCTGGTGAGGCAAGGCCAGAAAGAAGGCCGTCTCTGGTGTTGGCCAATGAAGTTCAAGTTCATTTATTACGTATAGCCCTGTGAGCCATTCGGCTCTTGAATCGGGTGCAACCGCAACAAACAAAAAACAAAAACATGAACAAGAAAACATCTTAAAAGTGAATATGTGACTAAGTGCAAACAGAAAATCCAAGAAAAGGCAGCAAAATATTGCAGAAAAAACACCGTACACCAACGCTGTGTGCACAAATCCCAGAGGGATGCAAGTCAAACAACAACAACAACCACAAGACAACTTAGATTAAGGCCATCAGTCTTACTGCGTACTACAACAAACAAACGTGGCCAAACCAGTAAACTTTTCGTAATCACCAAAATAAAGCAATGAAACAGTGATCATCGGAAATGTGACGGAATTTCACATTAAACGACAAACAACATGTACTACCAAAACCCTGGAGCCAATCATGGGGAGTCGTCGGTTTCAAAGACAATGCGCTTATTTTCAGGGAGCACGTTTGCTGACATGTTTTGGCATAAGTACGTGCGGTGAATGTAGACTTGATGCCTTTTGCAATAGGTGTCCATTTGGATGTTTGAACATCTTAGCATCTGTTTCATTGCCATAAAGTGTAAAGGCTCTTCTTGTTTTTTTCATCGTTTCTCTCGACACCACGCAGCATCGAAGGACAGTGGCCGTGAACGCGCTGCGAATGAATTTCCATAAATTCAGCAAAAAAAGTGTTATCTCGCCTTGCCATGTGGTGGATTTATATTATTATATACACTTCTGTATTTATAAGTTACAGAATAATGTACATATACATTACGCGTATGCCTACACGAAATGTAATGCATTGTGTGTTTCAGTGTGTGTGTGTAAAATATAATGCAGCATGTCTCCCAAGAGATATGCAGCATTCCCAGGACACATGCAACGTTGGCATGTGATCAGAACTGTTGGTCTCACGTTGGCCCAACGTTCCATGTTTTATAATCCTTTGAGCCAAATGTGCGTGAGGGAAACGTGTACAAGAAAGGTCACTTGTCATTTCTGTGAGTTGAGCCTGTCAATCACGTTTTTTTTCTCTTCGGTAATTTTCCACGAGAGTTTGGTAAAGCTTCACTGTGGTCGAAAGGAACCAGGGGCCTATGGTATTGACGACAACCTCTTTATGACCTTTGACCTAAGTATAAAAACGCACGCAATAAATTTACATGACGATGACCGAAACACGTGTCCAAGGCTAATCGTACGGCAGTCTTAGAAAAGTTCGCTTTAGACATTTTATTGAGTCACGAGTTGGGAATACTTTCGTAAAATGGACGTCAAAAAATGGGGAATATGCGAGTAAAAATACGCCGGTGGACTTGGGTTGAAGCGACACGGGTAGTCTTCGAGTTTAAGGAAAGGAATCCGCTGTTAGCGGCTGTGATAATGCCGTGTGCGTTTGTCTTTGTGCGTTTGTACTGCAATCATCTCCATTTGTTTTAATTCATTAAGCGCTATTGTTATGGCGGGTCCCCATCTGAGGAATGTGTAATTTCCACCACATCCTTAGGAGCCATCAACAAAGCTGAGCACCTTGCCGCGTTCAGTTTTAAATGTCACCACCATGCTAAGCACAACGGACCCTTCTCTAATGCGCGCACACCCTCTGGGTGAACAAATAACACCGTACACCACCAAGAATGCTTTTTTTTTCAAAATGAAAATGTTCTCCACAGCACCTGTGGCTGCCGGCACTGTAAACATTTAAATGCACCTCCCAACGGCCCAACCAATCGCCATGGCCTACCACAACCACAATGTAATCACTCCGGGCCATGTTTCCTCATTGTACAGAGAGTGGCCCTCCGCTATTGAGCCGGACACCTCGCAGTTGCATCAAACCACTCGCCCTGTTACTTAAAAGCCTAAGCGTTGTATTACTTTTACTTAAAAAGAAATACTGTATTCTAATATTATAATAAATAATAATCATTGCCAAAACAAAAAAAAAGTACAAAAATTTGCAAAATGTGAAACGCTAGCTGCAGGATATGGGAGGTTAATTGTTAATTTCGGCTGCGCACTTGTTTTCAGAACTGGGAAGTCATGGAACGCGCTGGAATCAGCATTTGTTTTTGCAATGAAATGTTTTGGTTTTAATTTTTTACTTTTTTATTTTTTACTCCCAAAGTCTCAATTTGCCACGGTCGCGAGATGCAGCCTTTCACGCGCGGGCCCTGCGCTCCGTTCCCAATTCTGCGCAGTTCCTCCGAAACCGGCCGCGTTCCAGAGGTCGTCGCCGTCGCCACCGGACGATCACCCGCCAAGGGTCATCCCCCCTCCGCCCAACCGACCTCTGCCCCCTGACCCCAGGCAAAGGATGGAGTCGCAGTCGAAGGAGAGCTCCACCGTCATGCAGCTGATCAACAAGTTCGGTGGTGCCAGGTGAGCCCCTGTGTGCCTCTCTCCACACGCCGCTGCCATGCCGTTCTCACCACAGTTGGGGTGGTTTAAGCGGTAAATGTGTTGACTATGCAATGATGCATTGCTCGATCAATCCGTCTTTTAAATATTTTTAATTATATTTCTGGAGCCCAGTGCAGAGCACCGGTGGGGGTGGGGGGGTTACAGAAACTTTGCGGACAGAAGTTTTGAAGGCTGTGCTCCCTGAGGTTAGAGGAGGGGGGGAGATTGGGCTCCTTGCTGATTTTCAAACACTGTACTTGCAATCCAGAGGTCACCGGTTCGATTCCACTTCCGCCCAGCAGTGTACATCGGCGCACCGTGGTTAGTCAGTCCGCAGGTCACGTGCAGTGGGGCAAATTGTGGGTACTCCTGCCTCTTTCAAAGATGTCTGCAAAACGTGGAAGAGGAGGCCAAATCCCCCTATAGAGGTCTTACAAGCAGAGTTCCTTCTGCCGGCAGTGCCGTGAGTATGCCAGTTCCATGGCTGCAACTTTACCTTTTGCCCTACACCTGGTACACACGCATCGTACCGTGCGTGAGGAGAAGTGATACTTTTGTTTGTTTATGTTTCCTGTTTGCCTTGGGGCTCGCGTGATGACCTCTGTGTCTACATGAGACGATGCGTTCGCCACAATCCTGCACGTGTTGTACTGATGCTCGACCCTGAATCGTGACGATTCATAGCAGAGGTGGGGGACAGAGAGATGGCTGCAGGACCAACAGATTTATATTTTGGATTTATTTTTTCCGCTTTCACGGGGAAAACCTTGCCCGGTTACCTCCATCATGAACGATGGAGGAAAGCGCCAGGGAATGTGATGCCGTACCTTTAAGTCGCGCGCAGGACACACGCGTTCGTGCACGCAAATCGTGTGGGCCATCTCTTTATCCGCACGTCAGGAGAGTGATACGGGGCAGTGCTCAGACACCAGAGTTCAACTTGTCTTGACCCCCGATGTAACGCGGTGGTGGCACAGATGACGGTTAACAAAACCCTGGTTTCACTTCCAATACTATCGCGCACGGTACTAAACACTTCACCAAGATGGACTGAGTACTTTCGATTGTGATTATCACAACCTTCTTATTCTAGCAACGCTTTTACATGTAACAAAACAATAATTGCAATGTGTCATTCAGGGGGCGCTGCGGTGGCGAGATGTTAACTACCTCGCCTGGTATACAGGAGGTCGTCGGTTAGTGGGTTCAATCCTGACCCTGATGCCTGTATATTTGGAGTTTGCATGTTCTCCCCTTGGTCAAGTGGATTTTTCTCCAGGTCCTACAGTTTCTCCCTCCACATATAGAATAAACATATGTTTATAGTATTTGGCTGCTATAAATTACCGCTTGGTAAGCCACTTCGTTTAGATATCATTTGCGGACAGGTCACTTCTGAAAAAGAGCTTTATGAATGAAAAATAAAAGTTGAATAGTTTATAGGTCATTTCATCAACATGTGAATCTGAATCTCTGTATCGTTTTGCTTGAACTTGGGTGTGGAATCAAGGCAGCTCCACGCTTTAAATAACAATGTCATCAGGGAGGTCAACTGTGCTGGTTAGGTGAAACATTTGAAATGTATTTACTGTGCCTATAGTTATAGCAGACTTGAAGTTGGGGTTGGTGGACCAGAGAGTGATATAATAATGAAAGGCAGTCAACTGCAGTTGCAGTTGGGAGTGATTAAGCAATACCTTTGGAGGTCTTCTGACCATGACAAGGAGGTCTTCTAACCCATGGTATTAATAGAACTATTGACTTTAAGTGCTGAACATGAACAACACCAGTTACATTTTAAAGTTCATGAAAAGAAAACGTTTTAGCACTTGCACAGAAATGCTGTGCGCTACTTTTCTTTTCATATTCCGCGGTCGATTTAAGATTGTACCTTTAAATCGCGCGCAAAGCGCACGCGTTCACACGCGCAAATCGGCGGGGCCATCTCCTTCCACGCACGCACGTCAGGGGCGCGATACGGGGCTAGTGCTCAGAAGCCGGAGTTAAACTTTTATTGACCCCCGCAGTTTCGCACAGCGGTGGCGGGCGCAACAACAGCGGCGGGCGGCTGTGACGTCATCGGATAGATGACGTTTAACGGAATGCTGGTTTCATCCCCAATGCTGTCTCGCACATTTTGTACCACTTCACCAAGTTGGACTGAGTTCTTTCGATTGCGATGATGACAACATTCTTATTCTGGCAACCTATTCCATCTAGCAAATAAAAGACTGCAATAATGAACCTTCATCGGTGTTATCAGAATTGCACGATAGGGCATTTCTATCGATTTAACTTCAGCAAAAAAAAATACCCCTTGATTAAATTAATAACGTTTAGTAATGAGATCAATAATGACAATAATTTACAGCCCTGTGTTGATCTGTAAACGAATGCCCACCACATGCCATGTGGGTAAGGAGGATATTCCATTTGGGACGTTGGCTCTAATGAGCACTTTGTCGGAGGAAGCCCGATCACCTGGAGATAACCCCCCCCCCCCCCCCCCGTGCAATCGACGGGATGATGCCAGCTCAGGTGTGCGTCAACCTGTACATATGCTGGTCTTCTTTCGCACCGCTCGTAGCCAACCGTGCTTAATCAGAGGTGCGTGGGAAGGACAACAAACTGAACGCAAAAAATCAGATCGAAGGAAATGAATTCTTCAATCTAGATTTTAAAGTACCCTGGCCTAAGTGCGACACATTAATTGCAATCTAGAACGTTATTCACGATTATAATATGGCGACGCATTTGCTCTGAGAGCACATCCATTGCTCCTTAAGAGGAACTGCGAGTCTGATAGAGAACTGCTCAGGAGATTGCCACATAGCCACCAAACATCCGCATGCATTACAAAAAAAAGAAGAAGAAAAAACACACAGCACGGTATTTTTCTAAAGCTACGAGCTCCGTCAATACAGCATCACTCAACGAGCGGCACGTGCGGCGCCAACGAAACATCGCTGGGAAATTAACGGGAGCGCCGGCAAACGCCGTATGTATGTACGTACGTTGACCTTCTTTCGCACCATACGCACGTAGTTTACCAGGCCAGTCGGTGCGGTGCCGCGCAACCACGTGACAGCAGCGTCTGGCTTGCGTGCCCGCGGTTCAGTCGGGCGGGCGCTGGGTGAAGGGGCCACTTCGCCGCTCACCTCTCCGGCATGGGTTCTGTTCGGAAGGGCCGTTGCCCAAAACGTTGTTCATGGGCAGTGCCGTTGACGAATGCGTCGAGTGTTTTTTTTCATTTCCCTTGGGTAAGCGAATAAGGGGGGTGGATATATTTAAACAATATAGGGAAGACGTTGTTACACGTCTCTGACTGTAGACCTCCGTGAAGAGTTAAAGTGGAAGCGGTTTGCTTGTTCAAATGAACGTGGCGAGGTGCTTTCATCCCTGTGCCGCTGGCAGAAGTTGCACGTTCGTGTGGGGCGAGTCGGTGCACACAACAACAAAAACAACCAGCGCCCACTCCCCATCGCCTCGACCCCTGGCAACGCTGCCACGCGACCGACCGTATTCACTGCGAGAATGCAGTGAACAAAATGTCGACGTAGCTTCCCCCCCCACCTCCCCCCCCGGACAAAAAACGCCGCTCACGCAGTACGGTTTGTGCAAGTGGGCGCTCGGGCCGTACCGTGCACAGCAGAGATACGTCGCAGCCGAAAACAAGAACGCCTCCTTCCCAGGGTCGAGAGGCGAGTGTGGGAAGGAGGCGTCACTCGCTTTTGCCGTGAACATTCCCCCACAACGGCGCTGGTTATTTCGCGCAGTACGGAGGGATCGCGTGCGGCAGCGTCGTGCGTGCGGGAAGAGGGAATCTCTCGCTCCGATCGGTGCGGTTGGCCACGTGCGGTGCGAAGGAAGATCGACGTTCGGACATAATGTTGGGGAACCGAGATTCAGGGTTCGGACTTGTGTTTTCCATTCGTACACCAAATGGTATTATTAGTAGTAAATAATAATAAAAAATACAGTCAAGTCACTGTTGATTGAAGGTTCTCCCTGGACCGTATCGGTCATAGAGGTTGTTTGACCATACTTCACCTCACTGGTCAATGCGGGTTGGCCAAGTTAGGAAGGGGCCCAGGTCCGGTTCAGAGGATCACTCGCCATTGATGTTAGCCATAGCCAGGAATCAAACGTAGGTGGCCGCGTTCACAGTGCAGCGTGCTGCTATCCACAGTGCCACCGCTGCACCCATGAAGGAAACGCTTTCTCTGAAAGAAAAACAAAACGGCGAAGCATTTCAACGCTCCGTATATATGTAACTTAACAAGTCAGCAAAAAAATCCCTTTTTTAAATGCACGAGGCGAAGAGGTACAGGGGTTCATACTCTTTGGTTATTTCTGTAAAGTCACGTAAATAGAAAATAATAGGTCGTCTTCAGGTGAGACGATTGCTTGTGTTGCGATCGAAACGTCGTGATCTATTATTTTCTGTTTACGTGATGTGACCGAAAGACCCACGAGTATGAATTCTTGCAGTCAGGAAAAAACCTAAGAAGAAGTCAAGAAAGCTTTAAATCAAGATTTAGGTACAGGGGGGAAGAGCACTGAGCGAATAGGGGGGCTGTGGTGTGTGCACGCCTTCAGGCAAGTGAGCCATGGGCGATTGCCCAAGAAGCCACATCCTCCTCGGTTGTCTGTACGGGCACGGTCTGGGAACGTGGTGGCGTGCGCGGTGCCCGAGAGTCCGAAGCGAAGAAAGCCCTCGCGTCTTGTTGGCGTGAATCGCGGCGCCCTTCGCCGGTGCAGGTGAGAGTTGTCAACCGGTCCGACTCACCGTACCTACGTACGTTGTTACGTTCAACTTTTTTCGCTCCGTACATAGCCAACCGTGCTAATCAGAGGTGCGCGGGTGGGGGGTGACAACAAACTAAACACTGGCGCAGGTCCTGCGGCAACTTGTTCCAGTATTGTCCTCTTGCGTAACGGTTACCCGCTCTGCTGCCAGAGTGAGAACATTAAAGCGGCCTTCGGTGGGGCGCGTCGCTAAGAGGGACGTCGAACATCGGTCAGAAACAATAACGGAGTGGCAGCCGAGGATAGGAACGCTGCCGGCAGGTTCGCGTGCGAGGCAGGTGCTCGGTGGAGCCTTCAACGTCGCGCGATGCGAGAGGTGGCGGCGGCTAGGGGGAGTCATTAGTCCAGCATGGGATTGACCATGACTCATGACGACTGTGGGGGTGGGTTAGACGGGTCAGACAGAGATCACTGTGTGTCCAAACATGGAGGTGCAAGCCTGTTGAAGGCAGGGGAGAAAGCGGGCTGCGGGTTCATTTCAGCGTTATACTCCGTAAGTGTAGAGCTCGTCCAGAGGAATAGATTGCCGTGTCGTTCACCTTCAACAGACATAAAATGATGTCGCAAGGCAGTTTACGCGAGAGCCGGGGGCTTATGGGACCCCGGGGTCCCGCCATCAGGTTCATATGGTCATATTGCGGTAAAGGTGCAGCCCGACAATTGCTTGTTTACACCACCGCTGGCAGAACGTCCTCCACTGATGGGAGTTTTGAAGGATCTCCTTTAGATATTTTTGTTTTTTACAACTTTATCCCATCACACGCGACCTGTGCACCTATTCACACTGCTGAGTGGACAGAGGTCCGTGTGGGGGGAGGGGAGGTTATTTAGAAACTTGCCTCATTGTTTCAACCGCGGTGCCAGCAGATTGAACCGGCCACCTTTGAAACGCAAGTTCCGGTGTGCGGACCATTACTCCGCTGCGGCAAAACAAGATCACCGCAATCCTAAAAGTGTGGCGGCTCTCTGTGGCGGCTTTTGGCTAACCATCGAACAGAGATGCTCTTCCTTCAAATCTTGGGAAGCCACTGGAGCTATGCACTTTTAAATCATCTCGATTGAAAACTCATTTGGTCATAACAGTTTTATTTTTGCGCTTAGTCCGTTGTCCTTCCAACCGCAACTCTGACGAGCGTGGTCGGCTACGTACGGTGCGAAAGAAGCTTCAACATGCTTACGAACGTACGTGACAAATGCTCCGCAGTCCGAACATACAGAGGCGCAACCCGGCGCCGGACAAAGGGGACATGGCTGCTGCCGCTGCCGTTGCCGTCAGCACGACGACATCAGCCGTGTCGGCAGGAGAACGCCGTGACTCGTGCCGCACGGACTCCGATTCTGAGACGGGGCCCGGGACGACCGCGGCGGCGGCGACGCCGACACCGCCGCCGCCGCGGGACGCGGCTCGCGAAGACGCGGACGACGAGAAGGCGAGCGCGCGCGGGAAGGACGACGCCAATCTGGACGAGGAGGAGGAGGATTCCTCCTCCGGCGCTGCCACCGCCACGGCCGCCACGGCCGGCGGCGCCCCGGGTGCTGGGCCGGGCGGCTTTGGGCCGGGGAAGATTCCGAACCGCGACAGCGGAATCGAGAGCCTGAGCTCGGCGTTCCCGGCAGACGATGCCGACAGCAGGGAAGGCGTCGACGACGTGAGGGATGACGATCGGGACTGCCAGGTGAGTGGCGAGCGGTTGACCCACAAAGGTGAAGATCACCCGTGTAAGCCTGTTACAACAGTCTGTTGGGGCAAGTGCTGCTAGCGAGCGTCTATGAAGGTCAGCACGGCAACACGAGGGGGTGGGTGGCCAGCACCACGCCCGGCCGCCTTTGTGTCCTCGATGTTTACGCATCGCACCGGGTGCTCTTTTGAGGCTGCAGCAACCTAGGGGAGGCCGAGGACTGGCTGAGATAATCGTCACTGGTGTTGGCCGTGAGCGGGAATCAAACTCGTGTCGCCGGGTTCGTAGCGCAGCGTAGCAAACCACTGCGCTCCCCACACAGACACATACAAAGACAAAGATCCCCCGTGTAGCCTTAACAGACTGTTGGGGCAAGTGCTGTTAGCGAGCACCTATGAAGGCCGGCACGGCACACGAGGGGGTGGGTGGCCAACACCACGCCCGGTCGCCTTTGTCTCCCGAGCGGCGATGTTTACACATCGCACTAGGTACTCGTTTTAGGCTGAGTCGACCTAGGGGAGGCCCGGAACCGGTTCAGATAATCGTCACTGGTGTTGGCCGTGAGCGGGAATCGAACTCAGGTCGCCAGGTTCATTGCGCAGCGCGCTAACCACTACACCCACCGCTCCCCAGACACATACACACACATCAAGTCGTGCGTATAATGATAGAGTAGTTTCGATTTACATGTGCGTTATGCACGATTGTCCTGGATAAACAAGTGTAATTATTATTGGACGTCACTTATCCGTGTATTGATCTGTAGCTCGCCAAAGGTATATATGAACGTCCTATTCGGCCCTCGGTTAGGAAAAGATTCCGCACTGCGAACATAAACCTTGTTACCGCTCGAGATGATACGTTTACCATAGGCGCGACATTCACCTGAATGGCAAAAAACACGTGTGATTGAATCAAATCATGATCTCGAATCATCGAATCGAAGGAGGCATTCATTGTCACATACCTAAATCACAAGCTTCTACACTTGCATATAATGATTGCTTTGACCTTTGACTCACCACCAGCGATACGTTAACTACCTCGCCTAGTATACAGGAGGTTGTGGGTTCAATCCTGACCCTGACTCTTGTATATTTTGGAGATTGCACGTTATCCCCGTGGTCGCGTGGATTTTTCTCAGGGTCCTCCGGTTTTTCCTTCCCACACTTAGAATCAACGTGCGATGAATGTCCACGCGACAATCCACATCATTGAGCCACCGTTTGCGGTGGCCAGGTCGCTTCTGAGAAAGAACTACGCAGAACAGTGGGCCTTACCAGGTTAAAAAAATACATATATTAATAGTTGATCATCCTGTCGGCTTCTTGCCAATTTGCCATGCAGTGTGGCGTGCGGTCGGAGGCCGTCGCGCCGGCGCCGGGAGAGACGGGCGGCGCTGCCGAGCGGCGGAAGTTGGCACGCGACAGCCGCAGGAGAGAGACGCTCGAGGAGTTTGAGAGCGACCTCGAGGAGGGGAGCAGCGACGACAACACGGAGCCGACGAGACACACGGCGCCCGAGCTCGGAGGAGACTCGCAAACGGCCGTGAGTTTGTGGGGGGGGATGGGTGGGGGGGGCGCGAGCAGTCACTCACAGCCGTAGGGGACTCGCCGGCTCGCTCGCTCGTTGCACGGCCCCCACCCGCTCGTTAACCGTCCTCGTTTCGTCGTCGCATTGGGACGGTCACCCAACAACTGCACCGCTAAACTCACGAGCTCACGCATCGCTGGGTTCGCTCCCGCACTCACCCGTCGATGTATAGTCCGTCGCACTCTGTACCTCGCACAGGGTACGGTGTACGAACAAAACAACAAAAAAACTCAATGTTTATAGCGGCGAGGACGTGTCAGCAAAATTGTCGCCTCTCTGAATTCGTGAAATTTTTCTGAAAGATGACGTCCAATATAAACCAATCGTCAGCCAAATTCCTGGTAGAATAATCTGAAAGTTGGGTTGCCCCACCGATTTATATTTAATGCCGTGTCTCCGTGACCTCTTTTTCCACTTAACAACAGCCACCATGGCTTCGCTGTGGTGAGCGTTCGCCGCTCGTTTTTGCAAGAGGTCCCACGGGGTTCGAATCCGGCGACTGCCCTGATTATTCCTCCGGTGTGTAACAACAACAATAATATGACCACTACTACTACTACCACAAACTACACGCCGTCTACTTCACAGTGGATGTTAAAGATCCCCTGACGTCATCTCGGAAGAGTGGACCATTCAGCGCTGGCGTCGTTGGTCCGAATTTGCCAATTTATAAAAAATCAGCACCACAAATTACTCCATTAGATATCATACAAGACGATCATTGCCCTTTCTACTGCCGGGTCGATCTTGCAAATGAGACTCTGTCCTGGTCTTTAGAAGTTTTCACCTCGTTAAACGAAATCAACTTGAAACTCGGCAGTACGTATGTATGTATGCATGTTGGACTTCTTTCGCGCCGTACGTAACCAACTGTGCGTTATCGGAGGTGCGGATGGCTAATGGGGCAGCAGACAAGAAACAAGCGGCATCTTTCTCCATCGTTTTTTTTCTTCTTTTTTCGTTGTCGTTTCCGTACTGAACACAAACCGAGGTCGGCGTTTAACCGTTGTGCTGCCCTGTGTGGTGGCCTTTCAGGAGCATCCCAAGGAGAAGTTGTACAAAATTGCTGATGAGCTTCTGCAGACCGAGAGGGCGTACGTCACGAGACTTCACCTCCTGGACAAGGTAACCACGTCTCTCTGTGTGGCTCTCAGCTCTCTCACTCGGACCACAAATGCGAAATGACTTATACATAACCAGTATAATATTTATATTGCGCGTTTAATCGAGGATCTCAAAGCGCTGTACAAAACACAGCAGGGAGACACTCAGCGTAAACAAATAAATCGTGAAACGAAAAAAATATTTTGATCGCAACAATAATTAAATAAATGCTCAATGCCATTTTCTGAATTGACTCATAGTTGAACAAAACAGAAGTATATAAATAGATATTAAGATGTGTTTGAAATATGTCCACAGACTCGTAGAGCTCGTGAGATCTCGTGGGAGAGAATTAAACTAAACTAAAACCAAACAAATTGTTTCATTTTACCAGGTAAGGCCCACTGAGCTATGTTGCTCTTTTTCCGAAGCGACCTGGCCACAAATGATAGCGCAACGAATTGGCTTATCATCGTGTGGAAATTTATAGCAGCCAAATACTCTAAACGCGTGTTGATTCAAAAATGTGGAGGGGAAAAAACCGAGGACCCGGAAAAAAATGCACGCGACCACGGGGAGAACATGCAAACTCCAAATATACAGCAGGTGTCAGGGTTGGGATAGAAGCTACGACCTCCTGTATACCAGGCGAGGTAGTTAACATCTTGCCACCATGGCACCCTTTGAGCCAATGCTCAGCGACTGTGCAAAAAACTAAATTACTGGCAAATTAAAATTAATAACAGGAGTTACATATATACACCGTCATGAAAAGGAAAGGAAAATCTTGACATTTCAACTGACCGGCCTTAATTTCCTCTATGAGTTTACTGAAGCAGCAGCTTGACAAATTCCGTTTGGTATTCATACAAGAATGTTAGCATATAGGCAGCATTTGCCTTTAAGCCTTTGGCCCAGAAGTGGCCGATCGATATCACCCAGGGCGTGCGCGAGGATTTTACCATGAGATCACATCAACGTGGCAGCAGTTTATGAGAAAAATATCGTTAACGAATTCCAGTTGTGTGTTCGATGGAGCATATTGGTTTGGAAACAAATTGTGAAACACACTATCTACGGAAGACGAAAATAAAATCGTAGTGTGTCTATACCAGTGATGTGCGGTGAGGTCAATGGCAGGGGAGGCACTGGCTTGTGTCAGAGCCAGATTCACACACTGAGGGGGGCGTGGCCTCACGGAGGGGGGCGTGGCCTCACTGAGGGGGGCGTGTTAGACACGTCTCCCTCAGTGAGGCAGATGTGATAGCTGCCTCCCCTGGTGCGTTTTCATTGCAGTTTCATGACGAGACATACGTGAAATAAGTTACCTGGAGTATGGAAGGCAAGGACATGTAATGAAGGGGTCTACAAACAAACTGAGATAGTAACAGGCACACGCTTATTGCCCGCGCTCCATCCAGTTACTGAGGGCTTGCGCAATCAGAGGGGAGGCTGAGCTCGTCGCTGCCTCACCTCTCGTCTCTTCCTCTATTTGCAGTGGGGCTCCGCAAATTTGGCGGTTTTTACTATAAAAATGATTGGAATCGTACAGAAATGACATTTAGAACACAGATTCAGTGGAAAGATCTTAATATTTATTTTATTTTATTATTCTTTTTTTTTACACTTTTCGTAACAGCTGTTTTCATTGGAGTATGACAGGCGAGGCTCTGCCTCCCCTGCCTCCCCTGACCGCACGTCTCTGCTCTATAGAACAGATGGCATATACAGTAGGCTTTTTTGCTGCCACGATGGCGTGTTGTTAACTACCTTTCCGGGTATACAGGTGGTCGTGGGTTTGATACCGGCACTGACCCCCTGTATATTCGGAGCTTGCATATTCTCCCCGTGGTCGCGTGGATTTTTCTCCGGGTCCTTCGATTCTTCCCTCCACACTTAGAAAATGCGTTGAAGAGTTATTTGGCTGCTATAGACTTCCACGTGACAAATCACTTTGTTGAGCTCTCATTTGTGGCCAGGTCACTTTTGAAAGATAAGTTCATACCTCAGTCGGCAATGTCTGGTAGGATGTGGATGGTTTAGTTGTATTTGCATTCGTTTGGGCGATGTGTTTACCCTTCTTATTCTTCGCACTGCTCTCGTGTGTCTTGTGTTGTTCGTTGTTGTAACATCCTTACCCGCCCCTTGCTGGACCTCTGTGAAAAATAGCTTCGTAGCTCATCGGTGACCGTGTGAGAGTGTGTGAGTGTGTGTGCACAGTAACGAAATATGCACTGGGGTTGGCCACCGGAGATCGTTGGCCAATGGGAAAGACCTCGAGCCAGATGCTGAGACGATTTGAGGGGGGGAGGAGACCTCGGAGTTCGGGTGTCGACCTCCCAACGATAGCGCAGGGAGCATGGGAAATATTTGTGAAGTCAAGGGAGCAAGCATCCACGCCCATCCCCCCACCCCCCTCGTGTCGAACGGCAAAGGCGGGACCACGTACGGGGGGACAGAGAGCTTGTGGCTCAACTCCCGATTCAAACGTTCGGTTTGGGTTTACCTCCCCCTCCGCTCCCTCTGCTCCCAAGCTCATTGTAGATGCAGGATCTGAGAGAGAAGGTCGTGTTCGGTGGGCGGCAATGACCGGTGGCACCGACGTCGTGAAATCCCATGAGTCAATGTGCAGCCGCGTCGCACCGTTGCTTGTCGCTGCGGGTTTGGAATAAGTCAGGTTTCGCGATCATAATTCTCTTGAAGGCAACATTCCCGAGCGCAGATTCGTTGGCGGAGCGTGCGACTCGGGTTTGCGAGGGCCTCTCTTGGCGATGCGGCGCAACAACTCAGCTGCGAGGGAATTATTGTTGCGCTTCGTCATCTCGTGGCAGCGACTCGAATTAAAAAGTAAAAGCGCGGCGGAGATCCGGTCACGGTTCTCCGACGCGTGTTTTCAAAACGTGATCTGCCGTTGGGCGCGAGAGCGTCCGCGGCTCGCGCCACGAAAGGTTCGACGCGTTCCCTGGAAAAGTGCCACGTAAAGCGAAAACCGCGTGGAGCGGAGACGGCTTCTCCGCAGTGAACGTGACGATAACGTTTGGCGAGACACGATGTACGCGCGAGCACGGGCAAAAAATTGTCTTCCCGAGTCGACTCGCGCACTAGTCGAGGGATAATTTATAATTTCACATCGAATCATATTCGTATAATGTTTCCCATTTCTCGTACGACGACGCAGTTGTTCGTGCGCTGATTTCTACTTGCTTAATCGCTGTCCTTTATTTTAGCGGGTATGTTTTTTGTCGTCTCGGTGGCACAGGTCTCTTGCAAATGAGGCTGTCCTGCTCTCCTTTCAGTCCCACCTGGTTCAACAAAATAAACTTGACCTCATGTCGACTTGCTTAGCTGGCAGGTGTTCATCGCCGTGGCGATGACCCCGAGGGTGCACTGCCGACGCTCGTCCCTGTCTCGCGAGCGGCTGTTTTGGCAAGCCATCGAACTAAGACGCTCACCTCGTCGCTCGCGCTTTCACATCGCGCTTCTGCGGCCGTCTGGAACGCTCTTCCTTCCAATATTAGGAAGGCACTGGAGCTTTGCACTTTCAAATAATCTCGATTGAATACACATTTCTTTACAACTGCTTTGTGTGTTTAGTTTGCTGTCCTTCCGCCGCATCTCCAGTTAGCGCGGCCGGCTACGTACGGTGCGAAAGAAAGTTCAACATACATACGTACATATGTGCGTCTCTCCATCGCGTGCCCTGCATGCGAGCAGGTCTTCTGCGCCCGACTGCTCGAGGAGTCTTGCATCAAGAGCGCCTTCCCGGCCGACGTGGTGACGGGCATCTTCTCAAACACCTCCACGATTCACTTGTTCCACCAGGAGTTCCTGCTGCCTGAGCTAGAGAAACGCATGCAGGAGTGGTGAGTCTACGCTCGCGTGCGGTCACGTTCCTTGCGTCTATCGCGATGCGCGGGGTGATGTAGGTGGATCCTGTTATCCGACGCAGTAGTGAGATGTTAACTACCTCACCTGGTACACAGGAGGTCGTGGGTTCGATCCCGACCCTGACGCCTGTGTATTTGGAATTTGCGTGTCCTCCCCATGGTCACGTATTTTTTTCCGGGTCCTCTGTTTTTTCCCTCCACATTTGGAAACATGCGTTTAGAGTATTTGGCTGCTATAAATTTACACGTGATAAGCCACTTCATTGAGCTATCATTTGGTGCCAAGTCGCTTCTGGAAAAGAGCTATATAGCTCAGTGACCCTGACCTGGTAAAATAAAGAAAAATAGTTTAGTCGTTTTTAAATGGTTTCATGTTTATTTTCACAGTTACCCCTGCTATCCGCATGGTTCTCCGTGGATATGTTAGGTACATACTTTAAACTTCTTTCGGCACCGTACGTAGCCAACCGTGTGGACAGACGCAGAAACGTGCTAATCGGAGGTGCAGATAGATGCAGAAAGGTAAAGGCGCAGTCCCGCAATTGCATGCTCACGACACTGCTGGCGGAAGGGCATCCGCTAGAGCAGGGGTCGGGAACCTTTTTGCCTGGGAGAGCCATAAAAGCCAAATATTTCTAAATATATTTCATTGAGAGCCATATAGTATTTTTAACGTATAATAAATTAAATATGTCTTACTTTTAATGCGACTTCTGGTGCTGCATGGTTTTGCTGATGGCCTTGTAGTCTGGTTCATACGTGGTGAGGTTGAGCTTCATGCAGGCGTGACCCCTGACATTTATCTTCAAAACTAATTTCTGTTTACTTTAAAATAACACGGTATTATTAAGCAATATCACAAGTATTTTAAAATCAGTTCCAAACTGATTTTTTTTCTTTTTTCAACTCAAAATTGTCTGGGAGCCATATGCCGTCACTGGAAGAGCCATATATGGCTCGCGAGCCATTGGTTCCCGACCGCTGCGCTAGAGGGAGCTCTAAAGTGCCCCTCTTGGTCCCCCTCCACCCTGCTGCTTGGACACCTTGGAAGAGGGTGAAGAGATGCAAGAAACTCACCCCGCATGTCAACTACCGTGCCAGGAGGTCGAATGAAACCGGCAAAAATCGTAGATTGTACGTCCCAAGCGTGCGACCATGGCGGCATTCCTGCTGTAATTAACAACACATCTTTTCTTTTGGTTGAAATGTGATCAATTGCCTTGCATCCCCCACAGTCTTATTTAATTTATTAATCTCTCCTTCCCCCAGTCTGCGTAATTAGTGAGAGGAGGGGGATTGCCCGCTGCGCCAATCCTCCTGACGGTGAACGTGGCTTCCATTGGCGGTGTGTAACACGCAGTTCTCTGCAGCTGCAGGAGGAGCAGTTTATAAATAAATGTCGAATCTGATGTCGTTTGTGCTCACGGAAGCGGGGCGTACAGATGGGATTTTGTAATTTGGGGTTAATCCGCATCAAGGCTTTGCTTGGCTTTTGTTTTTTTTTTGCGACACAAATAAAACCCAAATTACTTTGGAGGGAAAAACTAAATTACTGATCAGCGATTGGCACAGTGTTGCCTAAGTGGCTCTGGGGATTGGGAGGGGAATGATTTTGTCTGCTTAAACATTGCTTGCAAAGTTGTCCACAATGGAAATTCAGCCGCTCATCCTATGAAGATGTATATAGAGCCTATCACCGAGGTGCTTTACATTGATTGCAAAATGTACACAGGATGATAATGTTTTGAAATGAAGAATTGGGTTTTTGTGGTGAGGTTTTGTTGGCAACAGAACAAGAGGGATTGACAAGGAGGTGTCGGGAAGGCCTGGTCGTAGCTGGGCGGGGGGCGACAGAAAGCTGGAAGTGTTGAAAAGTAACGAGGCATCCATAATAGAGGTTTTTAGGTTAGATCGCGTAAATATGAATGTGTCATTAAAGCCGCCACCACCCGACACAGCTAATTAGTAAGGTTTGTCAAGTAATCAAAACGTGCCAATTCGTTACTAGTTCAGCACACCGGTTGTGTGTTGGAGAGTAAACCCGCGAGATTTATCATTCGAGTACAACGTTTCGCCAGAAATTAAACAATAGCATCATCAGGCGGACAACCAGAGTTGTGGAGAAATCCTCCTGCTTTGGTCTTAAATAGAGGGATTAATGTGACTTTGTCACTTGTGAGCCAATCCATGAGGCATCGGTCACATTGGGAATGGAGTCACGGCCACCAATTCCTCTCTGAGATATTGCAGCAGCAGCAGCAGCGGCTTTTGGCTGACCATCGAACAAAGACGGTCACCGCATCACGCGCTTCCAGATGTGCTTCCACGGCCGTCTGGAACGCTCTTTCTTACAATATTAGGAAGCCACTGAAGCTATGCACTTTTAAAATCTAGATTGAAAACTCATTTCTTGAGAATTGCTTTTTGCGTTTTCGTTTGTTGTCTTTCCCCGAGTAACCTCTGATTAGCACGATTGGCTACAAACGGTCCGTAATAAGTTCAATGTACATACGCACATGCATAGAAGGGCTTCCACCAGAGAACTCTATAGAAAGGCCCTCTGGGTGGTATTTACTCTTCCACACTGGCTGCACGTCATGGGGAGTACTCACACTTTACCCCACTGTGCGCGTCCTACCGATCGACTTAATTGTCGTGAACACCTTGACACTGCTGGGTGGATACAGGCGGCGGTGGGCGTGGAGATTTAAGAAACTCGCGCCATCGTTTCAGCTGCCGTGTCGGGAGTGAGAACTGAGCCGGCGTTTTCACCATGACAGCGTCTTGAAAATAAAATAGAGAATGTTTCTATATCCAAGGCAGGACTCCATCCGTGCGCATAATAAATAATTGCGAATGCCAGGTCAGATTTTCTCAATTCCACTCAAAGTGAGCAACGTGGCAGGCAATTCACCTCCACTCTCCGACCTGAGCCAGTGGTGGAGATTCCTCGTTCCTGTGACAGGGCCGGTCTCTACAAGGCACGTCCGTTTGTTTGGCCCTCCCCGTCTGCTGTACCAGGCACGAGAATCCCCGCATCGGAGATGTCCTGCAGAAGCTGGCTCCCTTCCTCAAGATGTATGGGGAGTACGTCAAGAACTTTGACCGAGCCATGGACCTGCTCAACACGTGGATGGAGAAGTCTTCTCCGTTCAAGGCCATCATCCAGGAGATACAGGTGCTGTATCATCATCGTCATCATGTATAAACGCTCGTTATTGATAAAATGTTGCGTTGTATTGTCACGATGATTGTTTATGCAAGGAAAGCCTCGCTGAGTTGCGTGATTCTTTTTCAGGACGGCCCTGCCAAAAGTTGTTGCATTCATTCACTCGATAAGATGTGGACAACAGCCGTAGAAGTGCTTCTTTGACTCTTTTGAAAAAATAAAAATAATCCAGGAAATACATTCCATACCGCATCAGTACCATGATAAAAGAATTGTCTTTTCGGACAAATTTTTTTTTTTTTACAAATCAACATCAGGCGAAGAGAGATTTGGCAGCGTATATAATAAATATGGAAGAAACAGGTAAAAAAATTATTAAGTTTGCAGCATCTGTTGAACACCCAACGGAGGGCCCGTCTGTTTAAATGTAGGGGAGCTCAAAGCGTGTGTTTGCTATTATTGCTGGCTTCCAAGAGCGTGCCAAGTCCGTCTGTTCTCTCGAGTGGGAAAATTATAATTAAAAAGAAACCAGATGAACTCCGTGAAGTGGCGCTTTCGGGGGTGGCTGCTTGGTTGGTGGTTCAGGCATCTATTTTCGGGAGATCCTCATGGTTGTCTGCCTTATGTGGAATGTTTCGGCCGATTCAAATGAATTTAGCACACCCCGCGCTTTTGTGTGGGAGCGTCCTGCGCGCGCGAGGGGAACCCGATTCGCCCCCACTGGGGGCGGGTGGGAGGGGAATTACTCAAAAAAAGTTCTGCACAGATGGAATCAAGAATTCACGACAGCGCTGATATCTCTTGGTCACCTCTCGAAGCCGTAGGTGAACGTGCACAAAAGCTTGTCTGGCCGAGTATTAAAACTTCTAGATTTGAAGCTTTCGTTACTGCAAGGATTCATTTTCTTAGGTTTTTTTCGGTAAAGTCACGTAGGTAAAAAATTTAAATTAATTAAACTTTTATTAATTTTAAGAATACGAGCATTAAAACCTCCGAGGAGCACGATTAGCACGGGTGGCTATGTAGGAGTTCAATGTACATACAAAACCTACACATTTGAGGAGGATATCAACAAGAGGCTCACACGCATGGGCTCACCCACCCCACTTCTCTTCACTGCCATCTCACCAGAGTGATGTGGAATTTCCACCTTGGGCTCAGAGCCATCAATGTTTGATGAATGCCAACTCCCCTGATTCTTTGTTGTGAAAACAAAAAAAGTGAAAGGTGCAACCCTGCAGTGTCTCGCTCACGCCACCGCTGACGGGAGGGCCTTCACCATAGGGATCTTTAGAGAGGCCCCCTCTAGAGCATTTGTGGCCAACCCATAACAGACAATGAGACAAAAAGCCAAAAAGTACCCATGAGTTCTGCACAGAGCCGAGTGTGTATATCTAAGTGTGTATATACTGACACTTTTTGGCACAGCACGGGAGACATTTAATTATTCTTTGCTACTGTGATAGCAGTGTGTTCTACGTCATGCCCCTTCGATAGAGCCACACGTGGTGGATTTAAAGAGCTCGGGAGATGCCGGTTGGGCCACCGCTGCTCTCGAGGGGTATTTTGCCCGAATGTTCCACGCTGGCCAAATGTCCCGGGAGAGGTGGACGTACCCACACTTTGCCCCACTACGGGGCAAACCCACCCACCGTGTGAATCGCCGCAAACCACACCGAGCCAATAATCATTATTTGCATTCGTTAATTTACTTTCCCCCTCCCCCCCGCCGCCACGCCCCCACCTTGAATGAAACAGAAGCGGGACATCTGCCACAACCTGACGCTGCAGCACCACATGCTGGAGCCGGTGCAGAGGATCCCGCGGTACGAGCTGCTGCTGCGCGACTACCTCAAGCGGCTGCCCGAGGACGCGGTCGATCGCAAGGACGCGGAGAGTGAGCGACGCACGTCTCGCCTTTGGTCCCGGCGCGCGTCCTGCGCGAATCTGCGCACGTTTTTGCTCGCAGCACACGTGTGCGTGCGGCATCGTGTCGCGTGTTTGTTTTTTGCGCAAACCCAGATCATTATCATCATCATGATCCACGGGCAGATAGCCCGTAGGTGTCCAACGCACATTTCGTCATTTGTTTCCACTTTCCTCTGTCTTGTGACAAAGTAGCGCCACTTATTTCTGGCACCCGTCTCTCATGTCGCGCGGCGGCACTTTCCAAATGGTCAAAGTAATTTTCTACGCAAACGAGCATTGACCCTCGGAGGCATGATTAGCTGAATCGGCACCCAACCGGGGGATTTAATACTCGCGCCCTTTCTGATGGCGAGCCGCTTGCTTGACCGCTCACGGAGAGTTGCACGCGAAAGGCGGAGGGAGACTCGTTGTAAATAAAAACAGGAGTTGGCTGAGTGGCTTAGAGGCTAATCCTATGCCAGGGCACCGAGCCAGCCACCACTGAGATTTTGGCTTCAAATCTGGGCTTTGCAGTCACCCATGGTGAACGCGGGTTTTTCACGTGTGACGAGTTCATGGTCTCAGCTGGTTCACCGATGACCGCACGAAGGGACGCGTCGTCATATTTATAGTTGCGTGTTTTAACGCAATCCTCCTCTGCAAAGTAAAATATTGAGTTCGTTTGACACGCGGCGAAACACAGTTTTGTCCGCTGGGAGTACAAACGGTGTTATAAAGAGGCCTATTTGAAGCGACTTCAGAACTAGTTCTGGGATACCGTGTTCTCAGGATGCTCACCGCTCACCATGATGTCAATAGCACGACTGCGAATTAATTTGGGAATGGATTAAACAAAATGAAGTGATTCCACAGCGGCACAAGATTGACCAGGGAATTAAAAATGAACTTTTTTTTTCATTTGGAAGCAGTGCAAATAATGAGAATGAGTGTAATAGCACAGTGTACATTGAGAGAAGACAGGTCACTATGCTTGAAATCAACGAGGAATCAATTCACGTGATGGGGTTAAAGGACGCGACCAGCGCAAGTAGGTCAACTTAGCCTGAAAAGATCCCCTGGTGCAGTGTTGTGGTAAACGTCATATTTGAGGAGGCAAAAGAGGTCAGGATTGTGTGCATGGTCCTGGCCCTACCACGTGCCATCGACGGATGCACTGTACCGTCGGACAGGCCCTGAATAGGTTCCCGCTAACAGTGCTTGCCCCAACGGTCTGCGCGTATGCCCGCGTGGGTTCTGGTTTCCCTCCGCGTCATCGCGACGGTCTTCATATTTCTCGCCGACTTCAACCCTACCGATTTTTTTCTGCCCAGCGCGACGCTTGTGATCGTGACCAGCCCTGACATCTTTCACCAGCGCTGTCAGTTGTGCACCGAATTGTTTATTTCATTGCCCCACCAGTGACCTCTTGCCCACCATCGACATTCAACTCCCGATGGGTGTCTAGGCCGTGCTTTTCTTAGGCTACCGAACGCAAAACAGCGACGAGAGCCGTGTTCCCAACCAATTATTTTTTAGAGTTTGTGGTTGTCATTCAATACAGTTGCCATACATTTTTAAGTAATAACGTTAATAATAGGAATAATACTTTCCTTTAATGACACTGTGGAACAAAAAAAATTGTTCCTGGGTAGTAAGTGTTATTTCCTCATTGCTTATGCCTCAAAAGTATGAAAAATGGATGTTATTCCCCACAAACTTTGCTTTTGTGACCAGCACATTGATATTTTGAAATTTACCTATTTTCAATGAGAAAACCTGTGCATTTGTGTTTTTCGTTCACGTAAAGTCCTGGTCACAAAAGCAAAGTTTGTAGGGAATAATAGCCATTTTCTATACTTTTTATTCATAAACAATTTAAAAATAACACTCAGTACCCAAGAACAAAAATTGTGTTACATAGTGTTATACACATGGGAAAATACAACAAGAGTAAAAGTCTATCGACCAAGATGGAAATGAGGCAAACAAGTAGAAACATAACGATTGTAGCCATTATCATCACCGTTTTAATATCTGTAAGCAAGTATAAACGTGCATTGCAAAGATGACCTTGTTTGTTTTACTTATTCAGCAAAACCGCCTTTTTGAAGTGTTGCAAAAGAATGCACCAATAAGTAATCGTCTTACTTTTCCATTTTCAGAATCCTTGGAAATCATCTCCACAGCCGCAAACCATTCCAATGCCGCCATCAGGAAAATGGTGAGAAACATTTATAAATGCATTCACGATCAAGAAAAGTCACGTAGAAGGGAAGTAATAAAATAATAAAAATAAAACATAATAAAATAATTCTCACGACGTTTCGGCTACAACGCAAGCAGCCATCTTCAGGTGAAGAATGAGACACTGCCAAGCTAGGAGCTTATATATAAGCTGAGTTGGAGGTGGAAGAAGAGCGCCTTAACAAAAGAATGTGCATATCAAGAGGAATTTAGCATATTCATGGGAAATGCGTAAATTCCTCTTGATATGCACATTCTTTTGTTAAGGCGCTCTTCTTCCACCTCCAACTCAGCTTATATATAAGCTCCTAGCTTGGCAGTGTCTCATTCTTCACCTGAAGACGGCTGCTTGCGTTGTGGCCGAAACGTCGTGAGAATTATTTATTATGTTTTATTTTTATTATTTTATTACTTCCCTTCTACGTGACTTTACCGAAGATGAATCCCTGCAGTCACGAAAGCTTTAAATCGAAATTTCACGATCAAGAACTTAAAAAAATATCCACCACGAATGTTCCTGGCCATTCCACGGAAACTCCGGTCATCCTCGCAAGCAGCGGCTGTTGGCTGGCCATCGAAGACGGTCACAGATGTGCTTTGGCGGCCGTCTGGAACGCTCTTCCTTACGATAATAGAAAGCCACTCGAGCTATGTACTTTTAAATCTAGATTGAAAACGAATTTCTTCATAATTGCTTTTTGGGTTGAGCTTTGTTGTACTTCCCCGTACCTCCGATTAACACTGTTGGCTACATACGGTGCGAAGAAATGATCAACACACATACATATATTACTACTGTACACGTGACCTGCCAATGAATACAATGCAACGCATTAATGGACCACTAAATCCAAACTCTTTTTATTGTTTACCATGTAGGGCCCACTGAGCTATGTAGCAATTTTTTCAGAAGCCACAATTGATAGCTCAACGAAGTGACTTACCATGTGGAAATGTATAGCAGCCAAAAGACTCCAAATGCACGTTGCATTGCAGTGCGTAATAAAGAAAACTAAAACTTGCTATATTGACTGTACTTAAGTTATTTTTCTGTTCGCTACAGATTCTAATTTTGTTAATGCCAATAATTCAACCTTTCTGATCCATTCCCGGCTAGCTGGGAGCAAATTGCCCATGCTCCTTCAAGTAACAGGTTATGTAAAAGTATATAAAAAATAAAAAAATAACTTTACTTATTGAAAACATTCTTTATAATAATTGTCGTCGTTGTTGTTGTTGTTGGACTGACCCGACCATAATGGACATCTCTTAACAAATATTCCGATTCCCGTCTTGCGCCTGGGTCGACGCAGGAGAAAATGCACAAGCTGCTGGAGGTGTACGAGATGCTGGACGGTGAGGAAGACATCGTCCACCCGTCTAACGAGCTCATCAAGGAGGGCCAGATCCTCAAGCTGTCTGCGAAGAACGGCACCGCTCAGGAGAGGCACCTGTTCCTGGTAGGAGCCCCTGGGCCGGGCCTGTGATGCCAAGGCCTCTGTCACCGTTTCACAACAAACACCCGCCTTGGCTCTGAACGCCACGCGGCTTCCGAGGTGCTGGCTGTGGCTTCGCCGTTTTCGCACGCTCTCTCCGAGCCTTGAATTTCATCAATGTACCCTGCCTGGGAATGTTTTACCCCTTTTCCACTGTGACGGTACGGGTGGCATTTTTACTGAATATATGCCGTGCCAAGCCAAAACCAAACCGTGATCAACTTGACTGACGAGGCTAATTCCGGGTTCATTGCTTGTGAGACCAGCGATTACACTGCGTTTAGTTTGTTGTCCTTCCAACGAAACTTCCGATTATAGCATGGGTGGCTATGTACGGTGCAAAACAAGTTCAACATACGTACATATACGGAGACACAGTGCTCCCAAATCTCATTGGTGCCATTGGCACAGCTCAGCTTCTGCAGTGTGAAGAACAACCTGGCACCTCCTAAGCTGCACCAGGCTGACACGGGATAGCTCCGGTGCAGATTGGTTGAACAACGGAAAAATAGATTCTATAGGTGCCTTAGTCTGACTCTCGAATGTTCATGAATTAGCACTGAACTCTGGTCATTCTGAACTTGCCTTCCCCGGGCTCGTTGAGCCTTGGGCATTATCAACAATGAGTTGTAAGTCTGGCTGAGCTTCACGCACTGGCCGAGTTGGTGAAGCCATGGGGTAGGGGCCCAGTCCTGGTTTCCGATGGCATCCGCCACTGATATTAGCCGTGAATGATTATAATCATCGTCAGGCTGGCGGGTTCACAGCTAATCACTGCGTCACTTCTCCAACCAAGCGACATGTAATAAACGATGCAACGGTGGCAATTTGGCGAGGCCTTTGTCACAGCAGCAGCAGCTGAGCATGGCAAAAAAAATATTTTCCAAGATATAAGTCGAGAGACACAACGTCTAATTTGCACTCTATGTGTGCGTGTGTTCGCCTATCCCTCCAACCCCAGTTCAACAACATGCTCCTCTACTGCGTGCCCAAGCTGCGACTCATGGGGCAGCAGCGTTTCAGTGTGCGCACGAGGCTCAACATCGACGGCATGCAGGTGCTGCAAGCGCCAGCCCCCCCCCCCCATACCCCACGCGTCTTGGCCACTCGTGTTGCTGGCCGAGACGGCAGGCGGCTCAATTGCATCGTTGTTTGAGCACCGCACCGGCACGTCCGAGGGGTTTTGTGCTGGAAGCCCCAACGGGCTGTGGCTGCCGTCTTTCAGATGCCGATGTTCATGTCAGGATAATGGAGCAACAACCTCTTAGGTTCTGGGCTCAAGCCGTCGGGGTGCTGGGTGTTTCTAAGGATGCTGATGACTTTGTTGATTGAGACATGGCCGGGGGTTCAAGCCCTTGGGGCTGAGTGTCTCTTTGGTCAGGAATTGGTGCCTGCGTCAGAACAGTAAGCCACAGAAGGCTGTGGCTTACTGACTTCCTGAGTGTGACCTCGCTTATCCACACCAGGGGAACTGAACTTACCCACAAAGCCTGGTGTAGAGATATTCGTAACATCGCACCAATATTTGTAGCGATCGGTGCTTACATTTTGTCAAATCAAGTAAAAAAAATAATAATTCAACACAGCGGTGTTTGTGCAGCCGTCGGCAACCGGGCAAAGATCATCAGCTCCCTCCACTGGAGAACCCCGTTGAACCACAGGCATCCGGAAGCTGGACTCAAACCGTGGATGTCAACGGTGCAAGCTCAGTGTCTCTGACCTCATCAGCCGCCCGGTCTTGTGGTTCCTGAATAAAGGATGCGTGTCTAAACAACGAGCCCCCGGCTCATCCCAGCGTGCGTTCCGGCACGCGTGCCGACACGCGGCACGGTGCGTGCTGACACGCGACGCGCTCTTCCCGCCCAACAGCTGCAGGAGGTCGAGTCCCAAGGGCAGCCGTACACGTTCAGCGTCTCGGGGAAGCAGAGGGCCTTGGTCATCCGAGCACGGTAACTCCTCGCGCCCACCCGTCATCCCACCCCGCAAACCTCCCTCCCTCCTTCACCCCATACACCATCCCCCCTCCCCCTCCACACACACCATCTCCTCTTCCCTTCCTCCCTCCCAGCCACCCGCCACACAAACCTCCTTCTCACTTGCCCACCCCCTCCCGGCCATCACTTCCTCCCACGCAAATCCCACCGCAACGCCTCCGCGCGCCGCTCCCTTGGGTCCGAAGTGGTCCAAGTCGCGATCGGGGGGGAACCTTGTTACGGAAGTGCAGGATGTCCTGCAGGATTTCATATTGGGACAAATGCAAGTGCTCTGAAGGAAGGCCGATGCGCCGCATTGGTGTTGTTATTACGATAAGGGCGGCGGAGCAGCGGCAGATATCTCGCTGCCATACGAACCCCGCGACGCCAGTTTCATTTCCGGCTGCGAGATTTTAAACTTGAATATGGCGGGAGCATTGGACTCTAAACCCCAGCGATTTGAGTTTTATTCCTGGCCATGGCTAACATTAGTGGCAAGTGATTTTAAGTGAACCAGTGCTGCCCTGCTCAGCTCCCTTCAACAAGCATGCGCTGAATGTTTATTCGCCAACTTGTTTGTGGGATTGATTGTAATTCTCATTGCGACTATTATAACAATACAGTAGAACCCCTCTTAACGACGGTAATTGGTTCCACGAAACAGGTCGTGAAGTGATTTGTTTGTTAAAGCGAGTATAGGAAATACATGTTTAAGGCTTAATTCGTTCCGATAGCATTCAATGTAAACAATGCCCCAATACTCGTGAATGGACGTCGCTGATTGGCTGAGGCCTGGTCAGACCATTTTGGAGCTCGCCGTTTGGCCGACATTGGCGGTCGCGTGCTCGTCATAATCCCGTCGTTAGCAGGGGGAATGGTCGGTAAGCGAACACATTGGGCTCTGTGGAGGCGCGTCATAAGCTGTTAACAGGGGTGGTCGTTCAGAGGGGTTCTGCTGTATACTTATTATTATTTTAGTTTAACACGTAGGCTTTCACGACCAATATCATCCATAATAGAGGTGTTTTGGGTTAGCTCGCGTAAATATATAAATGTGTCGTTAAACCCCGCAGCACCTGACACAGCCAACTAGTACTGTGTGAATAAAAAAAAAAACTGCCAGAAGAAATTTTACATTTCCTGGATGAAAACGTGTAAATTTAGGTTCCGTTCTTTAACCAGGTGATGCTTAACAAAACGTGTAAGAAATGACATTAAATCAGCTGTGGCATCAGTCATCCCAGTGCATTGTAGAGCACTGTGGTGAGTGCAGCAGTGGCCCAACCTGCGTCTCCTGACCTGCATGTGGCTCTTTAATCCACCACATGCACCTCTATCGAAGGCGGCGTAAAGGAGAACGCGCTATCACAGTAGCAAAGAATAATGAATGACTCCCGTGCTGTGCTGAAAACTGTCAATATATACACGCACTTTGCTCTGTGTCGAACTCATGGGCACTTTTCGGCTCTTCGTCTGAAACAGGTTGGCCATCCCTTGCTCTAGTGAGACGAGACTGGGCTTGCTCATTTCTTCGTTTGCTTTATTGTGACTTCATCATTCTATTTCTTGTTACAGATCAGAAGCTGAGAAGAAAGAGTGGGTCAAGGTACGCCAATAACACCACTCGCTGAATTTGCCCACAATGCTTCTCTCTCTTGAGAGAGAGAGAAAAACAGTCACACCCTTTCCTATTGGTGGAGGCCTTGCCATTCGAATTGTGTTCTTTGGTGATGCTTTTGCATTGGTGCACAGATGCAAGTAACTATTTTCGTTTGCTATTTTTTTTTTCACCAGGCAAGGCCCACTGAACTATTCAGCTCTTTCTCAGCAGCGACCTGGCCACTAATGATAGCTCGACGAAGTGGCTTATCGTGTTGAAATTTAGAGCAGCTAGAAACTCTAAACGCGTGTTTCTAAATGTGGAGGGAAAACACTTTCGGCCAGTCGAAAGCAAATTATTCCAAAATATTTAAGTTTATGTCCGACTTGTCCGACATCCTTATAGACCCCCCTGAATCCAATTTGTAAAAATATTGTTACCAGAGGGTGTCCATACATATGTCATCCTTTATTAAATCGTTACAATTTGATGGCAATCTTAGCCAACTTTATTAAACTCTGCCTTTTCCATGATGTCTGGCCAACGTGGTATAATTGGTCAAATGCCCTCGAGATGGACTGAAGTGTACAAGGAGCGTGTTGCCAACATTTCAGCCTCACATTTCACACTGCTGTATAATTATTATAATTCCTTAATGAACAGATTATAGCTTTGTGTGACAACTTTTAAAGCTGTCGCTGTTCGTTTTTTTAATTTATATACCACCGGTTTCCCTTATAAACGGCCGCTTTATTGCCTTTCCCATGCTCCCGACACATTATAGCGTCAATCTGATTAGGCTATAAATAATGTAAAAACGCGAGGGGTTGGAAACGGCGATATGATCTTTGCGAGCGAAAACGTAAAAAGCAGAAAGACCTTTGTAGCCCAGGGTCCATTGTTAACGCTTCCTCTCCCAGACGCGCGCGCGAGTGTGTCGCGGTCCCAAGCCACGCGTGTGCCGATTGTGTCGATGCCGCGCTATTTACCGCACAATGATTGCGAGCGACGTGGAGCGGTGGCGGTGGGGAGTGGTGGGTGGGACGCTGCTCTGCGTAAAAAACGCGATTCCCACGTCGTCGATAGGGTGTTGTTTCGCATTTACAGACCCCGGTGCCGCGGTGGGAGAGACGTTAACTACCTTGCCTGGTATACAGGAGGTCGTGGGTTCGATCCCGAATCCTGACGCCTGCTGTGTATTTTGTAGTTTGCATGTCGCTTTCCCCGTGGCCGCGTGGATCTTTTCTCCGGGTCCTCCGTTTTTTTCCCCTCCACGTTTGTAAACATTCATTTAGAGCATTTGGCTGCTATAAATGGTCACTATAAGCCACTTCGTTCAGGTATCGTCTGTATGTATGTCCGTTGAACTTTACACCGTACATCGCCAACCGTGCTAATCGGAGCTGCTGGGCAGGACAAACTAAACACAAAAAGCAGCTCCCAAGAAATGCGTGTTCAGTCTGCGGCCAGGTCGCTTCTGAAAAAGAGATTTCGAGCTCAGTGGGCCTCACCTGGTAAAATAAACAGTTTCGGTTTAGTTCAAGTCAAGGTGCAGCCCTGCGATTGCTTGCTGCCAAAAGTGCCTACACCAGCGGGTGCCCTCGAGAGGTCCTCTCTTCCACGTTGGCCGCGTTGTCTGGCCACTTAACCCTCACCGCCCGCGACCCGCCGCTCGACCGACCGCCGTGAAACCATTTATAGCTGCGGGGTCAACGGAAGTGGGGGAGGCGGGGCGGGGGGGCATTTAAGAAAAGTGAACCATTGTTGAATGTGAAAATCGCACCGTACGAACGCTTCGGTATTGTAACCGGTCGAGAGTTACGACCAAGTGCCCGGCTAAAAGGAAGGAACACACCCGGGAGGAAATGCGCCGGCGGAGGGAGTGATGAAATCAGCTCCTGTGTAGGTCTGCGAGAGATGAGGACGGCTTGGGGAGGGCGTTGATCCAGCAGCAGATAGAACATGATTGGTAATGAAGACTACAAGTGATAGCTGGCTGGGTGGCCCCAGTGGGAAAGCCACTCAGCTCACAATCAAATGTTGCCCTTGTTAACGATAGAGTCTTGTAGATATTCACTTTTTTCAGGACGGCATTTACATTTTCAGTTGCCATTACCCGGCCGAGGTGGAGATTCAATCTGCCAAACTCTAACCCCAAGAACCCTGAACACTATGCTCCTGAGCTACACACTACAGTTAAGCGTGCGTGTATATGTACATAAGCAGTGCACAGCATGCTTAAGTTCCCATTGGGAGTACGTTTAATCTCGGCCGGATTTTTCCACTTTGCGAGCGGTTAATTGGGCTCCATAGAGCCGCGAGTTTTTAGCGAGCACGGCCCGCTTCGGAAACGTGAAAAGCGGCGCAGGGGCACGCGAGCGACAGTGGTTGATGGTCCCATTAGAGTCGGCATTAATCGCTGCGAGCCGGGGCGCAAAGGAGGGCCGCGATTGCGATGAATCAAGCCGAGGGCTGAGTCGACGTGCTCGCTGGATAGCATAGCGAGCGGCGTGCGGGTTTCCGTGATTAACGCGAGTCGCGTCTCCCGCGCCCGCCCCCCCACCCCCCCTCCTTGCGCTTGCTCTCGCAGGCGATCCGCGACACGATAGAGAAGCACGAGAAGAACAGCGAGAGCTTCAAGGCGTTCAACAGCTCCTTCACGCGCGATGACGACGGAGAGTTCTCGGTGAGCCCCCCGCCAAACCAAAACGCACCTCTCCTCCCCCACGCCGATCATCGCCGGGGGGAGGGGGGGGGGGATCCCCTCGGCGACGTCCCCGTTAACGCGGCCCTGTCCACGGTCGGCGGCCGTTCGGCCTGCACGGGACGGATGGTGAATGGTGCTCGCGCGGCGGCGATGGTGGTGGTGGCGGCAGTGGTGGTGGTGGCGGTGGTGGTGGTGATGGTGGCGATGGTGGCAGTGATGGTGATGGTGGTGGTGGCGGCAGTGGTGGTGGTGGCGGTGGTGCCGCCGGTGATGACAGTGACGGTGGCGGTGGTGGTGGCGGTGGCGGCGGTAGCGGTGGTGATGGTGGCGGTGGTGGTGATGGTGGCGGTGGTGGTGATGGTGGCGGTGGTGACGGTAGTGGTGGCAGTGGTGGCGGTGGTGGTGACGGTAGTGCCGGCGGTGGTGGTGGCAGTGGTGGCGGTGGTGGTGGTGGTGGTGGTGGTGGCAGTGAACGGGTATGACACATTGACAAGATGTTAACTCCCTCGCCTGGTATGCAGGAGGTCGTGAGTTCGATCCCAACCCTGACGATGCCTGTATATTTGGAGTTATACAGGCCCCCCACATTTAGAATTAGCGTGTGTTTAGAGTACTTGACTGCCTTAAAATTCCACATGATGAGCCAACTTCTTTGGCCAGGTCACTTCTAAAATAGAGCTACACAGCTTAGTGGGCCTTACCTGACAAAATAAAAAAAAAATCAGTTTGGAACGCAATGCCCAGGGCCTCAGATTTTCGACCCAAACCACTACTTTTGGACTGGTTTTTGACATTCAGTATCTCACCAGCAGAGTCAGGTGAGCATAAACCAATGCTGGCAAACTGCCAAAAGTTTGTAGGTAATGATCATGAACTTTATTGTGTATAGAGGGCTAGCTTTGCCATAGTATGAACACCTTTTTTTCTCAGTAAATTATGTCAGACAGTTTGGGGCACAGAGCCGAGGTGTGTATCTATCTATCTATAAGATACGGTATCATATAAGTTTTTTGTTTTTATTAATACCTCCAGGAAGTTCAGATAATCTACGTGTCCCATTGTCCACAAACCATTGAACGACGATCGTAAAACTCCCATCTGAACAGGACTCAGTGTTAAACCAGGAGGACATCCTGAAGTCAAGATTCCCACAATCTCGAATGTTAGGTTCGTTATTATCTCAAGCTGAAAAAACAGATTTTTACAGCGTAGCCACTAAACTCGTTGCACTGCTCAAACGTTAATTCACAGCTCAGAATCTGAAAACTTTTTTCAAAATCAGTTTTTTTTTATTTTTACTGGAGGAATCCGGTGAGATATGAAGCTCTTTTTCTCAGATGTCCAGTAGGGGCGGGTAAAACCGTTACAAACACAACCAGTACAATAACATGATAGCATTTCGATTTAAAGCTTTCGTGACTGCAGGGATTCATCTTCTTGGTTCTTTCGGTAAAGTCACGTAGAAGGGAAATAATAAAATAATAAAAATAAAACATAATAAAATAATTCTCACGACATTCAGACGACGTCTTCCCGACAGACCTGTTCTTCACCTGAGGACGGCTGCTTGCGTTGTGGCCGAAACGTCGTGAGAATTATTTTATTATGTTTTAATTTTATTATTTTATTACTTCCCTTCTACGTGACTTTACCGAAAGAACCAAGAACATGACAGCAGTTCAAAGTTCAAGTAAAGTAAACAAATAACCCAAACACATACAAATTAAACCATCCCCACAAATGACAGCTCAACAAAGTGGCTTATCATTTGGACATTCATAGCACCAAAATAATCGATAATAATCTCAATGCGTGTTTCTCATCGCGTTGTCGACGGCACGGCTGCCTTGTGTCTTGGCGACAGTTTTTGCGGAAGTTCGGCAGGAAAAACAAGTTGAAAGCCCCCCTTCCGTTTTGTTGTTTAGCAAATCTCTATTCTGGGCAAGCGTTTGATGGGATTTCGTGACCTAAATTGTGACTTCAAAACAGCTGCAATCCGCTGCAAAACATTGAACCTGCTCTTGCAAACAACATCACCGCCTAGATAAGCAACCCTTTGCCAATCCACCGCTGGATGAGGGCCTCGCCAGGCCATGCACCTGATGAGTTAAATGATGACGTCACCCTGCTGCTGCTGCTCTATATAAGACCGGGAGCAAGAGCAGAGCCTCACCATTCTGGCGAATTGCCCAATGATGCTGGATGCAATTACCAGCAAAACGACGTACTACTCAAAAAATTGTAAATGTTGTGGTTTCACGCTTCAACACACCGGTGGGCTAAAGCAGTGAACTATTTGTCTTTTGTCAACGTGACATTTTTTTTGCTGATTGGCCGTGTGGATTGGTGGAGGGTTACGACGTATTTATAAATAACGCGATCTAACCCAAAAACGTTGATTATGAATATTTTACCATACTTCACCACGCTGGTCAATGCACGTTGGCGAAGGCTGGGAGTGTACACACACAGGACTTTTACAGGCGCCAGCGGTGGCGAGATATATACGACCTCGCCTGGTTTCCAGTAGGTCGGGGGTTCGATCCAAATATAGGCCTGTATATTTGGAGTTTGCATGTTCTCTCTGTGGTCGCGTGCACTTTTCTCCGGGTCATCTTGTTTTTAGCTCAACATTCAGAATCGACGTGCGTTCAGAGTATTTGTCTGCGATATATTTCCACGCGATAAGCCACTCCGTTGAGCTACCATTTGTGGCCAGCTCGCTTTTGAAACAGAGCTACACAGAAGGGAGATAATAAAATAATACAAATAAAACATAATAAAATAATACAATTCTCACGACGTTTCGGGCACAACGCAAGCAGGACGGCTGCTTGCGTTGTGGCCGAAACGTCGTGAGAATTGTATTATTTTATTATGTTTTATTTTTATTATTTTATTATCTCCCTCCTACGTGACTTTACCAAAATAATCAAGAAGATGAATCCCTGCAGTCACGAAAGCTTTAAATCGTAATTTAGAGCTACACAGCTCAGTGGGCCTTACCTGGGGATATAAAACTAATAATGTTTAGTTCATAGTTCAGATTTAATGTTGCTGCACTGCGATATTACAGGACCTTTGGGGTTCACTCCACTTGTTGCAGCAGTTTTGCGCACCTTGTTGACGTCCGGCGAATGCGGCGTTTGCCGGATCCACCAGGATGCCCCGGGCTAAACTCTCAGCCATACAGCTGCCTAAATAATGGCCTCGGCAGAAGGTCACAAAGCAACCTCCTTCCCTTTTCCTTCAAGACGTGCTCGCAAATGTTTGTTTGTTTTTCGTATATTAATATATAAAATACTTTTTATTTTATTTTAAAACCGCTTGCGCGCATGTTCGCAAGCTGTCCCTAATGCACCTTTGTATTGTCCTTGTTGGGAACACATCCTGTTACAGACTTTCCTTCGCTCGCTCGAATCCCTAAAGTGGAAACTGTGACTCGTGGCGTGTGCATAGGAAGGCAAGACACGGGGAGGGGGGTCTTTGTGCCTGTCGTTTAATGCTTCCCGCCTTCATATTTTACCAGCCAGCCACTCGTTCAAAGATATATTCGCTCACCGAGAATGGCGCCAGATATCGAGCGCGAAGACGGTGCCGCGGGAGTGTTTTTGTTTGAACACAGCTCGTCGTTAGCCTCCTCTCTGTGCATCCCCGCAGTGGAATTTGTCGGATCGAGGGTGGGCGAGAGGATTCGTGTCGTGCCGGAGGTTTTGCGGGGGCGATATTGCAATACGTTGAGCTGTGCTGCCATCTGCAGAGTGCCTTTGTAGCTGCACCGACCTCGGCTGTTATTGGAATCGCTCAAGGCCCAAGTCACACGGCTCATTTGCATGTAGGCGGTCCCCGCTTTTGCTGCACAAAGCGTTGCTGGACACCGCGTCGTAAATGGAATCGTCGTGAAATCGGACCCTGTTTTCCCAAAGTAGAAACACATTACCTGTCAACCCCTGTTCTTGTACAGGGAATTTTCGTTTTCAGGTCCAAACGGCGTACATCCGTTTCAATGCGGGAAATTTGTTTTGCTTAGTTGTTTGTGTTTCTCTCTTGTGATGGGACTTTGTAGGATGAACGTTGAGATTTATAAGGGCACGGGGTGACCAATAAGTTTCGATGTAAAGCTTTCGTGACTGCAGGGATTCATCTTCTTGGTTCTTTCGGTAAAGTCACGTAGAAGGGAAGTAATAAAATAATAAACAAAACATAACAAAATAATGTGAGAATTATATTATTTTGTTATGTTTTGTTTTTATTATTTTATTACTTCCCTTCTACGTGACTTTACCGAAAGAACCAGGAAGGTGACCAATAAGGTTTGAATTGGTCTGTAACAAGAAGGGCACTGATAAGAGGTTGACAGGTATGGTCAAACATCACTTGCCGATGTGTTTTTTTCCTTCTATCTGTCATTTAACAGGCAAGCATCCGTTAAAAAAAACTGAGAAAAACAAAAGCTCCACACCAAGTTGCTTCAGAAACCAGACCCAACTTTGTTCAGATGTGTTCTGAGTCGTGTCGGACGATGCGTCATGAATTGGCAACATGTAGTGCAAACGAAATTCAACAAACATGCATGCATGCACCTCTGTGATTGAACATCTGAATGAATATCTTTCTCATGATCCACCTCCTGGATTGAATATCTAAACGTTTCTCTTATCGTCCACCTCTCTGAACGAACATCTGACTATCCTCCCTCCGATGCGGGAATCGAATGCCTCTCCTCCCCCGCGCGTGAAAGCCCACGCCGTTTCTGACCACCCTCCCCCCCACACCCCCCCCCCCCACTTCCCGCACGTCTCCACCTGCAGGCCACGGAGCTGGGGCGACGGGCGCCTCACCTTGTGCGTGAGCGCAGCGTGTCCGAGTGCATGAGCTGCTCGGAGCCCTTCAACGCCCTCACGCGCAGGAAGCACCACTGCCGTGCCTGCGGCCACGTGAGTACAGCAGAAGCCTTTTCGACCCGCGAGCGGTACGTTCTGGGGAAGGCTCGCGAATGCAGAAACCTTGCTCAACGTTCCTGGCATGAGTGAACATAATCGGGATGGGGGGGGATGGTAAATGTAAAATAACAATGACTACAATAGATTCATGATAAGTTATGAGGAGGTTCAATCTTGATTTGAAGCTTTCGTAACTGCAGGAATCCATACTCTTTGGTTCTTTCGGTAAAGTAACGTGGGTAGAAAATAAAATAAAATAAAACAAATCACGACGTTTCGATCGCAACACAAGCGGTCGAAACGTCGTGATTTGTTTTATTTTATTTCTGAGTACGTGACTTTACCGAAAGAACCAAAGAGTAAGTTACGAGTAAAAAACGTCGTTTTGTATCTATTACATTTGATGATGATGATGATTTGCTCTGCGGCGCAGGTCGTGTGCGGCAAGTGCTCCGAGTACAAGGCGCAGCTGGAGTACGAGGGCGGCAAGCTGGGCCGCGTGTGCCACGACTGCTACGGGGTCCTGAGGCCTCAGCAGCAGCAGCAGGAGGCGGAGGAGCTGCCCGATGACGTGCGACGAGCCCGAGTCGCCGCGGTTGCCGAGGTGCGTGGAGAGAGCCGGCGCTCCCTCCTCCGCTCGCCGCGGTTTGTTTTTCGGGCGGTGGTGCGAGCCGAGTTTTTTTTTCTCTCGAGACTCAAGAGTCGTCGGCTGTTTTCATTTGGGTCAGAAGAGACGGTGGCCTCCCCGCAGCTCTACCCGTCACGTGTCTTCCTGTCACCTTAACGCGCAACTCATGCCGTCGTCTGGGAAGGATGGACGTCTGTAATTCGAAGCCAGATATGATCACGAGACCGAAATGTAAAAAAAATAGTTTTTCTTAAGGGCCATAAACGAACCCACCCCCGTCGCGTGCCGTGCCGGCCTTCGTTAGTACTCGCTAACAGCACTCGCCCCAACAGTCTTGTTAAGGCCATCCTGGGGTGGGGGGGATCTTTTGTCTTTGTAGCGGCGTGCCTCGGCAGATCCGGCGGGCAGCATTCTGTGTGGATTCCTGAGTCTGTCGGAGCGCGGAGTGAAGGCGTCGCACCGCGCCTGGTTCACCGTGCCACGCTCAGAGCCACTCGTCCTCTACATGTACGAGACCGCAAAGGTACGGGCGCACAAACACAAAGATCCCCCGCATAGCCTCAACAGAGCATCGAGGCAAGTGCCGTTAGCAAGTAGCAGCACCTGTGAAGGCCGACATGACACACGAGGGGGTGGGGGGACCAGCACCACGCCCGGTCGCATTTGTCTCCCCAGTGCTGATGACCACACAGGCCAGGTACTGACTTTTAAGGCTGGGTCGACCCAGTGGAAGCCTAGGACGGGTTCAGACAACCGCTACCGATCGTGGCCACAAGCGGGATTCGAACTCTGATCGCTGTGATATCAGCGCACTGCACTCACCGCTACACCACCGCTCCCCATCGACGTACATACAAACACACAGAGACGTGCAGACCTGTGGTGGCACAAGGTGACTCCAGCACGTGGCCTACAAATGGGCATTATTCTGCCATAGGGGGATGATGATTATTACATACGATTACAATTGAATAGTATTTATATAATTTTCTAATGAGTCCAAGTTTTCAAGTTTCATTTATTAGGTGTAGCCCTGGGAGCCATGCGGCTCTTGAGTCGGGTACAACCGGAACAAACAAAATATGAACAGAGAACATCTTAAAGCGACGACGCGCAACAGAAACATCCTGGATAAACCAGCAAATCTTCCAGAAAAAAAAAACACCGTATTACAACGCTGTGTGCAAAAATCCCAGTGTGATGTAAGTCAAACAATAACAACCAAAAGACAATTTAGATTAAAGTTATCAGGCCAACTCCGCACTTCCGCAAGAAACACGGCTTAACCATATGTTTTCGAAATCACCAAAATAAAGCTATAAAAACTATGTAACAACGCTAATCATAGCAACTGTGATTCAAATTTAACAATAAACGATATACATAACATGTCCGATCAAACTTGCAGCCATAGTTAACGATGGTGATGGTAATAATAATAATAATAGAAAAACAGCAGCGGCATCTTCCTGTTTTTTTTAACACACCCCACCTTCCCGCGTGCATCAACACCTCTCCCCGCGTGACCTGCAAGGACGCCAAGCCTCTGCGGACGATCCCGCTGCCGGGATACGCCATCAGCCCCCTGGAAGCGAGCGACCCGCACGAGGCGCGCCACGCCTTCAAGATGACCCAGTCGCGGCAGACGCTCTACTTCGGCACGGACGGGGAGGAGAGCCAGCGGCGGTGGATGGGATACCTGGCCTTGGCAGCGATCGGCGAGGTGCCGTCGTGCCCCCCGTCGCCCAGCGTCATCAGCAAGCAGGGCTCCATCCCCGAAGAGGTCGCCGAAGAAAACGACGAGTCCTCGACTCAGTCGGACAGCATCCTTGACACCAGTGCTTCATAGTAGAAGGCTACGCGGTCACTGCGTCGCGTTATTCGTTCGCGTTGTGTCGTCGTCATCGTCGTCACCGTCAGTGTCGGTGTCGGTTTTGAGTTCTTTTTACGGACTTGTGTTGGGATACCTTGAGGGTTTCGAGGCCACTTTGGTTTTTTTTGTTGGTTGTGAAAGGAAAGATTTCTGTGGGGGGAAAAATGGGAAAGCTGATTATTTTCTTTTTTCAAAAAACTAATTGAAAATTCGGATGTCCCAAAGGCGAATTGTGCAATAAGATGGCCTGCTTTCAAAACTGCGGCAAACCTAAGGGCTGCGTGGTCGATCCAGTGAAATATATTCAAGCCGGCAGGTTAAAACAAAATCAAAGTTGCCAATCACGAAAATGTTTGATGATGCTTAATAGTCCGGAGGTAAAGAATATATTTTGTTTTAACTTTTTTTTTTACAAATACAATTATATATCACAAATTTATGGTAACATTTTATAAACAAACTTGAGTCAGGTCATTGCAGGATTTTACCAAATCAGGAAAGTCCCTCTTAAAAAAAGAGACAATTTTACTTCCTGTTGAATCCATAATAAGCTAAAGTATATAATTGGATGGTTTCTGCATGCCATTGACACTGCCCATGTGCACTACAAAGCTAGGGATTCTGCACTGCTAGTTTACCCTCATGCTTTGTTTCGATGACGTGGACCGGTAGCGCAGTAGTCAGCACACTGCGCTACAAACATAGCGGACTCAAGATCAATTCCCAGCCATGGCTAACATCAGGAGTGAGTGATAATTGAACAGGTTTAGGGCCTTTCCCTCACCAATCTGTACTGACTAGGATAGTGTGGTATAGTGACCAGCACAGTGTAGGAAGACCTTCATCTAGCAGTGTATAAACAAAACAGCTGTACATCATTCATGATCTCATCAGAGGTGTGGACTCGAGTCATGTGACTTGGACTCGAGTCAGACTCGAGTCATGAATTTGATGACTTGCGACTCGACTTGGACTTGCATAACAATGACTTTGTCCCACCTATGAGATGTGGACTCGAGTCATGTGACTTGGACTCGAGTCAGACTCGAGTCATGAATTTGATGACTTGCGACTCGACTTGGACTTGCATAACAATGACTTTGTCCCACCTCTGGATCTCATCTCATGAAATCCCCGTATTATGCAATACGGCCAATAGCATGCAGTCTAACTGCAGTCAAAGTGAACTAAATGCGATAATAGTCTTCAGTTGAAAAGAATGCAGCCATATTTGTATGTTTTGGGCCTAAAAACTTGCCACGCAAATCACTTCCCCGAATGGCCATTTTGAACTGTGATTGGTTCACCTTCGGTCATCTGTGTGTGCAGATGTATTTTTTTTAAACGAGCAGAAAGGGATGGCACACATATTTAGAGCCGCTGAGGCCTTACACACGAAAGGCTGAGGGAACGTAAAAATAAATCGGTTTCGACTCGGACGAAAGTCGTAACTGCCTGTTTCTTCCCACTTCAAATTCCGGCGAAGGCCCGGCTTCATTTAAATGCAAACTCTTTCTATCCACAAAAGTGGCCTTAATTAAATGGAGACTCCTCAAAACAAGCGTTGTCCATCAGTCTCCTTGCCGAAGTTGGCCTCGTGTTCCCTCGCCTTGGAGTGGCAAGCACAGTGCTGCGCGTCAAGATTGAGTGCGTTCGGTTTGCGCTTGCAAGTGTTCAATGGCTTGCAAAGGATTCATTTAAGGAAAGGGGGGAGGGGGCGGTGAGGGGGGTGGGGCGTGTAAGCACTGCTATTCTTCTTCTTAAAATTACGAAACAAGTAGTTGTAATGTTTTATAAGCTACGGTTGTGTGAGGCACAAAACAGGATATGTGTGACCTCTGTCTATCATGCCATCGGCTAGACATGTGCTCAGTCTGCAGAGGACTGATTGTAGGGGATGGGGGTTGCCACCTGTCCTGGTTTTTTCTGGACGTTCTCTTCTTGGGGTAACCGTTCCCTGAAAATCTCTAGGTCTTACCGGCATGTCAAGAGTCCTGTCTGCTGTCAGTTTCGTAGTAATACACCACTCGGGACAATGCGTTTACATGTGGATCCCCTCTACCACTATTGTGAGATATTCTTCTTATTTTGTCGATGTTCCTGGGGGTTTTGTCCCTCAGAGGTGGCAACCCTCCCGGGGAGCAGGAACGGACGTTCGAATAGCATTTGCTCAACACACGAGACGTTGCGCGTGCCGCCATTTTTCCTCGTGTCAAATATTAGACTGCCTCCCCCCCCCTCCCCAAGTTATAATTTCACGCTCACAAAACATGGCGGGATTTTTCAAACTGTGAGGTTTTTAACATGGATGATACCTTTTTATATTAAAAAGCATGCCTGCACACCGTAATAATGAAGGCGGCCGGTTGAGGCCTGCTTTTGCGAGGCCCCTATTGGTTATTTAAGATTGCGGACGTAATTTTAGGTAAACATTTTTAATTACAATAAAATTAAAATGCAGGTGGAAGATCTCTCTTACAAAAACAAAATGACAAATTATCTAAGCCTAAGCTACATCGAACCTGTGATAATACGTTTAGGGAAAAGCAAACGAATTGTACGGCTATGTACAAACTCATTTATTTATTTTCCACCCAAAATAATTGTGGCACTCATTAAAGCCGAATTTGTGGCCTAGTAAAACGCAGCTGTTTTGACAGTGGACATTATTAACGCAAACATTATATCCATTAAGACCCCACAGTGATTTTTGTTGCTGTTGCCAACACATTTGAGTTAATATGTGTAAATATCTGCATTGTACTTTTATACACAGTATAATTAGAAAATGGGTGCACTTTTGGAGGCAGAATTTGATTGCCCTTTGTATTTTTTTCGGTTTTCGCTCATAGCTTTTGTTAGCAAGTGATTGTTAGTGTCAAAATATCATGGACCACATCATTCTCAGAGCTCCCAGAAAAGGTCAGCTTATAAATAAATACAATTTCGGGACATTCCTCAGAGCAAAAAGCTTGCGTTTGGCAATTTCCAAACGGCCTAAATCCCTGGTTATGGAGGAAATGAGAACACATTTCCACTCCCCGATGAAACAGCTAAAGGAGGTTATTCGGGCAACGGAGCACAAACATCACCCTTGGCATTTGCAGAGTCCAACTCCTGGATGTGACATTGGCAGGTTGATTTCATTGTAGAATGCATTTGTACATACAGTGGTGCCATTCCTACCTCTCGTATTACCACTAGAGGCAAAGTCAGAACCCTTCTCCTTGTGATATGGCACTGTTTTTTTACGTACTTTCCTCTCACCATTATTATATTTAAGTTTTGCATTACGCTCGTTGTATTAGTCGTGGTTGTATTGTGGACCATGCTTTACAGATATTTTTTCAATTCCGCGTAACGACACGGAGATACATTTGTTGGGGTTTCCTGATCCGCTTTTAGAAACCGGATTGAGGAAGACGTCCGATTCGTTGGGATTGTCTTTGTTGACATTTCCACCTCCTTTTGCGAACAAAGTGACCGCATTTTGTCGAGAGGTGACGTAATCTCTACTCTCTTTTTTTTTAAAGAGAACGCTCAAGAAAAATTCACGAAAGTTAAACAAAAGATTCATCTTCTTGGTTCTTTCGGTAAAGTCACGTAGAATGGAAATAATAAAATAATAAAAATAAAGCATAATAAAACTCTGTCTTCTCGACAGACCTGTTCTTCACCTGAGGACGGCTGCTTGCATTGTGGCCGAAACGTCGTGAGAATTATTTTATTATGTTTTATTTGTATTATTTTATTATTTCCATTCTACGTGACTTTACCCAAAGAACCAAGAAGATGAATCCCTGCAGTCACGAAAGCTGTAAATCGAAATTTAAACAAAAGATGGTAATACGTCTGTTTGGCTGCAGTTCTACCTGAAAGAAAAGCAGTCGTGGGTGGGCGTGTTAGTGATAATTGGTCAGCCAGGTCAGCATGGAGCTCAGAAGAGCGGATTACATAAAGAGCAGACAGCAGCAGTCGCGGTGATATTGGAGTGAAATGCCTTAGGAAGCAAAATCTATAAAGGGTTGAAACACAATGAATTTATGAATTACTTGATGAATGATTAACACAACAAGTTCTATACAGAAACCGAGTGCATTTTAGACCAAAAAGATAACATGAAATAAAGTGAATGCGATAGACATCATCATCAAACTCCATGGGCAGAAAGCCCACGGGTATCCACTGAAATTCTTGTCGCTAGTTTCCACTTCCCTCTGTCATGTGCCAACGTTAGACGAATACAACAATTTGTGCTGGAAATTCCACGAAAGTTGTGAGATTGTTTAAATGAGCATTTTTTTTTTACATTCGCTGCATTATGACCAAACATTTTCAGGATAATTGTCAAAAATCGTACATTGTTGATATGAGATCATTTGAAATCATCATCACAACTTTCAATGATTTCCCATAATTATCAAATATATCGATACTACATCTTGATACATTTTTATATAAATGGCTTTTAGTTCTAGCAGTTCATTTCCCAGTAAAGCGAATTTTTACTGACTTTTCATGAAGTCGCTCCCTCGCGATACCGCTATTATTTTGCTGATGATACATTGTGAGTATTTATAGCACAAATTTGTCCTGGCTTTGACCCAGGACTTGACGACTCAAAACTTCTGACCGGTGACAGCAGCACAGTATCGCAGACACGATGCGAATGTAACATGTGGAATGCTGGCCACGAAAGCCGTGAACCAATGGACAGTCTGGACACTTCCAGATTTTACGAAACAAGACGTGGACACACAGCCATTGCCAATTCCCACTGCTACCGTCACCGCAAACAACTGCACGTGAATATCAACAAGACTTGAACAGGATGGTGACGAGCCGGTCACACACAGGTATTCCACTTGTTTATATCTCTAGCCAATGCAATGCATGCCAGCGGAGGACCAATGTGTTGTGATATTTTTTTTTTAACTACGATGCTATTGATTGGTTGGAAATTAATTCAAACGCTGCAGAGCCTACTCCTGAATGAGTCGACGGCCAAACAACTGTTTTGGGTCGGAGGTAATAGGCGATAGTGTTGTATTCCGCGATGTGTATAATTTCACGTTTGAATATCGACCGGACAAACGTCTTGCCATTGTTGGCTCATGTTATAGGAGACTTCAAGCCGACATTTTTCGCGAGCCTATAGTTTGTACCGCGGCTGTACATAGCAGCGGACCTGGGATAGTTGCGACAGTAAAATGATGGATCTAGGGCGAGGTAGCGCTGTGCGTGGCGAGTTATTGCTGAGGTAGTCCAGGGTTTTAAATGCCTTCAGGAAATATTCCGTCCACGCCTGTCGTTTATGTCGATGTCAAAGACCTCCCCCCCCCCCCACGTCTTAATGCGCTGATATTTTGCGTGTGACTATGAAGTTTGAGAGGTCAATGTTAAGATCAAGTTTTAGGATTTTAAAAAAACATCCCCTTGACCACCCCTTGTACATATGGCGACATTCGGTCACTTTCACGGCGTTGCTCCGTTAACAATGTGGGCAAAATTGATTGTGTCTGTGCGATGAGTATGCCTACTCTTTAAAAAACTAAAAAACATGTGCCCCATTCCCAACAAAGTGTGCGTGTACATATGTGTGCGAGTGTAACACGTCTCAAATCACGGTCTGTATTATATACACACACACCACACACACACACCCGCACACGCTTATCTTTATAACTTTATTATTTGTTCGATATAATCCGTCTCTTTAATTTATCTCCGCGGTTCCATCATGCTGTACATTGATGACAGGACTAGGTACGCTTTTTTTTCTTTCTCTCTCTCATTCGTTGGTGGCTGGCCACTATCGGCGTCGCAGATGTTGCTCGAAACCTCGTGGCTCACGTGACGTGGAGTGAAGAGGGGCAGCTCGTTTTTGTTTGCTGCATTGAGAGGGGGTGGAGGTTCGAAAGGGCAGTGCCGTAGTTTTCTTTTGCGCAACAATTTACGACAGAGCTCCTCCTGCTATCCCCGCTCACATGTGTATGCTGCATATGTTCCAAATTTAATTTGTATTGTTGTTGTTATAACGCATTACTGTACTCGTAGTATTATTATTATTGTTGTCGTCGTCGTCATTGTTGTTATCATGAATATTATTTCATCTCTGGCCGTTGCAAAAATAATTGTGTTCGCATTATTTTTTTTTGTTTGGTGCTGTTCAAAAAAAAGAACTTTTACAATAAAGATAACTGGATGGAATATTTTAAACGATCGTCTACTTGATTTTGTTCATAGGAAAAAGGTAGCTGCACTGCCATCTATTGCTCGCGCCACCCACTGGCCACGTTTGAACACAGGCTGCCCATCATTAATGGAACAATCTAAATACAGGGTGTTTAAAAATAATTGACCCAATTTCAAAGCAGTATATTTTACGATGGCAACATGTTAGAATTACACAAAAAGTTACAAACGGTTTAATGATGAATTGTCAAGTTTTAGTAACCATTTTATAAATGCTCTATGTGCCCTCCACCTGCTGTACGGACAACATCGAGACGATAGTTGAATTCGTCCCAAACGCCTCTCAAAGTGTCTTCTTCCACTGAAGTCACCGCTGCCGTGATTCTGTTTTTGAGGTCATCCAGATTAGTCGCTGACGGTGGCACAAAAACACCACGGGTCTTTGACGTATCCCCACAATAAAAAGTCGCAGGCTGTGATGATGTCTGGGGATCTTGGGGGCCAAGAGTGTAGCGCCAAGTCTTGGGGCCTCGTGCGACCTATCCAACGTTGAGGCAGCGCGTCTTGCGAATGACTGAGGCTAGGGGCTGTTTGTGCGCTGGGAGAGGCATATAGCTGTAATCATTTGAAATTCTATGCCCCGCCCTTTCAAGTGGTAAGAGTTTCATTCATGGGCGGTTCGTGGTTGCAGAGATATAGCGATTTCAAATCGGGTCCCTAATTTTAAAACACCCTGTATTTTGTTGCAGTATGTTGACGTTGTCTACATCAGTGGTTCTTAACCTGGGGTACACGCTGCATCTCCTGACGGTGCCAGATGTCCCTTCTGGGAGTGCGAGACGGGCAGATATTTTTTTCCAAGGTAAATAATCGAAACGCATATTTAGCAGGGGCACGTAAGTACAATTACTTTGTTTCATCAAACCCTATGTAATTATTAACATTATATATTTTTTTACTATTGAGAACCAAAGGGGTGCAAGGCTGCAGTAACGGTTAAAAACCACTGTTCTATATTATCATCATCCGCGATCAAACCACTGCTGGGTGAAGGGTTCCCCAAGCTGTCGCCATCTCTCCGTCAGAAGGCCCTAAAGGAGAGCTTCTTGAGACGGTTGCCGGCCTCATATCCCACACTGGCCAGACGTCTTGGAAGACGTGGTCCTGGGTCTATGCATGTTGCGCGTATTGGGCGCGAGATGTTAACTCCCTCGCCTGGTATACAACAACCGCCATTCGCCACTAAGTGGCGGTGACGTCACCACGATGCTTGTGCCAGGCTAAGTGCACCTTGAGGCCACGTGAAGTGTGGAACGCCCGCTGGCAGGAGGTCACGGGGCAGACCCAGGTGCCACGGGTCGACTGACCGAAATGACCAAGATGACTGGCTGATGCACCACCTGTGCCCCCTACTGTACCAACTTGCTGTGCTTTAGCCACCCGGCGCTCCGCTCGTTGTTGTGAGCGTCGCTCCTCCGCCCCCCGTTGTTGTTGGAGGGCGATTGCCTCCAACTGCCCAGTAGCGTCCTTCACGAGCCTCCTCCACAGAGCTTGATCTTGACACCGCTGGTACCAGTCATCGGCAAGTCCACTCGCCTGGTATACAGGAGGCCGTACACGTGCACCCCGTGCTCTCTTTTAGCCCCCCCCCTTCCAATACGTCATCATGTGCACCAACAGGGACTTGCGCACAAACACGTCCACGTCGACGCCTACGAGCACCTCGTGCTCTCTTTTAGCCCCGCCCCCCCCTCCCGATACGTTTCCATTCATTGGCTACCACATTCTGATAAGCCCCCCCCCCCTCTCCTCCCCCTTAACTTGTATTGAAGAGCTTGCATCTTGAATCCCTGCCTCACTTGATGCAGCACATCTGGCTGTGACGGTCCCACCTGATGACGGAGACTTGTGTTGCCTCCGAAACGTCGTGATTTTATTATTTTATTTTTTATTAATTTTAATTAAATTTTTTACCTACATGACTTTACCGGCATAACTAAGAGTAGGAGACCGTGGGTTCGATTTGGACCCTGACGTCTGCTGTATATTTCGAGTTTGCTTGCTTCTCTCTCCCCGCGGTCGAGTGGATGGATTTTTCTCTGGGTCCTCCGGTTCTTCCCCTCCACATTTAGAATAGACGTGCATTTAGAGTATTTGGCTGCTATAAATGTCCACAAAGATAAACCACTTCGTTGAGCAATCATTTGTGGCCATGTCGCTTCTGAAAAAGAGCTATATAGCTCAATGGGCCTTACCTGGTTAAATAAAAAAAATATATATATTTGTTTAGTGTATGTATGTTGAACCGTTCACACCGTGTCTTGCCGATCGGTTTTTATATCTTGCGTTAAGCGACGCAGAAGATGGTCACGTTTACAGGAGAGTGTATTTATTCGTGACAACGCATTGGTAACATTGTGACCAATTAGCAGAGGTGTGGACTCGAGTCATGTGACTTGGACTCGAGTCAGACTCGAGTCATGAATTTGATGACTTGCGACTCGACTTGGACTTGCATAACAATGACTTTGTCCCACCTATGAGATGTGGACTCGAGTCATGTGACTTGGACTCGAGTCAGACTCGAGTCATGAATTTGATGACTTGCGACTCGACTTGGACTTGCATAACAATGACTTTGTCCCACCTCTGCCAATTAGAGACCCTCACGGTGTGGCTTAAGGAGTTTCACGACTGAATTTAACACCAGCATGCGACGGCGTTTCCTCTCAAGGTGCTTTGAGCTTTTCCAGGTATGCATGCGGAAATCGAGTGGCTGTGGTGCGCACCTCTATACCCCGAGGTGGACAGAGGCGGAGGGATTTAAGAAACGTCGACGAGACTGGTGACAGAATGGCAGCCAAAGGATGGAACGCGTTCAAGAAGATGACCACCACAGAAACGGGGTGATGAAATTCGCCCATGTGCAGCGGTGAGATGGGTTATGGCAGCACAGGAACATGAGTGCGTAGTGGACTACATACAGCAGTGGATAGATCACGGCTGTTGATGTTGACGGAAAATTAGGTGTTGTGTGTGCAGAAGAGCGGTAGAAGGACATTATAAATAACTGATCAAATCTCTCCTCCCTCCATGATCCCGTGAAGTGCGCATTATGCTCAACGTAGTCACGTTTAGGTGCTTTATAAACATTTTGCTGCTTTATAAACATACATTGATTGTTGTTTTGTTCTAGATTTGAAGCTTTCGTGACTGCAAGGATTCATACTCTTAGGTTTTTTCGGTAAAGTCACGTAGGGAAAAATAAATAAATACAATACTATAAATAATAATAGAAATAAAATCATATTTTTATTTTTATTATTATTTATATTATTATTTGCAAAAAGACTTCTCATTAGTTATTTATTTATTGCCTAGTATTTTTTTATTATTATTTCTATTAATATTTTTTTATATTAAAAAAAAATGTCCTACGTGACTTTACCGAAAAAACCTCAGAGTATGTTGTTTTGTTGTTAAAGCAATTACGCAGCATGCCCCTGGCTTAATTTCTTACTCTATATGTTGTGGAACGCTCCTGGGCAGGCTGGGAGTAGACATTGTCGGCATAAGGCACTACCACTAGACTACAAGGTAAGCCTTATCCATAATATACCCACGTTATTTTGTACCCTATACTCCTACAATGGTATAAAAAAAAATGTTTATCTATGTTACATGCCAAATAAAGCGAGAGAGAGAGATGTGGCATCCCCAAATATTTTCCTGGAATGGCGTACCCGGACTCTTCCGGCTGAAACTAAGCAACGAAGCAACCTCATCTAACCGGACCAGACCCAAAGGCCTGAAAGCGAGCTGTCGTCTCCAAAACATTGCCCCAGGCTGGGTCCACCCATTGTCATCCCTCTGATGCGCACGAAAACAATGTTCCCGTGTCAACCTAATCCCGGGCGCACACACAACGCAGCAATGTTGACGTTCGAGGTCGCAGAGCGAATCCATTTGGAAACTGAATTTGTTTGTTTTGCAAGGGGCGAGGTGTCTTTACACTCGGCGAGCAAAATATTTATTGATGCCATCCGGTACCGATTGTACCTGTTGTAGTTTCTTTTTTCTTTCCCCTCCCCCACTCCGTGTGCCTTTGAGAGTCAACAGAGGGCTGGCGGGCGGGGGGGGGTTGGTCTGTGAGCGCGTTGCGCAGGGCGAGCGAGCGAAACGCAGAGTTGGACAGCAGGTACCAGTTTGATATTGGGGCAACGGAGAATGTTGTTTTGATTCCGACGTCACGTGTGTGTGTGTGCGTGCGGTGTGTGCGCGTGTCAGTCAGTGACGGAGGAAACTTATTATTTTTTTGCACCAGGCCCTTTTTGCGCTTTTAGTATCAGGTCGAGTAACACACAAAACATCAATTTATGCACACGAGCGTTTGAACGCAGGCCACACAGAGCTGAATGCATCGATGGGAATTGTTTTGTGCGCGCAGTATTTCGATAGAACTCGCATCGCGATCGTCAATCGGCCATGGCCAATCCACTGCTGGATAAAGGGTCACCATCCCTCCGCTCTGTGATGTAATACTCCACCTGCACACGTGGTTAGTTCATCAGTGTCCATCTCACTGGTGGATGTCCTTTGAATTCGGTTCTATTACCTGTCCGTGTCCGTCACTATTCATGGCCATTGGGCAACGTTTCTTAGATCAATGTGTCCTGTTTATATATATATCGTTTATATATCACAGTCTGTAATATACAAGTATGTCTGTTTTTAGAAAGCAGCGTGCCAATGTGTCTGAATAAACACAAATATGGATCAGAAATATTGACACACCGGACAAAGAAAATGGAACAAAAGTACGCAAAGGGGGCATGTGGGTAAATGCATGGATTTTGTTTTTATTAATTAACACAAAATTATAATACCGAAAGCATACGTACGTACATACATACAAACAGACATACAGAAAACGTGTAACGAATTCGCAAACTTAACGGTAACATTTAAGTATCGGGAGTTTTCAGGAGATAATATATATTGTATACAGCCATCAAGATAAAAAAAAACACGGTGCGATCGAACACCGTCCGGGGATTATAATTCTTCGACAACAGTGGCTCGGATGGCAGATCAAACTATGATGGCCACAGCACTTTGCTGCCAGAGGTTTTGCTGCTACTGCTGCTGTGGTAACATCATCAACAGCAGCTGTTTATGGCTTTGGACAAGTGCAGGAAAACAGCAATTTGAGATGTGAGACGCGTATTGCTGGATGTTTTTTTATTAACACTCTTGCGGTAAAAGTGCGTGACTTGCGTCATGCGATGGAGCCAGCGATAAGAAAGAAGGCACAAATCGGTGAGACATTTCGCCAGAGTATATAAATGCCAAGGCCACCAACGCTCCCCGAAGAGCATCAGCTTGGGTGATACCGCTTTTTTTCCAGCCAGCCAAGTCAAGATTTCCGATTGGTGAGCCTGCCTGCCTTGCCCGAATCTTTGTCTGTGTTCGTTCGTAATGATAATTATCAGATGAATTAATGTTGTGTCTAAATGCACGGCGATATCAATTACAAGAGGCATTCATTGAAACGTACATTTATTTGCTCAAGGTTTAGTATGTTGCAATACCACGAGATTGCATTAATGTGATAAGTAATACAGAAAATACTTTGATATATGATGTACAACCAATTAATGAAATAAACAACAACTGTTCTGTGTGTGTGTGTGCACATGTCACATTAGCCTTCCACAGGCACAAAAAGCAAAAACATGGCTAGCGGACGGAAACAAACAGAAAGGTCGTTATTGACATGAGTTAATGTTTCTTGAATTGAGTAAAGATTGTAAGAATTTGGCAAATGCGACGATGAAAGAGAATTTCATAGCGGGGCAATGCGAAGAAAGAAGCACAAAGAGAAGTGTTGCAGTGTGATGAGTGAGTGGGTGAGCGAGTGAGTGGGTGGGTTAATGACTGGGTGAGTGAGTAAACGAGCGAGTGAGTGAATGGGTGATTGAGTGGCTAGGGTAGTGACTGTGTGAGTGAGTAAACGAGTGAGTGACTGGGTTAGTGAATGGGTAAGTAATTGAGTTCGTCGTTGTGACCGGCAGTGTGGTGGTGGTTGAACACACTATGTATGTACAAGCATGTTGAACTTTATTCGTACCGTACGTAGCCAAACGTGTTAATCGGGAGGTGCGGCGGAAGGACAAACAAACTAAGGGGGCGTCCATAAATGACGTCACGCACCTAGGGGGGGGGGTCAGACATTTGTGACGATGTGTGACGAGGGGGGCAGGTTGAAAAATGTTACGTCACATCAAAATGCACAACTTTAAATAAATATAGACAACACGTTCTACTTAATTAAATATACTTTTTTATATATATATTGTTCTCCTACAACATCAGAGTGCAGCTGCGGGGCAGAGCTTTGTGACGTCATATTTGAGGGGGGTCTGACTTTTTGTGGCGGAGGGGGGGGGGTCAAAAATCGTCCAAAATCGCGTGACGTCATTTATGGACGGACCCTAATCACAAGGACCAATTCTAAACAATAAATGAGTTTTCAATTCGGTGTGGATGAGACGCAACGGTCCGTGTCTGGGTGACCGAGTCCTCAACGTGGGTTTGAGGAATCAACTCGTGAAGTTTCACAGCAGGAGTAGAGGAAAATATTATTTTTACCATAGCGAGAGCAACAAAAACACTTGCGAATCATACCCATTTGCGATGTGCGCGCGTGGCCCCTTATCTGCCCCTACAGATCAGGAGGAAGATGTCTCTGCCGGGCGCGTGCGTGTGTCTCTGTGCCCTGGGGGCTCTGCTCGTGGCCCTGGGAGCCGACGAGGCCCAGGGTGGAGTCACCACCTTTTTCCCCCCGCCAGGCTGTCGCGACGACGGCGACACGCGTCAATCTCAGGTGGATGAAGGAGCCGCGTAGATAGGTCACGTGATTGTGCCGCCCGCGGAGTTGATGATTGGCACACTGGAGCAGCAGTGCTGGAGGAACGGCCTCCTCCGCATGCACATGGGCAGTGGTTGCGAGATGATAACTCGCTCGACTGTTATGCAGGAGATCGTGGGTTCGACCCTGACGATGCTTGTATATTCTTGGTTCTTTCGGTGAAGTCACGTAGAAGGGAAATAATAAAATAATAAAAATTAAACATAATAAAATGAAATTCTCTCGACAGCGTCTTCATTAAGACGCTGTGTTTCCGACAGCTCTGTTTCTTCACATGAGGACGGCTGCTTGCGTTGTGGCCGAAACGTCGTGAGAATTGTATCTTATTATGTTTTATTTTTATTATTTTATTATTTCCCTTCTACGTGACTTTATCGAAAAAACCGAGAAAATGAACTGTTACCAATGTTATTTCAAATCGTTTCTCATGAACAGCCTGATGACAGTGATGATGACATGCGTTCATTTGTAAAAAATAAATTACAAACTATAACTTCCGATCATTCTCAATCCACCAATGAACGAAGGCCTCCCTCCCCTCTTACCATACTTCACCACGCTGGTCAGTGCAGGTAGGTCAAAGGTTAGGAGAGCCAGATCGGTTGCCACTGTTGTTAGCCGTGGCTGGGATATCGATCTTGGGTCACTGGGTTCATAGTGCAGCTTGCTAATCACTGCACCACTACTTCACCCGTATACTCTTTGGCTAACGTGAATCAAATGTGCCTTGCATAGTATTCATCATGCACGTCGAAATGTTATTCACCCAACAGAAGAAATCCATCTATTATGGAGGGGACATCCAGTCCATGGAAGAGCCCGTGTTCCTGCTCAAAAAGGTACCATCGTGTTCTGTGTCATTAAAACGAGTGCCACTTTGCAAGAACTCAACCGCGTGTGTGTTTATAGAGGGGCCGACCTTGCCATAGGAATGTGGAATTTCCACCACTGGCTCAGAGATGCCAACAGACACTGCTACATCGCTTGATTGTGGAGACATTGTGACGTGACTTGTTTGGAAGTTTTCACGGATTATTAAATTGTAGGGATGAGTTCCAGGTTTTAAAGCAAATAGGATTTCAGTTTCTTTCCGATTTTTTTTTTTTACAATTCCGACTGTCTCAGTTTACACCAACACGTACACTTTTGACGATGTGAAAATCTATCCACGTGACATCCCTCATGGTGGGAGCAGCACAGCAGTGGCTTCATGAAAGTGCTGCAACTTCACGTGGTGTCGTAATATCATATCAATCCGAAACATTCAAATCATCTGATATTTCGTATCTTGGCCTGATCCTAAAATTGTAAAACACGTCCATATAAATGTGATTTTGCGTATTTATTTCGAACTTTCTCTCGCTCTTTCAACACGAGTATTAATTGACTGACAACTCCCGATCAAATCGATGTCCAAGTTGTGAGTGCGGCTTCCCTTTGGCTTCAGAAGACACGAAGAGCTCAATGGGGCAACGGGACACCAACCCCCTTTTGAGCTGTCACCGAAACACGCGCGCGCTCTTCTGCCCGGCAGGGGGCAGCAGTGGATCGAGCGCGGGCATCGGCGGGGAGACGCGAGGCGGACTTCGGAGAAATCGCGGGAGGCGTTGCCGCCCACGTTCAGAAGAGGGCGCGCGAGCATCAGAATGAGGGCGTTCACCGCGAGGTTTGACGCGTGCACGGAGCGGGTGGTGCCATTCGGGCGGGCCTTGAAACTTGCTATTGTTTAAACTTAATTTGGAGCTTTCGTGACTGCAGGAATTACTCTTTGGTTCTTTTGGTAAAGTCACGTATAAAGATAAAATAATAAATTAAATACTAGCATACGATGTTTCGATTGCAACACAAGCAATCATCATCAGGTATAAATTAAATTGAAAACACAAATCTAGTATACTTAGAAATGTAATGCAATACAACAGAGAGTCGGATAATATAACAGTCAACACCCTACCTGGTTGATTACGTTCTTCCTGAGAATGCTAAATTTGAGAGAGATATAGAAACACAGAACCAGAGACATATAGACAGACAGATAAGCAGATAGATATCACAGAGATACATAGAGAGAGACAAAACATAGGCACACAGAGGTATTGTTTTATGACGTCTAGCGCACCGGCCCGTCTCCACACGTCCCATATCTGTCAAGCCACACGGTTTACGCCGAATTCTTGTGCAGGGAAATTGCGTTGTAAGGCCCATGCAGCGTAAAGTCGTTTCAATACAGGCAAACAAAAAAAATGTTTGTCAATTTGTTTGCGTTTCTCACTTGTGATGGGACTTTGTAGGATGAACGTTGAGATGTATAAGGGGAAAGGCGTGACCAATAAGGTCTGAATTGGTCTGTAATAAAGTTGGCACTGATAAGGAGTTGACAGGTAAGCACGTCAGGGAATTACAGTAGAACGCCTCAACGACGGTGATTGGTTCCACGACACTGGTCGCGACGCGAGTGTCGGAAATACATGTGAAGTACATGTGAAGTACATGTTAAAGACATGTGAAGTAAAAATTGACCAAGCATTCAAAATAAACGTTTCCACTTCAAAACGTATTAGACACTGAATGTTAAACAATGCCCCAACGCTCACGTATAGACGTCGCTGATTCGTTAATTTTGGGTTGCATTGTGGGAGGCACGATGTACAGATGCCTAACTAGCATGTGGGCAAGTCGTGTCTTGGCCCCGTCTGATGGCCAAAGCTACGAGTTGGGGGCCCCCCTTAACAACCACCATGAGACATTTTCAACAGTGTAAAAGAACAACACTTACTTAAAACGCGGTTTAAATTTATTTTATGATCATGCTTTCACATTAGATCTCTGTTTCTGTGATATGTATTTCATTAGATATACGTCATTTATATTGCATAGAGGGTACTGTTGAGCTGTAGTTACTGCATTTGGCAAAGACGGAGTGTCCCTACAGCGTTAAATGTCCGAGACCGTGAGCGTAACGATGATGCGATTAGGTAAGAGGAGCCGCGATAGATAATAGCCTGCATGCGACCGTGCGAGACAAATCAAATATCGGGGCTCCATCTGACCAATTGCAACACCTCCTGGGCTGATAATGTTGTTACTACACCACTGGCTGGATGTAATCTCCAGCGAAATAACGTTGTATAAGACTGTCAACGTTTTGCTTGCTTTTCAACAATCCAGTACTGTGTGCTGAAACAAACTAATCAATTGAGATGTTTGCCCACGTGACAATTTTATTTAATTGGCTCTGTCGGGTGGTGGAGAGTTATGGTTAAAATATTGACATCATTCTATATTTTAAGCTTTCGTGACTGTGCAAGGATTCATATTCTTAGGTTTTTTCTGTAAAGTCACGTAGGTAAAAAATTAAAATTAATAAAAGTAAAATAAAAATAAAATAAAAATCACGACGCTTCGGAGGTATCAAGTGATACAGCTATCGTGCTGTGACGGTTCCACCTGAAGACGGAAGCTTGTGTTGCCTCCGAAACGTCGTGATTTTTATTTTATTTGTTATTTTACTTTTAATCATTTTAATTTTTTACCTACGTGACTTTACCGAAAAAACCTAAGAATATTGACATCATACCCACACAGCCTAACCTACAATACAACTATGGGTCATGAATTAACTGGTTTATATGAATTTTTTTTGTTATGCTTTTTTTGAAGAAATGAATTCAAGATGATATTTGGTTGACCCAAAATGTTTTTCTCATTTGGGGTTCTTCAGCCGCTTGGGCCTCCAAGCATTGGCTTAATTTTCTTACGACCAGCACCACCACTGTCTGGAACCTAATGTGTGCCTGCATCTCTCTCTGCGTTTCAGATGAATGATCCACGGACCATCAGTGGGCCCAGAAGCCAGCCTTAGTGATGCTTTTTGTTTATTTGCTTTTATTTACAATGCACGCATATACACGTTGCTAATCCGGAGTGATCAACTTTGCACACATTCTATATAATGCCTTGCCTTCATTATCAGTGCTTTGTGAATACATACAACAGGTTAGACTTCAACGGGATGAATGGGTAGGTCCAGAGGTCAGGGTCTCGAGCCATGGTGGCTTTTATTTAGACCACACATCCAGGGTGCAGTGCCAATGAGTCAACCCTGCCAGTGCATGGGGCTAGACACAGCCAACCCGCAGCCACACGAGCCTAACATTTGTGATCGGAATAAACCCGTTGGGGACAAGTTCTGTTAAGCGAGAACCTATTAAATAAGATCATCCACGAGCACATTTCGGTATTTGCAACCATCCATCCGTACGGCACGGAAGGCGATCTATCTCTCGCGATTGCGCGTAGTAATGGCCTACAGAACACAGCCTTGCGCCTCGAGTGCGCTGCAGAAGTGAATCGAGCGCTGGCGACAAATCGAGGAAGGCCGGGAGCAACTCGGAGCGCAAGGCCGTGGCGGTTGCGGCCACCCGCCGCTCAAGTTCGATCGGCGGTGATGAGTTTTCTGGCCAAACCGCCGCGTAATGTGTTCATGTTTAGGCGACGTGAACCTGGGGGATGGAGGCCAGCGGGACCAGTTCGATACAAAAACGCAGCGCAAAATGTCGATCTATGCACCGTCCGAATGCGATCCCATCTCGAGACGCAGTCGCGAAACTGGGCTTGTTTGGACAGAGGCAGTCGGAATTCGAAAATAAAAAAAGGTCTCGAGTCTGACCTCCTTGTATAGGGGGTGCTACAGCATGGATGGCAGGAGGAAGGCAGCAAAGGAGAATCAGCGACCTCCCACAGAGATAAGGTTGACCGGGGAGCTTCGGAAGGAAGTCTTTGTTGGTGAAGCAGCGAGTGCATGGAGGGCAGTAGAGTGAGTCCGAGAGGGGAAGAAGTTGGGCAGGAGTGAGTCCACGGAGCATGCTGGTTGTGAGTGACAACATGCGTCCCTGCCAGGAATCGTCCTGGGGTCACGAGAATTGTAGTAAAGTGTACTACTCACATATCCACCATAGGCATACAGTTATTTTAAACACACACATCAGTTACCAGGACCTATATACGCAGTATGTATCGTACCATAATGACAAGAATGGTGACAGAATGGCAGCTAAAGCAGAGAGCGCTCGAGAGGATATGACCGCTGTAGAAATGGCTGTGGCTGAGATCATTTTTTAACTACGTGACTTTACCGAAAAAACCCAAGAATATTGTGCAGGAGCCAGATGGATTTTTGTGTAATAACCGACACAGAGGGGAGATAGAGGAATAAAACAAACATTGAGCATGTTTGAACTATTATATCATAGTCATTAAAATAAAGGCCATAACTAGGACGACTAACGCATATGCCATTTTGCTATTGAGAGTTAAAGGTCTGAGTATATTTATTTTACTACCGATAGCAATGCATTCTGAGTTTCATTCTAGGCCAGCTTGGATGAAGGGAACACTAGAGTCGCCTTTTTCTTTTACACAACGTCCAACCCGGTGTTCATTAACCGATACATGGCAAGTGCACAACAAATGTAAAAAAATAAAACATCAAACACTGCAGATTGTCTCCGCAAACTACACAATGAATAAAAACAAATGGAAAAAATACAAATATTTGCCTTTTCAGTAATTGCACGCGGCATTGCTGGGTTCGATTTTACTTAAACGTGGCTTCGTGAAATATAAATTCCCCGACATCAGCGTGAGGTCAAGGCGCCTTCGCGATGAATTATTTACCGAGGAGAGCCTCGCTTGGTCTCGAGCCTTCACTGCGCTCGGGCACGTTTGGGTCTCATCCCACGAATCAGAGGTCGGCCTCGTGCGAGAGCAAACCCGGGGGATGCCCGCAATATACCCACACGCGCGAGGTGGGAGTGGGGTTGGCGCCCCCCCCCTCTCCCGCCCCCCACGATCGATACCGCAAATTCCTGCCCCCCTCCCCCACGCCTACCTAACCCGGCAAGCCCTGGTGGTCGCCCATCATCCAAGCACTCAGGGGGGCATCCATTGAGTAGGTACGCACAAATCTGTCAAAACTTGACCCCTCCCGTCCTATTCTTAGGTTTTTTCGGTAAAGTCACGTAGGTAAAACATTAAAATTAATGAAAGTAAAATAAAACAAAAAAATAAAATTCACGACGTTCCTCCCTGTGCGCACGCGGACTTGTTACACCACCCCACCTGCGTACGTACACCTGACGCACCCCCCCCCCCCCCACCGAATCCTATAGAACGGCCGATATTTAATCCACGCAGATTAAATATCGGCCACACACAGCTTTGTACGAACAGTCATACTTGATCGTGTTATCCATCCTGACTGCTTATTAAAAAAACACGTCTATTATGATCTTAAAGCACAATTAAAACTCGGTGGACTCGTCTCCATGTGAAGTGCGTCGACTGAACATCTGCTGTAGCAGTAGACCGACGTGCAGAGCAGTGTTAGTGCTGAAGTCCGGGGAGCAGCAGCAGCACCAACAGAGAACACCGCGGCAGCTAAAACCTTGAGCCAGCGGCAGTCTGCAGTGAGGCCGGGTTGAAGGGCGTGTGATCATCCACGGAGCAGGCCGCCAGACTATGTCAGACTCACTGCTGAGCTGCGTGACAGCCGCAGTCAGGGGTACGGTGGCACACGAGTGACACCTCTCCCACAGTCCCTACTTCTCCCGGCAGGACTTGTTGTCTGACGGCTGAAGAAACGGAACTGTGGCTCATTTGAAGGCCAATGTAGACAAATTATTGTCGAGGCTTCACCCCCCCCCCCCCCGTTTCCTATGCGTACATTGTCAGTAGACCCCCTATACGCAAGCGTACGCATTTGGGTTAACCCCCCTCCCCCCGCCATGCGTACGGACTGAATGGATGGCCCCCTAACAGAGGTCGCAACCGGGTACCCGATACCCGAACCCGGCCGGGTACGGGTAGCCGTTTGCGACCCTGGTGCGGCCGGGTACGGGTACGGGTAGGCCGTGAGTCACTGGTGAGTCACCGTTTGTCACTCATTTCGGGTAGAGTACGGGTACGGCCGGGTACGGGTACTCATTTGCGACCCTGGTGCGGCCGGGTACGGGTAAGGAATCAAACCCCGTTTGCGACCTCTGCCCCCTAAGCGGCGTCACCCAGCTCAGCATCGGAGTTCTGAGATGGGGCAGCAGCGCTCAGAGCCTTCCACTCGCACCGCGTGGGGGTTTCTTCCGCGCGTTCTGGGTTCCTCCCACAATGTCAACGCATTCATTGGCCGGTGACACCTTCATAGGTTTCATAATAACGTTTTTTAGGTTCGATCGCGTAAGTATAAATATAAATGTGTCGTCACCCTCCACCACCCGACACAGCCGGTAAGGTTTGTTACGTAAACACCGAGCGCCAATTAGTTACCACTTCAGTCCGCCGGTGTGTTGGAGAGTAAAACCACAACATTTACAATTTGAGTGCGATGTTTCGCTGGTAATTACATCCAGCATCATCATCATGTGTAATTACCAGCGAAACGTCGAACTCAAATTGTAAATGTTGTGGTTTTACTCTCCAACACACCGGTGGGCTGAAGTAGTAAACTAATTGGCGCGCGTTGTTTACGTGACAAATCCCTTACTGGTTGTGTCGGGTGGTGGAGGGTGACGACACATTTATACTTACAGCGATCTAACCCAAAAAACTTTATTACGAACAATATTGGTCGCGAAAGCCAACGTGTTAAAATTACCTTTATACCTAGAGGACCTAAGAGCTTGGGTGTGGGGGGTGGTTTGGCGCAGGCCCATTGCTGGCTGACGGAGTTCCCACTTCCCCGTGGTGCCTCTGACTGCCTCCGAGTGGCTCTCTCGCTCTCCATCTTCGAGAGCGAGCGAATACCGTGCGGAGCGTTGCAAGTTGACATTGTTGGACGATTTTGGTGGTCTGCATTTTTGTCCTGGGTATGACATTAAATCGCATCCCATGCCAACAAAAACACAAACTGCGTTGAGAAAACAAGGGGAATACAAACGCGATTGCCCTTTCCCGATAATGTGCTCGAGAAACCGAGCAGGGAATTTGAATCATCAAGATGAAGAGGGCAGGGGGGGGAGGCATGGGGGGTGGACATGGGGGGCAAGCTACATGGAATGTATGGAACTAGAGCCATGGGCCTGCCCTTTGGCAGAGAACAGAGGTCGCGCACAGCCCGGACAGCATTGTCTCGGGAAGGCAGCGGTCAAAGAGACCGGATCATCACTAAAATTATAGACGCCGAGCGTTTCGTAGTGACTCAACCCCGCCTGCCCACCCCGTCCTCACAAGCACGGCTCCAGTTTCCATTCGGAGTTTTTTTTCCTCTCCCCCCCCCCCTCATTCTTCACACCCTAATAACCCCCACCACCACCACCACCGCCGGCGCTTCCCCCCTCGGCTTATAACAACATCCAGAAGACCGGGCTGCTTTGAAAACGGAGCCGACCGCTGCCAAGCGTTCGGCTTCGAGCGCTTTGTGCGACCGCTCGTCTTGGATACGACCACGAGAGCACGATCTGCGGAGCGGCTGGGGGTCTCCTACCGGAGCGAGCGCACGATCGCCCGAGTTCAGTTGAATGACGAACTCAGCAAGAGCTCGATGCCACACGTGGCTGCGAAATTTGCGCGCAAGATGATTTCTCGGCAGAGAGCAATTGAACGCGAAAGTTGCTATTACTTTCGTTTGCGTAACCGACGTATGCGTTGATGTTGTGTTACAAAAATCGCATTAGTGAAGCGACAGCACAGTAAGTAATAGCGTATTGTGATACTTACAACAAAAATCATCTCACGTAAAATTAACTCCTCGAAGGAGGAGGGGGGGACACGGTCATTTCACGCAAGGTTAAATCCACACCGGGCTTGACGGGTCCGTCAACAAAGCAAAAGGCACTTCGCCGATGCCAGAAGTCAGAGAGAGGAGGCTCAGAATTCTGCCCACGTGCAAGGCGATGGGGAAGCCGGAGACGCGAGTCGCGGTGCAGAGCGAACCTCGGACCCACGACCTCCAGGGAGCAGGGCCCGCCCACCCCGGGGCCACGGGGTACACGCGGGTCGCCCACCCCCGAGGCCACGAGCTCGCGGAGCGGCGATGCAAGCGGGAGCCGACGTCGTCCTGTGGACAGCTGCGAGGTGGCCAGAGCGTGGGAGCACAGCAAGTAGGTTCGCCGGTCGATCGCGATGGATTTTGTTTTGCTCGACGTTCCGATCGGCGTTCTGTTGCTGTTCGAAAACTGGGCGCTCAGCTCACAGAGTCGTGAGTTCCAATACCGGTTGCAGGTCACTTTCTTTTTTATTTGACAGTCGCTTGTCAATTTCGCATCTGTATGAAACCTTCCCATGCATTCCCTTATTGGTCACGAGTGTTGTTTGACCATACTTGACCACGCTGGTGAGGGTGGGTTTGCTGAAAGAGAGGGCTTAGAACCGGTTCTGATATCAACTCGCAACCGATGCTCGCGCCTGGCTGGGAATCAAATTCAGGGTGATTGTGTTCATAGCGCAATGCGATAACCCATTGCACCACCACTCAAACACACATTATTGTTTTATGCGGTCAATAAAAAGGAGTATCACCACTGTAGAAAATAAAGTGGTCGTCCAAAGGCACAGATACACATTTAAATTAGACTACGCAAATATCCTGTCCGCCTGTGTAGAATGGGAGTGATGTGGATTACATCGTCCTGTTTATTGTTTCTTAAAGTAATCGGTTGACTTTATGGTCACGTTTGCAAGTCACATGGGCACTGAGTCACTGACACAAGTTGAGCAGCTGCCGATAACCGACCCCTCGCTTGCATAAACAACTTGCATCTCTAATGCACCCGTAAACGTATCACACTTCAAATGAGCAGAGAAATACGAAAGGCGGAAACGTGAGTGAATTGGAGGAACCAAGAAAGGGAAGGGGGGAGGGAACAAATTAAAGGAGGGAGTCTGAAAGACCATCAAATCGAGGACAAAAATATCGATTACCAGGAACATCTGCCTGTCATTAGCTTCCAAATGCCACTTTACAACTAGCTAGAATAACCCTGCTATTATGAACTCCCTATAATGAGATATTCTGATGCGTTTAACGTTGCAAGTTTTAATGTTGACAAACAAAAAAACCGAATTAACTTTTCAAAGACGAATGGTGGGGGGACGCATGTCACTTAACGCACACGAGAAATCTACACGGCGTGAATTCATACAAAAAGTAGCAATAAACTTCATCGAAGCCAGGAGCAGGAAAGAAGAGGCTCGGAATTCTGGCCACGTACAAGGCAACAGAAAACTTCATAAATACAGTATATAAAAACGGGTGTCCCCAAAATCACGGTTGAATAAGAAAGCTAATTTCAATGATCATTTTCACAAGCATGGGTGGGTGATAACATCCTACCCTTCAAGGTAAATCTGAGCGTTACCTGTATCGAAATAAATCAGCGATATCGCCTTCACGCATCCATCCATTCTGCACAATGTATCTCGCACACAACCCACGAGCGACACGGCCGACATTTCAGCGGCATTGATTTCAAGACGAGAACAACTCTGGACCGGTTTCGACATGCAGGTGTCTCATCAGCAGAGTCAGGCTCGCTGGAATCAATGCTCGTGAAGTGCCGATCTTAACTGTCAACAACCTTCTATTCACACAATGGGTGGGGTGGGGGGTCCCTAGTTGGATGAAATATAATATCGCGGAGAATATGAAGGGCTAAATAAGACCATATATTTATATATCTCCACGTAATTTATGTTTTAAACAAAATGCAAAAAATGTATTCTCTGTCTGGTTTGTGCTTCCTCGTAGCTGGGGCCCCTGCAGAGATTTCGCCGGGCAGCGAGAGTCGTGGTGCTTCTGCATCGCCTCCTCGGGGCCCACTCGCTCACGTGAGTGGTGGGCGCAACGGGAGCTGGCACCATCGGCGTAGCCACGGCACCTCGCAACGGCTGTGACGATGGCAACAGTTCCTTCCTCCAGGCCTATTCGTATCAATGTTTTGTTCGGCTCATCGGATGACGCACGGCTTGTTGGCGAACCATCGAGCGGCGATGCTTTCAGATGCGCTTCTGCGGCCGTCTGGAACGCTCTTCCTTCCGATATTAGGAAGCCACTGGCGCTATGCACTGTTGAATCTAGATTGAAAACTAACTTCGTTCGAACTGATTTTTGCGTTCAGTTTGTTGTCCATCCTCCACACCTCCGATTAGCGCGGTTAGCTACGTACGGTGCAGAAGACGATCAACATATATACGGATCTCGTGTATATTGTAATGACGTAAGATTTAACACTAGTATATAACATGAAGAATATGTATTAGTGATGCTGTAATGTTGTCGAAAAAATATACAAGATGCAATATTTAATTTTATGGAATTGACAAATGTATAAGTGTACTCTAACGCATTGGCATTGCATCAGTAGTGTACTTGTACTTAACACCGACAAATATTCCGAGTTATTTTGTATACACCCATTTAATTTGCACTATAACGTTATGTTTACAGTATGTAGACAGTTTTATTCAATGTAATGTCTTCACTGAAGTTGCGAACGCACATTTTAATGCGTGACAAGTTGCTTTGGAATGTTAGTGGCCTTGGCGGGCATTTGCGCCCGTGCTAAATTGATCTCTTAAAATCCGATTTCTAATCGGATCAGGAGGCACACGCGGACAAAGTAAGGGTAGGGGGACGGGCGGTCTCACACGCGCGGGTTTAATAAAAACCCAGCAAGAAACGTACCCAAGACAAAGATCCCCCGTATAGCCTTAACAGACTGTTGGGGCAAGTGCTGTTAGCGAGGAGCACCTGTGAAAGACCGGCACGGTACACAAGGGGGTGGGTGGCCAGCCCCACGCCCGACCGCCTTTGTCTCCCCAGTGGCGATGTTTTTACACACCGAACCAGGCATTCAATTGAGGTTGAGTCGACCTGAGGAACGCCCAGGACCGGTTCAGATAATCGTCACCTGGTGTTGGTGGCCGTGAGCGAGAATCGAACTCGGGTCGCCGGGTTCGCAGCGCAGAGGGGTTCACCGTGACACTACCGCTCCCAAGACCACAGAGACACCACGCACACACTTGCAAATCCACCCAATCTGGACATCTGTAACGGAAAAAAGGGCTTCATAGCTCATCGAGATTCCTCCAGTCTAAAACAAAGATTCAGATTCTGCATTTTATTTCCCGCGGTTGTTCTTAGAGCAGAGGTGGCCAGAATAATCCCGTTCTGCTGGATCTCAATGTGGGCGATCCACCAGAAAGCTGTCGGCACCACTCACGCGGACGGAATGAACCCTGTAATGAATATACTGACTCTCCATCTCTCCTGTAACCCGCTCGCGGCGAGCAAACCTTCTCGACAGTGGAATCTGTCTCCTGAACACGTATATTGCCTTGCCATTCGCAAGACAATTATTGACGATAATATAGAAATACCAAGTACAGCACTCAAACAAGCTTTTGGTAGAAGTTAGTACGTTTGCAATGTCCGCATTGTTACGTGTGATATTTTTTTTATTTTCCATCAGCCTTAACGAAACAATGTCCTGTGCTTAAGGGTAACGTTTGTTCTGATTTGTGCAGAGAATCCACGGCAAAAATATTTTTTGCGATCCACGTATCGGCCCCCATTGTTTTTAGAGCCACCGTGTATATCCTGAACACAACAACAACAACCGCCATTCGCCACTAAGTGGCGGTGACGTCACCACGACGCTTGTGCCAGGCCATGTGCACCTTGAGGCCACGTGAAGTGTCGAACGCCCGCTGGCAGGAGGTCACGGGGCAGACCCAGCAGGTGCCACGGGTCGACTGAGTTGACTGAGATTATTGGTTGATGCTCCACCTGTGCCCCCTACTGTGCCAACTTGCTGTGCTTTAGCCACCCGGTGCTCCGCTCGTTATTGTGAGCGTCGCTCCTCCGCCCTCCGTTGTTGTTGGAGGGCGACTGCCTCCAACAACAACGCACGCACACACACACAGTCCCTCCCTCTTACATTTTGACCCCCTCTCCTTTCATTCCTCGCTCAGGGAAAACCAAAAAAACACGACACGAAGTTTTTTTATGACAGTGGGCTGAACGAAGTAAAAAGCAGCGAGATATTCTACAACCCGCAATCACAGGCCAATCTCAGCTCTCTCGAACCAAAGAACGGCCACAAGCAATAGCCTTCGTTTGTGGCTGTAATTGTGCACCAATTAAGGAACTTAATGGCTCAAAGCTGGTATGGAAACTTCCGACAAAGGATAGGACCATCTCGTGTGACCGACCAATATGCAAAGTGGAACTTTAACTCTGCGAGAAAAAAAGAACACTTTTGTAAGGTCGTATTTACACAATTAGCTTCAATCACACTCAACTTGATCCGACTTTAAAATATCTAGAAATTCTAGCCGAACCATTCAGCTTGCGACCATTAATTCGGTTCATTTACTGCCCATTTGTATTAACGTAATTTGATCAGCAGCTAAGTACAATTGCCATCGTGCCACCTCCAAAGCCATTTCCGTACTATTAATTACCCTATCACTCGGGTAATTATACCCTCAAGAAAGTTAGCCACGTCCCGAACGTGTACCCAATTTCAAACTTGGTCACACGCGCACTCAACTTTCGTTCAAGAAAAAAAACGGTGCGTCTTATAATCCAGATACGGCATTGTGTGTATGTTCAACTTCTTTCGCACCGTATGTAGCCAACCATGCTAATCAGAAGTGCGGTGTGAAGGACAAACTAAACGCAAAAAAAAACTGTTCTAAAGAGTTTTTATTTTTTTAAAATGTAAAGTATTAACCATCATTAAGAATACTTGCCATCAACGTTGCCGATGTTACCAGTACCTACCAGCTTGACAATAGGTTGGTGTCTCACCAAGAGAGTACAGCCACGAGGATGTACGTTCGCCTATAGAGGCAGGCTCACATCATATGTGCGGTGTATAAACTACCTTTAGATCAACGCAGCCTACACACGAGTACCATATCTACAGCGGCGTGGTCAAAACACCGGCAATTGCGAGATGTGGGCGAGCGGGCTGGCGAGCGGGTGGGCGAGTTTCTGGCCAAACCGCCCCTTGCCGCTCGCGAACTGCACTCCAACCAGGTCTACCACACACACACAGGGACGTTTCCTTTGTGCCGCGTGTCGGACAGGGCTCCGCGTGGCTACACCGTGGAGAGGGGGATCGCCGCGGGCTCCGGCGCACAGCGAGGCGATGGGGCCGACATTCTCTTTGACGTCTCAACGTTTAAAGCAAAGCAGCAGGTGCGGTTGGGATAACGACGGCTGCTCATATAGTCTGTGGGCCCAGACCAAGATAGTGCACTTGTTGGTACCACCTAAGCTGGCAACACTTGATGGGAACGAATACATTTTGACGACTACAGCCAAGAGCCCACCGAGCTATGAGCTCTGGTTTCAGAGGCAACCTGGCCATGCATGACGACAACTCGTCGAAATGGCGTGTATCACCATCCACACGTGGGAATTTATAGTAGCAGACGCATAATCCGAACACGTTCCTAAACGTGGAGGGTGCAACCGGAGGACCCCGAGATGCCCACGGGACCACGGGGATAACTTTCAAACTCCAAATTTACTGGCGACATCAAATCCGGGACCTCCTGCGTACCAGGCGAGGGGATTGACATATTTTCCACTGCGGTGCCCCAATAACAAGTGACCCATGCAATAACCTTACTTGATAGGTATGTAAATCACATAATCCACGAACATGCAAGCCACGTACATAAACTGGTATCACTGAATGCAGTATTTAATACGTCCATAATATAGGGTTTTTTGGGGGGGTTAGAGCGCGTAAATAGGAATATGTCGTTAAACCCGCCACCACCCGACACAACACATTCCTGCGGAGGGAGCTGGTAGGAACGTTGGGTTGCTCGGTCACTGGCCAAGGTCAACGGCGGCGTGGTGTATTCCGCAAATATGCCCGACTGTGAGAGTGGGCACAAGCCGGCGTGAGAAGGTTAAACGTTGAGTTTTATAAGAGCACCACGGGGTGACCAGCCCCTCTCCTCCCCACCCAGCCTCACCCCTCCCACCCCCAACCCAGCCCCACCCTCCCCACCCAGCCCCTCCCCACCCTCCAGTCCCCACCCAGCCCCTCCCTGCACGACGGACGGACACAATAATCCCCCAGGAGGTTCCTACCAGTATAAAATTGGACAAACCTTACTAATTGGCTGTCTCAGGTGGTGGCAGGTTTTACGACACACTTAAATTTACGTGATCTAACCCACAACACCTCTATTATGGATGATATTGGTCGCGAAAGCCTACGTATTTAATACGTCTAGAGGTGTCACATTTTGCTCTGGCCCATGGACTCCAATGATCACGTTGCAAAACAGCACTGCGTGAGCTGGTGTATTACTGCTGTACTTTATTTCTATTTGACCGGTTGCGGCCCACTGGGCTACGTAGCGCTTTTTCAGAAGAGACCTGCCCACAAACGATAGCTCATGTGTTGTCCAGGTGTGTCTCGGTCAAACTACTCTTAGCAGCAATTTTCTAACATGTGGAAGGGAAAACCCGGAGGAAAAAAATAATCACGCGACCACAGGGAAAAACATGCAAACTCCACGGCCTCATGTATAGCAGGCGAGGTAGTTAACATCTCGCCAAGGTAGTTAACATCTCGTTGTTGATGTTCTTGTCGTTGGGCACTTGGTGGTGCTTGGGTGTGGTGCGGGAAGTCGAGTGTTGTTGTTGTTGTGGAGACTCTAGACGCAATCGGACAGCACTCATTTGCTGTTGACAGCCCTTGGCCAGGAGTGGAAATTCCACACTCTCGTAGCAGGGGCCAGGTCACTCGATAGAAATGCCACTGTTATTTTCCCACAACTTGATATGTGTTTTTGGCTTGTAATTTACTGGTGTAGGCGCAATACGTTGCCGCTGCTGCTGTAGTTGTACTTGTTCGTGTTGTTGCTGCTATTGTTGTTGCAGCTGCTGTGAATTGTATTTGTTGTAGCATACAGGATGTTTTAAAACGATGGACCCAATTTCAAAGCAGTATATTTAACCATGGCAACATGTTAGAATTACACAAAAAGTTACAAACGGTTTAATGATGAATTATCAAGTTTTAGTAACCATTTTATAAATGCTCTATGTGCCCTCCACCTGCTGTACGGACAACATCGAGACAATAGTTGAATTCGTCCCAAACGCCTCTCAAAGTGTCTTCTTCCACTGAAGTCACCGCTGCCGTGATTCTGTTTTTGAGGTCATCCAGATTAGTCGCTAATGGTGGCACAAAACACTGTTTTTGACGTATCCTCACAAGAAAAAGTTGCAGGGTGTGATGATGTCTGGGGATCTTGGGGGCCAAGAGTGTAGCGCCAAGTCTTGGGATCCCGTGCGATCTATCCAACGTTGAGGCAGTGCGTCTTGCGAATGACTGAGGCTAGGGGCTGGTTGTGCACTGGTCGAGGCATCTTGCGGTAATCATTTGAAACTCTATGCCCCGCCCTTTCAAGCAGTAATAGTTTAATTCGTGGGCGGTTCGTGGTTGCAGAGATATAGCGATTTAAAAATGGGTCCCTCTTTTTGAACACCCTTCATTGTAGCCGCTGTTGTAGATTTTATTGATGTCCTTAGTTACGGTTACTATTGTTGTTGAAGTTGCTGTTGTCATTTCCATTGTAGACGTTGTCACTGCATTTGTCAATGTTTGTGTCGATGCCATTGTTTTTGACGTTGCTGTGGTCATTATGGTCGTCATAAACGACGTCATTATCAATACCCCATGAAGTTTGTTTTTGGTGATATCGCGTAACTATAAAAGTGTCTTTAAATCCGCCAAAGTCAATGAGCAAGGCTTGTCACGAAAACACAAACGTGCCAATCAGTGACCACCTCAGCACACCGCTGTTGTTGGGAGAGTTCAACCCACAAGGGCATTTAAAATCCGAGCACGACAAAACGAACACAAAAACACCGCCCACGTGTTGAACCAAATTATCAAAATGTCGTCGACGTTTGCCCTTGCAATTGTTCCCCTTCGCGGTTTTCCGTTTTTGTTTTCCTTTCTTTGCCCGCAGGACGCGCTGCCGTGCCGCGCTCGCCGCCTGCTCGCCGAGCCGCGTCACGGCGGGCGCACGGACCGCGAAGTCCGCCTCCTCGTGTGGGCCCTGCGTCCCGTGCCCGCCCTGCGATGCCTCTCGGGCGCTCAGCAGCGCCGCGTGGCGCGCGCCGCGTGGCTCGCGCGGTCAGTGAGCGCGTGCGCGTGACCGTGCGCGCGTGACCGTGCGCGCGTGACCGTGCGCGTGACCGTGCGTGCGTGACCGTGCGCGCGCGCGGCCCGGGTGCGGTGCGTCGCCTTTGCTCGTGCGGTCATTTGCGGCAAAGTCGATTCTGAAAAATCTTAAAACGCAAAAATACAACACCACGTCAGTCAAAAACGATTTAAAAAGGGGAAATATGTATCATACACAAATTTTTAGGCAATCACCAATTATTATGTGTGCTTTGAAGGGTCAATGCCCGAAACGTCACATATTGTTTCTATGTTCTTCCTCTTAATGCCACAATGTTATTGCCGAATGTGTTTCGTTATTTTTTAAATGAGCTACATGGAGATATTTTCCGGAGATCAGCCCGAGTTTAAATTAATCACTGACCTTTTTATTTCGACAATTTATACCATGCCCCCAAAGTGTATAGAGCGGGTTCCCACAGTGTTAGAGGTCAGCCGTCCCTTAATATGGGCTCCTGAAGGCATAAAACAGCACCGAATATTGATGCCTGTACTGTGCTTAAGAGTTCCAATACCAAAACTCATCTACAGATTTTGTTTCTCTGTTTTACTGCCACCTGATAGGATGGCCACATTTCCAGGGTTTTGAGCTGGTGATCTAGACCAGGCTGAGAACCTGCGACATCCAAATTGGTGGTCACATGACATGCATGCAAGGCATGTTGGGAGATGTGCCTTCCTGCTCTTTGCGTGTTGTTATTGATATTTGTTTCAAACCCACACGCACTTCCCTGTTGCGATTGGGTTTCTCATAATTTACAGATAGCGCTGGATATCAATGACAGTGCCTCTCCCATTGATATAAATGGCACCGGTCATGGGAATGTGGAATTTCCTCAACTGGCTCAGGGTTGTCATTGGAGATGAGCCTTCAGCAGTGTAGATGTTATCCACTTTTTTGTTCCCCCAAAGTCCTGGGTTTGGGTGTTTTTCAAGATGCCAATGCCCGATGTCTGGGTACTAAGCCAGCAACTCGAATGCTCTGAGTTCAATCCTCGGGTCTGGGTGTCTGGTGTGCTGTTTCGTTTACGAAAAAAAAAATCAGGTACCCATCCAAGCGAGTTCTGGTGCAACAAGGACAGATGCCACAAATATTCTACATTTGCCTCTCTGGATCAGGTAAGCAACGGTGTATATTGACATTATTGAGCCAGCAAAGCCTCACCGAAACGTAAGACTCATTGTCCAGGAGGGTCGTACTTAAGATGTTTGGTCAGTCTTAAGTTGGGAGGAGAGGGGGGGAAATACTGACGCTGTACAGTTTTGACAAACTACTTATCCCACTGCCTTTTCACGGTGAAAATAAACACTGCATACATCGACTCGAGCACAGCAATAAACGGCAGTGCTCAATCCTTTTCCAGAAGCCTCCCCGCCCAGCCCCATTCGCGACAAATTGTAGCCCGTGCCACCATCACTCATTTGTTTTCTGTTGCAAATGTGCCGCTTGCAACAGTTCAGTGACGTGAGCGACGCACGGTCAGAATGAATCCCGCACGCTGTCCATGGCACTGCCTGCCCCGCATCCCTTGGGGGGTGGTGGGACCACGTGAGTTGAGAACCGCTACGCTGAAGCGTCAATAGCTGTTGGATGGATAAATAAATCCACCCTCGCCGCCCCCCCCCACCTTTGTCTTAGGAAGCAAGCAAGCGGGACTTCTTCTTTTTCCAGAGCTTTCTCCGGAAAGTTTACGCGTGGCTTTAAGCGGCACGGTCAAACAGCCATCGTGGCTTAAACAAGCTTTCCATCACCCGTTCGTTGCCTTTCGAGAGGGTGTTTTTGTGTGTGCGTGTGTGTGTGCGTCTCGCTGTGTATTCATGTCGGCGTTGTTTGCTTCGCCAAAACAATGCGTGATCCCCCACGCCGTCATGGCAACGTGTATATATTTAAATATCCGTGAGTCTCCAGCGAGGTTTGCACGTGGATTTTTCTCTCTTCTTTGGCAGAACAACAACAAACCCAAAATCGGCGCGCGCGGTCGCAGATTCCGACCTTAGAACAACAGCGCGTCTATTCAACACGTAGGCTTTCGCGACCCAATATAATCCATAATATTACAAACAGCGCGTGTGTTGGCTCCCGTGCCGTGGCGTTTGTCCCGTGCTTGTCCACAAACTTAAACCGGCAGCCCACTCAGCATCGACACGGGAGGGACACGCATTGGGGCACTGCCGTCAATGTCATCTTGTTTACGGTCAGCCGATCGGCAGATCGTGCATTGTGGGTATGAGGCGTGGGTAAGTCCCAACCCCTCCCAATATCATCATCGTCATCATGATGAAGGGCCGTAGATGTTAGTCGTAACTCGGCTCGAGTTTTGGAATCTAAAAATGGCTCAGCTCAGGCTTGGTGCCACTGCTCGATTGCTTCCGAAGGCTTAGAGGCTGCTCCATGGGTGGGAGCGTGGCTCGGAGCCGGATCTATTGAGCCAGAGCCAAGCCTGAACCGAGCTGCGCCTAAGCATACGGCCCTAAAGGCGTCACTGTGGATCATGTTTAATTCACCAACTAAATAATGCAGGTCATGACAACTCTGTTGCACATTTGTCTCAACATAAATTGTATGCGTCTAATGTATTTTGACGTGCAGCCGTACAGCCGTCTGGCAAATACAAATTTTCAGCGGCATTGGTTTAAAACAAGCAAACTCTGGACTGGTTTCGACATTCAGTGTCCCACTAGCAGAGGCAGGTTGGCTTATGTATACATGTATTTATTTATACATATATTTATGTGTATACATATATTTACACGACAAAACATGGTCACACATCTGTCAATACCACGCCCTAGAGGCGGAATACATATTTGATAGGCAACGTTTCGGGCAAGGTCTCATCTTTATAGCACCTACACGAAGGGCCATTGCCTGAAACGTCGGCTATCAAAAATTGTCCTTTTAAATGGCGACACAAAGTGTCTTTATTGACGAAATTATTGCGTTTTTTTTAATGTAAATAACATAACTATAAATATCTATCGCAAACGTCGGCTCAGTTTGTTGTTGCCCCCCCCCAACTGCTGCACGTTTGTTGCCAAGGCTTTGTGCGTGGTTGTGCATAGAAAGAGTTCATTGCGTCAGTCCATCTTCAAATGAGCATTCAAGGAGGAGGACACGGGGAATGTGTGATTCACACGCCTAAGCAAACGAAGCCAACAGCCCCTTTTGAAAATAAAAGTTCCGGCTCAATGCACTGTTTATTAAAGATCGCCCAGGGGAAATGAAGGTGCTGTGTTTGATGAACACAGACTGATAGAGAGAGAGAGAGAGGCAGTCTATTCAGATAGACTCAAAACACATGTGCCGATGTGTTTCATTTCATTAAACCAGGTAGCAGTAGACGGATATTAACTGTTCATACAGATTATTACGTCATCTAAAAAGTCCGTGATTTCCCGTTCAAATAAGCATCGATGATCATCACGGGCTTACTCACTGCCCTGTGATACTCCGTGAGTGTACACACACACCCCGCCCACTGCTGATAAGATAATGGTCGCTGGCCCAATATTAATCGAATTGCTGCCAGGAAATGGAACACATCCTTGGGGACGTGCACCGCGAGACGATGACGCAATGAATTTAGTGAGTTGCTACTGCGGCTGCCGGGTGGATTGCTACAGCTTGAGGGTCACGAGAGCTGACAGCAGCTTGGAAAGGGCCTTCATCCAGCAGTGGATTGAGCACGGCCGATGACGACGGCGACTCGCTGCTCTGTTAAACCGCCGTCTACAAGTTGACTTTGATTTTCGATTTAAAGCTTTCGTGACTGCAGGGATTCATCTTCTTGGTTCTTTCAGTAAAGTCACGTAGAAGGGAAATAATAAAATAATAAAAATAAACATAATAAAATAATTATGTCGGTAAAGTCACTAGAAGGGAAATAATAAAATAATACAAATTCAACATAATTATTGTATTATGTTTTATTTTTATTACTTTATTATTTCCCTTCTACGTGACTTTACCGAAAGAACCAAGAAGAAGTTGACTTTGGCTCAGGCTACCGGCCGAATGACTCACACACAGAGCCCCCGTGTGTTTCAGCCATCGTCACCGTGCGCGACTCGGAGACTGGGGTCGTGAGACCAGTCTGGTTCCTGAGCCAAGGGGACAAGTTCGGGGTGAGTGTCAGAATCATAATAATAACACTGGTCAACAACAACAACAAAACATTTTTTTCTGGCCTGGACTTTTGCAGCTGTTTAAGACTAATTTCAGGGTGCTGATTCCAAATCTGATCTCAGATTTGCTCTATCACATCTCATTTTATTCTATCGGCATACCCCATTTTCATTGATTTTACCCGAAATTAACTCTGTCACTTATGATTGCAAGTTGTTGCGAGTCAGTGGCTGCTTTAGTGTTAAAATATGGTGCTGTATTTTTAGGATAGTGTGTTTATAATATCATTTTATGTAGATTTCCACATTTATTTAATATTTTTCTTCTTCTGTTTTTATTGAAAATGCAATATTTGATATCTCAAAAACCTGATGTGATAGACAAAAAACTGATGCCAGATTTGGAATCAGCACCCCAAAATTACCTTAAAACCGTTGGAATACCTTATGCCAGAAAAAGTGTGTTGACCTGTGTAATAAATGTTACACCATTGGAACCTCCTTTGCCAGTAGCAAAATATGATAATTGGGTTTTTTACCCTTTTATCTGGCAACAAAACTGTGCATTGTCTTTGAGTTGTGCGCCTTTTGTCGTCATCTGGTCCAACACCATGTGAGACTAGGCTCTAAGAAAAGCTGTCTAGGGTGTGGACCAATACATTTTAAGGACAGTGCATACATTATCAGAGTTGTGTTTTTTGTTTGCATTCCGACCGCAGGTATTGTGGTCAATGCGAACATGACTCCTTCTAAAAAAGGTGTCAGTTTTGTTGCCAGATAAAAGAGTTAAAAAACAATTATCATAATAAATGTTCTCACTTTGCTATTCAGCGGTTGTCCTATAGATTGACTCACCCCTCTAACATTGAAATGTGGAATGTCCTTCACGAGCATAGGGATCTAAAACAGGAGGTTACAGCACTGCCTCAATGCTCATTTGAGCAAGGAAAAAAACCCAGATATATTGTTTTCATATTTCACTCTGGGATGCTGCCAGTGGTGTAACGGTTGGCAGCTCTCGACTTGTAACCAAGGTCGCTGGATTCAACCCGATCTCCCGGCACGGCAGCTCAAACAATGCGGCAAATTTCCTAAATTACGGCCCTACCTCCGTCTACTCCGCAGGATAAAAATGGGTTCACTTCATATTCGTTGGGTCTTTCGGTAAAGTCACGTAGATAGGTTCAAAGTAAATAACAAAAAACTACGCTTCGATCGCAACACAAGCGGTCGTCATCCTGATGACGACGTTTCGATCTGAACGTCGTAGTTTTTTGTTATTTTCTTTGAACCTATCTACGTGACTTCACCGAAAGACCCAAAGAATATGAATTCCTGCAGTCACGAAAGCTTTAGGTCAAGGGTTCACTACAGTTAGTCCATCGGCAGGTCACGGTGTGGTGGGTTCAAACCGTGGCCATCGGTACCTCTTCCAAGATGACTTGCTGCCATGGGAGAGTAGACAGAATAACCCTCAAGGCGGGCTCCGTTGAGGCCCATCTAGTGCAGGCCCCTTCCACCATCAGAGGCATTAGCAAGCAATTGGAGGGCAGCTCCTTTCACTGTTGCTACATACCGTAGCCCCACAATGCCAAAATCAATTTCACTCTTGCGTACTGGCCAGTTAAGCGGATCACTCCAGCAACACGGTGGCCAGCCTCTGAGTCGTGCAGAAGCCTCGCACTGCATTTAGCGATGGAGTAAATAGAGCTAATTATGTTGTCACTTATTTTGGTTCGTTCCAGGAAAAGGAAATTGTGGGTGGCTTAAATTGGCAGTGCACGGTGATCATCGAGGAGAGCGCGGAGTTTCTGTGCCTCTTCAAGGAGGTGAGTCGTTTAACACAAAGAGGCATAACCAGTGCAGTTGTTTTCTAAATTGCAATAACACTCATCTATCTAAACAACCAAAGCCTCACCGAGTCCAAAGAGGCATCTTCAGGAGGCCCCTGCATTGAATTATTTGGCGAATGGCTTTGCAATCAAGCTGGGAATTATTAATGCCCAAGCCGCACCACGTGGAGTTACAATAATTCTCGTAAAGATAATCAAACAGGAACTCCGCTTTGCGTGGATCTTCTTTCGCACCGTACATAGACGACCGTGCTGAAATCGGAGGTACGGGGGAAGGACAAATTAAAAGCACGAAAAAGCAGTTCTAAAGAAATTACATTTCAATCTAATTTTAAAAGGTCCATAACTCCAATGGCTTCCTAATAATTGGAAGGAAGAGCGTTCCAGACGGCCGCAGAAGCGCATATTAAATATCGTGCGATGCGGCGACCTTCTCAATTGACAACTCTACTCCGGATCCGTTATTTTTTTCTCCCGCTGTTGATGCAAAAATCAAAAATGAAAAATTTAAATAAACGTGTGATGGGTGTCCCCTTGGAAGGTGACAATATTGAGATTGTTCGATGAAACGTTCCCCCCCTTCCTCCCCCCAAATCACCCGCTTGTTGCGATTGTTCGCCGCACTTAGGACTTCGAGAAGATCTTCCTGTCCGGCTCCAGCCGCACTGTGAGCGATCCAGATCAGCACGCCTTCCTCAGGTCAGAATCAGAATATATTATCATGGTGATCCGTGCCTAATGCCTGTTTGTAAAGCTGGATAGGTTGTGGATTTTCATGGAATTTAAAATAAATAAAATGTTTTCCATGAAAGTCAATTTACACCAAATCTGATATATCGAGAAATGTTTAATTAATCAAATTCAATACAATCTTTACATTTTAGTCTTTTTCATTAAATTACATTTTTAGTAAGCCGTCATATGATGGGCAATTACACTAGTTTATTTAACGCTGGGAGGAATCCAATCAGCTATGAAAAGCTATTTTTCCCAGATGTCCAGTCAGGGCGAGTAAGAATGTTACAAACAATACAAAAACATGATAGCAGTGCACAGTACAAGGTTAATAAAAGGTGTACGGTAGCCGAGACCGCATCCCTTAATAAACGCCGCAGCCGTGAAATATATATTTTTATGAATTAGACGACGTTTCAGTCAATGGCCCTTCTCCACAGCGCAAGTTATCCGTGCTTGTGCACCACCTGCCAACGTGGAATCGTCAAATAACCATAATAGCATGGCAACTACTGTGCAGGTCTCATGATTCTTATCAAGGTTTTAGTTTTTTGGGTTTGATCGGGTAAATATAAGTGTGCCGCTAACCCACCAACACCCGACACAGCCAATTAGTAAGGTTTGTCACCTAAACAAAAAGTGGCAATTGCCTATCGGTTGTGTTGGAGAGTTAAACCACAACATTCACAATTCGGGTACCGTAACGTTTCACTGGCGATCACAACCAGTTTAACGACACATTTATATTGCACACGATCCAACCAAGAAATAGCCGCTATGGATAAGATTGTTCGCGAAAGCCTACAGGTAATCACGACTCTTACGCACACAGCAAACCCCCCAAAAAAAAATTGCTTACAATTTATAAAGCGCTCTAAAAATAGAACGCGTTTGCAAAAGCTGTGGCAGCAGAAGGTGACAGGGGCCACGTGAAAGCGAAAGTGCCGCACAAATCTGGACAGGCGAGTTCAGAGCTGCATTTCAATAGCGCTGCTCAACATGGGCCATCAAACGCAGCATACAAAGTAATACATAAAAAAAAAACACTGATTCCAAAACACATGCGATTTGCATGTGTCATGATCTTAAAAATGCAATACATGATTCAATGCATCAATGACACCGCCTGTGCCAAACGTTTTGTACGTATGCCGAACTTCTTTGGCACTCCATAATAGAGGTTTTTTGGGTTAGATCGCGTAAGTATATAAATGTGTCGTTAAACCCCGCCACCACCCGACACAGCCAACTAGTAAGGGTTGTCACGTAAACAGAACGTGCCAATTTGTCACTAGTGCAGCAGTGTGTTGGAGAGCCAAGCCACATTTACAATCTGAGTACGACGTTTCGCCAGTAATTACAACTAGCTTCATCAGGCGACAGCCAAATTTGTGGAGAATTCTTACTGTTTCGTTCCTTATATAGAGGCGTAGATGTGTTGACCACGCTTCTGCGCTCTTGCACAATGTGGGGGGGGAGAGGGGGATTACTGACTAACTTCTATGGGGAGGATACTTTTATTTCGCAATGTAACGTAGCCAAACGCACTAATTGGAGCTATTTTCCTGAATACAATACTCCCAAGGGCTTCATTTCTCACCGAATATTTCCCCGGGTCTCCGGTAGACTGGAGTAAGTGACATGTGACTAGCAAACAGCCACAGCCAGGAGGTATACTGGATGGTTGTGTGTCGGGCATAAAACTATGTTGCGGGTCATTGGCCACCGGATAGATTCCGGCTGGAATTAATGTCTGCGTGACATTTCGCACGACCGTGCAACATGGATGGGTTTCGTGTGTTTCACTCGTTGCTTCAGCTCCCTCGGATTTCTCAAGGGCTGGCCAATCCACCTCTTGCAAGAGAAACCTGGGAGATGCCTCGTCAGCCACCACAGGTGAGCGACAATATCCACCTGCATCTTGGGAAAAAAAAATAAAAAATAAAGAAATCGCTCACCGTAAACAAATATTGGTGAGACTCAGCGAGACTTTCCTAGATAAACAAAGGGCATTATTATTTTTCGATTTAAAGCTTTCGTGACTGATGATAATTGCTTGTGTGGCAATCGAAACGTCGTGAGAATTTTATCGTTTTATTTGTATTATTTCATTATTTCCCTTCTACGTGACTTTACCCAAATAACGAAGAATATGAATAGGCATTATTATTATTATAGCTATACTGATGTACAATATAAACATTCCCTAAAGGAGTTGCAGTGCTGTAATTATTAATTGCATCTCCCGGCACGGGAGTTGAAACAAACTTTTTAATTCCCCTCCAACCTCTTGACCACCCACGAGTGAGTAGACACGGTTGCAGATTCCAAGAACACAGGATGAGATGTTACTATCCTTTGTGCAAGCACTTCCAAGAGTTCATGAACAGTGAGCCTGGTGAAATTTGGGGAGCGCATCGTCAGTAGTGAACCTTTGGTTCCTAGGGTGTTTCGGCCTTTCACACTATACACCCTCCCCAAAGGCGGCCAGCGACAGGGTGATCAATCCTACGCTTGCGTCCCATGCCCAATTAGTCATAGGAGTTGCCTTGTTGTTGATAGCCAACATCCCATTGCACAAGTTACTTGGTCGAGAAGGTCCCATCTTGTGGGTCCAAGTGTGGGTATGCCCGCACACACCAAATATACGTGCCAGTGGCTGCTCCAGTGGAGGTCTTTTTGCCAGCAATTGTACAAAGCAATAAATTCCAGGACTGAACGTTGCCTCAACGTTTACGTTGCCTAAAAGCTGCCAACGTGTCGGCGCGCTGCGCTGTTAACCCGGTCCACCCGAGGTTAATCACTGGCCGTGTCTAACAGTGGAGAGCATGGCGCTCACCCACCCCACACCAACCCCACACAAACCCGCACCAACCCGCGTGGTCAATCATGATTACAAAAACATAAAACACAAAGACGTGAGTGAGGGGAGGTCTTCAAACACTGTTGGATTGAGAATTGCCTGGATGCACTTGTATATAATTATTTGATATGCCTAAGAATCACCAACATTGCCTGGTGTACTGGACCCGCCTCCCCCCCCTGCTGTTTCTACTAAAAAGGAGAGGCTCCGTGATTACAAAAGACAGCAGCAAGGAAGACTGGATCTACATCATAAGATCGGTAAGCATGCCATCGGCATAATTCAAGTTCACACTGGCTTCTGACTGTGTTCACGTAGTCCGAAACGTGAATTTAATTGTTGTTGACGACCTGGTGATGCCGATGCTGCGGCCGCATTGGCAGCGGGTGCACAATTGTAATAAAATTAAATATAAAAAAAACACAACTGCTCGTCAAGGGCAGTGCGATTGATGAACAGCGGTGTCCTTTTGGCGAACGTGAAATCGATGGACCGACGTCAATGAAGTGTTAACTCGTTACCCCCCCCCACCCTCAGGGAAGCTGCTCTGTGCTGAAGGAATGCCGGTTGGGAGGAGACGAGGGAGGCATGGAGCTCGTGACCGACTCCTCTCGGCGAGCCCGAGGTTAGCGTCCACGGACGGCTCCACGTCCTTACGCCAGGAGAAATGTTTCGCGACACGATCCCGATAAAAAATACATAAAACAGCTTCGTGACAGGACGATTAATCGCGATTCGAGGTTTCCACACCCCATGCCACCTCGCAGAACCGGCCCTAGACCTTTGGGGGCCCTAAGCAAAATTTGGTTGGAGGCCCCTTTGATGTATGATTTTTTTTCACCCACTAGCTAGCAGTGACTCTAGGCGGCCCTCTGCTGGCCACGGGGCCCTTTGCAGTTGCAAGGGTCGCTTAGTGGCTGGGCCGGCTCTGCCACCTCGTAAAAAAACCGTTTCCCACGCGATTGCACTGTGACCACTTGCGAGCGTGCGCTGAGCATCCTCCAAGTGCGACACTTTACCTGCACGGTTCACTCCGGGAGTAATAAGCCTGTCCGTGCGCGAGTCAATCACTGCAGCTCTACAGCCCATTCTTGCGACAAGCCACCGTCTGCTGCCACGGTGCTCATTGCGATAAGTCTCTCAAATTAAAGTTTCATCCCCGAAACAAAAGCCAGACTAAGCAGGCCACGTCTCACCCCACCACCGAGTTACCCTCCAAGTTAATGTATCAATGTCCATGCCGTGGCCCCTCTCTCTCTCTCTCTCCGACGCCACCCAAATGCCATTTGCTTCGTTATCACCAAGGAGTGGGGACGTCTGGACGGTTTATTGCGAGCGAGCGAGGCGTAATAAACCAAACCGCGCAACGCTCGCTCGTCTTCTTCTTGTGGGTGCGTGACATTCATTGAAGCTGCCCCGGTGGTTTATTTGGTTTGGTTGTGTTGGGAGGTGGAGGAGGGTGGGAAAAAAAACATTAAAGAGGCCACAAATTTTCGACCATTTTACAAAAGGCGCCCTAAAAATAGAGCCGTGCAGAATAGGCCGCACGTGCCCGTTAAAAGGCAGAGGCTGTCGCAGCAGCTGACTGCAGAGGCCGAATGGAAAGGTTCTGCACAAAGCAAGGCGGATGCTGTGTCTGTGGAGTTGACCTTCAGTAAAAAAAAACACCGGTTTTCGTTTGCACGCAACACTGTTGTCATGTGATACGTGGTCGGTCTGGATATATGCCAAGTACATTTTTACTGTTCTCACCCTTAATAGGATTTAGAATTGCAATTTGATTTTAAGATTTCGAATTTTTTTTTACCTCTAAGTTGGTAAGGTCACGTTTGTTCCGTCTTGTTTGTACTGCCCCTCTCATTTCTAAAATGTCCCGTTTTTCGTGATTCTACCGTCTGCTCATTTCTGTCCATCTCGGTTGTACCAGCTGTTTTTATCTTTCCCCATCTCATTTCATTCTGTGGCGAGTGATGTGAAGCAATCCCCCCCCCCTTGCCAATGTCCTCTGAGTGACGTGCCGATGCATGGTCAGCCAAACCCCGTGACTGGCATGGCACGAGCAGGCCTTGCACCAACTGCGAATTCACAAAGGGCTGTAATCGGTTTTCGGACTTGTTTATTTGGTGTTCGTGCCAGGCTGGCTGGTGCCATCTGAGGTCGTGAAGCCAAATGATAGCTTCTAGCCAATCGTCTTCGCACCAGAGTCAATAAAATTAGTGTTATTTTGGTGGAGATTCAGTAATGGTCAACAATATGACATTTGGTTTAACACGTAGGCTTTCGCGACCAATATTATTCATAATAAACGTTTATGGGTTTAGATCGCGTTATTTATAAATGTGTCGTAACCCTCCACCACCCGACACGGCCAATCAGCAAAAAAGTGTCACGTTGACAAAAGACAAATAGTTTACTACTTTAGCCCACTGGTGTGTTGAAGAATGAATCCACAACATTAAAAAATTTTGAGTACGACGTTTCGCTGGTAATTACATCCAGTATCATCGGGCAATCTGCCAGAATTCTGGATAAAGTAGTGGAGCATTGCCCGATGATGCTGGATGTAATTACCAGCAAAACGTCGTACTCAAAAATTGTAAATGTTGTGGATTCACTCTTCAACACACCGGTGGGCTAAAGTAGTGAACTATTTGTCTTTTGTCAACGTGACACATTTTTGCTGATTGGCCGTGTCGGGTGGTGGAGGGTTATGACAAATTTATAAATACCGCGATCTAACCCAAAAACGTTGATTATGAATATGACATTTTCTGTAAATTAGAGAAACCCATCACAACCGAAAACTGTGCGCGTGCTGGAAACAATTAGAAATATGGCCACATTCATCTCTTGAGCTGGTCTGTCTAGACAAAGATGAGAGCATCGCACATGCAATGTGAGATGCACGCAAGGCATGATGGCCATTGTGCCGCCCTGCCGTTTTCAAGCAGCACACCTTTTGTGTGCCGTCATTCATATTTGTTTCCAGCCTGCACGCATTTACTCGTTGCGATTAGTTATCTCATTGACAAATAGCGATGAATTACGAATTCATGGCCGTCCCACAACTACACTGCCTACACCTTTGCTTGGGTCGCAATTTTCACCTTTCGAATGGTCGTCCGCAGGTGCCGAAGAGGGCTGCAAGAGGCAGATTCTCCTCTCGTCCAAACACTGCCGCAGGCTTCGCTCAGACGCCAGCGACGCGCCCATCAACAGCCAAAGTCAGAACCGCGAGCACAGTGGCAGGGAGAGCTTCCAGGGGGACGCATCGTCCGGCGAAAGACTCTGCGGCTATGGAGCAACTTGCGAAAGCCCCATCGGACTCCATCCCAAGCGTGGATCGGTGGCGGCCAAGGCGGTTGATGGGCGAGGAGCGATCAGGAAGATGCCCTCCCCTATGCAGTGCGCCTACCTCCTTCCAGCCATCGCCTCCAAGGACCGCTTGCCGACACTGGACAAAGGTACAACACCTGGGGAGGTGGAATAATTCTCACGACGTTATTATTTTATTATTTCCCTTCTACGTGACTTTACCGAAAGAACCAAGAAGATGAATCCCTGCAGTCACGGAAGCTTTAAATCGAAATTTATACTGGGGAGGTGTCTTACACGGTGTGATGCAATGCAATACAGGAATAGAGAACTCCTCTTGAACAACACCAAAAAGTGGGTGTCAATATATGTTAAGCCACAATGAGTCTCAACAATCACTGTCAGGAGGGTCTCACCCTGGGATGTTTGGTTTGATATACAGAAGTCGCCCGCTATAAGTTGTCACACTATGCGTTGTTTCACATTTACATTGCCATCAATTAGGGAGCATATCTACTTACAAATGTAGAACACCGCATCATGCCACGGTGGTGAGAGGTTAATTACCGTGCCTGGTATAGAGGTCGTGGGTTCGATTCAAACGCTGATGCCTGTATATTTGGAGTTTGCATGTTTTCCCGTGATCGCGTGGATTTTTATCCAGGTTCTCTGGTTTTCCCCTCCACGTTTAGAAACATGCGTTCATAGTGTTTGGCTGCCCTAAATATCCACATAAGCCACTTCGTTGAGCTATCATTTGTGGCCAGATCGTTCCTGAAAGAGAGCTATATAACTCAGTGGGCCTTACCTGGTAAAATATAAATAGTTTATAGTTTAAATTTAGATTTAAAGCTTTCGTGACTGCAGGGATTCATATTCTTGGTTCTTTCGGTAAAGTCACGTAGAAGGGAAATAAAAAAATAAAAAAATATTAAGCAATAAAAATTCTCACGACGTTTCGATTGCAACACAAGCAATCATCATCAGGTGTGAGATCCACAGCAAGAAAATCTACAGCAAGATCATTTTCTTGTGTTGCATTCGAAACGTCGTGAGAATTTTTATTGTTTTTTATTAGTATTATTTTATTATTTCCCTTCTACGTGACTTTCCCGAAAGAACCAAGAATATAGTTTATAGTTTTACAATAAGTGGGTAATTTAGATAGAAATGTGGGGCTCGTGGCTTTTGATTCGAGTTCCAGCAGATCGTGTCTTTCCCGTGTCGCCGATAAATGTTGCCGTTGTGCTGTTGCCTGCGTAATGCCGTTGACAGTTCGCAAAGCCCACGAAGGGAAACACACGAGGACGGTTTTTATCCGAGTGGACACCCTCGACGAAGGACGCGAATTTGTGAGTTCAGCGGCAAAGTTTGACGAGTCGGTTCATGATTTTGCTTCGAACAGCCACACACAGTCACGTGTTGGCCATCACTAAAAAGACACGTAATGATTGCAGTGCATTAGGTGACTTCACAGAAGATGCAGGACTCAAAAGCAACGTGACCATTTTAAGGCCAGGAAAAGGGTGTCATTTACAACTGGCCTTCAATGCACTTTAGAAAGCACCTACTGAAAACAATGAGATGTGGTATTGTCTTTTTTTATTGGGGGTATTAGTGGTATACACGTAGAACCTCTTTCTCACCGCATGTAGCCAACCGTGCTAAACGAATGTGCGCACAGTACAGGGATTAATGCTCCCAAATCATTTAAAAACACAACTCAAAGTCATGGTGGAAATTCGACATTCCTCGTTTGGGGAGAAGTCTGGTATGTGCTGTCAAAGATCACTCGAGTCATTTGGTTAAAAACACTTTATTTTGAACATACGTATTCCATGCAAATGGAACTACGGTCACATTTGAATTAATCAATAGATCATACCTTCTTGGACACCCTGTATATCCCTGTATATGAACGTCAATGAGATGACATGCATGATAATGACTAAACTTGCGATAAGGACAATGATATTTGTTAATTATGGCGGCGCCGCTGATGGCACCAACACAAATGGAATTGTTAAATGACAATAGTGGCAGCGATGACAGATAATGACAATGACGATCGCGAGAAGCTCGAAAACATACCAATGACGCCGGCGACAACGACGGCATTCATGACGACAATAGCGATGACGACGATGGTGACGGAGCGGCAATGGGTGCCGTGCCCAGGGCTTGGTGGACGCGCTGCTGGGAACGCAGAGTGGCTTCGCGCTCGTCAGCGACGGTGCCGAGTGTCTGCTCGTCCCACGGCAGCTCTTCCTGCGGCACGCGCCCCCGGCCCTGCTGGAGAGGCTCAAACGCGAGGCGAGTGCCTGTAATCGGGGGGGGGGGGGGGGGTGGTGAAAAAAAATTAACCCGTAAAAACAAAGTTTTTCACTATAAATCCTTTATATGCGTGGCGGCTAGAGTCCTCTCGTCCTCTGGCTTGAGATGGCTGCCACCTATGGGTCAGATGATTGCCTACCACCATTAAGCAATTGGTAATTAAATATAAAAAAAAATTCCTAAAAAGTGTAACATTTTGGAAAAAAATTTCACGAAAATAAATTGTCACGCACAACGAGTCTGTGTGCAAAATGTCAGCTCGATTGGATCACGGGAAGTGGGTTAAAAAACGACCGAAAGATTTGCACGTTCGTAAGCAAGCAAGCAAGCAAGTGAACTTAATATAAAGGATTTAGTAATCATTCGGCGTATGGGATAACCGGTGGACAAAAAAGCCAACCTATATATATATTAAAAAATATATATATAGGAAATAAAAAAATATATACAACTATATATAGGATTAAAAGCCAACCTATATACAGGCAGTCCTCTACTTACGACGGAGATGCGTTACGACGACCCCATCATCGTAAGTCGAAAATATCGTAAGTCGAAGATGGCTTAGCCTACCCAGGAGTCTTAAAGAATGGTGATAATTTAGAAAACAGAGCAATTTATACAGTACCGTACTGTATAAACTATATACTGTATTTATTCATTACAATACTGTATTGCACAGTAAAATGTGAAGTAAAAAAAACTACGTAAATTCTTAACCTACCTATATGAACTGCAATTTAATAGAAAGTTTTTTTCAGGAAACAATCCTATCTGCTATAAAAAAAAACTTTTAACATTCATTGAACGTATCGTATCGTGGTAACCTTAAAATGAAATCGCTAAAGCTACGTATCATACATGCATTGAACGTATCGTAACGTAGCATTGTACTGTACTCACCAAGATTATGTCCGTCGTCTGCATACTTGAACGATGTTAGGTTGTTGATGGCAATTTTGTCGCATCGTAACTCGGGGACTACTTGTATATAGAAAACTCGCCAAAAACATATTGGTGCCAATTCTCACCGCCTCTCTGCTTTGGTCCGATGTCCCATGCCTCCGAATCACTCTGAAGCTTGGAGGGCCAAATGGAGTTCAAACTAACTCAAAAACGCCTTGGTGACAGAGCCGAGGCAGAAGATCCCCGGGGTTTTGATCTGTCACGAAGCTCATAGTCCACCTTGAAATCGGGACCCACGTGTGCGACTGGCCATCTATGAACAGACCGTACAACATAGCGACGTCACACCTGGTCCATGGAGACATCGCAACGACACACTCTGCTGCTCCCGATGCGGTCATCGGACTTAACCACCTGAATGTGAAATTTAAGTCGTTGCTCTGCATGTACGATAGACCGAGTGGGCAAAAAAACGCACGTGTAATTAATGCTACATTATGAATATAATCACAAAGTAGCCTATTGTATGTTCTACCCACGTGACTTTACCGAAAGAACCAAAGAGTATGAATCCCTGCAGTCACGAACACTTCAAATCTAGATTATTCACAAAGTAGCCTCCTTAAAACATAGCTAATACATTTCTTACATGAAATAAGTAACAAGTTATTCTAAATAAACTCTGCTCTATACAACTAGCCAGTTAAATAATTAGGCAATTATAGATGGGGAATCAAGCTACATGAAAAACAACATGTAGCAATAACCATCGCAAGCTGCAACGGACAATGCACCCTGCGTTCGTGTCGTCCCCTACCAATAATACCAATATCGGACATTCGCCACTCAGTGACGGTGAGGTCACCACGGCGCCCGTGTCAGCCACATCCCAGAGGGACAAAAGCTGCTACTTAGCCGACCGAATCTTTGCGATCCCGGACCCGATACACACACTTGGGAACAGTTACACGTTCCAAAAAAATTGGGCAGCTCACATACAAATACAACATTTGCTATACAAATAAAAATTTTTTTTCCAAAATTACGGAGTTACTCGAACCCAGGTTGCACTTGCAAAAAAGTGCAATGACGCGTCACTTGTCCCAGTGGGTTTATCCAATGTCCTGGTTAAATAAAATGATGCCCAATCACGACTTGTGTAACTTGTGAAAAATCTGGTTTAATTTCTCCTACTGCTTGTTGGAAACTTAGATGAAATATTTTTTAAGACAGTGTGCCAGTGGAAAAAGAACGCAAACGTGGTGGAATGAATGAAACTAAAACAAAAGCTCTTCGATGGAAAAAAAAAATCGAAAGGCAGCAGCCGTCTATGTGGGCAGAATTGCAATTGAAATGTGCGGCTAATCGGCTCACATAAAAGAAAAGGGATGTGGGGTGGTGGGGCTGTGTAACTTTGCCTCGACTTTTACATTACTCGTTAAAATGTGGCCCGCGAAACGATCTCGGTCGCCTGGAGACGCGAGACTTGTTATACCCCCTTTTAAAGAGCCTTGTGAGAGACGGCCAATGTGGCTTCTAGACGACCGCAGTTTCTCGGTGCCCCTCTTCGTCGTTCAAAGAGAAGCCGACCCCGCCACCGCAATCCTCCCCCCCCCCCCGTGCCTGCTCATTGTTGGAGACACCCGGGTTTCCGCGAGTCACACAGGCTCAAGTTAAAAGCAAAGTGACCGCTCAAAAAAAGAGATTGCAAAAATCACATCTCTTAAAAAAAAATCTAAATGTCCTCTTCACTTATTTTACCAGTGACCAAGCAAAGGTTGCGATGGATACACATTCACATTTCCTCAATTGAGCAAGGTTAGTCAAAAATAACTTGGGGTGAGAGGAGATTCCAAAGTGGAGCAAGTGGACGAGGAAATTAGGAAGAACTAAAAATTGTGACCTCCAGTGTGGCGAGCGAGTCCGTGAGTCAGAGGTCGCAACCGGGTATCCGATACCCGTACCCTACCCGATACCCGGCTACCCGTACCCGGCCGGGTACGGGTACGGGTAGCCGTTTACGACCCTGGTGCAGCCGGGTACGGGTACGGGTAGGCCGTGAGTCATTGGTGAGTAACCGTTTGTCACTCATTTCGGGTAGGGTACGGGTACGGGTAGGAAACGGGTACCCGTACCTGGCCGGGTACGGGTACGGGTACCCATTTGCGACCCTGGTGCGGCCGGGTACGGGTACGGGTAAGGAATCAAAACACGTTTGCGACCTCTACCGTGAGTGGGGTCGTGGAGCGAGCTGGCGATGCAGGAGAGTCAGGTGTTGTGACCTGCAGTGTGGTTGTTGGTGGAAGTGTGGATGAGTTGAATGTCTGGTAGACCGAGTCCTCAACATGGATGAAGAAATCAATGGGTGAAGTTCACAAAAGAGTTACCATAATAAGCGATAGAAGCGTAAATAGACTTTCGTTACATAAATTAGGTAGCGGCAATAATCTAGTTTTACTTTCTCTTTGGGTCTTTCGGTAAAGTCACGTAGAAAATAATAAAAAAATAAATAGAATTCGATGTTTCGATTGCAACACAATCAATGGTTTTCCCATCACAACTCAGAAATAGAGAAACATTGATGATTGGGTTTTTACCCTTTTATCTGGCAGATAAAAGGGTAAAAACCCAATCATCATATTTTGCTACTGGCAAAATAGGTTCCAATGGTAGAGAAACATTGTTATACATTCATTGGAGGAAAAAAACTAGAAATACTTTAAAAAAAATTACTCCATGTTCCATATTTGTATAGCTTTGACATCGGGCACAAGTTGATGCATCTCAAGTTGCCTGTGTGCTATAATCCAGAGTACGGAATCTCGCTGGGCAACATCATGAGCTTCGTCGTCGTTCTCTCGGACGTTGGGTTGGTGAAAGGCATTTTGTCATTCTTCCTAACCGAATACCAATCTAGCAAACACTTACAATTAAAACAAATGTGTAACAACATTTTAAAAAACACTGCCATACAATTTAAAGTCACGTGCCCGATCAATTGGCGACACAGCCCAGCGGGCAGTGCGTCCGCCGCTTGTTGCCGAGGTTCACGCCTCGAATTCAGCGGGCCTCCCTGGTTATCACTGCAGGTGAATAACCATGGTACTACGCGCCGTCTGCTCCAGGTTGACGTTAAAAACATCCCATTCTCAAGGAGCAGACCATGGTGCTGCCGGCATCGGCGTCCAAATTTGCCAAAAGTTAAATCGGCGAATGACTCAATTGAGTGTCGATTTAAAGCTTTCGTGACTGAGGACGGCTGCTTGCGTTGTGGCCGAAACGTCGTGAGAATTATTTTATTATGTTTTATTTTTACTATTTTATTATTTCCCTTCTACGTGACTTTACCGAAAGAACCAAGAAGACTCAATTGAGGTTATATATTTAACAATCGACGCCCACTACCGGCAGACTAATGCCTCTGATCAATGCTGCGGGTCTCTTGCGTTCTCATCTGGTTATAAAAAACACGCCTCTTGTGTTCCATAAACGAGACGGTCTTATCTCGTTGCCCCCCCCCTCCCCCAGGTCTCCCCATACCCCAGCCAAGAGCAGCTGAGCAGCGCGCTGCAGACCGAGCTGCGATGGCTTCACTTCCGTCGGCGCGTGCTCAAGAGCGCCGCCCTTCGCTCGCGACGGCTGCCGCGTTCTCACGACCGCTCGACCTTCCGCGTGCGTTCGCCAACGACGAGAAATGGGCAGGCCGATGCCACCACCGCCACCGCCACCATCCCTTAGCACAGCGGTCGGGAACCTATGGCTCGCGAGCCATATATGGCTCTTCCAGTGACGGCATATGGCTCCCAGAAAATTTTGAGTTGAAAAAAGAAAAAAAATCCGTTTGGAACTGATTTTAAAATACTTGTGATATTGCTTAATAATACTGTGTCATTTAAAAGTAAACAGAAATTAGTTTTGAAGATAAATTTCACGGGTCACGCCTGCATGAAGCTCAACCTCACCACGTATGAACCAGACTACAAGGCCATCAGCAAAACCATGCAGCACCAGAAGTCGCATTAAAAGTAAGACATATTTAATTTATTATACGTTAAAAATACTATATGGCTCTCAATGAAATATATTTAGAAATATTTGGCTTTTATGGCTCTCCCAGGCAAAAAGGTTCCCGACCCCTGCGGGCTTAGCAGGCCGGCGATGCACAGGGAACAGCTGCCACAGTGGGTCCCCCTGGCAATGGTTGACGGGAGATGTGATGTACGGCACTTAATAGCTGGGTAAGGGAGGGTGGGTATGTAAAGTTTAACACGTAGGCTTTCGCGTAAATATCTAAATGTGTCGTTAAACCCGATTGTAAATCTTGTGGCTTGGCTCTCCAACACACCGGTGTGCTGTACTAGTGACGAATTGGCACGTTCTGTTTACGTGACAACCCTTACTAATTGTCTGTGTCGGGTGGTGGCGGGTTTAACAACACATTTATATATTTACGTGATCTAACCCAAATAAATCTGTATTATGGGGGAAATATAATTCGCATTCTAATGAGTCCCAGGGTATCCAATAGAAATAATCATGGATAATTGTACTCTTTGGGTTTTTCAGTAATTTTTTTATTTAAAGCTTTCGTGACTGCAGGGATTCATCTTCTTGGTTCTTTCGGTAAAGTCATGTAGAAGGAAAATAATATTATAATAAAAATAAACATAATAAAATAATTCTCACGACGTTTCGGCCACAACGCAAGCAGCCGTCTTCAGGTGGAGAACAGGTCTGTCGAGGAAAGTCACGTAGATAGTAAAATAATACTGGTAGGAACGAAGTGGACCAGCCTACAATATATTATATCGTCCGTCCGTCCGTCCGACCGTCCGTCCGACCGTGTAGCAACATCGTCCCCTACTGCAAACACTTGGCATGACCCCAAAAAAACCTTTAGACTCAGTGACGCTTTTCTGGCTAAACAAGTGTAACATTCCCTTATAATTCCCTCAGATAGCTTTAAATTAAAACATTTAAATTAATGAGGCTTTCCTGGCTAAACAAGTGTAACATTCCCTTATAATTCCCTGAGATAGCTTTTAATTAAAAGTTTGAAATTAAAAAATAATATCGTCCGTCCGATGTCCGATTACGTGTAGTAACATCGCTCCCTACTGAAAACACTTGGCATGACCCTACAAAAACCTTTAGACTCAGTGAGGCTTTCCTGGCTAAAAAAGTGTAACATTCCCTTATAATTCCCTGAGATAGCTTTTAATTCAAACTTTGAAATTAAAAAATAACTCACAGCGCCCTAAAGCCTACAGCTAGGCCTAAAGCCTCGAACTACGCCTATCACTCTCCCATCGTATCGTACCCCCGCGTATGTGCAAGGGAGTTAATGTTTAACAATGTTACATTCCCTGATGCTTTTAAATAGAAACATTTAAATGTAAAGCTTTTACATAAATAATTACAACATTTAAATTACAACTCACAGCGGCCTAACGCCTACAGTTAGGCCTAAAGCCTAGAATTAGGCCTCACACTCTCCCTTCGTATCGTCCGATTCGGTGTAGCAACATCGCCCCCTACTGCAAACTCTTGGCAGGACCCTACAAAAACCTTTAGACTCAGTGGGGCTTTCCTGGCTAAACAAGTGTAATAATACATTATGTTTATATTCTTTGGTTATTCGTTCCTACCAGCCCACCCCGCAGGGTCCTGTTAATAATCAATAATTGCTCTTTGGTTCTTTCTTTCATTAACCAATAAATAATTGGTTAATGTTTGTGACAATACGAGATCGTTTGCATACAATTTGCATTCATTGTAAATAATGGAGTCAGTGAGATATTTTAAGTAATTATTGCAAGCATAAGAGTCAAACTTAACCAGTGAATGCATCACTCCCAGTTTAATATGAACATAACATAGATGAGGATGACGACAACGAAGAACTCGTATGCTCTGTGGTCTAAATATGCTGTTGCTCACACCAACAGCGCAGCATTGTACACAGCGTTTTGCTCTTACGATTACCGACTGTGTAAATTGAAGATCAGATCAACCAAAGTGGCACCGTTCTTAAGAACTTCGAATACTCTAACTAGCTTGGCGGGTCCGGCTTCAGCTTCTCTTGTCATGTGTCATCATCATACTGCCTCCTCGGGCTCGTTTATGCCCATCTTAGATATCCCTCGCGAACCCTTCCAGAACATTATCCAGAAGATCACTTTATGATTGACAGATACCGGTCGTTTGAATTCCAGTCCACCTCCCCCTTGTTTACCCCATCGGAATTACCCCAACGGTCATCCTGACCCTGGCTGCTCTCCACATTCCCATGATGATGATGCTCACCAACCGCCTCTTCTGGCTGCCAAGCGCGGACATGCAGCCGTTCTCGAATATGCGCGCGTTGAACCACTACAAAGATGTACACCATTGGAACCGCATTTGCCAGTAAAAAATATGATAATTGTTTTTTTACCCTTCTATCTGGCAGCAAAACTGACACCTTTTTATACAAGGAGTCATGTTTGCATAGACCACAATACCTGCAGCCATAATGCCAACAAAAAACATAACTCTGATAATATATTTAACTCTGATAATATATATTATTATAGTTATGTTTTTTGTTTGCATTATGGCTGCAGGTATTGTGGTATATGCAAACATGACTCCTTGTAAAAAAAGGTGTCAGTTTTGTTGCCAGATAGAAGGGTAAAAAAACAATTATCACAGGGCCACCAGGAGATGAGTTGAGGAATTCGGACCTTCAGACCACATTTGAGTCGTCGATCAAGGACAGAGCATGCCCACATTTGCATAGAAGGTACCATTAGAATAGCCATCGAATCCGCGTAAAAAGTCTCGAGCCAAGGCTTCGACAAACTATCCAGCCACTTGAAAAGTCAAGAGGACGCTCCAACAGCTTGAAGATTGTAAAACGCGCCATGCTTACAAGCGTACAACTCCAGGGCAAATGGCATTTTCAATTATGGAGGGGCTTTTTACAGTTAACATGCACTTTTAGGCTGAACAAACATGGGAAAAGTTAAGTCAATTGAAGCGTTATTTTTTTGTAAGTATTCCCCAGCTACAAGTCAACATTTGTCCCATCAGATTTGTTCAAGCAATACCCAGTAAACGTTAGGACAAATGATTTCAACCACATGCTTGCTCGTGTCATGCCAAAAGCATAGCATGCATCGGAGCGTTTATATTTTAAAAAACAAGTGTTCAAGTTTTTTTTTTAAGTTGTAAGGTTATATCAAGCAGGTTAATGATCTATCTGTTTAATTGTATTTGTAGTTGAATACCTTGTATGCATGACTACTCCACAGCTACGCGTTTCCTCCCACACTAAAAAACCCTAGCAGATCTCTCGAATTTGGAGCCTTGAGAATCACTGGAGGCTTGTCTGGGTTAAAGAGCCAGGAATGAGCAACGTCCTGGTAATGTCGCAAAATGTTTTAATCATTTTCAGTGGCTCTGCTCCGGGAGAACTCCCACCATAGGAATGTGGAATTTTCACCACTGCCTCATGGTCTACAAGACTGTCAAAGACGGTCCAATTAGTGTAAAAAAAACACTTTAATAATTTTTGTTACGATGGAAATGAAACAAGCTCTATCCTTTCCAGCAATAATGCATGAGGTGTTAATCATGTTCAAACGCCAAAGAGACACCTATTACAAGGCATCACGTCTGCATTAACCACACATGCTTTGTGGTAAAATAAAACCGCTTTAATAATGTTTGCATTTTCGTCTTTGGTGTAGGCCAATCGATAACAAAGACGGCTTTCTCTCAGGCGTTAGACCAAAGAATGCCGAAACGTGAACTGCAAAGAAGGCGATGCAAATACAGTGTGTAAGGGGCCGTCCATAAATGCCGTCACGCGATTTTGGACGATTTTTGACCCCCCCCCCAAAACCATATTTCCATTTTGAAAATAAAACATGCTTCAAATCGCTTTAAACTATTGTCATTGTAGTGCGTATTTAATGTGGCGCTGCACTCTGATGTTGTAGGAGTGTTGTTATAACAATTAGTGTTGTTCTAACAATTAAATATTTGTTTAAAGTTGCGCATATTGATGTGACGTTACATTTCTCAAACCCCCCTCCCCGTCACACATCGTCACATATGCCTGACCACCCCCCTAGGTGCGTGACGTCATTTATGGTCGGCCCCTAATATATATATTTTGTTCCTGGGTAGTGTTATTTTATAATTGCTTATGCCTTAAAAGTACAGAAAATGGCTATTATTTCCCACAAACTTTTATTTTGTGACCAGGAAAGTGATATTTTGAAATGTACCTATTTTCAATGAGAAAACGTGTGCTTTTGTGTCATTGCTTCACATAAAGTCCTGGTCACAAAAGCAATGTTTGTGGGGATTAATAGCCATTTTTTATACCTTTGAGGCATAAGCAATTAAAAAAATAACACTTACTACCCAGGAACAAAAATCGTGTTACGTCGTGATATCATAGCGTTAAAAGTACAGCGTGGGCAGTTATATCTATGGGACCTTTTCTCGTCGCAAAATGAGAACATTTACATATTGGCGGTACACCAGTGTAGTATAAACACACCGGGCCGATTAAAACAAACAGTTTAGCCGACTGCTTCGACATCACGACAACGGATTTCCTGACTGGGGGTTGCTAATCGTCAATACGTTCAAATAGGCGTCAGCCCTTCTGGCAGAGGTCGCAAACGGGTTTTGATTCCTTACCCGTACCCGGCCGGGTACAGGTACCCGTTCCCTACCCGTACCCGTACCTTACCCGAAATGAGTGACAAATGGTTACTCACCAGTGACTCACGGCCTACCCGTACCCGTTCCCGGCCGCACCAGGGTCGCAAACGGGTAGGGTACGGGTATCGGATACCCGGTTGCGACCTCTGCCTTCTGGCAATGCAGGTGTTAAGATTGTAGGCCAATCAGTCGCAATGACAATGCATGCATCGAAGCATGTTTACCACAAGGCATGTGTGGTCAATGCAGACTTGATGCCTTACAATAAGTTGCCTAGCTGGTGTTCGAATATCTTAAGAGCTGTATTGTTGCCAGGAAGGGGTACATTCCCCCCACCACCACCCCCTTATTATTTTGATACTGTCAAAACAGGTCCCTTTAGACGTTTGCTGTGTTGAAATGTATTCCAGACTTCACCGCAAATGACGCAATTTTTTAGAATCTAAGTCGTTTTAATGAGGGTTAATTCATCACTACACACCATCAATGTCGAAGGCAGAATTTTCAGGTAGGGGGGGGGGGCAAGCCCTCCAGCAATGAAAAATTATAGAGGAGTTGTTAGTAAGTAAGGAGTTGTGAGTAAGTAAGGATTCTAGATTTGAAGCTTTCGTGACTGCAAGGATTCATATTCTTAGGTTTTTTCGGTAAAGTCACGTAGGTAAAACATGAAAATTAATAAAAGTTAAATAAAATAAAAATCACGACGTTTCGGAGGCAACACAAGCTTCCGTCTTCAGGTGGAACCGTCACAGCCACGACAGCTGTATCAAGTAAATGAGAGATTGCAAGAGCTACCACTCCGTATATATAATGGTGGGAGAGGGGGGAAGGGCCAAGTACGGCACACTTTTTATTCATATGGTAAGGTGAGGCTTAAGAGGGTGAGCCTTTGTTATGGAGAGGTACGGTTTATGACTAAACCTGGCCTACATAACAATAGTGTGAAAAGGAGTTGTTAGTAAGTAAGGACTTGTCCTTTGCTTTTAATTCGACGCGTGTGCGGCGATGGTGCAGCCATCGATCGAGGGTCGAATTCGAACCGCGTTGTGTGATCGGCATCGCGCTCGCTGAAGGTGAATGCCTTCAGGGAAGTCGTGTGCTGTATATGCAACTGCGCACAATTCTGAGTCACTTAAAACTTGCGTTGCCGTTAATTATTGCCAATTATAGATTCAGATTATAGTCCTATCATCTCAGAGTCCCTGGTACGTAATACTATGCTACACAGTGGCAGTGGGGGTCGCAAAATTCCGATTTATCACTCATAAAGCCCAATGATTCGATCGAAATAAGGGGCACGTGCCACCCCACCCTCCCGCCCCCCACTGGCTCCGCCATTGCTCGCCATGGAGATGCTGGCAATGTAATGGTTAGCTTACTGGACTTGCAATCCAGAGGTCGTTGGTTCCTCAATTCAATCCTGACTCTGTCCACCTATCCCTTATAAAATAGGTGGCCACACTTGAATGGGCAGTTGACACGTGGTGGTGGGGGTCAAGTGGGGCTGCTCCCAATTCCTTACGCGTAGTCTGACCAGGTGTTGAGAGGAGGCAACATACTCTATAGAACTGTGGTTCAACACTTTTTTTTGGGCTACCGCATCCCTTTGTTCAATTGCGTTTCAACCGAGCACCCTCTCGTCTGATCCAACATGGTTTTGAGAAATGAATGTATACAAAAAGTTACGTGAATATTTTAACCAAAATGGTTAAATGTTGTGAGGTATCCCAAACTAGCTGGTAACGGCAAAGTGAATAGAACAAACGCGCGCTCTTGCGTGCGTCACGTAATTCGCTTATACGCTCGCTGGTTACTCTTGGAAACCACATTGTTTACCATCGTTGAGTTTAGAACGGTCTCTTACATCGTCTTAGGTTACCGTGAGGATTCAAATTCTATCGTGGTTATTGTATACTGCCTGACTCTTACACGATTTATTACCAATGACTCTTTACCAATATGACGTCACATTTACACAATCATCTCGCGTACCTCCAGCGATCCGCGTACCCCCGGTTGAGAACAACTGCTTCAGGAGGAACTCCCAAGCAGGAGGTCCCGTTTCCAGCAGTAAAATGAGCATTTAATTGAAGGTCTGCGCCTTTAGAATGGTAATGGATTCCCCCCAAGCCCATACCCTGTGCGGTTGTATCTGAATATTCATTTAAAAGTCCAGAGGTCGTCGTGGCTAAAGGCATGCCACCAGCCCTCGCCATTGCTTTAGTCCTGCTGCTATATCACATGACTGTTGCAAAGATTGATTGGGGGGCTTTGTAAGGAAATGGCGATGAAATTTTGAGAGATGGGTAGCGGCGGTGGCCCACAGGAAAGATGTAAAAAGCCGTCGGAATTCGCAAACACTTTGCCCCCCTCCAAGAGTCAAGTGCGTGCGAGCACTTACAATGCACGAGTGGCATCTGCAATTCTCTGACAACTGCGATGCCACACGGCAGTCTGAGTGAACGACGCAAGGTAAAGGGGCAACGGCCATCCAGGTATGGAAACATTTCGCGTGTGTGTGTGTATACGGGTCAGTCTCTAAACTTAAACATATATATTTTACGCGTTCACGTGCCGCTAAGCAAACACAGTGTTCACGAAGTTAATAGCATCACATAGGTAAATGTAACTCGAACGCTTAATCTTCACAAGTCTGTTCGCATGTTTTTGCCGACGTTTTAAAACTCGAGATTCGTGAATCCCCTGGTATTATCGCGTTACCAACAATGTCATCCTCATGCAAAGCTCTGAGCAGGTAAAGCCCTGCAAGTATTTCGATTTAAAGCTTTCGTGACTACATGGATTCATCTTTTTGGTTCTTTCGGTAAAGTCACGTAGAAGGGAAGTAATAAAATAATAAAAATAAAACATTTTATTATGTTTTATTTTCATTATTTTATTACTTCCCTAAACATTTTATTATGTTTTATTTTTATTATTTTATTACTTCCCTTCTACGTGACTTTACCGAAAGAACCAAGAAGATGAATCCCTGCAAGTATCTCTTGCTGCTGGATATACTCTGCTATATTGCAGTGCTGAACAATTCACCCTCGGCTGTTCAAGGAAGAACTCATTCCTACTTCATAAAGCATAAAAATGTCATGTGTTCAGAAAGCATGACATTGCCTTGTATTTAAACTCACGTGTGAAAAAATTGCAATAAGTCTCCACATTCAGGTAAAACAGTTTCCCATTCAGCGTATTAGCCTTCCATAGTAATGTTATCCATCGGCAATCTGGGGTTGTGAAGACCCCGCATGCCCAACCTGAAAAACATTGCTCCACTGTCACATTGTTCCATCCGCCGATGTAGGGAGGCTGATCCAAAGCATTTATATTCTCACGGATTGACTGGTTTAAGTGTACCTCCCCCATCCCACAACCTTCGCTGTGTGAACATCGCTTCAGTTTCCACGCTTCCTTGCTCTGAAAATCGAGTGGAATCTAAGATTACGTTGCTCGTATTTAAGGCCTTGTATGGGCTTTGGTGGGACGTGGGCATCTGGCTCCACAATACATGCAGAATTCAAATTGTATATCATGCCCCTGGCAAGGTCTTGCAGATCTGCCAAAAGTGCCCCCCCTTCTAGGATCACCCTTGATCTTGGTGGCATTCTATGGGAGGGGTGGGGGCAGACATTTACTGTGGTGCCCACCCACCCCGCGTCGTGGCAATCCCTACTTTGTGTCACTCAGCTGTGGAAATCTCTGCCGAGTGCTACTCCCCCTGTCCTGGTTGTGAACCTACTTGGGTGGAGGTTAGGCTCTTGGTCAATGTTTGATATATTTAAAACCAGTATTTAAAACAAAAGTTTCCAAATGTGTTTGGGTACCTCTGGCTATTATATAGAACACGGTTCCTCACTTTGTCTTTTCATACACAGATGCAGACCTTGTGTAAAGGTGCCAGTGCAAATTATTACTGTAGTTCACGTGAGCATTTCGCAATTCGACGGTTAACGTAAACCTATGACCAATAAAACAATACAACGTAGGACAAACATGTCTTATTACCCAGACACTGGGCTAGCATTGTTTTGTTTTTATTATTCTTTACTGCCAAACACTCGTAAAATACATATATCCTGCTGGGTGGTGCAGTGGTAATTTCATGCTCGCAATTACAAGGACGTGCGTTTAAATCCTGGAGGGGGACGGTGAAATCATAAATTGTTTGTCCAGGGTTTGATTCCTTTTCACGACCAATATTTTAATTCAATATCGGGTTATTTTCGGGCTAATGTCCATCAGAGCCAAGCATCCTCTGCAACCCGACACATCGTGTTGGTCACGTGGGTGTCAATTTATTAATGTTTTTATTAAAAAAATCAGAATGCAGAAAACCGAACAACCGTTACTTGCTGCTCAGCGTGATGGTTTGCTGAAAAAAAAAGAAATTGAACGACACATTTGCCCACGTGACTATTTGATTTGTTTGGCCATGTCAGGTGGTGCACTGTTACAGACCGAATTGGACGTTACACCTCCACTATCTCACCTATAAAAAAAAACAATTCGGAGTTCAGGGTCTATAAAACAGTTACTTTGTGGGAGCACAATTGGTCATGAATACACTTGGACTTTAAAATCCAATTAAAAGTAATACAATTTAGTACAAATGGGTACCAGTTGAATCCATCTCACGGAGCTATGGGGAGACGAATGCGATCATTATAATCGTTATAATAGAAGGCAACAGGTCAATGTGTAGCCCTGTGCTTAATATTGTTTGCTCAAAACGTTGGCAGAAGAGACTCTGCTAGAGGGAGCAGAGGAAACTTGAGGGTATTTAGCCTACTCTTCCACTGCTCAGGTATTTTGGAAGGTAGTGAGAGTACCCACAATTTACCTCACCACACGTGACCCATCGGATTGACGGCAGTGTACACACGTGCACGTGCCAGGGATTTAAGAAACCTGCACGAACTGTTTAAAATCCTATGCCAGGACATCGAATCGAACACCGGTGTTATGCAAGTCCGGAGTGCAAATCCTTTACACCACAGCTTGTGCCAAAAGCAGTGCCATCCCAAAAATCCATCTTTACAATTGCCCGGTCCAACTGTTATATTCTCTAGGGTCTAGGCCAAAATGCATGAGAAACACAGCTCGGCATTGAAGTCATGGATACCTGGTTCCCAAACCATCAACATGGGCCATTAAACGACTGGTGTAATGAACATTATGCGAGTGAATGTAGAACTGGTGGACAAACCAATATTTCTAAAAGATCAGGTCCGAAAATTCCCTCACTTGAATCAGGAACCTTTTAGCCCATTCGTGCTGAGGTTTGTGATCGAGCAGCACATATCTGATGAATAAGCTTCGAGGCACACGGAGCAAGCTTGGCGTTTTGACGAACATGGCACAAACCCTAAAAGAGGCGAATTGTGTTTTTCATCCTTTGCGACCCAAAAACCCATAACTTATCGCTTTTTTATTAGTTATGCACACACACACACACACCTTGACCTGTTCAAAACAGGTTAACGTTCAAACTTTGCAAACAATGATCCTGACTTAATAAATGCAGGTCACGAGAACAGAAGCAATATTTAGTTTGATAATTGTTTTTTTACCCTTTTATCTGGCAACAAAACTGACACCTTTTTTACAAGGAGTCATGTTTGCATTGACCACAATACCTGCAGTCGGAATGCAAACAAAAAACATAACTCTGATAATATATGCACTGTCCTTGAAGTTGATTGGTCCACACCCGAGACAGCTTTCCTTAGAGCCTAGTTTCACATGGTGTTGGACCAGATTACGCCAAAGGCGCCTTTTGGCGTCATCTTGTCCAGGTATTGTGGTCAATGCAAACATGACTCCTTGTAAAAAAGGTGTCAGTTTTGTTGCCAGATAAAAGGGTCAAAAAACAATTATCATATTTTGCTACTGGCAAATGAGGTTCCAAGGATGGAATATTTAGTTTGTAAAATTTTCAGGTGGTATTCAATGACATCAACTGGACTGTACCTACATTTTATTGCGGTTAAGTCGATCTTTGAAAACGCATTTGTCATCCGCCCTTCAAAAGGCAAATGTAAATCTTCGAGTGCTCACGTAGTGTCAAGCTTTGCATGCAGAGAAGATTCCTCAAACACCGAGTAACGCATATTCTTGGTTCTTTCGGTAAAGTCACGTAGAAGGGAAATAATAAAATAATACTAACCAAGAATATGAATCCCTGCAGTCACGAAAGCTTTAACCCGAGTAACGCGTCAATTCTCTCGTTTGTTCGTTAACGTTAAAACATCCGCATGGCGCCTAATAAGAATTCAGTCGTGTATTTATTTATTTAGTTCGTCTTCAAGCACAATCGCTATCAGGGAAACAATTATTAACTGGGTGAACATAAAGCGCCGCTGCAAATGTCGAGACAGCTTCCTTGATCGGGACGTGGACATTAACAATGTGAACACTAGCAAAGTGAGCACAAGAAGGACGCGGATTGTCCGTGGCGATCTACCCGCGAGCTTGCTGCTGTTGGTCAAGCATCGCCTCGCAACAAAGTTTCTACACCAGGTAAAGTTGTTTGTTTATTATTAGTTAATTAAATCTATATTTGGAACTCAGCGGCAATGTCATAATATAAATCATGTAAAGCGTTCGAGAATAAAAAAAAAAGCAAGCGACTTCCTGCTAGAATTAAAATTGTGGCGGTGCGTGTCACTTGTTTACAGCCTTGCTGGATCAGCGGTGGAAATTCCACATTCCTATGGCAAGGGAGAGTCTCTGTTAGGAAAAAATCACGGTTGACTTCCCCACAAACTGATGATCATTTTATAGACGAACCCCCCCCCCACCAAAAAAAATAGATGGCTAGGCTGGGTCAATCCCCAACCAAGTTATAGAACTCGCAAACATTCGATTGCTCTGTCGCTTGCACTATATGCTGCAACGCTAGTGTAAAATTACTCCGTGCGATAGCAAATTCGCTACCAACTGAAGACATCTGATTGTGGTAAGCGGTAAGAAAAGAGAGCTGATTACGAGGATAGTTATTGGGGGCAGACCAGGATCGATATGACGGGACAGGCAGATGAACAAGTTGGAGCGCTTTTGGAAAACTAAACTTACAAACGCAAACACAAATGTAAGTTGAATCCGTATCTTTTGATACGGCAAAGAAAAGACCAAACTTTGAACCTGGTGCAAAAGAGGCGCGCAGATGGCCACGCTTGGAATTGCATAGGACAGAAAAGAGGCGAGCTAAGGTTAGACATCATCTAGACTTTAAACGTGGTTTGGGCAGAACACTTCACTTTTCGTAATATATCGGCAGGTGGTCAAGATTAATAACGGAGTTGCAGCCAAAGTAAGGAATGCGCGAGAACGACTCACGTGGTGGTGGAGTGAAGAGGTTGGCTCGATGGGTTGCATCGCAGAAACGCGACATCTTGGGGAGGCCTTCATCCAGCAGTGGATCGATCTTGGCTGATGATTAATAACATATGATTGGTCGATGAATGAGCCTAACGTACCAGGTTTTGGAAGACCGACAATCTTTTGGGTGCATTTTAGAACATACTTTGTTCATCTGTATTTTCATTAAATAAAATTACCATCCGTACAAATGCGTGCACAAATTAATTTAAAGCACATCAATTGGAATTCAATCTGGCCCCACTGCCTTTTGATGTTTACTGCTCCCCAGAGCGTCTACTACCACTTCTGTGGTGAAAGTATCTTGCAACGACTTGCTGTTCCTCAACCATTTCGCGTCTTGGGTTTTCTACATTCAGCAACTTCTCAAAGTCCTCTTTCCATCTCGTTCTAACCTTTATTTCATCCAAGATTGTTCGCCCTTCACTGTTCTTAACGAGATTCCAACGGTCGATGTCCCTGGTCTTTCTCTCTTTGGCTCTTGCCAAAACGGTATTCCATCATCTCGCCTTATCTGCTGTCAAGCTTCTGGCAGAGTTGTGCCAACCCTGTTGTCGTTGCCATTGCTACCACTCGCTCTGCCTCTCTTCTCGCTGCCAGGTATTCATCTGGATGGTTCCGTCTCTCTCTCGTGTTCTGCCACTTCTTAAACGTTGCCTTTCTCTCTCTTGTTGCCTTTTGCGCTTGATCACTCTACCACCATGCGTTCTTCTGTTGCAACAATCTTCCTTTGCTCACTCCCCACTCTACCACTACCTGCTGCTTCAGTCTTCTACTCGCCAGTTGTTCCCACGTTTCATTCGCGCTCCTCCTCGGTCTTACGCTTCTTTAAGTTCTCCACAGCTTGCCTGCAGACGTTTTCTTTCTCAATCGCCACTTCACCCTGCTACAGTTATTTTGTCTCACCTTCCTCTTCCAAACTCCTTTCACTACGCAATCTGCCACCAGTAGTCTGTGTTGTCCACTCACACACTCACCAGGGATCACTTTGCAATTCTTCACTTCTTTCAGGCGCTTCCTCCTCACTAAACGAACATCTATCCGGCTCTTCACCTCTCCACTCTGGTAGGTCATCAGATGTCCCTCCTGCTTCTGGAAATAGGCATTCACCACTGCAAGCGCATTCGCCTGGGCCATTCGAAGAATGTCCTCTCCTCCCCCATTTCTACTTCCATATCTTCATCCTCCATGGTTTCTTTCATATCCGTCCTTACCTCTTCCCATTCCTCCATTTAAGTCTGCGCCCATCACCACTGCTTAATTTACCGATAAGCTCTGAAACTCCTGGTCTTAGCTGTCCCAAAATGCATTCTTCTCTTGCCCACCGCAGCCCATCTGCGGGGCATACGCACACACCACGTGTAAAACCCCACTGTCCAGTACTAGTCTGAAGGTGATCAGTCTATCATTCACTTTTCCGACTTCCACCGCCTTTGTCTTGATCTCCTCACTCAGCACAACTCCAACCCCATTTCGCCTTGCTGTGGTTCCATGGTCTAACAGTTTAAAACCACAGCCATTCGCTTTTGCTCAGCTACCTTTCCATTTTGTTTCCTGGATGCATCTGATGTCGACTTTCCTTGTTCTCAAGCAGTCCGCTAATTCCTGATCTTTTCCTGTCATTGTTCCAATATTCCACGTGGCCAACCTTATCACATAGTGTATTCTTTTATACTGCTGCCTCCAACTTGATGATTGTAAAGTAAATGTGCCCCAGGTTGGTGCAAAGCATCTTGAAAATGTAATGAAAAATGTTGATTCTATGCAAATCCAAACTCTTGCATTGTACCTATTTAACTTTAGCCCGCCTTCAATTCCATGTTTGCCCAACACAAACTTGGATACAACCTCATTGATGACCACGTGTTAAGGTCTGCAAGGCGTATGAGTAGGCGGCGGGGGGGGGTACTGATTTAATGCTGCGCTAAAACTTTGCAAAGGGCACAGGAGCAGCTCAGATAATCGATGTTGGCAGCGAATTAGAATCGTCGCCGGTTGTTTGTAGGCACACATTGCACCAGGCACATGTACAGTGCCACGGCTCCCCATCACATGTACACGAACACTGTCTAAGCAACCTTCAGAGACGTTTGGGACACGTGCAGTTAGTGGGCATCTTTTAGGGCTGGCACAGCACACGAGGGGGTGATGGTGGTGGGTAGTAGCAAAGGCAATAAGACCTCCCTTATACCCTTTAATAGACTGTTGGGGCAAGTGCTGTTAGCGAGCAGACACACACAAGTTCCGCACAATTGTATACATATGGGAGACGCGATCTAGATGATAAACTATTGCCTATTCTGATGTTCTATTGGGTGATTGTAGTCGAGCAAACATGAGCTCGCCAGCATTCCTGCACCGAACCGTATCTCTCAACAGGCGCTCATCGCCACGTTTATAAACACCCTGATAATGGTGTACGTGGACTATTTGCCCACTTTGCTTTGAATTAATCAGTAACGTCGAGTCAACCCTGCAAATGAGATAAGCCGAGCGTTGATCAATGCTCAAGCGCCGCAAGTCATTTATGTAAAAAAAACGAAGAGAGCCTGCGCATTTGACCAATTCCCAGTGACGTTTACAGTAATCGTTTCACCGATTGATCAATACAAGCCTTGACAAAAGTTACCGATTTGATTATCTCTCTAGGTGACGTGTGTGTGTGTGTGTGGTTGTCGTGGTTAGCTTAAAGATACACCACCCATATTCTTAGATTTTTTTCGGTAAAGTCACGTGGGTAAAAAATTAAAATTTATAAAAGTAAAAGAAAAAATAAAAGAAAAATCACGACGTTTCGGAGGCAACACAAGCTTCCGTCTTCAGGTGGAACAGTCACAGCACGATTGCTGTATCAAGTGAGATACATTACAAGAACACCGTATTTTTATATATATATAAATACGGTGTTCTTGTAATTTCTCTCTATATATATAAATAATACGGTTCTTCTAATATCTCTCACTTGATACAGCTATCGTGCTGTGACTGTTCCACCTGAAGACGGAAGCTTGTGTTGCCTCCGAAACGTCGTGATTTTTATTATATTTTTATTTTACTTTTATAAGAATATGAATCCTTGCAGTCACGAAAGCTTCAAATCTAGAATTTATACACCACCCACTCTCCGTAAAGCCTTTAAGAGGCTGTTTGGGGCAAGCGCTGTTCGCGAGTAGCACCCCTGAAGGTCGGCACACGGCACACGAGGAGTTGGGTGGCCAGCACCACGTGCCCGGTTAGCTCAGCACCTGTTGACCTGGGATTGCTGCCTGGCCACGGGCAGGACAGCAGTGCCAAGGTGGGAACCAGCCCCGAGCTCACCCCCCACCCCCGCGCCCCTGGCCAACCCAACATTGAGAGTGAAGTAATAGGTTTTTACCCTTTCAACTGGTGCAAAAGACTGCTTGTGTTGTGGTTATTGCAAACATGATGCCTTGTATAAAGGTGTCAGTTTTTGTACCAGTTGAAAGGGTCAAAACCTATTACTATATTTTGCCACTGGTAAAGGAGATGTCTCATCTTCTTGGTTCTTTCGGTAAAGTCACGTAGAAGGGAAATAATAAAATAATAAAATGTGAACATAAAAAAATAATATTTTTATTATTTTATTATTTCCCTTCTACGTGACTTTACCGAAAGAACCAAGAAGATGAATCCCTGCAGTCACGAAAGCTTTAAATCGAGAGATGTCTCATAGTATTGAGAGTGAAGTTTGTGCAAACAAGTCCCGGGGTGACCCTTTGCGGCACGGCGAAAATCTCATCCAGCAGTGGATTTTTTACAACCACGCAAATGTTTCTCACAATAATCACCCGGAACACGCATTCCGTTCCTGACGCTCGCCGGCACGTGGGAGATAAACGTTGCATTATTGCATGTTGTAACTCGCTTCGCACCGTACTTAGCCAATCGTGATCATCGGGGAGGTGCGATTTGGCGCGCACGTAGCTAACCGTGCTCAAAAAAAGATTACACTTGGACATTGTGCAAAACACAACACCCTCCCCTATAAAAAAAAAAGGAAGAGCGATTTTTAAAACAGTGTCGACCCATCGGACGATTGCACTTTCTGCTGGTTACTCGACCTGCAGAAAGTGCAATCGGACGATTGCACTTTCTGCAGGTCGAGTAATCGGACGATTGCACTTTCTGCAGGTCGAGTAACCAGAATCATTTGCACAAATTCTGGCCTCGCCATGAACCTCTCGGGTCTCGTCAACCACCAGCGTCAGGCTCTCGCCTCGGGTTCACCAGCCTCTCCTCGGTGCCACTGCAACAACCGCCTTCGGGTCAAGTCAACGGCAATGCATCTGGCTGCCGCTCATCGAGTGTGCAGCAAAATTCGTACGCGTGATATGGCTATTCTACACCTCACGTGGACATGTCTAGAGTGCATGTTGCGCATTATCTGCTGTGACGCATTCTGAACGTAAGAAAAACAAATCTACACTTCGAAAGACCAGAGGTTGAACAGTATTTAGTGCATACATCAAACGGAACCTCATGGTGCAATCAACGCTTATCTGAACAGCCATGCCATTTTCTCTAAGATCAGATAAGATTATGATAATGACATCCCCCACTCCTCTTCCTCGCCATGTAAGACTATTAAACACAGCATCGCGAATGCTTGCATGATTACTTACAAGTAAGTCACAGGGCCACCGGTGACTGGGTTTGTGACAGAACTGTACGCACACCTGCCAATGGGGTTTCACTGCTCCTCTCGATGGGCCTGGTGCCTACGCAGGCCATCCGTAACGGTGGAGGCATCCCGTGTCGGTGACGCGGCGATGAATGCCTTTATGGTCGAAATGTCTCAACCATTTTTGCAGTTTCACAAATTAGGCAGGTCAAAAGTTCGTAATCATCCCAGTAATAAATAACTGGTGTCACTTGCGAGTTTAGCTAATGATTTAGGAAATAGCGCTTATTTATATAATGGGTCAATGGTAAAGCCAAGCGGCTTGCAACGGGAAGGTTACGAGTTCAAATCCTGGAGCGGGGGTCGAGTCGGCCCATGATCCAGCTGGGTGAAATGGGGAAGAAAACAAAGAGTTGCACTTTGTGGCAAAGTAAACAAGTGGCCGACTAATGGAGAGAGACTCAAACCCACGAGAGGAAAGTGGAATTTCAATGACTGGCCTCAGGGCTGTACAACAGGAGAGAGCCGCTGCCTCAATGCTCAACTGAGCAGGACATCGCGTTGACGTCAAATTGTTTTGAGTTATGGGAATGGGTCAACGGCTTGAAACGCACATGAAATGGATTGCACAGTCACCATGTCAGCATATGATGGAATCATCCGTTTGGGTACGTCTGACAGTGGTCGCGTTTTAACAGTTCTCCCTTAAAACAGCTGGAGCGTTGATATTTGAATTCCAGTCCTGAAAGTCGCCCAAGTAAAGCCACTTCGTGACGATGACACGTGTGGTTACTGGACATCTTTACGACGTCCGAAATGTACGTCAGTAATCGTGGAAATGACCGCTTGTAAAATATAAAGCTGCTTGGTCCACACCTTGTTGCTACTTATCTCAAAACTGTTGTCAAGCATGCTGTGCAAAACAAGCGACATCACCTCCTGCTGATATACCATCAGATGGGGGCATTGCTTGGTACCGCATAGGGTAGAGAAACTATTCTGCACTATTTGGAAAATTTGCAGATGTATTGTCTGTTTTAGAGACCGTTGTATTTTCGTCTTCTGTAGAAGTTGCACACTTTATTACAAAACTACATTCCACTACACTTACTAAACAATAATTTATTTAGAAAATTACCCAATGAATTGGCCCTCGCAGATGCAACTCGTTGGTTAAAGCAACGCATTTTTCAAACACCAGACCAATGGAAGATTCTCACGTCGACGAGATGGGATCAGGCGCGTGCGACGAATGCTCGGATGGAGGGGATGGGTTGACCAAGGACAAAGGAGCCGTGGTGTACGGCGTCTACGACACCCCGCCGTGGTACCTGTGCATTGTACTTGGCCTACAGGTGAGCCAAACAAAAACAACACACAACACTGCTGTGGCATTAGCGATGAAAACTGCCGGTGCAACGACGCATTTTGTTTTACTTTGAGTGCAATTGTCAACAATAGCCATATTCGATATTAGTAACTTCTTATCGGCATAATCATTGGTCCATTGCAGCTCAAAGACTCAGCCCCTACATTGCGTGCGGTGGAGTTCGATGTTCACGTACTCGGCATTTGAAGGCCTGGAGACCGGAATCAGTCATTTCGCCGACAATGTGTCCAGGGAGGCAGTTCCATATCCCGACAGCAGAGTGAAGTGAGCTTCTGTCCAGGGAGAACTGTTCTGGCAACTGGGGGAGGCGAGGGGTTGGCTTGGCAGGGTTGTGCATAATTCAGTAGCACGGCATCTTTCATATGGGGGGTGGAAGCACGCATTGAAGTTCTGTGGGGGCACCGGTTGGTGTGCATGTTTTACTTCGTGTAGAGCGGTCCCAGCGCAAGGCGATTTACGTGGTTTTGAAAGCGGTAGCAAGGGACGAGGTGTTGAGTGACCGTGAAAGAGGGGCACGTGGAGGGAATGGGCATTAGCGAAGAAGTCAGCTTTGAAATGAAGAACGTAAGGTGCGAGGGCTGCCTAATGCAGCGGTTCTTAACATATGCTGCAGCCCTGCACCCCTTTGGTTCTCGATCATTAAAAATGTTGAATGTGACTAACTACATGGGGTTTGGTGCAACAAAGTTGTTGCACTTGTATGCCCGTGCTTAAAATGTGTTTCGATGAATTACCTTCTAAAAAAAAACACGAGCATGTCTCGCACCCCCCAGAAAGGGCATCTCGCAACCTCAGAGGGTGCGTGCATCCCAGGTTAAGAGCCACTAGATTAATGCGAAGGGGAAGTTTACTTCAGTGTAAGAGGGGCAAGGAGTGCGAAATATCTAAAATGATCATTTGTGTCAGAATCGAGTTTTTTTTTATATTCAAGAATACGTATATGCAAATACAAAAAAATGCTCATGCAGTGGTGGTGGCTTTTAGAAAGATCCTAATATTTTTTATTATTTTATTATTTCCCTTCTACGTGACTTTACCGAAAGATCCAATAATATGAATCCCTGCAATCACGAAAGCTTTAAATCGAAATTTAATGCATACATTACCAGAGCATGTTTTGCCATGAGTATGCGTGATTAATGCGGACTTAATGCCTTGCAAAAATGTCTCTATTTGGTGTTTGAACATCTTAGCACCCGTTTAATTGCCAGAAAGGGTAAACCCCATTTGTTATTTTTCGTCATTTTGGATACTGCCAAAATGAAGTGAACATAACACTGATGGCAAGAACAGGTGACGCTCTGCCCTGTCCGTAACCTCCTCCCCCTCGTATCACGGGTGGCGATGGTGGCAGCAATTCCTGACGGCATTCGGCACCATCGTGGCGATCCCGTTCATCCTGTCGGAGCACCTGTGCATCAGCCACGACGACGTGGCGAAGGCGTACCTCATCAACACCATCTTCTTCGTGTCCGGCCTGTGCACTCTCCTCCAGGTCAACTTCGGCGTCAGGTGCGGGGCGGGCGGAGCTGGGCGGGGGGGGTCATCGCTCATCTTTGTCCTTCGTCAAAACGGACTCTGCTGGGGGGGGGGGGGCAGGGGGGGTAAGAAAGTGGCCAAAATGTGTGCGTCTTTAGTGTCTTCGCGTGACGCTCGTTACTTCTCACTGGGAAAGGGCCCTCGAATGATCGAGTTGACAAATCTACACATCCGACGCGATTTGACGAGAGGTTTGGCCCCGAAAAAGGAACTTTTTGCCGGCTACCAGGTGATGATCTCGTATAGCCAATGAAGGGGGAACTGTAAGGAGATGTGCAATGCGTACGCGGGTGATCTACCCAATGCGCCAAAAGCGTGTGGTGTCAGAAGAGAAATCTCTCCACAAAACAACCGGCGTGTGGTTTTTTTCCGTATTTTTTTAAAATTACAATACCAGTGCAGAATGCTCTGCGATCCAGCCAACGTTTTTACCACGCGATCTTTGACACTCGTTTCATGCAGATAATGCACATCAAGGCCGTAGCCATGGAGTCAACATTGGGGGGGACCAAATCTTGCAAGGTGTCTGGGGGTCCCAACCCAGAAAAATATATGAATTTGAAAACTAATTTCCTGCCTAAAATAAAAAAAAGAATTCACTAACACATGGGATGGACATTTATTTATTTTTTACAATAATTGCTCTGTTTTTACTTTTTTTACATTTATTGATTCATTGTATGTAATGGCAGAGATTAGGGATTAATAAAGTACAACCATAACCACAATCATATAAACAGAAATCTATGCATTTATTTATATGAAGACAAGTCCAGATATTGTGGCCAAGTTTGAGCAAATTGTTTTTTTTTATTTACATAGCATACTACAAATATTTTAATAGCAATATATTGGGGGGGACATTTTTAGCATATTTGAATATTGGGGGGGGGGGGGATGTGTCCCCCCCCCCAATATGTGTCCCCCCCCCCCCAATATATATTATAATTACGGCCTTGATGTACATCTAGCCTCGCATGCAATATAATACACGTTGCCTTCTCTTGCAACGATGCCGTTTTGTTGAAGTGTACTCGTCCGACACCTAGTGGTAGACAACTTCAGAACAGGAGACGTGGGGTAGGAACAGTTGTTATAGCAAATGAAATGGCCAACACATCATCCACGCCGTTCAAACTTCTAATGACCATACCTTGCTCGACTACTAAAACATTATTATACATTAAACAAACCTCCTAGTATGGCTCTAGAAGAACCCCTCATCCACACCGATAGAGAGGGGCAAACCATCCCTAGAAGAACCTCTCATCCAGTGATGTAGGGGGAACGGGGAGCTCAAAAAACACTCGCATCCAAAGCACTCACACCTCTGGTCCTAGCGCATTTCCGAACTCGCGCTCTCGGAAAACGCAGCCATGGCCATCGTTGACCCTTGGAGGTCGTTTTGCCCATCGATCCGGATATGGGGGGGGGTGTTGCCGCTGCTCTCCACCATCCTCCACAGTCGTGCAAGTCACGCGAGGTTTCACACTCACGATTTCACTCGTCTGCTCTCGCTGCGTCTCCAGACTTCTGGGAGACGTTGGGCTTCCTAAACCCTCTTCGATCACACACGCTCCTCCCGTAAGGCAGTAATGCCACCAGGTGCACAGCGGTGACCATGGCTTGTCACCTCCCCACTCCAGTAGATGGCACTCCTCGCCATCACCAGCTCTGTGTGTGGCATCTCAGGCAAACCTTGAAGCTACCTCGGCACGGGTTTAGCTCCTCTTGGGATGCAGTACACACAGCAATGCTGGATCACCCCTTTCTCATTTCACAGGTGCCACAATGACCACGCTGGGCGGTACAGGGTGGCCCAGCTGTCTTGTAATTCCCCATTTAAAATGCTCAAACATTTTTAAGCAAGGTTTATTTAAAATAAAAAAAAATGTAATATGCAAAGTAAAAAAAAACGTTTGGAGAGTCAATTAATTTGGAGTTCACAAGACATCTGTACCACCCTGTACAATGTTGGGCTATTGACGGCACGAGTCAAGCAGTGACAGAGGGTTATCAGCTTTGTGGGCTCTGCGACAACGCTTGTAGCACCCCCCCCCCCCTACGATGGAGCTAGAGGCCACCAGCCTCATTGTAGAACGTTTGCGCCCTCTGTAGCCGACCGCGCTAACCGATTGGCTACTAACCCCAAGCTGCTGTAACTGTCCCGACCTCGCCTCGTCTCTCATCCGCGCCCAGACGACCACCGAAATCCACACACCAGGGGGACTCTTCATCTACAACCCTGGCGTGCTCTATAACAAACCACAAGTTCAGAATCACGTGGCCACCCCCGGCCTCTTTGTGACGCAATGCCACGCGACTTCTACAGCATTCAGCAACGCTGTTCCCCGCGGTCCGCTCCACGCTGGATGTTGGGAACAGCTTCTCGTGGCTGATGTCCTTCTGCTGTTGTCTCTCCCCGCATCTCAATCACGCGCGTGTGTGTGGGGGGGAGGGAGCGGGGGGTCCCTTATATACAAAAGTTGGGCCGGATTTGTCACGGTCCATTTGTTTAATTCCCCGGTAAAATGATGCCTCTGTACCTGTACTGAAGACAACAATGCACGCGCGTTACACCATCACGCGTTCTCAATTAACCTCAGCGCACGCCCGTCCCTCTGCGAGTTACATTTGACTCGAAGCATCGTGCTGCTGCACCGCCGATGCGTCAATGAACGCGGCTCATAGATTCCGTCATCACTTGGCAAACACGCAAACCTGACCCCCCCGATTCACACTCTCGCCTGTAAAGCATTTCAATATTACACATCCAGCCTTTAATTGTACAGCGTTAGAGTGCGTGTGTGCTGTGTTGTCGCTGCATTGGTTGTGTGTGTGTGCACTGCTTCTGTGCTGCGTTGGCTGGGTGCATGTGCGGTGCGTGTGCGCTCCATTGGCGGTGTGCAATGCATTCGCTCTGTGTGTGCTGCATTGCCTGTGTGTGTGTGCTGCATTGGCTGTGTATGTGTGTGTTCGTGTGCTGCATTGCCTGTGTGTGTGCTGCATTGCCTGTGTGTGTGTGTGCTGCATTGCCTGTGTGTGTGTGAGTGTGTGCTGCATTGCCTGTGTGTGTGCTGCATTGCCTGTGTGTGTGTGTGCTGCATTGCCTGTGTGTGTGTGTGCTGCATTGCCTGTGTGTGTGCTGCATTGCCTGTGTGTGTGCTGCATTGCCTGTGTGTGTGTGCTGCATTGGCCTGTGTGTGTGTGTGCTGCATTGCTTGTGTGTGTGTGTGCGTGTGCTGCATTGCCTGTGTGTGTGTGTGTGCTGCATTGCCTGTGTGTGTGCTGCATTGCCTGTGTGTGTGCTGCATTGCCTGTGTGTGTGCTGCATTGGCCTGTGTGTGTGTGTGTGCTGCATTGCTTGTGTGTGTGTGTGCGTGTGCTGCATTGCCTGTGTGTGTGCGCGGCTGCCTTACAAAGGCTGCCCATCCTGCAGGGTGGCACCTTTGCGTTCGTGACGCCCACGGTGGCGCTGCTCTCCCTGCCCGAGTGGAAGTGCCCCGAGACGCCGCTCAACATCACGAGCCCCGAGCACGAGGAGAACTGGCACTCGCGCATGCGGGAGGCACGCTCGCTCGCTCACGCACACAAAGACAAAGATCCCCCGTGTAGCCTTAACAGACTGTAGGGGCAAGTGCTGTTAGCGAGCACCTATGAAGGCCGGAACGGTACACGAGGGGGTGGGTGGGCAGCACAACGCCCGAGCGCCTTTGTCACCCCGCGGCGATGGTTTTACACGTTGCGCCAGATACGCTCGTTTTGAGGCTGAGTCAACCTAGGGGAGACCCAGGATGGGGTCAGATGATCGTCACCGACGTTGGCCGTGAGTGGGAATCGAACTCGGGTCGTCGGGTTCGTAGCGCGGTGCGCCAACCACTGCCCGACCGCTCCCCCCATGTGCATGAATACACAAGCACAGTGGGGGCTGGTCATTGGGGAACGGTGTCAGAACGGTGCTGTCACCTTGACACGCCAAGCACGTCGAGACATCGAATTGTACTTTTGCAGTCGAGAAGACGTCTTTTTGCACATTGTCAACCCTTTCGATTTCTGATGACGTGCACGGTGGCGTGCACGTACGTCATCGGAACGGATTCGGAAATAAAAGGGCATTGATGGGAGGGCGTGTGGCACAACTGGGCGCCAGCTATCATACAGTGCGGTCGTGTCACGACAGTTATCCGCGGTGATTACAATGTCTTAAAATAAAACAGCGGCGCCACGCCTCTCTAAATAAAATTAACGCGCATTCCGAGATTCAGCGGTGAACGGGACCCATCCATGCAACTTGCAGACATCTCGGAACGGGAAAGGGTTAATATGTAATTCCGTTCTTTCTATTTGTCTGGCTACTGGCATCTCTCAGTAAGGAGTCGGGGGGGTGAGTACAAAAAACGCTCAACGTTTTCTATGTGAAGAACGGAAAGACAGCTTAGGACGCTGTCTTTCCGACAGACCTGTTCTTCACCTGAGGATGGCTGCTTGTGTTGTGGCCGAAACGTCATGAGAATGTTATTGTTTATTTTTATTATTTTATTATTTTTTCTTCTACGTGACTTTACCGAAAGATCCAATAATATGAATCCCTGCAGTCACGAAAGCTTTAAATCGAAGTTTTCCACGTCGTACAGTTCAGTCATTCCTTTGCCTTCCGCAGGTCCAGGGCGCCGTGCTGGTGGCCTCCACCGTGGAGATCGTTCTGGGCTTCTCAGGCCTCGTAGGCTTCGTCCTGCGCTTCGTGGGACCGCTGTGCGTGGCGCCCACCGTGTCCCTCATCGGACTCTCGCTCTTCAAAGTGGCGAGCAACGACGCCGGGACGCACTGGGGGATTTCGGCCATGTGAGCACGCGCGGATGATCTCGGTTCTCGCGACGGTGATCATGCTCGCAGCAGCAGCAGCAGCAGCGGCGGCTTCTGGGCTAACCGTCGAGCAAGGACGGTCAACCGCGTCGCGCGTGCTTTCACGTGCGCTTGTGCGGCCGTTCTGGAACACTCTGTCCTTCCGATATTAAGAAGCCATTGGGAGCTGTGCACTGAAAAAACATCCAAATTGAAAGCTCATTTGTTCGGAACTGCTTTTTGCGACCCGTTTGTTGCCCTCTTCCCGCCGCACCTCCGATTAGCATGGTTGGCTGTGTACGGTGCGAAAGAAGTGCAAGGTGCACGCGATATTGAGGAAGCCACTAAAGCAGTGCACTTTGACATCTATAATGAAAAAATAAATTTATTTAGAACCGCTTTTGGTGTCTAGTTTGTTGTCGGGCACTGCGAGTGAAGGGAAAGTGGAAATTCAAATGGAGCGTGGCGTGGGTCTTGGGGGTTCTTCTCTCGCGAGGCTTAGACGGAGAATGCAAGTCAGGAAAATTTGGGGGAGCAAGTTGGAACCTGTGGGGGGGAGGGGGGGGAGACGCGTGCACACATCAGCGAGCCAGGGAGAACTACGCGTAAGCACGTGGCTGTTGTTTCCTTCTCTCCGCCGGGATGCAGGACCATTTTTCTCATCGTGCTATTCTCCCAGTACATGAAGAATCTGGCTTTGCCATTCCCCACCTACAACAAAGGCTGTCGGATAAAATGGTTCCAAGCATTCAAGTTATTACCGGTAAGTTTTAAATAGTTTGTGTAGTGTTGTTCTTGCCCGTGTATACTGCCTTGATTGTGATTTCGTAAGTACAATAATATTACAGCCGTTTCAGTCCTCTGCTCGATGAAGGCTTCCACGTGCCCTTTCGTTCGTGGGGGTTATTTGACCACATTTCTCCACGCTGGCTAAGTTGGTTGGTGAGGGGGAGTGAGCGTTGCTAGAACCGAATGTGATATCATTCAACACTGATGTTAGCCGTGGCGAGGAATATAACTCGGACCACTGTTACCACTGCTCTCACCGAATGATAGCAGTTGGTCTTCCTTTATCCAGATCAGAACTGAGTTTCAGACAAAGTAAACGTTTCTCCTGACTACCACCGATGAGAATTCCACATTTCCAACCTTTTTTCTCAAGAAGACAGCTGTTTACTTCCCCATAAGTTAGTCCTCGTTGTATTGACCCCAGACAGAATGTATGTGTAGGCTAAGCTGAACCCTGACCATCTCGTGCCTGTGACCAACGTTCCAGGACAGCTACCTCAAAAAGAGGATGATTCTGTTCTTAGGTTTTTTCGGTAAAGTCACGTAGGTAAAACATCAAAATTAATGAAAATAAAATAAATAATGATTTATAAATAAATACAAATAATTTTTGTTTTATTTTTGTTTTATTTTATTTTATTTTCATTAATTTTGATGTTTTACCTACGTGACTTTACCGAAAAAAACCTAAGAATATGATTCCTTGCAGTCACGAAAGCTTCAAATCTAGGATGATCCTGGGAAAGCCAGGATGGGTGGCCCACCCTAGGCCTAAGCTGTCCCAGCTACAGATCTTCTCAGGTCGAGGGGGGGGGGCAGTAGAGCTGTTATGTGGGGGCCACCACAACAGTGAGGGAGAGTGAACTTGGGTTGGGCCAAACTTGGGAACATTTGGTGGGGCATGGCCCATTCCGGCGCCCTCTTAGCGTCGGCCTTGAGCCTAAGTGTCTGAAGGGTGGCTTTTTATTATTACACGTCTTCTATTAACTCACTCTGTCTGTTGTTGTTGTCGTCGTTGTTGTTGTAACCTCAAATCTTGTAACTCAATTTTAACCCACTTCCCAATGTGGCATCGACTGCAAACTTGGTATACTGATGACAAAAAATAAAATAAAAATACTTTTTAACAATCTTTTTTATATGCTATGTTTCGGCTTGGGTCTAATTGTCCACGGTAAACTGACGTTGCCTGTAATTGACCACGGTTCCTTACGTTATGGCAAGCTTCGGGCCCAACTTCCTGGAGTCGTGGAGTTCTTCCATTACTAGAACGGTACATTTCATTACAGCGTGTTTTATAAAAAAAACTTTTTCTAAAATATTACTTATTTGTGCTTGCCTCGTCGCCGCAGGTGCTGTGTGATACGTACGTTTGTTGAGCTTCTTTGACACCGTACGTAGGTGCTGCTGGCTATGGGCATCTCGTGGCTCCTCTGCTACATCCTCACGGTGTGCGACGTCTTCCCCAGCGACCCACAAGCCTACGGCCACGTCGCCCGCACAGACGTGAGGGCAGCCGCCCTGCAGAAATCTCCCTGGTTCCGATTCCCCTACCCAGGTGAAGCCCGGAGCAAGAGGGTTCATCGCAACCAGAGCCGGCCTAGCCACTAAGCGACCCTTGCAATTGCAAAGGGCCCCGTGGCCAGCAGAGGGCCCCCCTAGAGTCACTGCTAGCTAGTGAGTGAAAAAAATCATACATCAAAGGGGCCTCCAACCAAATTTTGCTTAGGGCCCCCAAAGGTCTAGGGCCGGTTCTGATCGCAACCGGTGTGGAGACAGAGCCGCAGCGTTAATGCTGACCGCTGCATTCATATTAAAGGCTCTATTTGGGTGGGGGGGGGGGGTTGGATCGCGTAAATATTAATGTGTCGTTAACCCACCACCACCCGACACAGACAATTTATTCGGGTTCATCACGTGAACAAAACGTGCCAATTAGCGATTACTTGAGCACATCAGTGTGATGCGTGCCCACTCCCAACATTCACAATTGTGTAACGACGTTTCGCTGGCGATTACAACCAGCTTCATCAAGCGATTTGCAAGAATTGTGAAGAAGTCTTCCGGCTTCCGGTCTTAAATAGAGTAAGATGATGTCAACACTGTGAACCTATCACTTGCAAATATGAAGCTGCTCGTCTTTGACTGACCACTGTGTCAACACGAATCAGTGCTCCGTTTGACAATTTTTCCACGCACCAAACTCTGACGTATCTCTCACTCGCCCGAGGGTCTATCAGCACCGCGGAGTTTTTAGCCAGAAATAATAGTTCAACGCAATTTCCTGCCACACGAACACAGATGCCAATCCCAGACGGGTCCGTGTCAAAATCCGAGCAGGTGGCAAACCCGAGTAACCGCGGTGTTATTACGTGTGAACGCTAACCAATGCGTAAATAATAACCAATCTAAAACGCTAACCACTGTGAATTGTGTGTAAACACCAAGCAGTGTTTAATGGGTGATCGCTCGACACCGTGACCGATCGTCCAGCACGGAATGTACAATTTGCAAAAAGCCCTCTCTAACAAACAACCACAAACAAACACTTTTCATATTCTTGGTTCTTTCGGTAAGGTCTTTACCCAAAGAACTAAGAATATAAATCCCTGCAGTCACGAAAGCTTTAAATAAAAAAAAACCACGTCTTCTTTCGAACGACTACAATTTCACATTCAGATGGTAAATCCCAGATAACCGAGTGAGGAGCAAGCGGAGTAGCGGATCGCTGTGATGTCTCCTACGTATTTGTGGATCGGCGCATTTCGTCGTTATACGTTGTTACGGTCTGTTCTGAAAGACCAGAGTTGCGCACACCGGAGATTTTAATTTTCCATTTGTGTATCAGGGTATCCGAATCTGCCACGGTTTGTGCGGTGGATGCGATTTTAGGGTGGACCGCTCATAGGTGAACCTGGAAAGAGAGGAAGGCCTAACAAAGAATGGCTTGACGACATTCGAGATTGGTGCCAGAAAGATGTGTCCACTACTTGATTATATTGGCACAAGGCAGAGGGAAGTGGAAACAAATGACGAAATGTGCAGTGGACATCAAACGGACTATCTGCCAATGGATCCGTGATGATGATGGTGATGATGTGACTCATAGGTGTGTGTATGTGCGTGCATTACTCCGGTGGGGAGTGGCAGCGTGGTGGTTCGCGCGCTGCGCCGCAACCCCCAACGACCCGAATTCGATCCCCGCTCAAGGCCAACATCCGTGACGATTTTTGTAATCGGTGATGTGCCTCGCCTAGGTCGACTCAGCCTCTAATGAGTACCTGGTCCGGTGTGTAAACATCACCACTGGGGAGACAGAAGCGGCCGGGCATGGTGCTGCCCACCCACCCCCTTGGTGTGCCGTGCCGGCCTTCATAGGTGCTAGATTTGAAGCTTTCGTGACTGCAAGGATTCATATTCTTAGGTTTTTTCGGTAAAGTCACGTAGGTAAAAAAAATTAAAATTTAAATTAATAAAAGTAAAATAAAAAATAAAATAAAAATCACGACGTTTCGGAGGTAACACAAGCTTCCGTCTTCAGGTGGAACCGTCACAGCACGATTGCTGTATCTCTCTCACTTGAAATTTCTTGGAATTTCTCTCTAATTTGACACAGCAATCGTGCTGTGACGGTTCCACCTGAAGACGGAAGCTTGTGTTGCCTCCGAAACGTCGTGATTTTTATTTTATTTTTTATTTTACTTTACTTTTATTAATTTTAATTTTTTACCTACTTAACTTTACCGATAAAACCTAATAATTCATAGGTGCTCTCTAACAGCACTTGCCCCAACGGTCTGTTAAGGCTACACGGGGGATCTTTGCCTTTGTTACTCCGCAGGTCAGTGGGGCGCACCGACCGTGAGCGCCGCTGGGGTGCTGGGCATCCTGGCGGGGATCGTGAGCTCCATCGTAGAGTCGGTGGGCGACTACTACGCCTGTGCCCGTCTCGTGGGCGCGCCGCCACCCCCGCGCCACGCAGTGAACCGCGGCATCGGCATGGAGGGCATCGGCTGTCTGCTGGCGGGCGCCTGGGGCACGGGCAACGGCACCACCTCGTACAGCGAAAACATCGGCGCGATAGGCATCACAAAGGTGGGCGGGCGGGCGGACGGGACGAGGGTCGCCAAGGGTTTATCAAGAAAGTTCAAAGTTCATTCATTAGGTATAGCCCTGTGAGCCATTCGGCTCTTGAATCGGGTGCAACCGCAACAAACATAAAACTAAAACATGAACAAGAAAACATCTTAAAGTGACTAAGTGCAAACAGAAAATCCAAGAAAAGAGAGCAGAATATTGCAGAAAAAAATCACCGTACACCAACCCTGTGCAAATATCCCAGTGGGATGCAAGTCAAACAACAACAACCACAAGACAACTTAGATTAAGGCCATCAGTCTAACTCTGTACTACAACAAACAAACATGGCCAAACCAAAAAACTTTTCGAAAATCACCAAAATAAAGCCATAAAAGCAATGAAACAGTGGTCATAGGAACTGTGACCGAATTTTCACAATAAACGTCGTCAACAACATGTACTACCAAACTCTGCAGCCATAGCTGGCTGCATGAGTCACTCCACAACAGAAGGAGCATCAGTCGGAGTATCAACATTTTTCAATGCACCTTTAAGATCAGCGCACTAAATCAAAACACAGATCATACTTTGCATACTTTGAACCCGTAATGATCGCCGAGGGTCCATATAGGGCGCGTCAATGGATATTTCTATAGGGTTGTGAATGGGGAGGAAGATTTGTGGAGGGGACGAATGAATACGCGTTTTCGCTGCCCAGCCCGATAGATCTGGACCGTGCCAAATGATCCTGAGCGCAAGAGGGCGGGGGGGGGGGACATGGGCATCGACCGATAAATAAAACAATGATGCTGCGTCTCAGCAAGCACGTTCATTCAAAATTACACGTTTGTTTTGTATATACTGTACTGTATTTGCAGACCCTCATACACAATTGTATGTTTATGTGTTCCCACCATGTACTGTTTGGGAGATCCGTAGTGGGACGGACGGACTTCTTCGAATTATATTATATATCCTGTGTGGATAGATCGACAATATGATGATCTCGTAAAGGCGCATAAACCATCACGGTCATCCTCGTAGCAGCCTGCAGCAGTGGATTTTGGCTAGCCATCAAACAAAGACAGTCACCACATCGCACGCTTTGACATGCGCTTCTGCGGCCGTCTGGAACGCTCTTCCTCCCGATATTAGTAAGCCACTGGAGATGTGCACTTTTTAAATCTAGATTGAAAACTAATTTCTTTAGAACTGCTTTTTGTGTTTAGTTTGTTGTCCTTCCCCCGCACCTCCGTTTAGCGCGGTTGGCTACGTACGGTGCAAAAGAAGTTCAACACACAGAGACTACCCTCCGCTGCATTTGTCCCTGGTTCTTTCCGTAACCCGGTCGGATTCAAATGTTCACTCCTATTCCGGCCCACTTCCGGCCCACTTCCACCCCTGACATGTATCATCACCGTCATCATTATCATCAAAAACGCGTTGGCGTGAAGGCCAGAACCGCATTCCACCGTGCCATAGAAGGCACGACAGGGTTAGGCCAGTGTCACGATAAATCTCACGAACCCACGGGTCTTTCGGCGGTCGACTGGACGATGCCGTGATGGAGAGAGGCAGGGCACGGCGTACAGGAGGGACGTTCTCCATTCGTGCAACGTGGCCAAACAGACGGAGGCGTATTTGAGCAGACGATGTCAAGGTATTAACTAAACATTTTATTTTCACCAGGTAAGGCCCACTGAGCTATACAGCACTTTTTTCAGAAGCGACCTGGCCATTAATGATGGCTCAACGAAGTGGCTTATCATCACGTGGACATTTAGAGCAGCCACATGCTCTAAACGGATATTGATTCTAAATGTGGAGGGAAAAACCAGAGGACCTGGAGAAAAAATCCACGCGACCACGGGGAGAACATGCAGACGCTAAATATACAGGCGTCAGGGTCGAGGTAGAATCCATGACCTCCTGTATACCAGGCGAGGTAGTTAACATCTCACCACCATATATAGTGGCCACCAATGATTCATCAAGACTGTTGAAGATTATCATACTGGATGGGAACCACTAAGAAGCACCAGGGTGCACGGAAACTGCCATGGATTTAACAAAGTTGTTTAGGACCACCACGGCACACAGTGTTACCAAGGTGCATAACGACCATCAATGATTCACCAAAGTGTTGAGAGATCACCAAGGTCTGCTTGAGGAAACCCAGTTCAGTCATGGGTGGCTTGAACCCAGATGCAAACTCAGGATCTCAGCAAAATGTTTGGCTTCTCAGACATGGCCACTGCGAGCCACCATCTGGAGGCTTCAGCGATGAACTCGTTTTCCGGTCTCGTCCGCAGGTCGGCAGCCGCTTGGTCATCGTGACGGCCGGAGCCATGATGGTGCTGCTGGGCATGCTGGGTAAAGTCGGCGCCGTGTTCGTGACCATCCCCACGCCCGTCATCGGGGGCATGTTCATGGTGACGTTCGGCATCATCGCCGCGATCGGCGTCTCCAACCTCCAGGCGAGTGACCCACGGCGCGCCACTCGCAGCTACTCGCCGTGGTTGTTTGGGTCGCGCCGCGCGCCCACTGCTCAGAACGATGGCCGACGTTTCGCTTCACATTCTGGGGAGGTTATTTTTTCACATTTTTTTTTGTATTTCAATTAGGAGGTTAACAGAAAATCCACAGACCTCAGTCCCCGTGAAGTCAATTACCAAAGTGCTCACGTATTAATCTGAAATGGTTGTTAAAGATCATCTGGGGGCATTGCTCACAACATTGAGGCAGGCTTCCAGGGTGCGTTGCACGGTTCTGCATTTGTACATATTTTACAATCGTCGTGGCGAGTGCCGATTGGCGCTATGTCGTCCAGTTGGCTGTAATCCTTTGAAGACTTGGTTGTGAAAAGGCGCACAATTTAAAAAAAAATAGTTCATGACAAATGACTACGTGTGACTTTCCAATCCTGGCTTCATTACTACTCCCGACAAAAAAAATGTGATGAGTCATCGCTCTTCTATAATATCTTGGCTCAATATGACTTTGATCTTTGGACATGTTCACATTTGACCTGTCCTGAACCACACGTGTTGACTTAACAGCTCGGTTTTCGCAGTCAATATTGTGACTCATTATTGATTTTGCTTATGTGGCCCGAATCTAAAAAGATATTATGAATCTCACACGAATGTTTAGTTTTACATTGTATGCCCTTTCGTCAGTCTACCGCTGAACGAGGGCCTCCCCACAACACGTGGTTCATGTCTTTTTTTAACTCTACTTCACCACGCCGGTCAATGTGAGTAGCATAAATATTGGAGCATAGAAGTGCAGTACTGCACACAAATTAATTTTGCATTTAGCGTGGGGCCCTTGAAAGTGTGGGGCCCACAGCGACATATGTAGCTACTACATGTGTAGCTACTACACGTGTAGCTACTACACGTGTAGCTAATACACGTGTTGCTACTACACGTGTAGCTACTACTACACGTGTAGCTACTACTACACGTGTAGTTACTACACGTATAGCTACTACACGTGTAGCTACTACACGTGCAGCTACTACACGTGTAGCTACTACTACACGTTACTACACGTGTAGCTACTTGTGCTACTGATATAATACAAGACTGGTGTGCACGTGTAGGGTTGGTGGTGGTCGTGGTGATGCCGTTGTGTTTGTTCGCCTTCAGTTTGTGGACATGAACTCAACGCGAAACATCTTCATTTTTGGCTTCTCCACGTTCGCTGGGCTGGCTGTGCCTGGGTGGCTCATGGACAACCCCGATATTCTCCACACCGGTGAGGCCCCCTCTCACGGACACGGCAATGCGGACGCATTGGCAGTGGTGCGCACGCGTAAATCATAAACAAACAAAACAACATATTCTTAGGTTTTTTCGGTAAAGTCACGTAGGTAAAAACATTAAAAAGTAAAATAAAATAAAAATAAAAATCACGACGTTTCGGAGGCAACACAAGCTTCCGTCTTCAGGTGGTACCGTCACAGCCACGACAGCTGTATCAAGTAAATGAGAGATTGCAGGAGTTACCACTGCGTTTATATCATGGTAACTCCTGCAATCTCTCATTTACTTGATACAGCTGTCGTGGCTGTGACGGTACCACCTGAAGACGGAAGCTTGTGTTGCCTCCGAAACGTCGTGATTTTTATTTTTATTTTATTTTACTTTTTAATGTTTTACCTACGTGACATTACCGAAAAAACCTAAGAATATGAATCATTGCAGTCACGAAAGCTTCAAATCTAAAACAAAACAACAACTCAACGCATCCCTCAATAACACCGTGGCCTTAAGAGGGAGGGGGGAAATATATACAAAAAGGTGACACTTGGGGCGCACGATCCCTTCTTTATAGCACGTGAATAGGAAACCAGCGAGATAGAGTGAATGAGGATTCTGACAATGCGCTCGCGTGCACCCATGGTTCCGAACTTGTGATTTGCGTGTAGAGGGCCGCGCGTTAAGCGAGGAGTTGTCGTCTTCCGCTTTGCAGGCGTCCGAGAACTTGACCAGATCCTGCAGGTGCTGCTCACCACCAGCATGTTCGTCGGTGGCTTCCTGGGTTTGCTGTTGGACGTCACCATTCCAGGTCAGAGATTCTGAATCGTACAATCAACAATACACACAGCCCTTTTTGTCAATCCGCTGCTGGATGAAGTGGAATGCTGGTCGGTTCTTGCCAGTCAATAAGTGGGGACGCAGGACCGGTTCAGAAATTGAACGCCGTTGATGTTATCTCTGGCCGCGGTCGAGCTCGGGCTCGCCGTGTTCACGGTGCCATTCGCTCGTCACTCCACCACCGATCCACTGTAGTCGTGGCTACATATGTAGTAGCTACATGTGTGGTAGCTAAATATGTGGTAGCTACATGTGTGGTAGCTAAATATGTAGTAGCTACGGGCCCCGCACTTTCAAGGGCCCCGTGCTAAATGCTTTCAAGCTATCAATTCCGGTTCAGTGATTCTGCACTCGCTCTATTACTATAGTACTACACCGCCTTCAACTTTTATGAACGACTGGGTGTTTAAGGTTAGCGATTTGTCGTATTATCTGGCTATATAGCAAATGAAAAAATACAATTACTTTACTATGCAAGTAAAAAATTTGTGTTTTTATATGTTTGTGTTATTTTAAATTTAGGGCCCCTTTATAACCAATGCTACAGGCCCCGCACTAGCTTAATCCGGCACCGAAGCAAAAGCCGCTGCTGCGAGGATGACCGTTGTTTGCGTGATGATGATGATGGTGGTGGTGGTTTACGCTCCCTGACGAGATCACCGAGGCATGTGCGGTTTCCCGCAGGCACCGAGGAGGAACGAGGGCTGCTCAAGTGGCGGAGCGCCGGCCACTCGGCCGCAGACGGTGGCGACGTGGGGCCCAGCAGGGCCGAGCGCCTCGCGCGCGAACAGAAGTTCTACGGCCTCCCGTTCCGCTTGGACGCCCGTCTGCCCAGGTCATGGGCCCGATGGCTCCCGTTTTGGCCGCCCGCTGACCACGTGGGCGAGAGCGAAAGGCCTCGCGAAGCCGCCGCGGACACGGGCAGCATTCCCGTCGACTTGATCATAGCCAACAATGCCATTGTCATGGGAAACGTGGACATGAATTTTTGATTACTCTCGATAAGCGCACCTGGCTATTTGGACTCGCGCGTGTGTGTGTGTGTGTGGCGTAATCTTCAGCAAGTCAACCAAAGAGGCAGTGGTCAACGCAGCAGCCCCATACAGATTTTGAACCTGTGGGGGTCATAATGAAGCAGTTTATCTCCTCGGGAAAATCCAATTGAATGGCAACTTTTTTTTGTAATGCGTGTTTAGTGCGTGCACTTCCGATTAGCACGGTTGGCTACGTAGGGTACGAAAGAAGTTGAAGGAAAGAAACCGGAATACACGGAGAAAACGCACGCATATGAGGGGATATCACCAAAAGCTCCACGCACATGGATTCGATCCACTGCTGTACCCGCACCTCCTAATGACTTAATGCCCGAGTCACAAATACGATGTAGGCGCCATCACAGCGATACGTTCCGCTACGCTGTTTGGATATCCGAGCAAAGTACTGGGCAGGCTCCAGCTAGTTCAGAATGCGGCTGATTGAGTGCTCACATCACGTGCACCGTTCCGTGAGTAGATCACACCGGTCCTCTTATCTCTCCATTACGCTCTTCCATCAAGGTCCTTCAGATCTTCTCATCTCCACCTGCTCAGCACTCCCAAGGTCGAGGTTGTGCTCTTTTGGTGATCGCGGCTTTTGTTTGCGTGGTACCCAAGCTATGGAAAGCCTTGCCACTTGATGTGAGGCAGAGTCGATGAGATGTATTGAAGTCTGCTTTGTAAACCCATCTCTTTTAAGTGGCGTTCCGTCTTCAGTTTCCTCGGTTGCCCCGGTTCTGTTTTTGTTTCCTGCTTTTCATACATTCCGCATTGGGATCATGGGATAGAATCCGCATTATACATTATAATTATTCTCATTACACCCTGATGGCTCGTCCATTTCATCGTAAAAATCACAGTTGCCGCTCTGCATCAACATCAGCCGTGCGAGGAAGAATACTCCCTCGTCATGGACACCCAAGCAGACCAACACCGTCCATTGACAGGCAGCTCACCCCTCCCCCCACCAATCACAATCACTCAGCACCGTCAACCCACGTGGCTTCCATATGCACGATTTAGTACATCGTATGCTGTGTGCCTTTTAATTATCAGCCTCCCCCCCATCCTTCATTGGTCAAAGTGCGGCAGTATGTAACAGTATATAACAGTATACAACAGTCGTCTACTATATACATTTTATTTTTAAGACCGCAGTATTATTGACGAATGTATTGCGTTTTTGCGTGTGATTCAATAAAAAAACTAACTCAAAGCGATCTCAAAAGTAGTTATGTGATATCTCCTTCAAAGGGCCTTTCCACAACCCATGGGGTGATGTTCTGCTCTGGAAGAGTTCCAAATAGACACTGTTTCTAATAACATGACGGCGATGGTACATTTGGAATAACATTTTTAAATGGATCAAAACAAAATATGAATAAATATACAAACTAAGCTCAATTTCTATTGGTCTTAAAATTATAGCAAAACATTAACATCGACAGCTCTACACTATAGCGTTACAGAATAACTCTTCCTCATTACATTTGTCCAGGTGATGTGTGTGTATACATATATATTTCTGGAGGACAGCAAAAGCGCTTCAAAGACCACAGCAAGGATCTGCTGAAGAGAAGCAACATCGATCCCTGCAGCCTGGACAAGCTGGCGCTGGACATGTCCACCTGGCAGTCCACCTGTGCTAGAGGGGGTTCAGCTCCCACCGTCTCACAGAGGAGATGCGAGAGACGCACCCGGAGACACCAACGCGCAGCTGGGATAACGCCATGGGACGCACGCCGCGTGTGTCCCAGCAGCTGCAGCAGCAGCAACAGCTGCAGCAGCAGTAGCAGCAGCAGCTGCAGCAGCAGCAGCAGCAGAACGTGCGGCTCTCGCATCGGCCTCCACGGCCACACGAGAAGGCAACCATCGACAAAAACGCCGACCCCCCCCCTGCCCCCATCCGCAAGAGGAGCAGCGTCATCATCGGCATTCGATGGACTGCCAAGAAGACAGAATGAGAAGGGGGAGGATATAGTAGAGGTCAAAATGGAACGTTGTGAGTTCCAAAACTGGGCTTGGGGTCAGCTAAGCCAGACTTCCTTCAGGCGCATGATGGTAATTCGGCGGTGGGTGTCCTATGGATGGAGTGGCGATTGCCATATGAATGTGGAATTTCCACAAATGGTTTACGTTTGCCAATGGAGATGAGTGCTACGAATTGTTGGTTTGAACGTTTAATTTTATTTTTTTATTTTACCAGCTAAGGCCCACTGAGCTATGTAGCTCTTTTTCAGAAGCGACCTGGCTATCATGAATGATAGCTCAACGAAGTGGGTTATCATGTGTCCATGTATATCAACCAAATACTCTGAGCGCACGTTGATTCTAAATGTGGAGGGAAAACCCGGAGAACCGGGAGAAAAATCCACGCGACGACGGGGGGAGAGACACGCAAACTCCAAATATACAGCAGGCATCAGGGTCGGGATCGAACCCACGACCTCCTGTATACCAGGCGAGGTAGTTAACATCTCCTAGCCACCATGATGATGATGATAGAGACACGCAGACTCCAAATATACAAGCAGGCCTCAGAGTCGGAATCAAACCCACGACTTCCTGTATACCAGGCGAAGTAGTTAACTTCTCCTAGCCACCATGATGATGAGAGAGAGACATGCAGACTCCAAATATACAGCAGCAGGCGTCAGGGTCGGAATCGAACCCACGACCTCCTGTATACCAGGCAAGGTAGTTAACTTCTCGCCACCGTGGCGCCCAAAATTCTGAGCAAGGAGACTCAGAATTTGATCAAATTGTAGCTCACTGAATCTGCAGACTACGCGGGTTCCATATGTACTTTGGAATACAAAGTTCAGCTTGTGTGTTTGCGAGTCTAAACTCGATGTGTGTTATGTATTTCCTGTCATTAGCGCGCCCGCACACACACACTCAGTGCACTGCGACACATCGCTGTGATTGTGGTTGATATCAGCAAAGACAAAGATCCCCCGGATAGCTTCAACGGAATGTTGGGGCAAGTGCTGTTAGCGAGCAGCACCTATGAAGGCCGGCACGGCACACGAGCGATGGGTGAACAGCACCACGCCCGACCGCCTTTGTCTCCTGAGTGGCGATGTTTACACATCCAACCAGGTACTCATTTCAAGGCTGAGTCGACCTAAGGGAGGCCCAGGACCGTTTGAGATAATCGTCACCGGTGTTGGCCGTGAGCGGGAATCGAACTCGGTTGGCCGGGTTCGTAGTGCAGCGCACGAACCCTTGAAACTACCGCTCACCAGCAGAGGGCAGAGTGGCAGCTGCATTTGGGAATGTTATTCTGAAGAGCCCATTGCCATCATCCAAGCTTATTGCAATGCAACCATTAGGCGCTGTCAAACACAGGCTGAATATCAGTGGTCAGCTGGCGAATAGAGCTCATAATGTCAGAGGCACCGAGCCAAACACTCATATATGAAATTGACTAAACATTTCTCGAAAAAAATAGTATTCGCACTTAGGGACGCTTTCGTAGGAATGTTTTATTTTTTAATTATAATTATTATTATAGTGGAGTGGTGAGCGAATGCCACTGCGAACATGGCGAGCTGAGTTCGACCCCGACCAGGGATAACAGCAGCGGCAATTGCTTTCTGAACCGGTCCTGGGTCACCACTTATTGACCAACCTCATCCAGCAGAGGATTGACAAAGGGCCCTGTGTATTCATGACTCCTTGTAAAAAGGTGTCAGTTTTGTTGCCAGATAAAAGGGTAAAAAAAACTATTATCATATTTTGCTACTGGCAAATGAGGTTCCAATGGTGTAAATGCTTACCCCGAGCTCTCATACTCTGATGGTGCATTGTCCTTGAGTTGTGCGCCTTTTGGCGTCATCTGGTCCAACACCATGTGAGACTAGGCTCTAAGAAAATCTGTCTCGGGTGTGGACCAAACAATTTCAAGGACAGTGCATACATTAACAGAGTTATGTTTTTTGTTTGCATTCCGACTGCAGGTATTGTGGTCAACGCAAACATGACTCCTTGTAAAAAAAGGTGTCAATTTTGTTGCCAGATAAAAGGGTAAAAAAAATCAATTATCAGGCCCTGTGTATTATGGATTATTCCATTCATAATCGGCCACGAGGAATCCACTGCTGGATGAACAGATAGCCCAGCCGTCGCCATCCGTCGGGATCGCGCGATATAACGATCCACCAAGAACCAGCACAGGAGCCGATCTATAAACTATAACTAAACTATATTTTTTTCACCAGGTAATGCCCACTGAGCTAAACAGCTCTTTCTCAGAAGCGATCTGGCCATAATCATAGCTCAACGAAGTGGCTTATCCTCACGTGGAATTGTACAGCAGCCAAACACTCTAAAAGCATGTTGATTCCGGAGGAAAAATCCATTCGACTGCGGGGAGAGAGACACCGCAAACTCCAAATGTACAGCAGGCGTCAGGGTCGGGATCGAACCGATGACCTCCTGTATATCGGGCGAGGTAGTTAACATCTCCGAGCCACCGCGGAGCCCTGGACACTCCATCTGCGTGCCAGACCTCGTCTCGGACGCATTCTCTCCTTGGGCTGCCAGTCAGAAGCTACTCTCGTCCGTCGGTCATCGGTGGCGAGGCACGACTGTCAGTGCAGTCCCGTGGAGGCAGCAGCGAGGGTTGGCGGAGTGCACGCAGATGTTGTGAGAACTCCCTGCCCGTGAGCGCCTAGGAGGTGCCCTACCCTGGCTCTGCCAGGAGAAGGCAGTACAGCAACAACAACAAAAACATGACGCCATCTGCTTCCCGTGTGTGGGATAGCGTGTTGTCCCCTTTCCACGCGTGGGTCTTCTCCGGGTGCTCCGGTGATACTCCCACATGTAAACACTCATTAATTGGCCGATACCACCTCGATACATAGAGGGCCGCAGAGCTTGGGTAATTCATTATTGGTGTCGGCTCATCGCGTGGCTGCTACCGTCCCCGCTCGTCTTCCGAGTCGTTCTCTTTAGACGCGAGTGAGCGATCGCTGCGTGGCGCGTCACAACTTTAAATCGTTGTTATTATCATCATCGTCGTCGTCCTTGCAAAAACGTGTCCTGCCCAAGGCGGCTGTCCTTAAGCAATCAACAGCAATGCCTTTAACTCGCATACGTTCCTCCAATCTGTGCTCCTATTTTTCATCTCGGTGAAATCCCAAGCGTGCATCTCCTCCCTGCCTCCCTTGCGCACTTTTGACCTTTGTGTTCCATTCTTGTTCTTCGGTGTCCGCACGTGTTTTTTTTTTATGCGAAACGTCAAAGCGGATAACGGCGCGCTCATTAAACACATCCTCATTCAGACACAACGCCGCTTTTACCTTTCATTATAAGGCTCAGCTTTTCAAAAAGCGTAATTTTGATATCGGATCCGCCTTCAATAACTGCCATAGCTACACATTTTACTGTGTTTTCCAGTTGTGATGTTCCAACAGATATATATACATAGCGAACGTGTTGTGCAGAGTCCGATAACAGCTATCTAGGTTCTCAGATGTAGGCAATTGTTCTCGTCTTAGCCCAGTCACCAATAACTGCGCGAAATAAGAAGACCGTGAACATGAGCTTGCCATTTAATTCAACGCATCCAAGATACAATGGCTACCGTCATATCACATGGCGGACACATGGCAAGCCACTATATTCAGAGCCTGAGGGAGCGCTGTATCATTGTCGCCTGAGAGGCCCACTGAGCTATGCAAGTCGCCGCTATTGGAGTGGTTCAGCTGTCATTTTGTCTTCTCGCTCCATTCCACAAAAATGTCGTGAATCGATGCTTTGCTGGCCGAAGGAGTTCCAGAAAGATATCGTGTCGCTTCTATCGGAGACAGGTCTGACAACAAGCGAGCTGCCGCTTTGGAAACGGTCACCTTACGACTATCAGAATCAGAATATTTCTACTGCAGGACGAATCCGATGAGCTATAAAGCTCTTTTTCACAGATGTCCAGTCGGGGCACGGGGTAAGAATGTTACGACAACAAACAAGACAACACATTCTAGGAGTGCAAAGTACAAGAAAGGTAAACAAATTACTGACAAATAAAACTAAACACATCCTACCAGGCAAAGCCCACAGATGAATTAACTTAGTTTTCAAAAGCGAACCTGACTACAAATGACAGTTCAACAAAGTGGCTGGTGACTTGGACATTTATATTAGCGGCATTTAAATCGTTTAAACGTACGCTTCTATATGTGTAGAAAATCAATGTCGGACGATGTAAGTGGTTACGCGACACTTAATATGTGCACAAGACGTATAAATACCACTTTAGTATTATTCTGCCACGGAAATCCTCATCGAGCCCGAAAACGTCTTAAGTCGAGGCCAGTGGCTCTTAAGTGTAGGCCAGTGGTTCTTAAGTCGAGGCCAGTGGTTCTAAGTCGAAGCCAGTGGTTCTAAGTCTAGGCCAGTGGTTCTTGACCTGGGGTGCACGCTGCACCCCCTGGAGTTACGAGATGCCCTTTCTGGATGTGCGAGACACGGCCATATTTGTTTTAGAAGGTAAATCATCGAAACACAAATTAAGCACGGGCTTAATTACTTTGTTTCATCAAACCCGATGTGTTTATTAACATTGTATTTTTTTTTACGATCGAGAACCAAAGGGGTGCAAGGCTGCAGTAACGGTTTAGAACCACTGGTTTAGTCCAATATGGCCCACGAGTGCTTTGCAGGTGGGGGGAGAGGGGAAACATGGAAACCCCAGAAAGATATTCCAAAGGCAATGCTCGCGCAGACGACAGCGGCGACATTCGGCACTGCCATCGGCTGGCCACGACTCGTATCTCAAAAACGCCCGCAGCGCGTGATGCCAATCCCCTGGGGTGACGGTCATCCATCGGGGTAGGGCAGCACGGATGTGAACCCTTCGATTCAGCCTCCTTCGATCCGGCCAGATCGGTGCCGCAACCACGGATGATTCGATTCGGAGGAAACATAACGCGTTGCTCTGTCGTCTATAACACACCTACTCTTTTCTTTTTTAAACACACGTGTACTCGATACGCCCATTATCGTCATCATCTCCCTCTTTGTCCATCCGTAAGCATTGCCTTTGGCGGTGCTTTTTTGACCGGAACGGGTCAGATAAACACAACGCAGACTAAATCTGGAAAGCATTGAGGGAACATGACAATTTTCGTGCAATTGCTGGTCATTTTCAAAATTTAGCCACGTGGCATCCTTTTGTGTCGACGTTTCATCATGTTCTCAAAGTGGTGCATTATTATTGAGAACACAGTGGGGTTTCAGCCAACGAAACCTCCGTTTCAGAAGCGAATGTACCAACTGCTATAGGCCGTCCGACATTCAGATGTTTTGAACTCTTGGAAACAGGTCCACAGCCCTGACCTAATTTGCGGCGATGTGTTTGTTATCCTACGGCTAAAGATTCATTCTCAGGAAGTTCCTACGTGGTAATTTTGTTTCAACCAATTTTTTTTGCAGTAAAAATAAATAAATGCAATCAGTGGACCGAAGCGCCCGGAGAAAGCACACGGAGGGCAAGGATACATCTCTCAAAAACTACTTTCTGTACTGCTTTTCTTCCGGCATCACTGCTTTGCTCTGCAGGTGGATGTCTCGCACTGGCTACATCTCACCATGATCCACCAACCCCATCTCCACCTTGTGAGGTTACACACGGGGACTTGCCAATTATCGCTTTTTAATCATTTTAGTTACATTTTACAGAATTTTACCATCGTATGAATGGTAATGCTACTACTGATAGAAGAACCTCAACTGGAGAGTATTTTCATGGATTTGTCGCGCTCGATGAACATCTTGAAATAGTTAGCGAGTACCCACACTTTACCCCACCGCAAGCAAGTGTGGTCGATTGACTGTGGTGAGCCCATTCACACTGGCTGGATGGATCGATCGACAGAGGCAGGGGGGTTTAAGAAGCTTGTCCGACTGTTTCACCAGCACTTCACGATTCATAACGCACCTTTGAACGTAATCACCGCTAACCCGACAACAACGATAACAACGGTCATCAACAGCCACAAAATAATAGCACCTGCCCCTGGCGAAACTTGCACACGTTCACATGACGGGTCCCAGTTCATCGATAGGACAACCGTTGTGGACTCCTTCCAAAGTGGAACTAATTGTATCAACCAGAGTGGGATTGAGATGACGATTGGCCGAGAGGGCCGCCAAACTGGGGGGGATTTGAACTCACGACCTTCAGACTGTGAAGCCGAACGTCTTTCCAGCAAGTGCCACCCCACGGCTGGGTCAAGCGCCGCACAATATACGCACGGTGCAAAGCTGCGAATTCCGTAGACTCAGTAGGTACACGGGACGTGGTATGTATACGTCGTGCACACGGTGAAAGATTTGACTGAAGGCAGGAGAGCAAATACGAAACTTGCCTGCCTAAGTGCCGAGTGTTGACGCTTACATTCTTGCTGAATTAAATCAGCTCCGAGCTACGGAGCTTTGGACCCAATGCAATATTCTCCCTGCGCGCGTGTGTGGGCGTTTGCATGCTTGGGCACTCATGTGTACAATCGTTTGTGCTTGCGTGTATATGTGTGTGTGTGTCTGGTGTGTGTGTGTATATAATGCGTGTGTTATTACGTCCTCGTGTGCGGATGTTTATGTATGGAGGTTTGCTCGTTACGCACGCAGTGTAGCGATGAGCGCAGCGCTGCGCGACGAACCTGGCAACCCGGGTTCGATTCCCGCTCACGGCCAACACCTGGGCCTCCACTAGGTTGACTCAGACTCAAATCAGTACCTGTCGTACGATGTGTAAACATTGACACTAGGGAGATAAAGACGGTCGGGCGTGGTGTTCGCCAACCCTCCTGCTCGTGTGCCGTGCCGGCCTTCATAAGTGCTCGCGAACAGCAATTGCCCCAACAGTATATTAAGGCTACATGGGGGATCTTTGTATTTGTGTGTATGTATGTAAAGCCATTGGCTTGCAGATGATTGTTTTAGTATGTGGCCTACTAGACTCACGAATGGAATTCGCCAACCAATTGATATCAGGGGCCTCCTGAAAACGTCTTGAGACTACAAGTGAGTCTTTCCCAGTGCAATAAAACGCATTCGTTTGTGTGTATGTCTTTGTGGCTTCAAACTCTTAGATTTTTTCAGTAAAGTCACGTAAAAAATAAATGAAAACAACTAAATTAAATCACGACGTTTCGGGCGCGTTATTTAATTTAGTTGTTTTAATTTATTTTATTTTCTTTTTTACCTACGTGACTTTACCGAATAAACCAAAGAGTGTGAATCCTTGCAGTCACGAAAGCTTCAAATCTAGAATCTTTGTGGCTTCTCAGCGGTGCACGTAGCCTGTCACGAGCGCTGTGGTGACATCACCATCACTTCGTGGCGAACAGAGCAACCGCTGTTTGCCGTGTGTGGACCACTGGTAAGGACACTGTCCTACAACCTCAAAAACACCCACGTTCAATCTCTGACCACACATAATCACAAGAAATCTGAGCATGCCTTGTACCCCCCCTAGGTTAACTCAGCCAAAAATTATAGCTGGATGCAGTTCTATGGTCAGCATCAGCAAGGGGGTGCCAATGTAGCTGGATGGTGGTCGTGGTGTCCCTCCCCCACCAATCACGTGTGCCTTGCCAGCCTTAATAGGTGCTTGCGAACAGGGGCTGCCCTGAAAGTCTGCCCAGACTACAAGAAGGATCGTTGTGTGTGAGTGTGTATGTGTGTGTATGGGTGTGAGTGTGCCTTCTGTACGTTCATGACCAGCAATGGACCTCTTAACAGCCCCATTGGCTCCGTGCCAATGTCTTTGCCTTTGCATGCATTCACCAACGAAAAACAGTAACCAATCAAACACATATACGTATACTGTAGTATCTGGTTTTATATATATTGGTTGGGAGCGGTAGTGCAGTGGTTAACGCACCGATCCGAGTTCCATTCCCGCTCACAGCCCATAATCCCCATATCGGTCACGAATATTTGAACCGGTCCCGGGGCCCTCCTCCGAGTTGACTCTTCATCAAATGTGTGCCCTGGTGGCGTGCGGAGACATCAGCACTGGGCAGACGAAGCTGGCCAGGCGTGGTGTTGGCAAGACCAGCGCTTGCTCCTTGTGAGCTTGAACAGGTGCTCGCAAACAGCGCTTGTCCCAAACAGACTAAAATACTACATTCTAGATTTGAAGCTTTCGTGACAGCAAGGATTCATATTCTTAGGTTTTTTCGGTAAAGTCACGTAGGTAAAAAATTAAAATTAAAATTAATAAAGGTAAAATAAAAATAAAATATTTTATTTTGATTTTACTTTTAGTAATTTTTATTTTTTACCTACGTGACTTTACCGAAAAAAACTAAGAATATAAAATACTACAGTGAGATGCAATACGTGTGTACGATTGTGTTAGTGTGTGTTGGTGTGTAATAGGGGAATGGTGTTACAGTAGTTAATACACTATGCCATGATCCTGATTACCTGGATACAATTCCTGGCCATGGACATCTCTGTAGCACGTCGTCTGTTAACCAAATAGCATCGTGGAGACAAAAGCATCTGAGCTTGTTGGAGTCGCATGGCCCACACCACTCACCCACCCCTGTGCGATTTCGGCCTCAATAGGTGCTCGCTAGCAGCACTTGCCCCGATAGCCTCTCCGATTGAATGGGGGAGCTTTGTCTGTTGACACGTACGACGTAATTACGCGCACACACACACACACACAGACACACACACACAGACACACACAGACACACACAGACACACACAGACACACACACAAATTGCGCACGAGGTCTGGCTTTTGGCACAAGTGATTGTGGCTGCTACGAACGAGCAGGGCTTTCTCAACGCCCGTTCTGGTTAGCGTCACGGATGTCCAAAGAGGCTCTGCGCCGCCGAATTACAGCACTAGCAGGGAGACACTGATCCAATTACGCAACCCAAGTATGTGTACAATCGGACGGGTTGCCCGGTAGTTCTATAGGGCTCGCCGCAGACGGCCTGCGTGGAGGCAATGGTTCAACCAGCCCATGAATCGGAATCAAATTCTTTATCAAGACCGGAGGAATCCGATGAGACATGAAGCTCTCTTTCCCACAAATTTCCCGTAGAGGGGGGGGGGGGTCAGCGAGTTAAACCAACAAACAGTACACCAAACGAAAGGAGTGCAAAATAGAGAGAAGGTAAGCAAGTCACTAAAAAAATGCATAAATAAATACAAATAAACTACATAAGTAAAAATTGCAAACCCAATTACTCCAACAGCATTTTTACCATGTAGTTGAAATTGTTCCTACCATAGGAACATAGACGTCGCCCAACAATACAAGTTGTTGGGGTTAGATCGCGTACATTTATAAATGTGTCGTTAAACCCGCCACCACCCGACACAGCCAGCTAGCAAAGGTTGTCACGTAAATCGAACGTGGCCAATTATTTACGAGTACAGCAACACCGGTGTGTTGGAGAGCCAAACCACAACATTTAGAACTGAGTACGACGTTTCGCCAGCAATTTCAACCAGCTTCATCAGGCGACAGGCAGAATTGTGGAGAAGTCCACCTGTTTCGTTCCTTATTTAGAAGTTCCACAACTGTAAAAAAAAATATGTCACGCTTATCGATCCATTCCTCCAGTTAACATTACAGTGTTGGCAGGCTGGGCTTAAGGATCCACATCGTGAACCACTTTTGAAGATTGGAAAGGTCAACTTTAAGGTTAAAAGATGGGCGTTTGAAGTGTGTGTGTGAGATCCCGTGTTACTGCAGGGAGCGGTAATGTCGCTTTTCGATTCCCGCTCACTGCCACCAACACCAGTGACGATTATCTGAACTGGTCCTGTGCCTCCCCTAGGTTGACTCAGCCTCAAATGAGTACCTGGTGCGGTGTGTAAACATCGCCACTAGGAAGACAAAGGCGGCCTGGCGTGGTGCTGGCCACCCACCCCCTCGTGTGCCGTGCCCCTCTTTATAGGTGCTCGCTAACAGCACTTGCCCCTACAGTCTGTTAAAGCTACACGGGGGGATCTTTGTGTTTGTGTGTATGTATGTAAACACATTGGCTTGCAGATGATTGTTTTAGTATGTGGCCTACTAAACTCACGAATGTAAGTCTTTCCCAGTTGGATAAAAAGACATTAGTTTGTGTGTATGTCTTTGTGGTTTGTCAGCGGTGCACGTAGCCTGTCACGAGCACTGCGGTGACATCACCATCACTTCGTGGCGAACAGAGAAACTGCTGTTTGCCGTGTGTGGAGCACTGGCAAGGACACTGTCCTACAACCTCAAAAGCCCCAAGTTCAATCCCTGACCAAACATAATCACAAGTTCATCTCGCGACCTGACAGGACTGAGAGATTCACCAGGGGGGGGGGGGGGGGGGGCAGGGGGGGTCTTTCTGCCCGTGCGGCAATGGGAATCGATGAGACGACAAAACTGGGAAACGTCGAGGTCAGATGGCGTCGTTTTGCGCAAACAGCTGCGGAACGCTCACGAACGGGAGGAAACGGTGGCGGCATACGACGGTTATACTGGAGGAAATCCGATGAGCTATGAAGCTCTTGTTCACAGATGTCCAGTAACATCAACTAAACAGTGGCTGATGCCTCCCATACCCCCCCCCCCCTCCTTGCGAATATTCATGTGCCAAGTCTCCTGACCCCTGGCTGCCCCGGTGACGTCACCTCAGCCCACAGAGGTCGCCGCTTCTGTCTCCCGGTGCTGCAGTTGAAACGACGTGGCGAGTTACCTGAAATCGCCTCCCCCACCCACCCACACACCCCCACCTCTCTACATCCAGCGGTTTTAATGCGTTGACCACAGTGAGTCGATCAGCAGGTGGGGCGTCGTGGATTGGAGCGCGGGTGTGCACTCCCGGCTCTTCCGATCCACATCTGTCCAGTGTGTAATGTGAGGTTATATTCGTGTCGTTGACGGATTACAGCTCGTCACGATGATTGGCTCTGCCAGTCCTGGTCCATAGCCAATGGGGGGAAGCCTAGGGGCGTGGCCCTGACGTAATGGAAAGGTGACAGCTATTGTAGAGGATTGGTTCTGCTGGCTTTAGCCACAGCCATTGGGGAGACGAGTCAGGGGCGTGGTCCCGGGAGCCTATGGTGGAATCTGGAAGATTCCATAGAGGCTAATCAGGATTGGTGGAAACGTACCACGTGACCCGGTTATTAAATAGGGGTGGAGACGAACAACACGTGGTCAGAACTGGAACGAACGAAGGGGGGAGGCCATGCGAGAGCAGGGGTCCAGGCTGCCACGTGGCTGCGCGCGTCTCTCTCTTCCTATCCCTCTCACGCTGTCTGTCAGCAGCGTGAAGGAGTGCTGTAATGAAAGATGAATAAAGACCAGATTCCAGAAGTCGCTTCAACGACCTTTATTACAAGTGTATAAGAGTCGGCCAATGTCTCATTGGAAGGGATTCTCTCGAGCGAGCTGCCCTGTAGCTGCGGCCATTCCGCCGGCAGTGTTGCGAGCATGCAATTGCAGGGTCGCACTTTTACATTTGTCTTTACCCGCTGACCGAATGTCGGGTTAGTACATATCAATCCAATATTGCCGTTACGAGCAATGGGCCAAACTTATGAATCGCTGTGCTATCTCTTTCCTCCCTCTCTCCACCCACACGAGCCGCTACATGCAACGAGCACACATCACGCCACGTGGGCTACGGCGCGGACGTATAAAAGGACGGGGCATCGATTGAAAATAATCCCCCCGCGACAATAAATAGACACAAGAAGCGAGCAAACGGGGCCGTTGCATTTTGCTGACTGCGCGTGCCTGCGACGAATGCGGGCTCCTGTGCGCGTGGACGTGAGTCTCGGGGTGTCATTTCATTATTGGGGATGTTATTATTTATTTATTTTTGAATGTGCGAGCGTCCGATGGGGAATCAACGGATGAGTCGGCGCCTCGGTGTGAGCTGAGCACACGCTGTTTCCAGCTTTGTCGGGTTTTTTTATTTTAGTTTGTTTTATCGAGAAAGAAGCCACGAAATAAATCTGAATCCATCGAATAGGAAGTGAGAAAAAACGACAAAAACCCACAACACTTATCCGTCAGGGGTGTCTCTAAGTAAACAAATCACCTGGCCACAAATGATAGCTCAACAAAGTGGCTTATCTTCTTGGTTCTTTCGGTAAAGTCACGTGACTTTACCGAAAGAACCAAGAAGATGAATCCTTGCAGTCACGAAAGCTTTAAATCGAAAGTGGCTTATCATGTGGAAATGTATAGCAGCAAAATCATCGAATAAAAATCCAATAAAAAAACAGGATGATGTTGTTTTATGTTCTTCATGGTTTGTTTTGCTTGGATTTTAGCAGTGGTTCGGTGGATTTGTACCCCGCCCGATGAACCAGGTGTCCTGCATTAATTTGCTGGCCACAGCTAACTCCAGTGGCGAGTTGCATCGTACGCGATCGTGAGAAATAATAATATCCCCAACCCCGCACTGACGAACTTGGTGAAGTATGGTCAAGCAACGCACGTGGCCGACACAGCGTCGGTGGATTGATGAAGAGCTCTCCGTTATCGTGCACATTATTCATCGTCATGTTACCTTAACATTCATATCAATACGTGTGTGCACACACACTTGGTTATTTACATGCTTCGTATCGCGATTCATTTTATTTGAATGCCTCGGCTGCTTGTAAAAAAGTAAAACGACAAATCGGATCTGTCGACTACCACACCCCCGCAAACACAGAGCTAAGTTGTACCAAATGTCAAGTTATTACGCCAGCCTCATTGTACCACATCCCAACAGCTTTGTTTGAGCAATTTACCTAATGGCAATTGATAGTAACCGTTGTGTTGCACAATGCATTAGTTCCTGAAAGACTGCTTCTTCTGCAGATGTAGATTAATACATATGCAGAGCTTTAAAAACAATGGCATGTTTGTTTTGTTATTGCAACCTTAAACTATGATCTATAGCCGTGTTACGCCAACGCTTTAAGGCGCGCAAGTTGAAATGCCCAAAATCCTCCCACATGCAGACAAAGACTCCCATAATTCCTTTCAAACTGCTGGAGCACGTGCTGTTAGCGAGCACCCATTAAGGCCAGAACGGCACTCAGGGAGTGGTGCTGTGGCCAGGACGTTGCCTGGCTCCCCATATATCTCCAGTGCGTTGACGTTTATACACCGCACTCAGTTTAAGGCTGAGCAGACCTAGGGGAGGCCCTCGACCAATTCGGATATCACTTTCCCATTGATGTTAGCCAGCGTGGTTGGGAATCGAACTCGGGTTGCCGGGTTCGCAGCACAGGCAACTAACCACCGTGCCAGCAGCGCTCTGCTCCACGTGGTTGTGTTCATCTACACGAACAAATGCATTAGTTTCTGTTATTGTTTATTAATCGAATATGTAACTCAGCGACTGCGCTGTTGCTGGTGCACAGGCACGACTCTCACCAACTCAAATCACGCTCATCGTTAGCGCTGCCTTTGGAACGTCAAATGACGAATGTGTCTGGGCTGATGTTCCACTCGATCGGCCTACTTCAGATTATAGCGAAAAAATTACTGGCATAGTGTGTGTGTGTGGTGTGTGTGTGAACGCACTTGAATGTTCGCAGGAAGGTGACAACTGAGCGGCTTTGAAGGTACGTGAAGAGTTCCCCATGTGGGCCACATATTGGGCTGGATTAGGACGTTAACAAAATGAACAAAATGCGTCGTCTCTCCACAATCCCCCCCCCCCCCCCAATAGTAGCGATGAACAGAGTCGCGGGGCGGGGGAGCTTATTGGCAGAAATCGGCTTAAAAAACACATTTGTGTCAAGACGCAAATCTGGCCCATTGAGAAGCGAACATATCTCTGAATGAATGAGGCTGGGTGCCGTGAATGGATTTTTACGAAGAGTATCGGACGAGGCCGCTGAACTGTGTCGCGCAGGACAGGTTCCAGCCGGTAGCAGAGAAGCCATCCCCCCGCTCTCGCATTGTGCACGGTCGATATGATGGCGTCGTCGTGTGAGAAACACATTCCTAATTGGCTCTCACCTCATTCACCGTAAATAATTTAATTGGCTTATTATACACAAAGACAAAGAACCCCCGTATAGCCTTAGCAGGCTGTTGGAGCAAGTGCTGATAGCGAGCAGCACCTATGAAAGCCGGTACGGCGCACGAGGGGGTGGGTGTCCAGCACCACGCCCGGCCGCCTTTGTCTCCCTAGTGGCGATGTTCACACACCGCATTGGGTACTCATTTGAGGTCGAGTCGACCTAGGGGAGGCCCAGGACCGGTTCAGAAAAACTCGTCACTGGCGTTGGCCGTGAGCGGGAATCGAACTTGGTTCGCTAGGTTCATTGCGTAGTGCAGCGTGTTAACCGCTCCGCCACCGCTCCCCACGCGTGCACGCACAACACGCGTTTCGGAGGGAGGTGTGTGTCTCCAATTACATCGAGCAAAGAACCTCCCTTTTCTGAATTGCTCGCTGACAGGCCGAGTCGGGGACTGCCGCCGGAATGGGCATCGTGGAAACAGAGCAGTGGATGAGAACGTTATAAATCAGAAATTTTCGCAGGGGAATTAGTCGCACATTAAGACACCGCGGGCCGTGTCTCAGACACCTACGACAAAGATAAGGACAACATCTCGCATTACTCTTGGCTCACATGAATGGTAAACAAAGACACGTGCGCGCTTGCAAGTGCGCTCCTGCGGCCGTCTGGAACGCTCTTCCACTGCGAGCTGCGATGCACTTTTCAATCTAAGCTGAAAACTAATTTTGTTTTTCGATTTAAAGCTTTCGTGACTGCAGGGTTTCATCTTCTTGGTTCTTTCGGTGAAGTCACGTAGAAGGGAAATAATAAAATAATAAAAATTAAACAATAAAATGCAATTCTCACGACGTTTCGGCCACAACGCAAGCAGCCGTCTTCAGGTGAAGAACAGGGCTGTCGGAAAGACAGCGTCCGAATGAACACCACCAAGCTTGGCATTCACAGCAGACTCCCCTGTCATTACCTTCCGTGGCTACCAGTCCCTTTTCACTCACAACTGATACCCCTGTCATTACCTTCCGTGGCCACCAGTCCCTTCGTACTCACAACTGATACCCCTGTCATTGCCTCCCGTGGCCACCAGTCCCTTCACACTCACAACTGATAACCCTGTCATTACCTCCCGTGGCCACCAGTCCCCTCACACTCACAACTGATACCCCTGTCATTACCTCCCGTGGCCACCAGTCCCTTCACACTCACAACTGATACCCCTGTCATTACCTCCCGTGGCCACCAGTCCCTTCGCACTCACAACTGATACCCCTGTCATTACCTCCCGTGGCCACCAGTCCCTTCACACTCACAACTGACTCCCCTGTCATTACCTCCCGTGGCCACCAGTCCCCTCACACTCACAACTGACTCCCCTGTCATTACCTCCCGTAGCCACCAGTCCCCTCACACTCACAACTAACTCCCCTGTCATTACCTCCCGTGGCCACCAGTCCCCTCACACTCACAACTGACTCCCCTGTCATTACCTCCCGTGGCCACCAGTCCCCTCACACTCACAACTGACTCCCCTGTCATTACCTCCCGTGGCCACCAGTCCCTTCACACTCACAACTGACTCCCCTGTCATTACCTCCCGTGGCCACCAGTCCCCTCACACTCACAACTAACTCCCCTGTCATTACCTCCCGTGGCCACTAGTCCCCTCACACCGCAGGCTCTATTGCCAATACATAAGTAACGTATTTCCCTCGTCACATAAGTCGGCTAGGGTAGATTAATGTTTCGACTGATCGTAGATTCCCAGCAGTGCATGGGCGAAAACATTTATTCATTTATTTTAAGTAGTTTATAATTGAGATGTTTTATGTATTTATTCGATGCAACCGCGATTTGTAATGTGAGGGACAAAGCGATCCCCCTCCGCCCCCCAACTCCGCCTGTGGGACTCAAGTGGCATATGAAATGGTCCTGGGTCTTGTCCTACGTCCACTCAACGTTCAATGAGCACCTGCAGTCATTCATGGAACATCGGCGCTGGCCAGGCCCGGTCACACGCAGGGCTCGGCAACCACAATTTCAAGAAGAGACATTTTTTGTTTTTTACGTATTAATCTTTAGTTTGATTTTGTATCGTCTGTGTAAGGGACAGGCTAATTGATATCGCAGCGTTGCGGGATCCAATTGCATGAATGGCTCTCTCTCAAATGAAACGATTCTTATTTTTTGTTGAGAAATAGAACCAAAAAACAACTGCATATTTCAAGAGCCGCAATGCAATGTGGACACTTACGTCGAGACGGCGTTCCCTTGATAAATAACGCAACGAAGCAGTCCCCCTTCAAGAGCCGAGACGCCGTTCCCGAGCCGCAGATTTTGCCGACCCTCTGCTCCACACCACTCCCTCGTGTGCAGCAACAGCAGCAGAGGCTTACCAAGGTCAAAAAACACTTCCTTGAAAGGAAAGATATATATACGTGTACGTTTCGGGAGTTGGCCAGATGAGCAAAGAAGCTTTGCCTATGATATATTAATCTTTTTTTAAAAAGCGACGGTGTTGTTTTTGGCGAACTTGTTGAGTGTTTTTTTTGTTATTTCTGTGCCATCCCTGACAATGCAATGCCACCAAACGATTTGTTCGGCTCAAATAGGCGCTCGCTGACAGCGCGTATGATCTCTGAAGCCAGACGGAGGCCATTCAGCTCCGTGTGTTTACAGAGGAAGCTCGTGAACGATAATACATGGCTTTGGCTGATAGCACAACCTCTGGTCAAGCAACAACGGACAGACAGCCGGACGAACGAGACCCACAACAATGAGCACAGCACGCCAGGCGGATAAAGCACGGTCAGTTGCCACGGTGTGCAAAGCTGTCGTGTTCACGGTTGCCACCTGCTCCCTATTTTCCTGGCGTCATCATCATCTGGGTGAGGCAGCTGTTCGGGGAAATCGGTCAGACTTCCCGAGACATTCAAAGTCCCGCGTTCGTCAGTTGCGCATTAATGCACCGCGCGAGACAATGCCGTGACGGGCACGCGCAGTGCTTCGCCTCTTGTGGCGTCGTGAGAACGTTTTCTCCTTCCCCATGATGCGTCCCGTCCAGGTTGTAGCTGAGAGGTGGCAACCCTTCGTTGTGTTGACAGCAGTGGGTGGCACAGGTGACGTGCCACTTTCCGTGCCTAACGCCTCTCCTCGCCACGACCTCCTGCCATCAAACGTCTGCTCCGAGGAGGCTGCGCGCGCACTTAGCCTGGCACAAGTGACAATTAGCAAATGAATGACAGCCGCTGTTGTTGGTGGTGGGGAGCGGTGGTGTAGCGGTTAGCGCGCTGCGCTACGAACCCGGCGGCCCGAGTTCAACTCCCGCTCACGGCCAACACCAGTCAAAATTATCTGAACCGGTCCTGGGCCTCCCCTAGGTCGACTTAGCCTCAAATGAGTACCTGGTGCGGTGTGTAAAACATCGCCAATATGGAGACAAAGGCGGCCGGGCGTGGTGTTAGACACCTACCCCCTCGTGTGCCGTGCCGGCCTTAATAGGTGCTCGCTAACAGCACTTGCCCCAACAGTCTGTTCAGGCTATACGAGGTGGGGGGGATCTTTGCCTTTGTCACTCCGCAGCTCAGTGGGGCGTCTTTGGTGTTGTAGTCGCAATCGTCCTGGCGCGTTGGCGCATCCGCACACACCCCTCGTGTTGGAGAACGGTCCCGTGGAAGCGGAATCCACAGATCTACCCTCGAGACCGCTTTTCACAAACGACTTCTGGTTCGCAACAACAACGAACGAACGCCACTAGGTGGCGGTGACGTCACCGCAGGCAAGGTGCACCACGAGGACGCGTGAAGTGTCGAAGAACCGCGCATGGCAAAAGGTCACGGGACAGACCCAGCGCGACCGGCTGAGATGACTGACAAGACGCCCCAGCCGTGTGCCCCCTGAACCGTGCCACTTCTGGGCGTGTAGGGTGCCTTGCCCGCTCCGCTCGTTGTTGTGAGCGTCGCTCCTCTGCCCTCTGTTGTTGCTGGAGGGCGACTGCCTCCAAACTGCCCAGTAGCGTCCTACACGGGTTCCCTCCGTAGAGGCCGATCTTGACACCGCTGGTTTACCAGTCGGTCGGCAAGTCCACTCAGCTCCAGATCCCATCCCTTCGCTAGCCCTGCATCTGTTTGCTCGGAAGATGCTCGGGCATGCGGTGGCTGAGCATTAGGGCTACGTGGTCCACACACACACACACGCGGGAGTGAGGCGCGCAGCACAATGGCGAAACCAATATTTGAATTATAACAACACAATTTAAATAAAACATATTTTAATTCTTAAAGAGTGCACGTGGCTTTTAATATATATTATATATGTGTATGTGCCGCGTTGCTGCTTCAGGGAACCAAGCGACTGTCTTGCTTTGAACCCAAAGAGCCGTTTCAATGGTGTCTAATTGGCAAGTGTCCTCCCCCTCTGAGAGCACATCTTAGGACTTGTAGAGCCGTGACAAAAGCTCGTGTTGGGGAGAGTGGTTTGGGGGGTGGGGGCCTGGTCGACCGAGAGAGGCGCCCTCCGATGGTTCAGGACACATCAAGTGCTCCACGTAATTGATCATTTACGCTCCCAGTCCCCGTCTCGCTGCTGTACCGAAGCGTGCGATCTGATCTGCAGGTGTGGAGGAGCAGAAAGCCGCGTGCCGCCGTAACGGGAAATGATGCATCGAATATGATGTGTTTTGGGGCAAAACCATTCCCCAATTACTCCGTTGTATGGCCATGAAAATGTTACCTAATTGATCGTTCATTCTGTCGCGGGATTCGTGATGTCCCGTTAGAGCGCTAGGGCTTAACGCAGCACCATATTTTGATTTGTTTAAATGTGTGATGCTGACAAGGATGATTTTGTAATGTATTGTTATTGCTATTTGGTATCCCGCTCAAATGTAATGAGCCGATTAACACTGTTGCCATTATAATCATCATCATCGTCGTCGTCGTCGTCATCATAAGGCTCTCATTATGATGATCATCATGATTCCATTTGATTATAAATGAAGGTGTGATATTACGTGGTGATTATCATCATTATTATTGTGATTTTATGGATATATTATGATGATAAATATGATGAAATGACATGATGATGACAGTGAGTAATTTAAACCGGATCAGCCCAGAACATTGTTACGGAAATGATTTTTGCCACGCCACATCCATCTCGGCTTATTTTGTCCCAACGGAACTTTTTAAAGCAGTTCATATGATTACAGGGTACAATTATATATGATAATGACTACCCACACCTTGTTCTCTCGTGGCAGTAGCGTCTTGTGTCTGTAATACAAGCTCCGAGCTAGCCAGCAGCATTCCAGAAAATATCGAGTGAGAAATTAAACTCCGATTGTTGTTATTCTACGATCCTTTAATTTTTGATAATGACAATGATGATCCAATATTATGCTGTGGTCATATGACGGTACAGGTTATTATTAACATAATGATGATGATGATTATTATAGCAATACTTTTCTATGAATGATCTGTTTCCTCTCTCTCTTCAAATCCTGGTTGGGGGTTGACTTTACTCCATCATATCTCCGAGGTCGGTAAAATAGGTACCACTTGTTTGAAGTTGTTTACAATGATTTTTTCCTGTGGATAGACTCGCTACTGCCAAAGGAATGTGGAATTTCCTTCACTGGCTCAGTGATGCAAACAGGGGATGAGCACCGCCTCCTCAAAGCTCATCATCATCTGACTTTGAAGTCATTTTGACTTTTGACTCATGATCGGCCGATGGGATGTTTGGCCGACTTGCGTATTTTTCCGTGGATAATCAAGAGTCGCCCTGAAGTGGATGTTAATTCACCCTACTCGTTGTTTCTTTCGGTAAAGTCACGTAGAAAATAAAATCAATAATAATAATAGAATGCGACGTTTCGGTTGCAACACAAGCAACCGTCATCAGGTAAGAATGAATGATAACACATGATGATGGTTGCTTGTGTTGCAACCGAAACGTCGTATTCTATTTTTATTTGATTTTATTTTCTACGTGACTTTACCGAAATAACCAAAGAGTAATTCCTGCAGTCACGAAAGCTTTGCATTTAGTTTAATTCACCCTGTTATCCGCGTTACCCCCCCCCCCCGTAGATTCGTCCCCATATCCCGTGCGATTAAAGACCCGAGTACCCACGCTACGCAAGGCCCACATAGGCCCACATAGGCCCTCAATCCCTGGTTTGTGTGGCTGTTGCTGCAGCCTTAAAAGGTGTTCGCGAACAGCACCCACCCCCACCCATTAAATCCAAAGCCAAAAAGGAAATATTTGTCTTCGATACCTTTCCACAAATGCAACAAGTGTTTGTCTATAGAGATTAATGGTTCTGCGTGTGTGTGTGTGTATGTGTGTCAGTGCTTGTGTCGAGCCTTCAAAATATATATTTTTTTCTGCCACAACAGTCTGTCAAGGCTATACGGGGGACCTTTGGTGTCACTTGCGTCCGCTGGCTGCGTGTCCATGCGCGTGTGATCGTTGCAGGGTTTGCGTCCTGCGCGAAGCAACCAGCATGACCTGAGTTCGATTCCCACTCACGGCCAACATCAGTGGCGAATGTCTGAACCGGTGACATCACCACCCACCACCTCGTGTGCCGCACCGGCCTCAATAGATGTCCGCTAACAGCACTCGTCCCAACAGCCTGTTGAGTGTTGAACTGTACATGGAAGGTCTTTGCAGTTGTCCCTGCAGTAAGCGGCAAATCGACATCACTCCATGTCCGAGCAGGTTTCTTTCACGATCAGTCTCTGTGGGGGAAGCTTACGAAGAACACGAGTCTGTTCTAGATTTGAAGCTTTCGTGACTGCAAGGATTCATACTCTTAGGTTTTTTCGGTAAAGTCACGTAGGTGAAAATGTAAAAAAATATATATAAATAATATTATAAATATTTATATTATTATTTATATAATTCTATAATTTGTATTATTCATTTTAATTTTTTCCTACGTGACTTTACCAAAAAAAAACAAAGAACACGAGTCTGGGCAGAGGGCCATCCATTGAGTAGGTACGCGAAAATCTGTCAAAACTTGACCCCCTCTCCCTGTACGCACGCGGACTTTAAGCCCCCCCCCCACCTGCGTACGTACGATTGACGCACCCCCCCCCCCCCCCGAATCCTATAGAACGGCCGATATTTACTCCGCGCAGAAACGATCAAGAATTAATAATAACATTAACGTGTTCAAGCAAACAGATAATCCACACCGCCGGACTATCTAACTAATTTGAGGGCCAATGTAGACAAATTATTATCCAGGCTTCACCCCCCCTCCGTACATTGTCAGTAGACCCCCACTCCATACGCAAGCGTATGCGTTTTGGTTACCTCCCGTCCCCCCTCCATGCGTACGGACTCAATGGATGGCCCCCAGTTCGGAGGCAGTCGCGCTCCAGAATCAATAGAGGGCAGAGCAGCGACGCTCACAACAACGAGCGGAGATCAGGGTGACTAAAGACCTGGGAGCAGCAAGGCGGCACGGAGAGGACCACCGTTGGTGCATCTTGCCGCTCGTCTCTGGGGGTCAACCCAGAAGCCCTTCTTGGTGTGCCCCCCGTGATCGTGTGCCAGCACTTAACATGCCCTCCAAGTGCTGCAGCTCGCCTGGCACAAGAAAGCGATGGTGACATCCCCAACTGAGGAGCAAAGAGTCACCTCTGTTAGAGTACATACGCGTGAGTGTGCCCATGTTTGCACCGGACCCGGACCTCCCCTTAGGTCGACTCAGTATGAAATGAGTACCTGGTGCGGTGTTTAAACATCAGCACTGGGGAGACAAAGGCGGCCGGTTGAGGTGCTCGATAATCACCCCTCCACTGCGCTCGTGTGCTGTGCCGACATTCACAGATGTTGGCTAACAGCACCTGCCCCAACAGTCATTTGAAGGCTATACGGGAGTGTTGGTCTTTTGTGTGAGTGTGCGAGTGTATTTAATACACGTGCGAGCACGCCTGTGTATTTGCATGTGTGTGTGTGTTTGTGCTCGTGAGTGAGATCATCCATACACGCCTTAGCGAAAGGGGATATAGTCAGTGTCTGCTACAATAACAGGAGGCTTAACATTCAGTTATATTGACAGATAACTCAAAACAGACGACTAAGAGGAAGCTGTGTGTGGCGATGATGATGATGATGCTGCCATATGTGTGCGTGTGCGCCTTGGAGTGTGGGGAGCGGTGGTGTAGCGGTTAGCGCGCTGCTCTACAAGCCTGGCCCACCCGGGTTCGTATTCCCGCTCACGGCCAACACCAGTGACGATTATCTGAACCGGTCCAGGGCTTCATCCCCTAGGTTGACTCAGCCTCAAATGAGTATCTGGGGCGAACGTGTAAACATTGCCACGAGGGAGACAAAGGCGGCCGGGCGTGGTGTTCATAGGTGCTGCTCGCCTACAGCACCAGCCGTTACAGGCTATACGGGATATTTTTGTCTTTTGCCTTTGTGCGAGAGCTGCAACTGAGCACATCTGTGTATGAGCAATGTGAGCATGTTGCATTGCTGTGTGCTTTACGCAAGCGGACTTGTTTGTCCTTGGGTCGACTGTGTGCGTCTGTGTGCGACGGAGCGGCAGCGATCGTTCGTGCGCACGTGTGAAATCTGTCTCGTAGGCGCGTGCGTTTGCCCAGGCAAAAAGTTCCGGTCTGCATGTGCACGGCGCGCGATGATGCAGAGACTCGCGCGCAACGCTACGAACCCCGGCGACCGAGTTCGATTCCCGATCACGGCCACCAACACCAGTGACGGTTATCTGAACCGGTTCTGGGCTTCCCCTAGGTCGACTCAGCCTCAAGCGAGTACCCGCTGCAGTGTGTAAACATCGCCACTGGGGAGACGAAGGCGGCCGGGCGTGGTGCTGGCCACCCACCCCCTCGCGTGCTGTGCCGGCCTTCATAGGTGCTCGCTAACAGCACTTGCCCCAACAGTCTGTTGTAAGCCTCTACGGGGGCTTGTGTTCACTCGCGACTTTCATCAACATCGAAATCCGCCTCTCCCCGACCTGTTTTCAAGCTGCGCGTTGTCCAAGATGACGCACGTGGAGTGTAACACATCGGAGCTCTTTCGATTTAAAGCTTTCGTGACTGCAGGGATTCATCTTCTTTCGGTGAAGTCACGTAGAAGGGAAATAATAAAATAATAAAAATTAAACATAATACGCATTCCACAAGTAGTGACTAATCCTATATCTGCATTTCCTATAAACATGCTAAATTCCTCTTGATATGCAAATTATTTTGTCAAGGCGCTCTTCCCCTTCCAACCCAGCTTAAATATACGCTGCCAAGTCTGGTGGTGCTCATTCAGACGCTGTCTTTCCGACAGACCTGTTCTTCACCTGAGGACGGCTGCTTGCGTTGTGGCCGAAACGTCGTGAGAATTTTTTTATTATGTTTTATTTTTATTTTTTTATTATTTCCCTTCTACGTGACTTTACCGAAAGAACCAAGAAGACATCGGAGCTCCTTTAGTTTCCGAACGAGGCCACGAACACCCCCCCCCCCGTCCAACAGCAGCAAGCAAAGCGCCACAACCCCAAAGGCACGCGGGAGACATCTCGACAGAGGCGGTTCTTCACCTGCGGGTGCACGGCCACCTCCTCGGGGTGCGAGACGCCCTTCCGTGGGGTCGCGAGAGGTGCAGGATTTGTGTTCTTCTTGTTTGTTTTAGAAGGTAAATCATCGAAATGGAAATGAAACACGGGCACTTCAGTACAACTACTTTGTTTCATCAAACCCCTGTGTGTATTTATTGACATTGTACATTTTCATGACTTCTAGATTTGAAGCTTTCGTGACTGCAAGGAATCATACTCTTCGGTTTTTTCGGTAAAGTCACGTAGGTTAAAAAATTCATAATAAAATGAATAATAAAAATGCAATATATTATTTTTTATTTTATTATTATTTTTTTCCCTACGTGACTTTACCAAAAAAAACCGTCAACCCCTTATCGGTGCCCATCTTGTTACAGACCAATTCAGACATCAGTGGTCATCCCCGTGCCCTTATGAATCTCGACGCTCATACTACAAAGCCCGCATTGAAACGGCTGTGGCTGTACGCCGCATGGACCCGCAAAACTCAATTTGCCTGTACAAGAATACGGGGTGTAACCCGTGTGGGTTGACAGCTTTGCGTTTGTTGTTTTACTAGCGATTGTGAAGCGAATGAGTGAATCACACCTTTAGCACAGCGCACGTTCGGAATCACTGATATATTATTTTGTTGTTTTATTTCATTTTTCTACCTCCGTGACTTTACCGAAAGAACGGACGAGTAGGAATCACAGGTCTACATCGACAGCAGCAACCGCGACAGCCTTGCCGCTTGGAATATTCACGATCTGTCGGTGTCTTGCCTCACGGCAGATGTGGAGCGTACGGTCACAGGAAGTTCCTGTTTTTTGATGCTAATGTTGGTCACGTGACCAGGAAGTGACGATGTTAGATTTTCACTGTACCACGCGGGCGTCAGCCATTACACAGATAAGTCAAGATGGCGGCACGCATCGCATCTCAGTGAGACCACAGCCGCACTTGTCCATTGTGGGAGCTTAAGAAGCATTATCTGTAAGTTGTTTATATTCCTATAATATTGGAAATGCTGTTGTAATGTTGGAATGACCGTTATAGCAATGTAAATGCCTTTATGGTGCCGTTAAGTTGTTGTAGTAAATACGAGGCCTAGTTAGTAACGAAGCCTGTGACTTTCCTTATTGTGGATGTTACTTGTGATTTAGTAGGTCGAGTCAGACTTGTGCCTATGTTGCGATCCTGAGAGTGATGACGAAGTATCTCATCCACAGTTTAGTGTTAAGTGTAATGCTGTACATTTGGGGTGCAGTGGGATGAATACACTATGTGCCTGTATGCAACGCACCAGCTTGTGCCTTTGTCTAGTTGTTCAGGGGTAATGTGGGGGCCTGGTCCTTCCAGGATCTATTGTTATCTGAGACAATGTTCTGATGCTGTGGTGTTCATTGTGTGGGTGTTTCCGAATTATAACAGATGCTGTATCTGTGTTTTCTCACCAGTTTTACCTGTTACAATCAATAAATGACGATCGGAGTTGGACGGTCATCCTGGCTCCGAGGGTTTATTGAACACATGGTTATCTACTCGACTAGCGGTGCAACGCAGCGCACGGCGAGGCCGAAATAGTCGGCGCCGTTCGCACGTGTGACGACGCTCAAGCGACCGGGGTTTTTGTGGGAGGGTAACGAGGGCTGCGCGTAATACGGAGCCTTGGACTGCTGCCTCCTCCCCAAGACTCCCGATCGCCTCTCCCCGCACAAACGCGCGCGTCACGACACGCGCGCGAGCACGTGCGCTCACTCACTCACGCAACAGGCAACGCGCAGAGCTCCCTCCACCAAAGACAAAGATTCCCTCCCCCGGGTATAGCCTCAATAGACTGTTGGGGCAAGTGCTGCTAGCGAGCAGCACCTATGACGGCCAGGCAACAACACACGAGGGGGTGAGGTGGCCAGCACGACGCCCGGCCGCCTTTGTCTCCCCAGTGGCGCTGTTTACACACCACGCCAGGTACTTTTATTTAAGGCTGAGTCGACCTAGTGGAAGGCCCAGGACCGGTTCAGATAATCGTGAGTGGGAATGGAACTAAGGTGGCCGGATTTGTAGCGCAGCGCGCTAACCGCTACACTAACCACTGCCTCCACCACCACCACCACCGCCCCTTGCAGAACCCCCCAATCCTTTCCCAAAATATTGTGGCAGTTGCCAAGCAACGCAAGCCACTGCATGGCAGCTGTAGCTTGCTTCGTTTTTTTTTAAAGGGGACTTGTTGAATGTATTGTTATTATGATTGTGGCAGCCAAGAAGACCTCTGAGATGAATCTAACACGCCACTGGAAGTCATCGTCTTGCCGATTGGCAAACTGCGGTTTGCTTGCAGTCGGAAAGTGGCGAGTTCAAGACCGAGTTGGGGGTTACACTCGGTCCGTACAGCGTCCCTCTAGGGTTGAGAAAATTCGTAGCATTTTGCGGGAAGTCGACCGTGGATTTTCCCTTTCAAAGGATCGACCCGCCCCTGCCGTGTGAATGTGGAATTTTGACCACGAGCTTAAAAACTCTGAGCAGAGGTTGAGCACTGCTCCACGTATGTTCAAATGGAATACGGCTGAGATGTTTCGTTAAAATCAGTTTTTTGTGTCGCCATGACTGTAACTATTTAACTCTGACTTCCAAGTTTTATTTTTTACTCAAGCACAAAATGTTTTGTGTAAGCTCTCGAATGGTGAAAGGAAATTTTGAGTTTTTACTAGAGCTGGTTTATAAATACTTTTTTTGGTCTAAATACCTGGGGTAAAATGTACAGTCCTAAATCAATCCACAGCTGGGTGAAGTCCTTCCCATGCCACGTCGGTCATGGGGGGTGGTTTGTTCCTGACTCACCACCGCTGGGCAGTACGGGTTGGTGAAGGAGGTGGCCCAGGACCGGTTGAGGTTAGCGCTGGCTGCGATATCGAGCGCTGGTAACCTCGGTTGACAGTGCGGTGCAGCGCTTAACCGCTGCTTACAAATACGGGGAGAGAAATTAAGAGAACGTTAGAAAAATAAGGGTTCAGGCACGAAAGGAAATTTGAAAGAAGAAAATCAAAACCTCTGAGAAAGGAAATGAGCGAAACGTTCCGAGCAGGACCCTCCTGGATAATACAAAAATACACATTTAGACTCGGCAAGACTTTCATGGATAAATCATTTTTAAAAAGTACTGTGCACAGAGTTTGCCTAAACAATATAAAAGGTATAGTTTAATTTGAAATCTATTAAGAATTAAATTATTCCTGGAGTGTTTGTACGAAGTTTATAACGTGCTATCTTGGTGAATTTTGGGCAATACATTGTAAAAATGTAAGAGTGTGTTCCACCACCAAAGAAACGATCTATGTCCATCACCCTGTGAAACTCTTGTCCCGATAAGCCAGCTGATGGAAATTCCACATTCCTGTAGCAGAAGCCAGTGACTGCACAGAAATGTTAACTTCCCGACAAAGTAGTGCTCAAATTATCGGCCACCAAATGCTAACAACAAATAAAACAGACTGGGGCGATCATCATCTCCAGGACTTGAACTCACAACCTTCAGATCGCGCGTCACACACTCCGAACCACTGCACCACGCGCCTTGCAGGATTGAAATCAATTCTGTCAGCGCTCAGAATGTTGGAAAGACTCATCGTAAACTGTAATCTCTGTGTGATCCACCAACCCCCCCCCCCCGTCCTCGGTACAAAGCGCTGGACTGGAAACGTGCGTTGTCACCACACCTGACCTGCTCCCAGGCTTTTGTTTGCAGCCGATACATCTGACAGGTCTATTGGCGTGTGCCAACATTCCCAGTGAGGCAGAGCTCTAGAGGGGCAGACACGCACACGGCAACAGATTAGAGTCGCTGTTCGATTTCCATCCCCGGCGTTGGCATCGCCCCCCGCGAAGGGCAGAACGTGAGAGAGAGGGGGGGGCTGTGTGTAAAACGATACAAATCAAAGTGGAGAACGGAGCGAGTCGAGGTGCGTGTTGGAGTGTGATGGATCGCGTTCAGGCAGTTTCTGGCAACCGGTGGGGGGGGGGGTGGAATTCTTCTTGTTGGTGGCGAGAGATAGTAAATGATGATAATGATGTTGATTTTGTTGATGATAAAGAAGTCATTGTTTATCGCTGGCTGATGTTGATGATGTTGTGATATAATAATGTCATGATTATCGTATGATGATGACACAGGGAATTCGTCGTTCATCAGTGACTGGCGATGATGAAGATGATGCAAGATATCTGAATAAATATCATTGATGATAATGATGATGATGGCAATGCAAGGATGATATTATCAGTGATTGATGATGTTGACACAAGATGTCCTAATTCACAGTGATCGATGATGATTTGATAGTTATGTATATGCAGATGTCTTGTGACCCCAAACTTGTTGACCCCTAACATTTGTTTTCATTTGCATATACATTTCTGTTTAAAATAAACCTTACTTAAAATAACATTCAGTTTTCGAGAATTATATGGGGGTCCTAAGACATATGGACTACCCACTTTTGTTTTAAAGAAACCTTACTTTTAAAGATATCAAGTTTTAGATAATTAAATGGAGGTTACAAGACATTTCGACCACCCTGTATTAAAATAATGAAACCATGATTATGATGCTTATAATGTCATTAATTCGCAGTCGATGATGATGATGCTGATAGGGTAATGACACAATGATAATGATGTTAAACAACGTCACTTAAACTCGCACACATCACACAATCCACTGCATTCACACAGACTACCTCATCGGCACGCTGATCTCGTGAAACGTCCCCCCCACCTCCCCACGTCACGTTATTCTCCAGTTGTCAGACAGAGGCAGAGGTCGCAACCGGGTACCCGATACCCGTACCCTACCCGATACCCGGCTACCCGTACCCGGCCAGGTACGGGTACCCGTTTGCGACCCTGGTGCCGCCGGGTACGGGTAGGCCGTGAGTCACTGGTGAGTCACCGTTTGTCACTCATTTCGGGTAGGGTACGGGTACGGGTAGGGAACGGGTACCCGTACCCGGCTGGGTACCCGTACCCGGCGGGGTACGGGTACGGTTAAGGAATCAAAACCCGTTTGCGACCTCTGGACAGAGGTCACACAGGAACCAACCAACCAAACGAGCGAGCCAGCCGACCATTTTCTCATCCCCATATGCAATTCAATCATCCCAGACGTGGCAACCAGGTGCGCGGATTGTTTAATTTGGGAGAATCCAACCGAACGCTGGGGGTGGCTGGGCGTCTGTGTTGGTGTGGGCAGAATGGGGGGTGGGGGTCGGTGGGTGGGTGGGTGGTGTGGTAGTGGTGAGCTAGGAATGTGCTCTGAAACACTAAACCATCTCTGCTGCTGCTGCTGCACACCTGTTACTGGGAATGCGTTCAAAAAAAAGGAGGCTGTTAAAACGTTGCCGGATCGCTCACACGTACGCCCGTGGCCACACTGTGCGGACAGAGCTTGCTGCGGTGTGCGGGCACGTGACAAACAACGCGTGAGTTCCACGTTGTGATCCACAGGACCTGGGGCATCCACACATTTCACAGAGGTCCAAATTGACTGGTGTGGCGGGAGGCCCTGCAAACAAAAGGGTTAATGGAACATATTTTGTGTGTTGAGTTTGTTGTCATTCCCCCGAACCTCCGATTAGCACGCTTGGCCACGTACGGTGCGAAAGAAGTTCAACGTAAGTACGTACATTGCGGAGGGCGGCACGTTTTAAAAGTGGACTTTGAAGATCCTGTGGAATCATTAGCAATAATTGACCCCTGCGTGCTGCTTGCAATTGCTACGGTGTGCTGGAATTGATAAGTCAATAAAACGTGAGGTTAATAAATCGACAACATGCGGCCCTATGTCAATCCGCTGGTTAATGAAGGCCTCCCCATGCAGCGTCGGTCCTGAATGTTGCTTGGTCATGCTTCACCGTAATAGTCAGCGTGGGTTAGCAACGGGTGGTGGCCTCGGACTGGTGCGGATACCACTCTATATAAAAAAAACTATAAATCTTCTTGGTTCTTTCGGTAAAGTCACGTAGAAGGGAAATAATAAAGTAATAAAAATAAAGCATAATATAATAATATAATATTTTATTATGTTTTATTTATGTTATTGTATTATATAATAAAATAATATTATATTATAAAATAATATGCTAACTTTTTTATATTAAAATAATATAAATAATAGAATAATATTTTATTTTATTAAGCGTTAGTTTTATTATTTTTATTATTTTATTATTTCCCTTCTACGTGACTTTACCGAAAGAACCAAGAAGATGAATCCCTGCAGTCACGAAAGCTTTAAATCGAAAAAAACTATAAACTATTTTTATTCTACGAGAGAAGGCCCGCTGAGCTCTATAGGCAAGGCTCAGTGGGCCTTGCCTGGTAAAATGAAAAAAGTTTAGTTCAGTTTAGATGTCGTGGAATAGTTCGCAGTACCCGCAATTAATATCTACACACGCAACCTGTTGATCGAATGCGGTTGTACCCATTCAAACTGCCGGGTGGATAGAGGCCTGGAGATTTAGAAGGTTGCACCATTGTTACAACTACCGCACCAGGAGATCAAACTGGCGACCTGTGGATTGCAAGTCAACTGTGCTGTCCATAGGCGGCCCTTAGCAATTTTTGGAAATTCCACATTCATATGGCGGTGGCCAGCCTAACCATAGGACGACTGCTTTTTTTTAAATAATATTCGCAAAGTGGTGCTCATTTATCAGACGGATGATGGCGGTGTGAGTTGACCCTCGACCGTGCTTTGAATGGGGAACCTTCCGACTGTGCGTCAAGCACTCTTATACGTACATTGCTACTCAGCTGGACACAGTTATAGTAATTATCATCATCATCATCATCACGACGTTGTCTTTGATCTACCCTGGAAAGCCTAATGAGACTCAAGACTATGTTTCATTAGGGTTCTGCTTTAGATGTTTGTAATTCGTTGCTTTGAATGTAGGGGTTGATGATCACACGGAGATAATCACGTGGATGAGGCTCCTAGTTTCAGGGTAAAAAAATTATTGCGGGCTTCTTTTTAACTCCTTGTAGGAGTGACATTTTCACCTGCGTGATGGTTGGCATGCTGGCTTTGCCGTAAAGAGGTCAGCGGGTCGATTCTATCACTCGGCGCGGCAGTTGAAACGACTAGGCAAGTTTATCAAATTTCCACTACGCCACCTTTGTTCACCCAGCAGAGGTATAATTGGATTCGCCACTGTCACTATTAACTAAGACTAAAAATCTAACAATTTTTATTTTATTTTACCAGGTAAGGCCCTCTGAGCTATGTAGCTGTTTTTTAAAAAGTGATCTGGCCACAAATGATAGCTCAACGAAGTGGCTAATCACGTAGAAATGTATAGCAGACAATTAGTCAAAGCACACGTTGATACTAAATGTGGAGGGAAAAAACAGAAACTCTCCGTAGAAAAACCCACGCGACCAAGGGGAGCACACGCAAACGCCAAATATACAAGCAGGCGTCAGAGTCGGGATGAAACCCACGACCTCCTTGCACGCCATGGCGATTTAGCTAACATCTCGCCAGCGCGACCCGTCGATAGACATCTGGTCAGCGTGAAAAAAGTAGGCCAAAATAGCCTCCGGATGGGGCTCTCGTAGGGTTCCCTCTAATTGAAGGCCTTGCACCGGCCGTGGCGTGAGTGGGCAAGCACACAGAGCGCCGCATCTTTTACCATTTAGGGCTCCAGTTTGAGCGTGGAGACGCTCTGAATTGTGCTAACACAGCTAAGCAGTTCTTTTTCAGCAGACGAGAGAAAGCCACCGCCTTTGCCTCCCCCCATCCCCCCCGTTATATTTGAGAGCAAGAATGCTATTGTGGTCACATGGCATTTGCTCCCCCCCCCCGCCTCCCCCCTAAGGGCCAAGGCAGCGATCACTTGAGCCGCACTTCAGGCTCCGGCTGCAATAAAGAGCTTCCTGAAATACAACAGCTGGCTCCATCCACCAGACACATTTCCAGCGGGGAGTGCGACGGGGTGGTTGGAGAGGTGAAGCAAAGGTCACCCCGTATTTTTTTGGAGCCCGGAATTGTGGAGAAGGGGGTTAGGAGGAGGATGGGCAAGAGGAGGAGGAGGGGCAAAAGGAGACTGGGGTCGGGGTTGGAGGTTAGAGCAGCGGGGGGAGGGATTGGGGATAGTTTGACCTATATGGCGTAGGTCACGGTGAGGTCACGCCAGAGGTCGCGAAGGAGATGGGGGCATCTGACAATATGAGTGGCTAATGGGCGCAATTAAAAACCACACAGCACCCATGTGAAAATCTGCGGTGCTTTAGTTGTTATTTGTATGTTATAGTACAAAGCCCCAGCCATGGGGATGTGGAGTTTCCACCACTAAATCGTCGTCTTGCATTCGAGATACGCGCCACTGCATGGCTAAATGGAAAATGTCGACACGCCGACTTTGTTGACGCATTACTCAGTCATTAATTTCCTGTCGATTATAATGTTCTTCACAATAATGTTGCGTGGCTAATGAAGAGCAACTATTACGCAATGAACCTCCGATTATCATGGTTGGCAAAAGAAGTTCAACATTCATACATGGCCATTAAATTGCTTTATCTGAGAATTTGTGAACTGTATGGAGGCCAAATTATGTGGTCCATGGTTTGGTCTTTGTAGCCACTGTGACAGGCACGGAGGGAGTCTCCGATTCTCCACTTGTGCATCAGGTGTCCGCATCTTTGGTGATTCGAGCTGATCCGGTCAAAGTGCTTCCCATTATTTCCATGGAAGATGGAAGCCGGGTGTTTTGGAGGTGGTGGGGGTCGCTGATAAGGTGTTTGTTACTTTAATATTGTTGATGTATGTATGTTGAACTTCTTTCGCACTGCACATAGCAAAGCGTGTGGTGGAATGACAACAAACTACACACAAAAAGCGTTCCACCATGCTGCCATGCTGTAATGGTTATCACGCTGCGCTCGCAGTGCAGAGCACGATGGTTCATATCCCGTCATGGCAGCGGAAACAATGGTGCTATTTTCTTAGATTCCCCTGCCTCTGCCTACAGAGCAGCATACATGGACACCACACAGCCGATCGGAAAGTCTTTTTGTGGTGGAGTATGGTGTGGATACTCCCACCTCTTCCAAGACATCTGACCGGCACGACAGAGTAGGTCAGATACCGTCTAAATGTGGCTGTCTAGAACTCTCTCTCGTGAGGGCGCTTCCCCGAGTTGTAGTGTGAGCAAGATATTGCACGAGCTGCACCTTTGACTTTTCTCATGTGTGTTTATGTTATCGAAGAAAGCCTCCTTGGGTCTTGAGAGGTTTTTTTTAGAGGAGACAGGAAAGTGCTGCCTCAGATGCTTTACCACATCTGCTTACTGAGCATTTCAGAGTGTACCGAAAGAGACGTCAAGGGGATACAGCTCAAAGGTTCATACAGTTAAGCGAGAGACCTACTCTCTATGCTGCCGCATACTGGCCAATTCGTAGCCGCCATGCAAGGTTGGGAGGCCCGAAACGAACAATAATTATATCTGTGTAATCCTCTAACCCCACCTCCAGAGCGATGGATCGCAAGCTCACACCACCACCACCACCACGCCCCACAAACAATCACTTCTCAGGCTGAGAGCAGCCTTCCAGGCAAACATAACAAACTCATCTCCAGTTTCCACTTCAGCCTGACATCACTTGCCCCCCGGTGTACAGAACATACCCAGCACCACCACCACCACCATACTCATCGTCATCTCTTCCATTACTTTTATCAGTAAAAAGGTGAAAAGGTGACAGTGACACCCTGCACGTGTTCGCTCACGACACAGCAGTGTGGCGAGAGGGCCTCTGCTATTTTTTGTTTCAACCAGGTAACGCCCCACTGAGCTATGTAGCTCTTTTTGTAGAAGCGACTTGGCTATCACGAATGATTGCTCAACGAAGTGGCTTATCACGACGTGGAAATGTATAGCAGGAGCCAAACACTCTGAATGCGTGTTTCTGAATGTGAAGGGAAAAACCGGAGGACCCGGGGGAAAAATCCACGCAACCACAGGGAGAGACAGAACTTGCAGACTCCAAATATACAGGCATTGTCAGTATAGGCCTCGGCAAGGTAAGGTAATTGTACCTTTTTTACCGGGTAAAAGGGTAAAGGTAAAAGGTAAAGGTGTCGACATGCCAAGAGGTAAGGGTAAAGGGTAGGGGTAAAAGGTAGGCTCGTTGCTTTTTACCTTTTACCTTACCTGCTAAAGGGTAAAAGGTAGGGTAGAGTGATTGTATTGTGGTAAGGTAACAGGTAGGGTAAAGGTAGGCTCGTTGTTTTTACACTTTTACCTTACCTTGCCGAGGCCTAATTGTCAGGGCCGGGATCGAACCCAAGGCCTCCTGTATACCAGGCGAAGTAGTTAACACCTTGCCATCGAGTTAGCTTTGGACAGTATTCTGGGCCTACTCTTGTACGCTGGCCAGAGATCTTAGAAGAGTTGGGAGTTACCCACACTTCACCCCACCACATGCAAACTTCCCATCGACTAATTGTGGCGGTACTCATTGACACCGATGGGTGGACAGAGTCGTGGGGGATTGAACGGGCGATTGAATGGAACCGGGGCGACCTCTGGTAATAGGCGGTACGAATATTTAGCAACAGAAATTTTACCACAAATTCAGTATACAACATAGGCAAAAATACGACGAAAATTAAGTACAAAGGCAATGATGAAAAAAAAAAAATTCCAGATTTTTCGTGCATTGCATCCAGTTCATGGTTAGAAAGCCGTTTGAGGCATAAAGGGTTGGTGTTTTTTTTTACGTACGAGAGGTGTCGTATTGTTCTGGGCTCGTGAAGTGTCATGACTTTGATGAGAACATTCTCCAATTCGAGTTGCTAACTCTCAGCACGTGACTTCGGAATGTCGTGGTGCGTCTTAGGTTTGCGTGGGTTTAAATTCTGTATATAAAAAAGCCATATAAAACCGATGTTATTTCTTAACATAAAGTTAAAGAATGAATGTTAAATGGGGTATGTTTCGCTGTGTCGCGGGGGGCCACAGTGGCGAGATGTTAACTACCTCGCCTGGTATACAGGAGGTCGTGAGTTCGATCGCAACCCTGACGCCCACTGTATATTTGAAGTGTGCATGGCTCTCTCCCCATGGTCGCGTGGATTTTTTCTCCGGGGCCTCCGGTTTTCCCCTCCACATTTAGAAACATGTGTTTATAGCGTATTCGGTTGCTATAAATGTCCACGTGATAAGCCACTTTGTTGAACTATCATTTGTGATAGCCAGGTCGCTTGTGAAAAAGAGCTATACAACGCTTCTTGGTTGTTTCGGTAAAGTCACGTAGAAGGGAAATTATAAAATAATAAAAATTTAACGTAATAATGTATTTTATTATGGGTTTTTTTCCCTTCTACGTGACTTTACCGAAAGAACCAAGAAGATTAATCCCTGCAGTCACGAAAGCTTTAAATCGAAAAAACACTTTATAACTCTTAGCTGGTAAAAAAATATATAGTTTAGTTTTAGTGTATCGACAAATGTAAGATAGCAAGTTAGCTTTTGGTGACCCAGATCCCTCTTACTAAAGAGACTCATCCTGGTCTCTTGTGTTCTCACCTGGTTAAACTAAATCAAGTTGAAACCTGAGCCTATTGTGTGGAATTCACAGCCCTCCGTGGATTCACCACTGGAAATAGGCCTCCCCGTGCCGTGAGTCTTGGAGGGTTGTATGTATGTAGAACTTCTTTCGCACCGTACGTAGCTAACCATGCTAATCGGAGGTGTGGGGGTAAGGACAACAAACTAAACACAAAAACAAGAGGTGAATTTTCAATCGAGATTTAAAAGTGCCTAGCTCCCGTGGCTCCCTAATATCGGACAGAAGAGCATTCCAGACGGCCGCAGAAGTGCATCTTCACCGCTCTGTCGAGTACGGGTTGGTGACTGGAATTACCGTAGGCCACTCGTCACTGACGTTTGCCGTGCAAAGGGAATCCAGCTCAGGTCCGCTGGGTTCAAAGCGCAGCACGCTAACAACTGCTACCCCACACTGTATAAAATGTAATAAACTATAATATATATTTCGATTTAAAGCTTTCGTGACTGCAGGGATTCATCTTCTTGGTTCTTTCGGTAAAGTCACGTAGAAGGGAAATAATAAAATAATAAAAAATAAAGCATCATAAAATAAAAAGTTTATATATAAACTATAATGTTTCGAAGAAAGCAATGGTCCTTCTTCAGAGCAGTGAGAGAACACCAACTTATGATAATTTGGTTGAACTTTTAAGTGCGGTGCCTTCGTAACATTAGGAATTTTAGGCGAGGTTGCAGGAATATTTGGGATGACGTGCAAATGGGTTGACGCTACCAGAAACATGTTACGAGTAATCGGGGTAAAACATTGAAGCATCGATTCATCCATTTCTTTCGATCCATCCCTAAGTTCATGATCATCCATCCTATTGTGTGTATGGGAGGAATCAATGGGTTTTTTTTCGATTGGTATTTGTTGTATGTAATGGGTTCCTGTCACGCTCGCAGCCACTACTATTTCATGTTGCGATCAAGCAGGGCAATGTTGAATTGTATTGCGAGCCTGAATCCCCGGTGTGAGAGTGAATCATTCCACCCACCCCCTCTGAATAACGAATATGCCCTTACACAGACACACGAACCTACTGTTGGAGTTACATATGTATTTATCAAATACACCCCGACAGAAATGCATTGTTCAGAGGTGCCCGGATAGCATCAGTGGTGAACAAGCGCACGTAAGAAACAAACACAAATCAACACGTTCGTCATTAACACTGCGGCTTTAAAAGGAAAACAAAATATTTTGGGCAATCTCCCTTCTTCATTAATGTGCTGTGAACGAGGACCATTGCCCGAAACGTCACATATTACGTCTTTCCTTCTAGGCCCGGCCACATGGTGTTATTGACCAACGTGTTTTTACTTCAGATAACATCACTGACTTTTCTTGTTGTTGTTGTTGTCTATTGTTATCTTGTTATTTGTTGTTACCAGTGTTACCAGGTGCTGACACAAATGCGAGGTGGTAAACACCAGAGGTGGGACAAAGTCATTGTTATGCAAGTCCAAGTCGAGTCGCAAGTCATCAAATTCATGACTCGAGTCTGACTCGAGTCCAAGTCACATGACTCGAGTCCACATCTCATAGGTGGGACAAAGTCATTGTTATGCAAGTCCAAGTCGAGTCGCAAGTCATCAAATTCATGACTCGAGTCTGACTCGAGTCCAAGTCACATGACTCGAGTCCACACCTCTGGTAAACACTTGTGGTGAGCTCACCTACCATCACCAGACTCTCTCAACAACGAAGCTCTAAACATACAAAAAAAGGACAGAGACGAAGATCCCCCGTGTAACCTTAACAGACTTTTGGGGCAAGTGCTGTTAGCGAGTAGCACCTATGAAGGCCGGCACAGCACACGAGGGGGGTGGGTGGCCAACACCACCCACGGACGCCTTTGTCTCCCCAAATAGCGATGTTTACACACCGCACCAGTTACTCATTTGAGGCTGAGTCGACCTAGGGGAGGATGCCCAGGACGGGTTCAGAGCGGGAATCGAACTCAGGCCTCCTGGGGTTCACAGCGCAGCGCGCTAACCGCTGCACCACCGCTCTCAACGTACATGCACCGCCGCCCCAATCACCGCCACCACCCACAATTATCTCCCCTTAACAATTTGTGATCAATTATGACCCTCGGCCGGATGTAAGCTATCTCTTGCCTAAGCCCTATGGGGTTGGGATAGAAGGAGTGGGGGCGGGGGGGGCTTATTTAAAGGACATTGCCTTAGCACGGGGCAGGGTTTGGTTTTTTGCCACAACCATTAATTCCAAACAGATGGCTGTGTTGTGTGAATCAGTTGCTGTTTGCATGGACGGCGCACATCAACACTCAACGCCTTCTTAAGATCCCTTCTCACAATGCCACAACGTGAAGTTAACCGCGGTGTGTTCTCGTTTCAATTATATTAATGCCCAATCACAAATAACTCCAGCTACAGAAATGTTGCTGTGCCTTTGTTTACACCTGACGAAGGAAGCTTGTGTTGCCTCCGAAACGTCGTGATTTATTATTTTATTTCGATTATTATTTCTATTATTTTTATTATTATTTTTTTTACCTACGTGACTTTACCGAAAAAAAAACTAAGAGTATGGATCCTTGCAGTCATGAAAGCTTCAAATCTAGAATTAAGGCTGAAAGAGTTTGTGCATTGATTTATGCACTTATGTGTTTAAAGCAGGTCTAACTTGTGTAAAATATCATTTAGCATGAACAAAATGTGCATCATAAGGTAGCGTATTTTTTAGGGACTCACCCCAATAGCCAAATCTGGAAAACTTGTCAAAGAATACCATGTGAACCAATACGGTTTGCCCGTATTCTTGTCAGGAAAATTTACTTTTTAGGTCCATACGGGCGTACAGCCGTTTCAATGCGGGTAAACAAAATATGTTTTTGTCTATTTGTGTTTCTCCCTTGTGATGGGAGGATGAACTTTGAGAAGTATAAGGGGCACGGGGTGACCAATAATGTCTGAATTGGTCTGTAATAAGGTAGGGAGGGCACTGATAAGGGGTTGACAGGTATGTCAAAGTGTTGGCAAAATTATGCACAAATAAACCCTACCCATTGTGAATTACATCGACTGGCCTTTTGGATCATTGTGATAAGGACCACTGAAGCCACGTGTGTGACTCGCTGATGATGAGTAACTTGCGAAACCCATTCTCGCCTACAATTCCCTTGCCCAGGGAGGCACGAGGAACCGGGCAGGAAACTGAGAGAGGCAGGCCTGGTCTCTGGGGGCAACTAGGCCTCAACTTCGTTGATACTTAAAATATCGCTGTCACGCCACGTTTGCCTCCTCTCCTGATGATTTTGTCAAAATCATCATTATCATCACTCCATAATTAATATAAAAAAGTGAGTATACCTTTGCATGAAGCCACCAGCAGTCATTTTAAAGAGTAGACTGGCTCCCGCCTTGGGAATGTGGAATTCCAACACTGGTTCAGAGTCTCCAACAGAGACGAATGAGCCAATCTCATTGCTCACTTGAGCAGCAGGGAGATATTTTTTCGTGATTTCTATGGCAAACTGAAATATCGGGAAGGATTTCTTCAATGAGACTTTCACCCTGTCCACTTAGCAGCTCAACAGTGACACTGGACTGAGTAAATCAGTAAGGAAACTCGTGCGTAACATCATGGCACTAATGCTTTGCCTTTGTCAGAACATTGAGCCCACCACTGCTGAGATGCTGGGTTCAAATCCCAGATGCACACTTGAATTAAAGCCAAGTTTTCATGTTCAGTGAATTCATTTCTCAGCCAGGTTACCCATGACAACGTAACAAAAAAAAGAATCCAACACGTAAACGTAAATATTTTGTGTAACCATATAAATAAATGAGAAACAAATGCACTGCCATATCGTGCATCGAGTTTCACATGATGCATGCCTTGGAAAACACCGTGTTAATCTACAGTCAACGCTTATATTATCCTTTCATGAATATCAGAAGACCGCCAGCGCAGATGTGGAGTGCCCCCTGCTATATGCTGCCTGAGTTTGATTCGCAGCTACAGCAACAAATGTTATCGCTGGAAGTAAATAAATAGAAAAAAAGCTCTACAAATTCGTCAATAATCGTGTGGCCTTCAAACTAAAACTATAAATGGCCCTCCATCGCACAAAATCAGTGGAGACTGCTCTCTAAACCACCGTTCCTGTTACGTTCTCTCCCGACCTCCACCCCCGAACCAACCTCTACTGACCAGTATGGTGAAGTATAGTCCAAATACCCATCACCGATATGGCGCGGCAGGGCCTTCATCCAGCAATTGAATAAAAAGAGGCCTGTAAATTATTATTATTATTATAATGAATGAGATGCTTTACAAAAATGTTTTGACTATGATGGCAATGATGATGCTGTCTACGTGTATGAATAAACATGAACGTACACACGCAAATTCTGCCTTTCCTAAACTTAGCCAGTCAACATTTTTTTATTTGTTTATGATGCATTTAGTTCGCGTGCGTACTTGCTCTGGTTGCAGTACAGCGTTGGACTCTTGACTCTATCTGTGCAGAGCTTTAAGCATTATCCCCTCATGTGCGTTGGCCTTCTCTGGCTACTCTGGCTCACTCCCACACGTGTCCAAACATCACGTGAACCTCCTGAAAAAGTGTCGTAAGACTCAATGAGGCTTTCCTGAGGTATATAAGAAATACATAATAATTGTTCTTATCAAACATTGAATACATTAGACCATACAACATATAACGACGCAATGCCCGATGCACAAATACGAAGGGAGGAGACATCACAGCGATACACTCCGCTGCTCCTGAAGCGGCTATCTGGCTTGAATGTGAAAATGTTGTTCTTACTCTACATCAACATCAGCCATACGAAATGAGAATACGAAATACATTCTCTTTGGTTATTTCGGTAAAGTCACGTAGATGAAAAAAATTATAATAAGAAAATGAAAATAACTACATTTCAAATCTAGAACGAAATACATTGCACAATTGTTACACATGTACATCTGCAACTCTAGAATCCAATCTGCATGCATTTGTCTTTTCAAAATCTCTTTGTCTGTCCGCCTGCGAGTTCACTTATCGGCGTTTATTTGTCCGTCTGCACACGAGTCTGCCTCTTAAATCATTCCCCTCGTTCACTCCCTTTCCTGCCGCCTTTCTTAGCCGCCCCATTCTCTCGGACCCCAGGGCATCGTGAAATAAGGAACAGATGTTGCCACCATGCCAGCCGCATAAGGTGGCCCTGTTCTGGAAACTCCTTGTTTTTTCACACACGTATTTCCTGCTCGCATTTGCCAGGGAACCTGGGCAAGGAAAAGGCAACACGGCTTTAATTTTCTAAAGCGTCCGTCTAAATGCGACCAACTTTCTCGAAGACGTCGCACAGGAGATGGGGGTCTCCTGCCGTGGGTAAATCAGAATCTTTATTTAGCACTGGTGGAATCCGATGATCTATGAAGCTCTTTTTTTCACAGATGTCCAGTAAGGGCGGGTCAGCAAGTTTACAACAGCAAACAATACACAAAAGACGATCGGAGTACAACATTGAGAACAGGGTAAGCAAGTCACTAAATCTAAATAAATACATGTTACTATAACTATATAAGCCCGATGTATCAAGCTTGGGCAAGGCAGCAAAACGCCAACAAATCAGCCCCAGACCACACCAAGATAACTCTACACAGTCGTAGTCCCTCAATAAAATGGCACGTGAACATTGAACTATGGATACACATCTTCTTGGTTCTTTCGGTAAAGTCACGTAGAAGGGAAATAATAAAATAATAAAAAAATTCACGTAATAAAATAATAGTGAGAATTATTTTATTATGTTTTATTTGTATTATTTTATTATTTCCCTTTTACGTGACTTTACCGAAAGAACCAAGATGATGAATCCCTGCAGTCACGAAAGCTTTATATCGAAATTTACGGATACACAGGTAAGGATCGAGGCACTGCGTTGGGAGGTTTGCCACAGAGATGATTGCAGGGCCGCAGGGAAGTACGAACAGACGTTGGAGACGCTGTCGATCACAAGCGGAGGAGACAAGGCCAGCCTTGAGCATTTGCCTTGAACAGGAGGATGGAGTGTCAACAGTGCAGACAGAGCGGACTGCGAAGCATTGTGGATAAATTTAAATTTAAGCAAAGTCCTTTGTGTGTGTCTCCGCATACACGTAATAATAATAATAGTATATCGACCTATTGGCTCATTACCAAGCGGCATATCAAAGCGTTGCTGTGTTGTTTCTTTGTGCGCTGTATCGGATCCTATAGTTTATATGGAGTCCTCTTGCCAATAACGTCTGGTATTTGCCTAACAAGCCCAATGCTGCTGATGATACCCTGAGGGTTAAACTCCGTCCTGAGTTAGCTTGCTTAAACAAATAGAGCTCAATTCATCTCCTATGTGAGAATAGAAACCATTTGTATGCATGTATGTTGAACTTCTTTTGCACCGTACGTAGCCAACGGCGCTCATCGGAGTTGGGGAAGGACAACAAACTTAACACAAAAAGCAGTTCTAAAGAAACGAGTGTTCAATCGAGATTTAAAAGTGCATAGCTCCAGTGGCTTCCGAAGATCGCAAGGAAGAGCGTTCCAGACGGCCACAGAAGCGCATCTGAACGAACGTAATGCTGTAACAGTCTTTGTTCGATGGCTGAGCCAGAAGCCGCTGCGAGGATGACCGGCGTTAACGTGACGGTTCATTTGTGGCATAACAACCAAAAGTATGAACACAACAGTGGGAAGTGAGGGTCGTTCGAGATGGGGGGATGGGTGGTCTGGGACGGGGAGGCCAGGGAAATGGCCGTGTGTCCAAAGGGGTCATTAGAGGATTGCGGAGGGCACAAGCAAACGGGAGAGAGAGACCGGTTCGCACGATCAACATGGGAGCGTGCAGAGGCATTGGGAAGACAATGAAAATCGCTGAGACGAGACAGACGAGTTCGTCATTGAAAAGTGAGACGCTATTTAATTTATTATCAAGGGGCGAAAAAACGTATTGCTGTATTATGGCAAATGGCCTCCGTGGTGCTTCAATGAAAGCTTTTACTCAAACTCAATGCTTTTAGAGCCCACCCAACATGGGGCACATCTCACTTTCACCAATCGCTCCCCCGTGACCCGAGAGGCCATTTGCATGCTGCACGCACGTGGAGGGTTGGTACAAAGTAATGTAACGCTTTCGCTGTGGGTCTCAAGGACACACGCGGTTGGAAAATTCTCACTCGAGTGAGCATCTCACCATCAGTAGCCATGATCTATCCACTGGTGGATTAAGGCCTACCAAAGCTGTCGCCGTCTCTCGCCGTCACACCATGCGACTGTCGCAGAATCAGAATATTTATTTTGACAGGAGGAATCCGATGAGCTGTAAAGCGCTTTTTTCACAGATGTCCAGTCGGTGCGGGTCAGAACGTTACAACAGCAAACGATACAAGGAGTGCAAAGTCGAGGAAAGGTAAACAAATCACTTAAAACAATATATACAAATAAAACTAAATTTATTTATCTTACCAGGTGAAGACCACCGAGGTATTAACTTATTTTTCAGAAGCCACCTGGCCACAAATGATAGCTCAACGAAGTGGCTTATCGCGTTGTAAATGTAGAGCAGCTACATAATCTAGCTCATTTATCTACCTCCAGCACGTCAGCCGATTGTTATCGGTCCGTCTCTGTGTTGGACATCCTCATCTTGCCAGTCTGTCATTAGTCTCCAGCACTGGTCGTCATTCCTTTGAGTAACATGTCCTGCTGAATCTAAAGTGGCACATATATGCAATGTATGATAGTATAAACATACATTCATCAAGTCTTCTATCATGAACAATTCTACGCATGTGTCATGGACGTTAACATCTATTTCAATCGGTGAATAGTTGTCACCTAAACAACGCGTGACATATATGTGTGAGGCCAGCAATGATAAGGAAAGGTAGAGACACAGCGAGCGAGGCAATCGGTGTCTTGATTCTGTCCAAGACGACCGAGGGAATGCGCCAATTGTTTTTTTTCTGGCAAGCACAGAGCAGCTCGGGATGAGGAGAGAAAGAAGAGAATACAAGGATGCAGGAACACGATCTGTGTTGGGTGATAGATGATCAAGGCCTGCATAACTGGTGGCAAACTCCCCATCACAGTCAGTCAGGAACGGGCAAAGGCTGTAGGGAAATGCATGAAGGAATCACGCAACGTGAATCGCTGCCGGAAGGTAGCGATTTGCGCTTAAGACTCATGAATTACGGAGCGAGTGACACATTATAAATGCCACCGATTGGTGGTACCAATAGTATGAACAACAACAATGATAATAATAATGATGCACTTAGAAAGAAACAAAAAACCGCTGACATTCCGCAAGACTCGCCAGCGGAATCCAACCGCGACTTGGCAAAAAAACCAGCGTGAGGGGCTGAGCGTTGTTGTTGCGCCTTTGCAGAAACAGACAGATGAAATAAAGAGGTGCTTTGTGACCACGGCAAGTCTCTGCAACAAAACACACACACACACACACCCACGCAGCTTGCCAGAAACACACACAACAACAACAATCAATGCCCAGACGTTTCTAGCTCCAGCCCTGACTCTGACGAAACCCACAGTTTTAAATTCTCGGTCGTAAGACACACGTGTTCTCTAATCCATGTGATCCTCTGCCTGTCACTCAGTGCAATAACAAGCACGTGTCTATCTCCATGCCTCCTTGTGCACTTACGCGTTGTTATTCCATCTCGTTCCGTCGATGTCCACGTCTATTATGGTTTAACCACAAGTGGGCCGAAACTGTGACCATGAACCCAATATCTCGGTGGTGCCAGCTCAGCGCTGAACGTTTCGATTGCTTTACCAACATCACATACTAATCACTGGGGAGAGTCATCGGCCAAGCAGAGTTCGGGAAATGACGGGCGTTGGGAAACGAGTGGCAGGCTGCTAACCACGCAAAATTATACATGTGTAGTGTCAACGGAGCGGGAGACAGGATTCTTGAGGAGGCACCTTCTTTATTCAACACCTCCCGGTGTTCACAGGTTCGCCCTCGCTCCTCTCAAGTCGTGTCGTCTAGCCTAGACACAACCCTGACCGTGCAGCACCAACGGCGTCGACCGAGACGGCCAACAACTCTCCGGCCGCGCAATGATCCAGTGAAGACGGCAGCCACGAAGGCGGCGAAGACGACGGCGACGACGAGACGAGTCCACTCCCCAGAATCGGCAGCCGGGAGCTCTCGCTCTCCGCTGCTTTTATCCTCCTCGGCGCGCCTTGGATCCGCCCAGGGGCTTCCCGATGAGGTCTTCCATGACCCTTGTCCCAGTTCCTCCGCCCTGCCGGCACACACGCCGTGTGTACGCTCGACGGCGTGTGCACGAACTGTCCACCGCAGTTGCCGCTGCTGGACAGCAGACGGTGCTGTGTCACTACACACGAGTAAAGAAGTCGAGAACACTCCAGGGGCACTGGCTTGACGTGACGGGAGAATGCTTCGAGTAGGAACATGAGACAGCGCCTGCCAACGGGCCTGCCTGTTATCCCCGACAGCAACCGCACCGTGTGCGTTACGACACAATAACTTCACTGTGAGACGGTGTTAAATGCCTTGAGTGCGAAACTGTCCAATTCATTTCTGGAAGCAGGGGGTTTTTACACTTGCCATCTGTTGGACGGCTAGATAGAGTGGATAGCTGAAATGACGGCGAGCTTAATGCTTGCCACCAGGTTCGTCAACGGCATAAGCATGCAGAGGGTAACAATATTTGTTCCTGTTTCATGGCTTAACATTTTGGGCTGCAGTAGCACAGACTAGTCATCCCATTGCACTATGGATGTGGTCATGTGAGATTGATTTCTGGCCATGGCTAACACCAGAGGCGATGTGATATCTGAACCGGTCCTAGGCTTTGCAAGCACTTGTTTTGGGGGAGAGGTGGGCGAAATTAAAATAGCAGCACAAAACTGTGTAGTTCCTGAAGAAGGTTGCGGTAGTTGGAGCGAAACGTCGGACATCGTGTCGAACAAAGTGCATCACAAACCGAAAGAGCAGTACAACCACGGCAATCTGCAAAGAGTTATTTATTTTTATTACCTTGAGTTACATTTAATTTATGTTTACGTGAATTGCTTTGCAGTGGGTCTTGAGATACCATAGAATTTAAAATAATTATCTAAAAATATGTATGAATTATTAAGGTAAAGTCGAGTTATTCATTTAATGTGGAACATTGTACTCCCAGCAACTACTTAATCAATAATGCGGCAGTAAATACCAAATTGCGCTTTCAAACAGGTTAATCAATGGCCAAATCATCCTCAACACACTTGGTCTCATTGTATCTCGAAAGCTAAGCAGGTGTGAGCCTGCCTAGTGCTTGTGAGAATGACCGCTAACAGGGCTTGCCAGGTGTTGTAGGCGTGCGGCTGAGACGGCAGTGTTGAGTGTTACCCCTCATATGCACGGCGGGTTTTCTCCCATGGATTGTCCAGTTTCATCCCCACACAAAGCCAAACACTCATTAACGGAATTGTCCCATCAGAGTTTGGATACTCATTGAGGCTTTCCTGGGAAAATAATTAGAATTAATATTAATCATGTACCTTGCATTCCTATCCGTCTATCATGAGCCCCATGCCAATACTAATGGGATTATATTAGAGTGTGTTCCAATTAACTAAACTAACCACATTTCCAGCTACATTATGCAAAACCTCATTGCTTTGTTTCGCAAAAAAAAATCTATTCACGCACATGGAGAATTGCCAATTAAATGCATCTATATGTCTTAGAGTGTATGATTGAGGCTGCAGGAACTCCCCGCTTAAAATATTTATAAACACTGTCTATAATTATTTGTTTCTTTCGGTTAAGTCACGTCTAAAGATAAAATGATGAATTAAATAATTTAATTTATTATTATTATATTATTTTATCTTTAGACGTGACTTAACCGAAAGAAACAAATAATAATTCCTGCAGTCACGAAAGTTCTAAAATTAAGACTGTCTATAATTCCCTGCTCATTATCATCTACCAGAGCTTGTGTGTGTTCATTTAATGTGTGTGTATAGCAGTTTAATCAATCAGAACATCATTTTGAAAGACAAACAGTATATCCATCCGTCAATGTATCTACACGATCTATCGATCTATCTGGGTGGTGCTGTTGTGGATAGCCACACTGCTAATTAGAGGGTTCGCGAGTTCAAATCCCGGCCAAAGTGTTGAATTGGCTCATCATCATTATCATCCTTCCTCCGAGGTCAATAAAATCGCAACTTCTTTGTCCTACGTAGTAAACGGTGTCGACCCAAAGAAATGTGGAATTTCCACCACTTGCTCAGCTGCGTGGAATTGCACATGCACCAACATCCACAGCTGGATGAAGGCCTCCTTCCCCCAAGGACGTCACCATTCTCCCGTGGTCCCGGGAAGCCACAATCCTTCTCGCACCGGCACACGAGCCGATTTTACCACTCCATGTGTCACTCCGGTGGACCTCCTCTCGAGCGCATTCACACCTTTGGCTGACACTCCCTCATTAGCCTCGACCACCGGCAATCATCCCCACTAGCAACGTGTTCTTGCACCCCTCGGTGGGTGTTACGTTACGGAGCCACTGGTCCCAGCCGCACGATTTCCCCCAGTAACCATCTCGGGAGAACGAAAAACACTTTGACATCGACTGCATGATAACAAGTTTCTCGTTGTCGTCGTTTGTTATTGAGATTCGTGGCTTTCGCGCTGCGAGCCTCGGGCAATTGCACTCAATGGGTGCGGCGTGAGCTGGTGCGCTCATGAGCGGCGCGGGTACATTGTTACGGGGTGGAATTGTGTTTATCGCAGCATTACTCATACCCTTTCAAACCACTCCCCCCCCCCTAGCCTCGCGTTGCGGGCGAGATTTGGTGGCACGGAATAACGTGTGGTTTCCCTTCACGAAATGAGGTCGCTCAGAATTAAATAATTAGAGATGCAACTGCTGTTAAATCATGAACTCGCAACGTTTAACGACGTTGTTACCTTTCGATTTAAAGCTTTCGTGACTGCAGGGATTCATCTTCTTGGTTCTTTCGGTGAAGTCACGTAGAAGGGAAATATTAAAATAATAAAATAAAACATAATAAAATACAATTCTCACGACGTTTCGGCCACAACGCAAGCAGCCGTCCTCAGGTGAAGAACAGGGCTGTCGGAAAGACAACTGTCTTTCCCGAAACGTCGTGAGAATTATTTTATTATGTTTTATTTGTATTATTTTATTATTTCCCTTCTACGTGACTTTACCGAAAGAACCAAGATTTGCAGAATAGTTTTTTTTTTCATTTTTATAATGTGCGATTTTTGTTCGTCTTGCGCATGAATTGCAATTCTAGGAGCGCGGTCACTTTGCGACCCCCCACCCCCCCTTGTGCACGCACAGCCACAGATCCTCGCCTGGATGAGGTCCTCCCCATACCGCGCAGGGCGAGTAGGGGGGGTTATTTGACCATACTTCACCGTGCTGGTCAGTTGGCGAAGATGGGGGAGCAATGGGTTTGCTGCGTTGATCACGGCAATGCAGGCCCGCAGCAGCAGCCTATAGCAGCTGGTATGCATGGTCGTCGACCATCCTAGCCCTATCCAGACGCAACCTCGCTTTCAAAGATCTTGACGAGATTTTCTGGGCGATTTGATCAAAGGCTGTGATGGGGGTTTTTTTTCGATTTCTTTTTGGAACACTTTGTTTTTTTGCTTGGGACTGGATTAGAAGCAAAATTAAGAGATCAGTGTTGGTCTGTGGGACTGTTCGCTACGTGGAGGGATTTGATGAGACTACAGAGGAGGGAGTTACAGGAGTCCAGCTGAAATCACAATAACATCTATTTTATAAGGCGCCTTTCAAATTGAAGTATCTCAAAGCGACGTACTTAAAAATAATAATACACTCACAAGTATAGATAAATGTAAGCGAAATAGAAAACTGACAATATAAATAAAACTAAGACCTATGATAACATCCAACAATAATAATCCCATCAGACAACATTGTTTTCAAATCTTAAGTTACGGGGGGAAAGCCTGCAAAAAATATGTGCGTTTTAAAAAAAATGTGAAACAGACTCAGAATCTCTCATGGGGACCGAGAACGCAGAGTTTCATGATCGCGTAGCATGGCTGCTGAAGGCTTCGTCTCTCATAACACTGGTCAACAACAACAACAACATTTCTGGCCTGGACTTTTGCAGCTGTTTTAGACTAATTTCAGGGTGCTGATTCCAAATCTGATCTCAGATTTACTTTAACACATCTCGTTTTATGCTATCGGCATAGCCCATTTTCATTGATTTTACCCGAAATTAACTCTGTCACTTATGAATGCAAGTTGTTGCGAGTCAGTGACTGCTTTAGTGTTAAAATATGGTGCTGTATTTTTAGGATAGTGTGTTTATAATATCATTTTATGTAGATATCCACATTTATTTAATATTTTTCTTCTGCAGTTTTTATTGAAAATGCAATATTTGATATCTCAAAAACCTGATGTGATAGACAAAAACTGATGCCAGATTTGGAATCAGCCCCCCAAAATTACCTTAACACCGTTGGAATACCTTATGCCAGAAAAAGTGTGTTGACCAGTGCAATAGAAGAACAACAACAACAACAAACAGCAGCGCTTCCTCGCGAGGGAGTAAGCGGTGGACGTCGCAGGCGAACTTTTGCAAAAGTTCGATTGTAGCAAACAAAACACACAAACTTCAGAAGATGGCCGCAAACTCTCGCTAGCGATTTGGAAACTTTCCTTTAGCGTTGAGAAGGAGCACGTCAGGAAAACCGCAATTATTCCTTTAGGGGCCGTCCATAAATGACGTCACGCGCCTGGGGGGGGGGGGGCGGTCAGATTTTTGTATTGATGTGTGACGAGGGGTGGGGGGGGGTGAGAAATGTGACGTCACATCAAAATGCGCAACTTTACATAAATATTGAATTGTTATAACAACACTAATTGTTATAACAACACTGCTACAACATCAGAGTGCAGCGCCACATTAAATACGCACTACAATGACAATAGTTTAAAGCGATTTGAAGCATGTTTTATTTTCCAAATGGAAATATGGTATGGGGGGGGGGCAGAGCTTTGTGACCTCATATTTGAGGGGGGGGGTCTGACTTTTTGTGACCGCGTGTGACGAGGGGGCGGGGGTCAAAAATCGTCCAAAATCGCGTGACGTCATTTATGGACGTCCCCTTTAGGAGCTGCTGATGAGTTTTTATTTATTGTCTGTTGTTGTTGCTTACACCATTGGAACCTCATTTGCCAGTAAAAAAGATGATCATTGTTTTTTTACCCTTTTATCTGTCAACAAAACTGACACCTTTTTTACAAGGAGTCATGTTTGCATAGACCACAATACTGCAGGTACTGCAGGTATTGTGGTCTATGCAAAAAAAAAAACAATTATCGTTGTTGTTGTTGGTATTCTTTGAGACTTTCGGTGAAGTTCAATGAAAATAACAACCCATCTACGTGACTTTACCGAAAGACCCACAGAATATGAATTCCTGCAGTCACGAAAGCTTTAAGTCAGGATCTGTTGTTGTTGTTGTAGTGTAACGCCCAAAGGCGCTGAGCGTTTGACACGCAGTGTCACTGTGTGCATTCCGCTTGGGAGCAGTCACCTTCGTGAAATGTCTGGTTGGAGACTGTGTTCTTGTCGTTTTTTCTGCCTTGCGCAATCTTGATAAATTGGACTTATGTAATGTATTTATATGTAGTGACTTCCTTACCGTCTTCTCTATTCTAGATTTGAAGCTTTCGTGACTGCAAGGATTCATATTCTTAGGTTTTTTCGGTAAAGTCACGTAGGTAAAAAATTTAAATTAATAAAAGTAAAATAAAAATAAAATAAAAATCACGACGTTTCGGAGGCAACACAAGCTTCCGTCTTCAGGTGGAACCGTCACAGCACGATATCTCTATCAATTTTTTACCTACGTGACTTTACCGAAAAAACCTAAGAATACGTCTTCTCTATTTTTCACTTCTATCGGTTTTTTTTAATTGTTTGCTGATGTAACTTTGCCGACCTGCCGATGCTGGACATTTGTAAAAAAAAAAAAGCTTCACTAATCGGAGGTGCGAAATTGTACTTTGTATGGTGCTAAACGTTTCATAATGTGCATTTCATACAATTTAAAAATGTGAATAGAGGTATTGTTTAGTTGTTGTTTTTTATAGTGGGATCCAGGCCAGAACGTCCCCCCTAATGCCACCACTGCTAATGCCACCACAGCGCCACTGCTCATTCAACGAGAAGGTACGGGAACTGAGTTCGAATTGGTGCACACGCACAACTCAAAAACACAATCACCGTCTTTGTCTTCATACGTTTCACTTGCGAAAGTTTGTCTCATATTGCATATCTCCCACCGTCGTAGAAAGTCTACTTACACGTCCATTCAAAACTGCTCATTTGCCAAAAATCTATAGCTTCTGTATTGTTTGTTTTCTCAGTGTCCCTCAGTACAAATGTCCATCTCCAACTCCAAGGCAGTGCATCTGCCTGTTCTTTCTCACTGCTGTCCTGAAGGACCATTGCCAGAAATGTCAGCATCGTCCATCGTTGTCTGTGATGAATGTGTGTTGTGCTTATTGGGTCTTGTTTTGTCAGCGAACCACTTTTTATACGGCGTGAAGGATCGTTGGATTGCGTCGGTTGAGTGAAGGCCAATTGAGACCGCTCCTCAAGTAGTTCTGTGGCGTCATCTTCAACAGGACGCTTCTAACATCCGACGCTGCACAAACCCATGGCAGCACGTGTGGAAAGCGATTGGCGATTATACATGAAACGAATTCAAATGAAGGTAACGTACCGCAGGGCACGTGGCCACCCATTGATTCGTCGATTCAATTCGGTCCGTGGACGTCCAGTTTACTGTGGGAGTCCACTTTTTTTTTTATTTTACTTTAATTAATTTTAATTAAATTGTTTACCTACGTGACTTTACCGAAAAAACCTAAGAGAATGTGAGAGTCCAGTTCACCATGGGAGTCCAGTTTACTGTGGGAGTTCCAGTTTACCATGGGAGTCCAGTTTATTGTGGGAGAGGCTAGTTCATTATGGGAGTCCAGTTTACCATGGGAGTCCAGTTCACTGTGGGAGTCCAGTTCACCATGGGAGACCAATTTACTGTGGGAGTCCAATTTACCCTGGGAGTCCAGTTTACCATGAGAGTCCAGTTTACTGTGGGAGAGGCCAATTCATTATGGGAGTCCAGTTTACCATGGGAGTCCAGTTTACTGTGGGAGAGTCCAGTTTACCATGAGAGACCAATTTACTGTGGGAGTCCAGTTTACCATGGGAGTCCAGTTTACTGTGGGAGAGGCCAATTCATTATGGGAGTCCAGTTTACCATGGGAGTCCAGTTTACTGTGGGAGAGTCCAGTTTACCATGAGAGACCAATTTACTGTGGGAGTCCAGTTTACCATGGGAGTCCAGTTTACTGTGGGAGAGGCCAGTTCATTATGGGAGTCCAGTTTACCATGGGAGTCCAGTTCACTGTGGGCAGGAGTCGGCAGGCTGCGGCTCCTGAGCAGCCCGTGGCTCTTTAAAGGACTGCTTCGTGACGTCATTGATTAATGATCACGGCCTCGTATTCACATGCATCGCGGCTCTGCAAATATTGAGTCTCTTATCGAATTCGAACAAAAAATTATTTTCTTGTTCAGATGTTGCTACCATTTACCGCAGTGTTAAAATAAAAAAAACAATCTTGAATCAGAATGTGACTTTGAATCACGATAATTCACTGGGTAGGGGAGAGGGGATTACGCCCCTTAAAAGCCACTCTGAAGTTTTTCACCACAAGCTCAGCCTTGGGTCGCCGTACACACGACCTTCACGGGAACAAAAACAAATACATACATCCTCGCTAGGCCTTTAGCAGAACCCGAGTGCGTTAGACACAGAGAGAGAGAGGCAGCAAGGGGGCCGTGGAGAGAGACACACACACAGAGAGTGTCTGGATTACATTGCTGCCGCTTGCGGGCAAAGAAGATTGTTTCGTGACTTATGACTGAGATTAAAAATAAATAATCGTCTAAACGCTCAACACACCTACACACTTTCACCGCACTTGTCATATTCCGGCAACGTTCCAATTAACACTTGGTTACACGTTTAAGTTAATTTGCTATGTGCCCGCATAGAGTTGTCCGGGTTTTTTACGACACGTGTGTTGATGATGCCTTACATTGGTTTAAAGAAAATAAACCTTCCGAGGCCAGGCTCTCCGTTACACAGCTATTGTTGTTGTCAAATTTTATCTACCCTGTTGCGATGATGGGCTATGAAGTCGGAGCCAAAGTGTCTCCGTGTTCAAATTATAAAATAAAAATTACGTGGTGAGTTGGCATGATGACTCGGTTATCCTGCGCCTGGTCTAAACGTCAAATCGCAACTCCGATTAGCACGGTTGGCTCCGTACGGCGCCAAAGAAGTTCAACATACAGTGCCATGCGTACAGATCGCAAACTTATACACTGCCCCACGAATCGCTAAACGCGTAACACTTGCCGCAGCATGAGCACGATGAGTCAGAGCTCCCTCTTTTTTTTACGATCAGTGGAAACAAGAAGATGCTCGGTGTAGTCGGCACTTTGCTTCGTTCATCATTTCGTAATTTTTTTTAAAACTTTGCTTTATGTAAACCCCCACCTCTCGCTCACTCCCTCGCTCTCTCGCTCGCTCTCTCGCTCCCTCCGTCGCTCTCTCGCTCGCTCTCTCGGTCACTCTCTCGGTCAATCTCTCGCTCACTCTCTCGGTCACTCTCTCGCTCACTCTCTCGTTCTGTACGCAGCCCTTCTCGCAGTTCCCTCTTTAAAACTGGGCAATGCATCTCAATGGGCACCCCTAACCTGGTTAAATAAAGGACAATGGAGTAGGTTTTTTTCTAGTTTGTACCCTAATTGCATCAGTGCTGTGCGTTACGTAAAAGCTCTCTGCCACGTGTGTGGCATGGAACACGGGAGTCTGTGCAGAGATAATAAGGAAGGCACCTCAATTTCTACAGCAACCGGGACTGAACAAGCATGTGCATATAACTCAAAAATGCCTCCTCATAGTTGCTACGGTTTTTTTTTTATCTAACAATACAAACGTGCAAAAATCCAAAACGGGCTCATCCCGCCTTTGTCCTTTTATAAACGGTGGTCCGTGACAATTCAAAGCAGGGCACGAATTTGGAACGGTTCGTAGAATGCGTAAAGAATGGGTGACATCAGTGAAACTACTGCAATGTTAGTTTTCTAGACAGAGATTGAGTTGCAAGGATCACTTTCAGGAGGATTCTTCTTTGGGATATTTGCCCATTCCTTTGTCAGGAGTGTTGGCACTAGGGAGGAAACCGGAGAACCCGGACAAAAGCCACTTAATAGAATAAAATAACTCTCGAAGATCAAGACAGACATGTCCTGTACACAAGCCCACTTGCTGTACTGCCATCTACTGGTCACCTTGCAGCCTGCCACGTTTGGGAGCCTCACAAATCTCAACTTGATCCACCAACCCTTGCCTCCAAAGCTCTTGTGAACTAGAACTATCTAATCTTGATTGGAGGCTTTCGTGACTGCAGGAATTCATAATCTTTGGTTCTTTCGGTAAAGTCACGTAGATAGAATATATATATTTTGTCTAGAATTATATTTTGAGTAGAATTATCTACACTATGTACAAAGATACAGGCGCAGCCCTGCAACTGCTTGCTCACGTCGCTGCTTGCAGAAGGACCTCCGCTCGAGATAGCTCAAGGGAGTCCCTCTAGAGCAGCGTTATTCACGATTATTTTTAGAGGTGGGCCACATTTCCCGCGTATTAAAAATCAGTGTGAAGGTTTTCATATTTGTGTTCTGTCGGGGGTTGCACGTCAGGGGGCCACATCAAAGGCCACCAGGGGCCGCCAGCGGTCTGCGGCCCTTGCAATGAAGTGGGAATTTGACCCACTCTTCCACGCTGGCTCGGCATCTTGAAAGAAGTTCAAGATCATTTATTAGGTATTGCCCTGTGAGCCATTCGGCTCTTGAATCGGGTGCAACCGTAACAAGCAAAAAACAAAAACATGAACAAGAAAACATGTTAAAGGGATAATCAACGATTTTTGGGTTTAGATCGCGTTATTTATAAATGTGTCGTAACCCTCCACCACCCGACACGGCCAATCAGTAAAAAAGTGTCACGTTGACAAAAGACAAATAGTTCACTGCTTTAGCCCACCGGTGTGTTGAAGCGTGAAACCACAACATTTACAATTTGAGTACGACGTTTCGCTGGTAATTGCATCCAGCATCATCGGGCAATTCGCCAGAATGGTGAGGCTCTGCTGTGTCTCCCGTTCTTATATAGAGCAGCAGCAGGGTGACGTCATCATTAACTCATTAACTCATCAGGTGCAAAGATTTGAGGGGGGGGGTTATTGTAATTATATACTTGATTAGTGATTTTTTTACTGATTGGCCGTGTCGGGTGGTGGAGGGTTACGACACATTTATAAATAACGCGATCTAAACCCAAAAATCGTTGATTATGAACAATATTGGTCGCGAAAGCCTACGTGTTAAAATGTTAAAGGGAATATGTGACTAAGTGCAAACAGAAAATCCAAGAAAAGGCAGCAAAATATTGCAGAAAAAACACCGTACACCAACGCTGTGTGCAAAAATCCCAGTGGGATGCAAGTCAAAACAACAACAACAACCACAAGACAACTTAAATTAAGGCCATCAGTCTTACTCCGTACTACAACAAACAAACATGGCCAAACCAGTAAACTTTTCGAAATCACCAAAATAAAGCAGTACCCACACTTTACCCCATCACACGCGATCTGCAGATTGACTCTGGTGTGCACATTTGTACTGCTGGATGGACAGAACTGGGAGGGACGGGGGGGTGGCAGGCGGTCAATAAATAAACGTGCATCATTGTTTCAGAATGTTTTTTTTACAAAAGCATAAAAAAACACCTGATTCATTGAATGATACTTTATTACGGACGTTTTCGATTTAAAGCTTTCGTGACTGCAGGGATTCATCTTCTTGGTTCTTTCGGTAAAGTCACATAGAAGGGAAGTAATATAAGAACAGGTCTGTCAGACGCTGTCTTTCCGACAGACCTATTCTTCACCTGAGGACGGCTGCTTGCGTTGTGGCCGAAACGTCGTGAGAATAATTTTATAATGTTTTATTTTTTATTATTTTATTATTTCCCTTCTACGTGACTTTACCGAAAGAACCAAGAAGATACGGACGTTTTATTCACAATTGGCTTTTTGTGTCGATATAATGTCATTTTTTTACTGTAAGCCTCCACCAGTCGAGAGAACCAATGAAATTAAAGTTGTCACGTGGGCAAAAATGCGAATTGATTTGGGTTCTTCATGAAACCAAAATGTTAAAGAGCCAGCGAGATTTTGACAACAACAAAAAGCGTTGCCAAGTCAACCCCACCGAGTCACATTTTAAACTTAATAAAACTATGAACTATCTATTTTACCAGGTAAGGCTCACTGAGCTGCATATCTCGGTTTCAGAAGCGAGCTGGCCACAAATATGCTCAACGAAGTGGCTCATCACGTGGAAATGTACAGCGGCCAAATATTCAAAACGCACGTTGATTCTAAAATGTGGACGGGGGAACAAAACGGACGACCCGGAGAAAAATCGACGAGACCACGGGGAAAACATCTAAACCTCTCTAATATACAGGCCTCAGCGTCGAGATTGAACTCACGACCTGTTTACAAGGCGAGGTAATTCACATCACGTCACCGCGTCGCTCCTAACCCAGCGACCTTCCGAATTGCGGGCTACTCGCTCGACCACTGAGCCACCAGTTGATTGCATCTCTCCCTTTCCTCCCCCCCCCCAGCCTGAGCTAAAACTTCTTTAAGTCCATTTCCAGCGGCTCTAATTACAAACCCTTGGGCAGTGGTCGATGATTGTACGTGTGCCTGCCTGCCCTGCTCCCTGTGTGCGTGCGTGCGTGCAAAGCGTGCCTCTTACTTTACAACGCATTCACTATTGGGGTCACCTCTCCCCAGTGACACACCTCTGTGGCATTAAGGCGATATCTAGGGCAGTGTGAGAACCCATAGTCGTTGCCTATGGTTCCAAAGTCTCACTTAGTCTCGCCTCATTAAAGGCAGGTGCACTGTACTGGGTACACACACAGAGCGCGACTGTTTGCATTCGCAAGAAGGTCAAGGACGTCCTCAATAACGATGATAAAAAAAGCGCAGCATTTGAAGGCGGCGCGATGGCCACCACACACATTTATGCGCGCATCGCATTCGGGGCTTCAAATCTCACTCGGCAATTTCCGAAACGGCGCTCGGCTGGCTTGAAGTAGGGATTATCGGCGTAAGGCACTACCACTAGAACCAGGGCCGTCCATGGGCTTGCCGACGCCTTAAAACTAAACCGGAATTTCAATATCACACCTGACGCCGTGACGTCAAAGCGTGCCCCCCACCCCCCCCCCCCAATTGCGGGGCCCAGGGCAGTCGCTCCGATTTACCGTACCCCACGTCAATAATAATAATCCTCAAGTGATTATCTAGTAGCCCGGAGCACTGCAGTGTTTGCGAAGGTTTATTGCGCGCCACCTCGCACAATCACCCCACCACAGGCTACGAGGCATCGTGAAGGACGCGATAAGGCGCGACGGATGCGGACTGTTCCGGTCGAAATGAAGCACCGCTTTTATTTTTTATTTATTTATCGAAATAGATATTTGACTTCATATATTACAGCATTTGAATGTAATCTAGCTCTACGGTAGTGGAGTTGGTGGATCACGCAGTGATTATCATTCTCCGTGCGTCTCTCAGCCTACTGGCAGGCGAGGTGACCAGTGGGTGACGCTTCAACAAATCCATCTGTGTGGATTTAATGGTAAACATGTTGATTTGTACACGCATGCTTCGGTGCACGCGTTGTGAGCTTTAGAAGCAAATAGTGTACCTCTAATATTTAAAATATGAATGACGTGGTTTTGTTTAGTACTTTATGCATACATCTCTGCTCACTATGTGCATGTAGTGCTCACGTTTTTTTTAATGAAACACCAGCAAGGAACTGGGGGGGGGGGCGGGGGGGGCAGCCTGTCACGAGCATCTGTTTCACTAATTAAAATGTTACTGGAGGGCGCTATTAATTCATTCGGTGTATTTGTTCAGATTAACTCAAGGCACCTGTACATACGACTGTATAGGAGGATCCACGAATCGCATTTAGCAATACGAATGGTGCACAGAAAGAGGGGATTTTGTTTTATTTGTTTTCATAGATGTTACAGTTTGCGGCAAGAAAAACATCGACGGGAAGAGGCACGCGTGCAGGATGGAGGAGGGCAGGTCACCGAGGCAGTCTTCAAGTGGCATTCAGAGGCAAACGGCCAAGGGGAAGACCTAAAAGCAGATGGTGTTGGTGATGGTGATGACCAGACTAAGAGCGGTCTATAAAGGACGTGTTGACTGTGCAACATGGGGAAGGGGGGCAATAGCTAAATAGTGGTGTTGATGAGATTCTAAGACCACACCTAAAGGAGTTCGGTTGTGACTTTTGCAACAGCTTCAGTGACTCAGCACCTGGCCTACAAACAGGCATTAGTCTGCCAGTAGTAGGGCGAATAGTTGCTCTGTAATGCCAACTGAGTAATTGCAGGTCATTTTTCGAATTCGAATGACAGTCAGTGGGGTCTTTGACGTCCACTATGTATATGTGTATGTTGAACTTCTTTCACACCGTACATAACCAACCGTGCTAATTGGAGGTGCAGGGGAAATACAACAAACTAAGCACACAAAGCAGTTTTGAAAAAATTAGTTTTCAATCTATATTTAAACGTGCATAGCTCCAGTGGCTTCCTAATATCGGAAGGAAGAGTGTTCCAGACAGCCGCAGAAGCACGTTTGAAAGCGTGCGATGCAGTGACCGTCTTTGTTTGATTACTAGCCAACAGCTGCTGCAAGGATGACCAGAGTTCTCATCATGGTTTATGTTCCTTGATGGAATCAGCAAAGTATCGTGGTTCATTTGTGGCAAGCACTTTGTGTGTAATATGTGCGACCTTAACACATTCCTGCGGAGGGAGCTGGTAGGAACGTTGGGTTGCTCGGTCAATGGCCAGGGTCAACGGCGGCGTGGTGTATTCCGCAAATATGCCCGACTGTGAGGGCGGGCACAAGCCGGCGTGAGTAGGTTAAACGTTGAGTTTTTTAAGGGCACCACGGGGTGACCAGCCCCTCCCCACCCAGCCCCACCCCTCCCACCCCCCACCCAGCCCCACCCAGCCCCTCCCCACCCTCTCCACCCAGCCCCACCCTCCCCACCCAGCCCCTCCCCACCCTCCCCTCCCCACCCAGCCCCTCCCTGCACGACGGACGGACACAATAATCCCCTGTGGGCTGGTGTAACCAGTAGGTTCCTACCAGTATAATGCATTCGTTCAGCAACGAAGCAGGCACGTATGTTTACGGTGAATACACTCGCAGTAATAACCAGGGCAGCCTGCTGAATTTGAACGCGCTACCTCTGGGCGACGTCACCTCCTCACATTATATATATGTATGGCCGTGTGGTGTGCATATGTAAAGAAGCCTATAATAATGATGCATAGAAGATTCACTCTTACAGAAGAGTTAGGGTTATAAACTTAATAATTGCAGCCAGAATAGTCTAGAACGCAGTTCCGTGAATTATATTGGCACACTATATACACCTCATATTGTTTTCATGAAAAAAATGTGTTCATACCTTGCATACCTTGTATGCCTATCTAGTGGCATTGCATTACGCCAAAATCGATTTTTCAAAGCCAGCCTCGCAGTGTCCCAGAAAATATCGAGTCAGAAATGAAGCACTGCCAACCAATTCAATTAACATCTCAGTTTTAGTTACCAATAAATTAACAGAACGCCACCATCGCAGTTATGTCAAGCAGACCTGCCTTGACTGCGTGTTAAATGAACAGGTCTGGTTGCATAAGCAGTGAGACGTCATACATATTAAGCTCGAGAGAAAGGGAATAATATAATTTTACCTGATTAAAAAATAACACCGTGTTCTTTTCAGTTACCTCTGGGCAAATTAATTTACATATTATACAATCACTGTTTATTGTAGTTGTGTTTCATAAAAAAAAATACCTGCTGCTCTGCTGCCAGTTCTGTGTTTGAATTCTGGAAAATAATGAAAGACATTTTAAACACAAAAATCACATTCGTCACAGCATGTTTTTTTTAATGGACACTCATTGGATTGACAAATGGTGTCTTGACAACAGAATCTTAACACATATCTCTCACAGGAATCTTAACATTCCTGTGAGAGATATGTGGCAAATAAACACTTAAATTTCGTCCATAAGGAATTCAAATGTGCCAAAAAGAAGGCACCTTAGTTTGAGTTGCCTGAAGCTCACTTTCTGGGAACCATGAGACTGCACGTACCTCTTTGTTGACTCAAACATGAGTCAGATTATTGATGTTATCGTGACGCAGCTAACAAGATGACATGGATGAACTCACTTAAGCGTCATGTTAAAGTGCTACAGAATCGTAGGCATCTAAAGATACACGGAGTCATCGATCCGTCGCAATCGTATGCTCGCAATGCACGATTCAATGTGTGACAATTGATGATTTTACAATTCGCGAAAGTATTTATGCGAATGCTTTGCTGGTGTTACATTCAGGCTAATAAAGGAAACAAAAAAAAAAGCGGTGTTCAGTGCTGGTTGGTGGGTGTGGTGGGACAAGGATCAATTTATATATCGTTCGCCACTGATATAAACCTTGGATGGGGAATCGAACTCTTAAAATACAGAAACACCGATGAGTCATATGCTAAAACGCACACAATGTAATGCTTATTGTACAAATCACTCTGAATTTATTGTATTTAAGAGATAAGTCTTCTTTGGTCAAACCGTGTAATAATGTAGTCTCAAAATAATGTGGTCTCATGCCACAAAGTGGTGGCTGTATATCCACTCAGACTCACGCGCATAAACACTGGAGTGGCATTATCAAGCCTGAACCCAGGAAGCCTTTATACTTTCTTATTTAATTTGGCCATTAACTCCCCATCCATGATCCATTCACAAGGTCTCTGACTCAGAGATGTATCTATATATATATGCGGATGGCTGTACGCTATTAAATGAAGATACTTTTACAATTTGATGGGCTACTCAGCTGCAGTGATGTTCTCTTCATCAAAATTGTCAAGCGTTCTCTTGGAAGACAAATTGATTGATCTTGATCCGTGATTAACTGTCCTCGATGGCTTGAAAGCCTCTCCTCTTGTTATACGTGTGTCACTGTCACGCTCACGGAGATTAAGTTGCACCCGAGGTGGAATACAGGGATAGCTTCTCGTATCAGTAGTGATGCGGTGGACCAATATCAGAGATCATATCATCCGCAATTTTACTCCACTTATTTTTCTTGGGGGGAAACTAGTGGATAATCACGGATATAGATATAAAGAATAGATCAATTGAATAGAGCCATTGACATAAGAATACACTTTCCGCTTACGTGTTAAATTGCTGCTTCCCTACAATAAGTCTGCTATTCTGCAGCAAATGACACGATGGAAGAAGATGGGAAAGAGGCGTTCACCTGTATTGGTATATGTTCTTCTGTGATTTGGAGAGTAACAGTGGTGATGCAGTGGTTAACACTTGTGACAGATGGTGTCTTCATAATAAAGTTTTTGGGTTAGATCGTGTTATTTATAAATGTGTCGTAACCCTCCACCACCCGACACGGCCAATCAGCAAAAAAGTGTCACGTTGACAAAAAACAAATAGTTCACTACTTTAGCCCACCGGTGTGTTGAAGACCTCCCTGGTGTGGGCAGGTTTTCATCCAGCAGTAGAGTGACAATTGGCTGTTAAATTCCTGGCAAACATTAGTGGTGAGTGGTATACATGGTGCGTGGTATCCATGGATTGAAAACATTAGAACACCATCATGTGTACAAATCTTTTTTTTTAAACAAGTGGTGTTTATAAATCATTAGAATAATGAAGCCAAAAATAATTACAGAATTGCAAACAGTACAAATGGGTACAACCACAGTTTAGATCGATGTGTGTCTCGTATGGTGGGGTAAAGTGTGAGTACCCAAGTTTGCGCTCCATAGCTCTCTATTGTTGAGTGCCTTCCAGCAGTTAGTGACCAGGGCATCACATATTACATAACTGATTTTTGGGTCAGATCGTGAAATGTAAATGTTGAGTTGTGTTTACCCTTCTCAAGCCGACACAGCCAATGAATAAAGTTATCACGTAGGCACACGTGCCAATATATGACTGCTTCAGCACACAGGTGTGTTGGAACAATTCACAACATTTTGGTATGACGTTTCGCTGGTAGTTACAGCCAAAATCATCAGGCAGTTGCCAAATATCAGAAAATGTCCTTCAGTTTTGGTGACTTCGATGCCATATGGTCTTTTGTGTGGTCGTCTTTGTATGCTTTACCAGTTGACAAACTGGTTACAATTATTGCAGCATCACCTGACTAATATACATTAAACAATAAAGTATCAGGAATGTACAACACGATGCTATAACGCACGTAAATTTTCTTATTCTTTGGGTCTTTCGGTAAAGCCACGTAGATAGAAAAAATAATACAAATAATAACAATATCACGACGTTTCGATCGCAACACAAGCAATCGTCATCAGGTGAAAAAGAGGGGGAAAGCTGCTGAGGCAGGCTGTTTATCAAGGTTTAGAGATGGGCGGGGCAGCTAATGTTAATGTAGGAGAGGTCTCCGTCACCTGCAGTAGGTCTACCCCAATCAAAGAGCTGTTTACCAAGGTTTGAGATGCTTGTAAATGTAAGCTTGGAAAATTGTTAGGAAAGAGCCATCACCACATAGAGGTGGAAAAGGATGGCAAGCCGCCATTTACTAACACAGCTAATGATGGCTGTTAGTGAATGTAACTCAGAGAGTGGAAAATAACTGCTAACATTGGTAGGTAGGGAGGGAACATCACAGCCAGTTATGACCTAAACTGGTTAATAACGTCCTTCCAATGATTACTCAGTTTGTACCCATCTTCTTGGTTGAAATTGTGTCTGTGTTTATACATCTGGATTGCTTCATGAACGAATCTTTGCTGATAGCCAGTGTTTTTGCAGAGTATCTTCGTCTTGGCAAAATACATTTTGTGTGTTCCCACCGCATTAAAATAATGATCAGCGACGGCTGAGGAATTGGTCCTACCGTGTTTCAGATCTGCCTTATGCTCACGAACCCGGTCCGAGACATGTCGCTTAGTTTCCCCAATGTAACTGCTGCCGCAGACACAGCTTAGTTTGTAGACACTGGGGTATTGCATGTCAGGGATCACATCCTTCACAGATAGGATCAAATCACGAATTTTACGTACTGTGTGAATCGTACCTGGATCTTGTGTTTGCTCATGATTTTAGAAATATTTTGGTGACCCCTGCTATGTATGGCAAGGTGATGGTTTTGATTGGGTCCTCAGATGGTTCTTTCCCAACGGTTGGGGTGATAGCTTTATGGATTGTGTAGTCTGAATATCCATTCTTCTTGAGGGCTTGGTGTACGTGCTCCAGTTCACTGGCTCGGTGGTGATGGTCGGAAATACGAGCTCTATGGTGTAGCGTTTTGATGAGGGAATTCTTCTGGGATGGATGGTGGTGAGAGTCAGATTTTAGGTAGGCATCCGTATGGATGACTTTCCAGTAGACAGTGTCCCATTGAGCCATCAGGTCTCTTTTCGATGAAAACATCCAAGAATGGTAACTTGCCATTCTTTTCCACCTCCATGGTGAATTTGATGGCTGAGTGTATGGAATTGATGTGGTTGAAGAATTGGTCCAGAGCTGGTAGGCCATGTGGCCAGATGATGAACATATCATCTACATATCTCTTTCACAAGGAAGGACGTAGGGTGGATGCCTGGATGGCATCTGTCTCGAATTTCTCCATGAAAACATTGGCTACAACTGGAGATAAGGGAGAACCCATTGGGGTACCTTCAACTTGTTTGTAGAATGTTCCATTCCAGGTGAAGTGTTGGTGAGGCAGTGTCTAACCAGGGCCAGTACACCAGCATTCAGTCCTTATTGGACCAAATCTTCAATTATTGCAATGGTGTCAGGCACAGGAACTTTGGAAAACAATGATACCACATCGAAACTGACAAGCAAATCACCTGGAGATAGTGAGATGTCCTTAATTGAAGATATCAAGTGAGCTGAGTTAAGTACATCTGAGGAGGTCTTACCAGTGAATGGTTGCAAGGTCTCAGACAGAAATCGGGCCAGTTTGTAGGTGGATGCGCTAATGGTGGAGACGATAGGACGGAGTGGTGTACCTTTTTTATGGATTCATGGTAAGCCATAAAATCTGGGTGGTTTAGCAGCAGAGGGTTTTAAGGAAAGCCGCTTGCTTGGTACGATTAAAGATGTCGAATCAGTGATGATGTTGTTGGTTTTCGTAACCAGGCGATTGGTAGGATCTCTATTAATTTTGGTATAGCTGCCATCATTAAGTAGGTCCTGAATTGTATTGTATGTGGTTCTGTCCATGATGACAGCAACATTGCCCTTATCGGATGAGAGGATGACTTTGTCATCTCTATTTTTTTAGTTAAAAAAGCTCAAGGCGCTCATCCTTGCTGTTGTTAATAGGTGTCTTAGCACTTTTGAGGATTTCAGCAATTTCCGATCTTGCGTGTACGTTGTTTATTTGGCTGACGTGCTAGCATATAATTAATCAGAAATTACTGTATGTGTATATATATACTAAAAGTAATTTATCCAGTCGAGAGTGTGAATTCTGGCCTCTTGTCAATACGTGTCTCATTCACAAAAGCTTTTTGAAATAAAATAAAATAAACTTTCTCAAGGTTTAACTGAAAGCAGCGAACAGTAACAGCCATGACATGTTCTTCGCTGGAGTCATACTGTAGCCTTCACTGACCAATGCAATGTTAGGCCAGTTGGATATTTGTTGATTTTCATTCATACCCTTGAGCTTGTTTGAGACGCAGTGCCTTTGTTTAGTTTGCCAGCCATGCCCTATCACACACACACATGCGCTGTAAAGCTTGTATGCCTTCCTTTCCTATGTGCGTTTTCCTTGGTGTTGCATTCACGAATGTACTCATTATGTTATGTTTATTTAAAATTAAAAAAAACACCAGTGCCGTTGTATACGTTTACGTGGGTTTTCTGAACGCCGGTTAAACTGCGTTTGCTTTTAAAGAGGAAATAAAGCCACGCAGTCTGTACAAACATGACGAACAATGATTGAGGAAGAAGCGCAATATTGTGGTACCAAAGCTGGTTTTGTTGGTTTTTATTTGATTGGTACATATGAACCAGTGGGCAATTACAGTACCGCCGGCGGTTTGACTGACATTTCATGAATGGGCAATCGTCTCTTTTAAAGAATGGGATTAATGAATGGATTTATATAATGACCGGGCAGTAACATTTGAACAAGGACATGGACAAAAAAAGGTAAGCTTGGAACGGTGATCAAATACGTGTACAGTACTGTAATGGAAACGTACACATCTTATACGTTCAACTACACCACGCATTTTACACGGGATGTTGATTGTAATGTACTCACGTCATTACCCTATTTAACCACTTCATGACCAAATTAGACATTTTCTTGGTTCTTTCGGTAAAGTCACGTAGAAGGGAAATAATAAAATCATAAAAATAAAACAATAAAATAATTGTATTAATAATAAAAAATAAAACAATACAATTATTGTATTAATATTAAAAATAAAACATAGTAAAATAATTGTTTTATTCTGTTTTAAATTGAAAATTAGACATTGTTTGCACTAAGAGGCCATCGATTTGTTTAACAGTATCAAGACCAACTGAGATTTTAATATATAGGACATTTTATTTGCTAGTGCTGCTGTTGTACCTGAAACGTCGAATATATTATTTCCAGGCAGTGTTGTTGACGAGTGTCTTGTTTTTATATACATAAGAGATGCATATTATTTGGTTCTTTCGGTAAAGTCACGAAGAACCAGAGTCCCTGCAGTCACGAAAGCTTCAAATCAAGATTATAAGAGATGCAATTTATGTTACTGGAACTGAATTATGCTCATTTCTGTATTCTATTACAAATCACAGAGACGTTTTAATAAGACCTGGGAATTATAATACACGCTCCATCCTCGTCTCTAACCATTAAGTGGCAACCTTAAATGTACATTTTGCGTGCAGTACTTTCTATGCGTTCTACTTTAACCGTGCCATTGAGCACCCATTGAAGGCCACTTTGTTGACAATGGCGCGCTCCATTCATGCACTGTCCTCTCTCCCGTGTCTACCATATGGGAGGTGACAGGACACACTGTGCAAACACACAATTACAAAGTCACAGGAATATTACACGAAGCATAGGAGGATGGGGGGGGGGGTAAATACATCTATACAATACATAAAGTGCGGTGCAAGAGTTAAAACTAAGCACTCAAATTCCGCTGCTGCTGCTGAGGATGAAAGTCCCATTCACAAGAATCACGCCCACGCGCCCCCATTCCTTAGAACCGCAAGAAACCCACGCGCGCCGAAAACTTTCACTAAACGTCCACAGGGCGGCTACCCTGGCACCACCGAGTTACATAACAAGCCGCGTTCGGTGCCTCCGAGGCGTTTTGCGATTTCAGAACGAAACAGTTTCCGGATTTAGTGGAGGGGGAGGAATTTAAAAAAAAATGTCGAAAAAAAACAAGTCCCCAATTCCTCACCCCCTTACCACCCCAACACCCCCCCACGTTACCGTGGCAACGGGCTTGACGTCACCCCCGAATCCTCGAGCCTATTGGCCGAGCACGAGAAAAGTGGGCGGGGTCGCGCGGGGTGGCTGGCGGGCAGGGGGGGCCGAGGGGGGTGACGGAGCAACGCGTTCAGAGGGAAGAAGGGGGGGGTGCGTGGGAGGGGCGAGGGGGGTGAGGGGAGGGGTGAGGGGGGGGACGAGCGGAGGGCGCGAGGGGGGGGACGAGGGGAAAGAGATTACCCACTATATCACATTTCCTACAACGCATAAGCCTAGCACGGTTTCCAACAGCCAATGGGCGCCGTGCGGGGCGGTGACCTGCGGCTTGCTTGTTGACGCCCACCGCCGTGCCTATCCGCTGTAGGTATTTAAAGGGCCCCTCCCCCCCACCCCCTTCCCTCCACCGCGTGAGGGTTATTAATGAAAGAGGCTGCGTGGCCGCGGCTTCTATTCATGAGCTCAGTCGCGACGCAGCAGTCGCCTGTGCCACCAGCATTCTGTCTACGTCCCCACATCACCATCACCACCATAGCAGAAGGCTTCCTTCCAGCTTACACCGAATCTTCATCTCGTCTCGCTACTTGGCCTATCTTGTTGTTGTTGTTATTGACCGGTGATAGCGGCCGAGCGCGGTCGATTTGTAGTATTAGGTCGTCGATAAGCGAGTGGTGGGTTTTTGTTTTGTTTTGACCGGTTCATTTTGTTTGGGGTTTTAGGGGGGAAAACAGCGTTGTTCCTTGGGGTAGGTGATGTGCGTTTGGCAATAGGGCTGTTAAGTTGGTGGGTTGGGTGTAAAGCAATGGTTTTGTTTACGTTAAGACCGTGTCGCTATACGTGCTGCCGCGTGTAATATCAGCATGCGAATGAAATGTACGATTGGTGAACGTTAATGTGTGGCGAATACAACTTATTTGCTCGTTCATTTAGGCGTTACGGTTTAAACTTTGGTCGCTCAACCCCGCGGGCAGTAGTTTAAGGTAGCAGGAGTTACGATGTCTCGCGAAGATATTCGCGCAACGTGTTAACAACGTTGACTTTTCTTTACGAACGTTTTGAGTTTTAAAACAATGGTACAGCTGAGCGTGCACATTAACAACAAGACATTGCTGGGCAGAGAGGGGCAAGGACAAACATTGACTTGTGCCTGCTAACGCCAGGAAGGAACAGGCTTCGGCACGAAATCCACGTTGTTTTTCCTTCACTGCAAGACAATTATTTTTTTAATTTTCAAACCGATAAGAATTAAAAACATCCTTTTTTTCGGAAGAACGTCGTGGCAGCTTTGGGGACCAGACGTTGTTGTCTCTTAATTCACTTGTGAGAGAAGTAACTTTGATCAAGGACCGTGAATATTGCGACTTTGAAGAAACGGACAAAACTCCAAGCTTCAAGAAATACTTTGGAAGATTGTTTACAGATCATCATCGCCGTCGTCTTTACGTGTAACCAAACATTTTAAATCACCCCCACCCATCCATCGCATATTGTTTTTTTAAATAACTGACATATCTCTAATACACCACATCAAGATACATATTAACAAATTATGCTCGTATCAGCAGAGTGATTGCGTAATTAAGTTTATTTGACTTTTTAAAACATTCTAACGCATCCTGTTAAACCTCGCCAAAACATTTTTATATTTATCAATCGTCACCGCACGCCACCCACTACAACTCGTTTAAGTCCTTAACATCGAACCACATTCACAAATTAAACAACCAATCGACAATCGTCCAACTCATCGCTGTGTGTCAAGCCCACGGCATTGTAGAATCACAACAACAACAAAAATTTCAATAATTCAACCAATTTTTGCCAACACCACACCAGAATCTTCATCATCGTCATCACCAAACGCAGCATTTACCACCAACAAAGAAGAACCTCCTTGTAGCTGGTGGCATTTGGGAGGCTTGACCCCAAGATCTGCTGCTAAAACAGCTGCCAATTGCCTCCTCGGCCATGTCCAACCGTGCCAGGAGTGTGGACTGGCTCCAGGCTCAGCTAGACAGCGGTGGGGCCCTCCTGCTACTCGACTGCCGCGCCCGGGAACTCTTCGAAGCGGCTCGCATCGAGGGCGCCGTGAACGTCTCGCTCCCCACGCTCATGCTGCGTCGTCTGCGGCGCGGAAATCTCCCAGTGCGATCCCTCTTCGGTAACGGCGAGCTGGAGAAGGAGCGAGTGGCGTGCCGTTGTCGGAGCGAGGTGGTGGTGCTTTACGATGACCGGGAGTGCGATGTCGATGGGAAGGATAAGGAGGCTGCGGGTGGTGGTGGTGGTGGCAGCCACGGAGAGTCGGAAGGGTGCGTCGGAGACGCGGACGGCGATGGGGAGAAGTGTGGGTCGTTGCTGAGGCTGCTGCTGCAGAGGCTGTCCGAAGACGGATGCAAGGCGTTCTACCTTCAAGGTAAAATGCACGACTGTGGTGAATTTGTTTTCTTCGACCTTATTCAAAAAGGGGGTCTAAATAAGTGCAACGGCATCGCAAGATGTATGCTGTAAACTAAACTAAAACTAATTTTATTTTGCCAGGTTAGGAGGATCACTGAGCGATGTAGCGCTTTCTTTTGCGGTAGCTACCTGGCCACAAATGATGGTTCAACTAAGTGGCTTGTCACTTGGCAATGTATAGCAGCCAAATAATATAGTGCGTGTTTGGTGCAGGTACAGATCCAGTTCGTGCCATACAGCAGTCGAGAAATACTGACCATCCACTGAAGTTGACTTGAGATTTCAAAAACGGAGACCTTAGTGGAGTAGAGCGAGACGCGAGGAGACGTGCATCGTGTGAGTCAATCAATTAAGGATGTTAAGATCAGAATCAGAATATGTATTCATACTGGAGAAATCCGATGAGCTATACAGCTCTTTTTCCAAATATCCAGGGTGTGATCGTGTAGTTGATGTTGGGTTTTCATTCGGAGGGCAACGTGGGAGAGATTTTAGGATTTGGGGTGATTTGGTGTTTATTTTCTGATTGTCAGAGAGAAGTCTTGCAGTAGTGGCACGATTTATTTGTAGAACTACACGGTAACATTTCTTCACAGAAAATCATTGCCCGTCCAGAGCAAAGAGCCGATGCGCTGTGGTTTGTTTTTGTTGCTTGCAATATAGTGTACATTGTTCTGTGCTTTGCAGCTGTGCCCCCTTGCAAATATAGACTTGTTGACTCATCCTGTTACCAAGAAAATAATAAAATATACCAGGCAAGAGTATAGTACTGTAATGGTGCATAATTCAGCGGAGACATCGCTCGAAAGGTTGACTTTTTTCAGTTACAAGGCAGCGTTTGTTGTCAATGGGCCATGCGTGGTGAGCTCCCACAGTCTTGGCGGGCCGGACGGACCCTGAAGCATTTTTGGTTTCATTAGGGAAGTGTTTGCTTGCTTTTGCTGCTGGTGGGGTGATGTCTTTGGTTGGTTGGTGATGGGGGTTTTGGTCTCGTATGATGTGAGGAGGCGTCTGACTGCCTACAACATTTGGCAGCCCAGCAGAGTACATGTTTACCAGGTCTCACTCGGGTGACGAAACACAGAAAGGTGGACACCACTGTCGGTTCGCTTTACACAAACGCTGCTGGACGCAACAACATTCCATCTGGAAGGCGGCCGATAGGCTGATTGATATATTTCTTTAAATTGGGGATATGGATAGGTGTTCATTTATTAAATAATCCCATGTGTGTTTCATTAGTGTCGCTTGTTATTGGTAAATCTTACACGTACAAAATAAAGTGGCACCTTAGCGCTCGACCATTGCTTTAAGGTCTGAAAGCGCTTGTGTTATATATAAAATGTATATAAAAAGATTGCTTGAGTGGCATCTCCCTTGGTGACTCCATACGGTTTATAAACTGGTCGAGATGTCACTTGAAGTGTTTTACGTGAGACGCCATGACTGCAAAAAGGCACGATAAAAAATATATAGGTGGTGATGAAGTCACAGAGTAGACCGAGCGATTACACTGTAATAAAAGCAATAAAAAACCTTTTGATTTATGACGATCGAGACAAAAAAAAAGTCCGGCAAGGAAAGACTGTGGAAATGGAAATAACACAGCAGAGTACGATCATACTGGCTAAAAACGTGCAAAATACATTTACTGAATATCGCTTTGCCCTAAATCAGGTTATACATAATGCAAAGTACCATCCTGGGGAAAAAAAATATTAGATTGTCAATGAATTGACAGGAAAAAAAATGCAACCCAGTGTAAAACAAGTCTAAAAATATGTTTTATGAAAATAGTGCACTATCTTCTGGGTGTTTAAGACCCCACGACATCAGTCGGTCACAAAAAGGCATTTTCATCTTTGTCTTTGCCTAAATTTTAGACTCCAAAATATGAAAAATAAATGACATTCCTTGAGTCTCTGTCTGCAAGTCTCCCTTTCAGAAGACTCTTTCGATGGAATACCTCCCTGATGTATTAAGGGCAACTGCTGGCTTGATTTGCTATTGAACAGCATTGTCAAAAGCTTTTGTAAAAATATTAAGCCGAAAGCAAATATAGTTTTGTGTATGTGGCCAGGCTTATCGTACAACCAAAAAAAGCACCCTTCTATCATCGTGATCATCTGTCAGTATTAGCAGAGGTCATAGTTCATTGCTCTTAGTGCTAGCAGCTTGCCTTGGTAAACAGTTTCGGCCTTCCTGTTTTTTCGCAGCAAGTTTAGCAATGAGAATTACTATCCTGTGCACTGTGCTGTGGGGTCAGTTGGCAACTTGCTCATGGTGGGGTCAATTGTGGCTACTCGCACGGCAGACGATCCATTTGGCCAGCGTGCAAGACGTTGGTAAAATGTCAAGATAAGACATCCTCTTCTTCCTACAGTGGAATAAGTACGGTGTCATTTAAGAGGTCTTTAGATCTTTGGGTGAGAACCTCTGCAGCTTTCTCGACTGGCCCAAGACAGTCATGGGCAAATATAAATGTTTTAACACGTGGCAGTGAAACGCCACAATGAGCCTACCTTGTGCGCAAGTAGACCTTCACCCGTTTAACACGTAGGCTTTTGCGACCAATATCCATAATACATGTTTTTTTTGGATTAGATCGTGTAAATATATGAATGTGTCGTTAAACCCGCCACCACCCGACACAGCCAATTCGTAAGGTTTGTCACGTAAACAGAACATGCCAATTCCTTACTAGTACAGTACACCAGTGTGTTGGAGAGCCAAGCCACACCATTTACATTCAGATTGTAAATGTTATGTGCTGTACTCGTAACGAATTGACATATTCTGTTTACGTGACAAACCTTACTAATTGACTTTGTCGGGTGGTGGCGGGTTTAACGACACATATTTACGCGATCTAACTAAAAAAACCTGTGTTATAGATCTTTACCCCCGTGTGCGCAAGTGTGAGCACACACACGCACACACGTATATGTAAAACAGAGACTTGGGCTTGGAACACAGTACCGCGATGATTTAACTGCGCATGCTGGACGTATTTCCGCAGAGATATGTCACCTATTTATATTAAATGTCAAGCTTGCGATCCCATTCACGGAGTCACATTTATGAATGCTAACTTCATCTGATCTGAAAGTTAAGCATAATAACTTGGTTTTACACAAGCACACCTGGCAATAACCAGACAGACTTTCATGAATGTCGCCAGCTTGATGTGTTTTCGTCGTCAAATGTGGGTTTTTGTTGTTGTTGGCATTTTAGCCCTTGCCTCCCCAATAACAAACCAAACACCACCAGCTCCTATACACTTCCCTATTTTCCATTCGTGTAACTAAAGCCATGTTGTTGATGCCACAAGCAATGTTGCCTGCTTTCTAGGTCTTTCTTGCGTTTAGGCAAGGCTCGGGTCACTTCCGCTCTACCTTCCCCCTCCCTTCTCCTTTCCCCCGTTGGTCTCTGTATCGTTTCCATTGTAAATGCAAGTTCTGTGATTTAACCGTGGTGCTGCATAGCGTTACAATGCTTTTAACTTGTGCCTCTAAGCTGCATTGGGAATGTGGTCTGTGTTGTGATTGTTCCAACCCCCGCAATTACCTAACAAGGGTCGTGGTATTTTAAATATTTATTTTTCCTCTGAGCAGTAACCTAATAGACGTCACAGAGATTTAGTGATAACAAGAAAAAAGATGGTTAAAGAAAAATATAGTGACCCACACGCAATGGTCCAGAATTGCTTTCAGAGAATAATAAGGACAAACCTTCCCCCCCCCCATGTTCTTTTATTTTTGCTCGCATAGATTAAAAACTACATATACTTTTTCATTGATCTGTTTGGTGAAATGCCTTCTTTTGGTTACACATCGGCATGCTGTGGGATCTGTTATGAATCCATCATCTTGTGTTTCTCGCAAGGCCGTAACGAGAGTAGAATAATGTTTAAGTTTTTTAATCGCCTATAGATTAACTACATTGACTTGTCCTTGATTTGATTCTTAATTGCCACGTGGCACACGGGATAATAATGCAAGTAGAGCTTGTTTCGTCTTGTATCTGCCATAGGAAAATAGCAAATCTGTTAGCCACAATCCACCAGTAAGTTTCTGCTGAAATGCAGTGATAATTTTACGAATTAAATTAAGAAGGAAAATGGTCCATGATGTCTAAGACTTGACTAATGATTCCGAAGACTCTCTTTGACAAGACTGAGACTAAAATAAAAAATGCTGACTAAATTTAGTTTTATGACATATCATGCTGTCTTTTTCTGGTGGTCGTATATCTGGTCTGAACCACATAGTACAGTCTATATGTTTATGAGCCGAGATCATATATTTAACTTTTGGTGCCACTTGGCATGGCATAACTATAGCAGTTCCAATTTATTCGTGGCCAATACCAGGGAAAGATGTGATAACTATTTGACACGAGTTGACTCTCAAATTATTCACTCTTAGCCATATAAATAAATTGGTTCGACTAAAGTTTTGCTACCCTAGGCGCTTCTAATTTCTGCTCTGGCCCATGAACGATATCAAGGAACACAAAGTATAACAAACAAAATGTTGCCTAATTATAATTCTAAACTGTGTAGTACCACACATCTCAAAAGCACCACATTTGTGAGTTTTGTTGTTTGGGCATGTCCGTCATGGGGAGCTGTAATGTGACCGTTCTTTGCCATGCTGGTGGTCAGTGCGAATTTGTGAATGGATGACATTCTGTCGTGCCTCTTGATTATCTGACTGATGTGGGAGCGCCCCCCCCCTATCCAGTGTAGCGACCGAGGTCCTCACGATCTTAAGCCTCTTTTGCCACTTGAAGGCAGTGCCCCGTGGAAATAAACGATGCCACTTTACCGTCAACCCATGTGTATATTGAAAATAAAATCTGAAAATGCACATTACCCAACATTTTGGCCAATAAGTCCCTTTTTATCACCACCAGGTTATTCTCTTTTAACGTTTTTACAAGCAATAACCAATACTTACATTAAAAATGCACTGTATATTAAGGACATATTATTTTTTTTACTGCTTTTTAACTTCTGCTTATTTTACGTGGACTTTTGATGGGGAAAAATCGTGTTCTTTTGCGAAAGCCTTTGCATTAGCACTACTGAAGGATTATCTGGCAATTGAATCATTTAATAATTTACCAATCCATTGGTGAGAACCTTTTACAGTCGTGCCAGAACGTGCAAGTACCAGATTATATTATTTTGCCATGAACTGAGAGCCGTAATGTGATTTTAAAGGCGGATGCGATTAAGTGACAGAATTCCTGCGAGAACTTGAGACTGCTTTGGCAGGTCACTCTGCAGGCTATCTCTGGCATATCTCACTTGCCTCATAACCCTGTGCAACCCGACGCGCTTCTTACACCCGCGTGTGGCTTCCATGCTGTCAATGCTCCTTCAGCGTGTTAGCCCCGTACAGTTGTGTTCTGTTTCCGTCGCTTCGTTTATCGAATCGAGTTTTTTAGCCAATGGTTTTGTTCGCTTTTGAAATGCCTGCATTTTTGCGCCCCGAGATTTGTCAATGTTTTTCCTCCTTTTGTAAAAAAAAATAAAAATCATCGCGTTCATTATACATTGTGATGCGAGTGCAGAAGCTTGAATCAAAGCATTTTGCCCTTCCTCAGCTGTCTTCTGTCAGCTCTGAAGAAGGATCATGGCTAACACATTAGCATGCTCTTTTTTCCTGTTATCGGCCAGTGTTTTTGGCAGTGCTGGTGAGCTTCTAGTTGCATAGCTGCCAATTGTTTTGATTCTGGGTAAACGCTCCACACCCAAATACAATTTTCCTTGCTGTACGTCAAGAGTAAAAGTGGCCATGAATCTGACGATTATACTGTCAAACTAATCCTCAACATTAGCTCATGAATCTCAGTGCCCAAGGCATGATTAGGATGATTAGTCATCACTGCTAATTTCCAACACACAAAGCCAGACTTTAGGCACACTCTATTATAATGTTTCAATATAAATGTATGGGCCTCAGAGAATTAGACTAAGGCACCCTTTTAATTCTAATTTTAGGATTTTGTGCTAGTCGCTTAACCTTTATTTGTTTCGTTTCCTATTTAACAATTGCACATTCCACTTTTGCTGCATCATGAATGATGGCATATCCAAGCATGCTCAACTTGTTTTGCGTTGGAGTCTTAAAAAGCATCACGGTTAAATTTTGACTTAAAACTTTCATGACTGCAGGAATTAAGATTCTTTTTTTTTTCGGTAGTCGCGTAGATAGGATTTTTTTTTAATATTTACATTTTTTTATTATATTTTTTAATATAATTTTTATGTTCTATCTACGTGACTTTACCGAAAGAACTAAAGCATCACGCTTATTTTTTTATATCTCGTTGTTGTACGTATCAAAGTGGTTCAGTGGTAGAGTAAGCAGCTCACAATTGGAAGGTTGCAAGTTGGAATTTTGTTTGTGATTGACTCACCCCATCATCCTTCCAGGGTCGATAAATTAGTCGTGCAGAGTGGGGAAGTCAACAGTTGTATTAGGGAAAGACTCGCTCCTGCAATGGGAATGTGAAATAGTAACCGCTGGTTCACGGCTGTTAACAGGATATATGCACCACCTCAATGTTCATTTGAGCATGAAATCGCATTGACTTTCATGACATATCATGGTTAACAGCCACTTGTTTGTTTATTGCTCCTGTACGGATCACGTGCGCAGGGGGATTCAGTCGTTTCCGGGCACGCTACCCCGAGCACTGCGAGACGTGCATGGACGCGGGAGCCGGGAGCCCCGGGGGACTCTGCACGTCACCGCCCACGGCCGGAGTCCCCATCTTGGGCCTGGGCGCCCTACGCATCGGTTCGAGCGACTGCTCTGACACGGAATCCGACCCGGACTCGAGCAAGCCCTGCTCGCTCGGAGCAGGTAACTCGCTGAATATACTATACTCTTTTAGTTCTTTCGGTAAAGTCACGTAGGTAAAAAATGAAATTAAAATTAATAAAAATAAAACAATAAAATCACGACGTTTCGGAGGCAACACAAGTCTCCGTCATCAGGTGGGACCGTCACAGCCAGATTTGCTGCTTGCTCCTGTACGGATCACTTGATGTAGCAAATCTGTCTGTGACGGTCCCACCTGATGACGGAGACTTGTGTTGCCTCCGAAACGTCGTGATTTTATTGTTTTATTTTTTTAAATTTTCATTTCATTTTTTACCTACGTGACTTTACCGAAAGAACTAAGAGTATGAATCCTTGCAGTCACGAAAGCTTCAAATCTAGAACTCGCTGAATGGTTTCCACTTCCCGCCCCCCCCCCACCTAAAAACCAACCCTACTGCACCCCCCCCCACTTCCTCCCATCATCATACTTTCGATTAGCACGGTTGGCTACGTAGGGTGCGAAGTAAGTTAAACGTACATACACACCATTGCAGATTTATTAAAAGATAATTTACATGTAAAATACGTGTCTTCGTAAGTAAAGAAAAAACTTAACAGGAATCTCCGAGCATGCTTTGCATATCAGGACGATGTCGCCGTTCTTGTTTGCGTTTTGCACGCAGCATTGTGATAGCCACCGGCTCCAGAGAGCCGCTCGAGATTGTGACATTTCTTATTTAGGTGGCAGGCGACAACATATGCTAGTTTCATTCTTATTAGGACTCATCAGTACATTGTATCCATCGCATGAGATTCATGATTTTCCTTTTGGAACTTTCATTCTAGCAATTAGAACCTTCTCTACTACCCCTGCCGTCTGGTTCTCGCTGCCTCTAATGGTCTACGTTGCTGACTCCCTACCCTTGTACAGATAATTGCTTCAAGGCTTCTACTTCCAACTGTGATTGGCTCCCTCCCTATGCTGCTCTGTCTTCCGCGCTCTCTTCTTACGGCACTGTAGGCTGCCATGTTGGCGTCTCAAATCTCCTGACCTATCCTTTCAGCTTTTTCCGAAACCTGTGCTCCCCACAGATGGTGCAGCATTCAGCAGTTTTCATTACATTTAGACGATCTACAAATGGTGTGTTGTGTTACTCATCGTACATTGGAGTTGTGTATGAAAAACCCATTGGCAGTTGGAGAGTGTAACAGTGGGCAACAGTACAGCAAGTAGGTCGATTATGTATTTGTGTGCTTGGTGGATTTCCTCCGGGCACTCCACTTTCCTCTCGTGAAATATGAAAAAAAAAAATTAAAGGAATTGGCCAAACAATGCAAGCGGGTCTTTGATTAAACATTTCTTGGGACGCAATTCTTTTCCCCAATTATATTCGAAGGTTGGATTTTAACAGGCAACCTTTCCGTCCAAGGGTGAGTGTGCCGACCACGAGGCTACTCACTGATGCACCCTGAGAGTGGAGGGAGAAATACAAACCTTTTAAAAGTATAAAATAACATTAAAAATAAAGAAGATACTGTTGAACCACATGTCTGTTTTTACATAGCACCAGTCAAAAAGTTGTGTTATTTATGTTGGCCAGCATGTTTTAAAGTAGCAGACAAGGGTGATAGTTTAAACACATTGAGAGTGAAATCCATGTCTTTGGCAACGTGAAACAATGGCCCACCGTGGCGTGGTCGTGTAAGCATCGATTTTTAAGTATTCTTTTATTCTCAAACGATTCGCTCTCTGTTCGAACAAAGGCATTTGACGTCCTCTCAGTGGTCGCCCATTTACGAAAATAAGCTTAGCAGCAGTTAGACTGACCAAGGAATGGTGTCCAGATTCATACAGCAGAGATTTGCTGCCTCAGTGAACCTACCTGTGAAACGGTAAAGGTGCAGCCCTGCGATTGCTTTTTGCTGGCGGAAGGGCCTCGACTAGAGGGAGTTCTGGAGGAACCTCTCTTTTTAAACGCTTTTATTTAACTCACTTTGTCTGTTGTCGTTGTCGTATCCCAAAATCTTGTAACTCAATTTTAACCCACTTCCCAATGTGGTATTGACTGCAAACTTGGTATACTTATATCATACCGATGACAATACCATATTTTATCATAAAAAAGAAACATTTTGTTTTTAAACAATTTTTTTACACGCTTTTTATGAACTCATTCTGTCTGTTGTTGTCGTATCCTCAAATCTTGTAACTCAATTTTAACCCACTTCCCAATGTGGTATCGACTGCAAACTTGGCATACGTATGTCATACTGATGACAATACTATATTCTATCAACAAAATAAAAATATATTTTTAAACATTCATTTTTATTTGTTATGTTTCGGCTTAAGTCTAATTGTCCACGCTCAACTGACGTTGGCTGTAAATCACCACGGTCCCTTACGTTATGGCAAGCTTTGCGGCCACTTCCTGGAGTCGTGGAGTTCTTCCATTACGAGTAGGGTACATTTAATTAAAGCGTGTTTTTTAAACTTATTTTTAAATATTACTTATTATAGAGTACTTTTGGCCTACTCTTCCACACTGATCTTGACGAGGTGGACGTACCCACGTTTTACCCCACCACACGAAACATTTTAATCCACTAATTGTGGCGTCCCCATCTATAATGTTAGGTGGACGGAGGAGGGGCGATCTAATAAACTTGAAACATTGTTTAAACTGCTGTGCCACGCTAACAGATGCAACCAAATAGGTGAACTCTGGATTACATGTCCAATGTGCTTATCCATAGCAACGTGGCAGCATCCCCTCATCTAAAATAAAGGTTTTATGACAAGTAATAGTGGGGGGGGGGGGTTGCACTGAGAGGAAAGGGAGGTCTTGATGTTTCGACCGACTGATCTCGTGGGAATACTGAGATTGCACAAATGAACTTGGTTTCCAACTCTCACTGTTGCATTGCATCTCTGAAGAGAATCGTTTTAGGATTTATAGTGTAACGGAATATAACCCAGCCTGCAATTGAAAATTCCGGTCATTGTAGTCTTGCATATTTTTTGCGTTGCTGCTGACTTTTTTGTGTATATTGTGTTGGGCACTTTTTTGTTAAACCTCTGTTATTTTCATTCTCCCCAGTGGTTTATTTTGTGCAGTATAAATGCTCGGATATTTTTTGCACCTCTGAAATAATGCGGCTTTTCCATTCATTCACCAGAGGCCTGAAAAGCAGACTTGTGCTTGTAATCCGTTGAATTATTTTTCTTCTCCATATTTTTGAGGGGGAAAAAAATTGCTTTCAGACGGAGGAGACTAGGTGCAACTCAGATCGGGCAGAAATTTCAATTATATTTGAATGTATATAACAAATATTTACTTGCTTTTAATGGATGAGAGCCTGTTGAGATCTATCTATGACAGCAGAGCTGGGAAGTATACACGTGTCAATGTGTGTGTGACGTATTTAACAATCTTCTTTGGAAAGATATATTATTTATTTGCACACTCTATAAGAAGGGTTTTTGGTCAATTATTTTGTTTACAACACTTCAAAATAGATCATCAATTCCAAAAGCCATGGAATCCATAATTTAATCCAACAATAATTTTGTGACGATTGGAACCGATTGGCGCGCATGAACATTCTGACCTCATGGCACGTTTAAATGGTATTGGTGACAACCATCGTAAGGCATCGTTGGTAGGCCTCGCTGCGTGCTACGTTCACACAGACGTGCGCACACACAGGGCTACACCGCCGTTTCTATTATTGCATCCTGGTACGCGTGGCAAACTTAAGGATTTTTTTTTATCAATAAGGTTAAGTAACTGATGTAAATTTTTATTTGATTATTATTTTTTACCTACGTGACTTTACCGAAAGAACCTAAGAGTATGAATCCTTGCAGTCACGAAAGCTTCAAATCTAGAATGATATTAACAACCCTAATTCTAAGCATAGTGGGAGAGATGGTTTAAGCGTGCTTGGCTGTGTACGGTGCAAAAGAAGTTCAATATACATAAACTGGCCAGTATGCCTTGCTATTTTTATTAATCTTATTTTACAACAAGGCTACACATTATTGTGACAAGTGGTGATGCATGTGCACTCCCACTAATTGGCTAATGTTTGTCCGGCAAACTATGCACACACTGAGCCCCACTCTATGGAGCCAAGATAAGACCCCGGGAGTGATGCTGTCCAATTTGCTGCACAAGCACATGCGAAAGTCAAAGGAACGTGACACAAAAAACCCCGTAACTTATATTTAAAATGTTACCAATAGTAATTTGAATATGAAAAAAATTGGAAGTATTTTCTCGCGTTTTGTCTATTTATTTGTATTCATTCTCAACCCCTGTGGCTTTCACACACCTCAGAGTCGTTCTCTCTCTCTCTCCGAGAGTGAGCGGATACAGTGCGTGTTCGTTACAAGTTGAAATTAATATGGTTAGAATGCTCGACTCGAAATCGGCAGGACAAATCCTGGTTGGGAGTTGACTTAGCCCATCATCCTTCCAGGACTTGATAAAAATGAGCAGTGTTCAGTCGGGAAGTCAGCAGTGGTTTTTCCTCATCCCTGCCATGTGACTGTGGAATTATCACCGCTGTCTCCGGGTCATATTAAGTCAAACGCTCAGACTTATTTGGACTCTTAAAATACAATTGCGCTAAATGTATAGGCACAAGCATTTCACACCAGTGTAGCGGAAAAATCTAAATTCCTTCAAATTTTCTCCTGATTTGGCCATTTTGCCAATGGAAAAGCAGTTAGATTCATATGCACTAATCACTTGACCATAAGGCTGTATTATTGTTCTCTTTATATGCAGTTGAAATTGTAATTGTAAATTCGTTTTACCTAACATATGGCTAATATTTGTAGTTACGTACAGTCTCTTGTATCTGTGGGGTGGAGTGGTGGCGTTGTGGTTGGTACACTTCGTTATGAACCTGGCGATCTGAGTTTGAGTCCATGCTCGGGCTAACATCTGTGATATCTAAACCAGACCCGACATCGCCCCCCCCTGCATCCACATTCATCAACCTGAACTGACCAGCACGGTGAAATATGTTCAAACAACGCCCACGTCCGACGTGGCATGAGACCATCATCCAATATTTGATTGATCATTTACAGTGTTGTATACACAGCACGTTTGAAGTGTTTATGAAGAATGTGCCATGCGGTGCGTATTTAAAGTAAGTACGTTTGTCTACAGTGTGTGTGTATGTGCAATTGTCATTTTGGTGTCAAAACACATCACGGCGATCCGGGCGAGTAAAAAATGTAAAATGCGCGGTTTCGTGCAAAGCCTGCAGCCGTGAACCCCACGAGTCAGAGAAACACATTCACTTTCATCTGCAGCTTATTCAAAATAGTGACGGAGAGTGGAAATCTGTTCGATTTAGGCACAGTCCATTCTCACCCGTTCTCTCGTTGCTGGCTCCAAAGTAATAAATATCGTGGGCGGAGTAGGGGGGGGGAAACGAAAGAACAGGGGGAGGACTGTTCAGTTTGGTCCTTAAGCACCTCATTTGCAGATCTGCCCCCTGCTTTTGAACCACATTAGGCCTGGGCGGGGGGGGGGCACAAAACAATGGTGCAACTCACGACGTATTAGCGGCAGCGACGTGACGCCAGGTTCATCCGGAGAGTCCCAAAAGTCGGACACGTGGTTTGCGGGGTAAAAACAAAATTCGCATGGAGCTGTGCTTATACTGCGAGTAAACCCTTTGCGACTTGTAGCTCGGATGCTGTGCAATTTGTGCGAAGGAGCAGCTGTTTAAATGCCGTATTGGCCACATTATTGATTCATATTCGAATGCGTTATATGAGAATATGTATTTATACTGGAGGAATCCGATGAGCTATAAAGGTTGTTTTTACAGATGTCCAGTAGGGGCGGGTCAGAACATTACAACAACAAACGATACAAAAACACGATCGGAGTACAAATTATAGGAAAAGTAAACAAATCACTTTTAAAAACTAAAAAAATGTTGAGCTTACCAGCTAAAGCCCACTTGAGATTTTACCTAGCCACAAATTATGACGTAACAAAGTGGCTTGTCGCGTATAATTTTTTTGCCACAAAATAATATGAATGATCCCAACGCACGTGCTGTTTGTTGAAGCACATCTGTAATTATAATTTTTTCTTCCTGCAAAGTTCATGATGTGTTTTAGCGAAATGTAGACAATAGTGTGAAAAAGCAAACGAATGTAATGTCATGGTCCTTTATCAGTCTACGGCTAAATGAAGGACTCCTGATATCTTTCTGTCATCGTCAGGGGTTGTTTGATCATACTTAATCACGCCGATCGGTGCGGGTTGGTGAAGGGAGGTGGCCAGGACCGGTTTGGATGTCACTCGCCACTTGATGTCAGCCGTGACCGGGAGCTGAACTCGAGTTCCCAGGTCCATGGCATAGTGCGCTTTAAGCACTGCGTCGCCAGCAGCCAAATATAGTACAGATAGCGCGGTACAAGTGAGAAATAGTGTGGATGAGGCAGACCGTACAAATGAGACGGTCCGAGAAATACTAAAAACTAAATCTCTTTTTGAGTGTAATCATGATCTCAAAACATAACAACCAATAGAATTTCACGGAAAAGCATGGTGAATTGCTGCACGCCTATTAAACATCGTAATTTTTTTGTTAAGGCAAGCGATTCGGCCTTCAAGCTACTTACTCTCTGATAGTGCACTCAATGCGACGTCACAAATCAGTGTTGCCATTCACCTGCTAAATTTGCGTGTGAAATGTTAACGGAAGATGAAAGTGGAGCATTCGACATTGTAAACCCCTTCAAGGGTTTTTTTTCTCGCACAAATCACAAGAGTGCACCGTTGTACATTTCAGAGGGGGTTCGGTGATTCATTCTTTGGATACCTGCCAAATTGATTCAAATATATTTCTCGCAGTCTGCCTTGGGCAAATTAATTGCACAAATTGTCATAGCTGGAGAAATTCTTTTGAAAAATTGTATCGGAAGATCAAGAAATTATCTGTGATCATGGTACATAATTTGTCTCGGACGATGACAAACAGCTTACGTAATGTGATCTTTTTTGCGTTTGAGTAAATATCTCACGTATATCTGCTAGCACCAACACATTTACACATCTCATGCGGCTGACTGGGATTCATTTTAACTGATTACTTGTTTACCGAATAAATCCCTATTTCCACAGGGTGTCTTACACACACACACATGATCCATCAACCCTGGTTGACCAACCAACATTTGATTAACCCAGTGTCATCCGTCCCTTACCTTCTCCAAGGGAGCGTTATGGCTGGCGACTCCTCCGAAGGAAGCCCAGGGGATTCGGACCTTGGACACCAGCACCACCACCACCATCAGCATCATCATCATCATCAGCAGCATCAGAGTGGAGACGGGCCTGGGGGGTGCCCATCAGGGGGTTCACCCTCCTTCCCTGTGGAGATCCTGCCCTACCTCTACCTGGGCTGCGCACGCGACTCTACGAACCTGGCCGCTCTGGCCGAGCACGGCATCCGCTACATCCTCAACGTGACGCCGAACGTGCCCAACGCCTTCGAGTCACGCAGGGACTTCGTCTACAAGCAGATCCCCGTGCCCGACCACTGGAGCCAGAACCTGTCGCAGTTCTTCCCCGAGGCGATCGCGTTCATCGGTGAGTCGCTGCGACGATCTGACCGAATTTTATCTATCAGTCCCTCCATAAAAACGCGGAGTTTTTTGGTGATTGTTGCGGGCAAAAATCGTTGATTATGCGGCACGTTTTCTTAAAAAAATGCGATGGAATATGCGGGATATTTATGCAATTTTATGCGATTAAATTGCGGGAACTTGCAAAAATTGCGGGAACTTGCAAAAACTGCGGTTTGATGAAAAAGAGAAAAAAAAGTGATTCCCCCAACACCCTATTCACTAGGCTACTACTTTAATGTAAAGAGTCATTTCTTATTACTTCCTATGATAAGCAAGCATACTACATCACAGAAAGTGCTGGGAATATTTAAGTTCTCATCTTGTTTTATTTCAGACCTTAACAAACAGATGGCTCAAACTTACAAAACATTGAGTCGAACAAGTTCTGTAGCTTTACAAAATGAATATGCTACAACTTCTGTAAAAATGAATAAATAAAATATTAAAAAATAAAATGTGTGCTTCCTGTTTTACAGAGGTAGCTATACAAAACAAACATCTTCTGTTAAAATAAGTGTTTTCAGTGCACAGTAACGTAAGCAATACAGTAACAGTACAGTCTTACAGTAATGTAAATTTACATACTACTAACAAAAAAGTGCAATCTTACAACTGTAAAGTTGCCTAAACTCCTGAATAAAACTAACTACGTAGCCTCTAACACTGGCCAATCATTCACCATCCTCATCCTCCATCCCCTCTCCCTCAGTGTCCATCTCCTCCCCCTCCACCATCTCCTCCCTCTCAAATGCTCCACTGCGGACTCGTTGGTTATGGTAAAGGAAGACCAAGGCTTTGAGGTTTTGGTTGGTAGTTGATCTTCTTTGGTTAGACAACACTAGTTTGTAGATGCTGTTGCTGCGTTCAGCATCAGCTGAGTTTGAGACAGCATCTTTGTACCGCTTGGCCAAGGAACTCGGCACAGGAAGTCTCTCCTGTAGGCCATCCCAAAACACATCCAAATCCACCACGCCGAATGGTGCAGCTCTGAGTGCTGCTGGACCAAGAGTCTTGAAGTAAGAATCAAATTCATCACCCTGCACTTCAGTGAAACCTGGAATGGCCTTGTAGCTTGCTACGGAGTCATCTAGGAATGCAATGTGGCGAGGGTCAAACACCCTAACCTCCTGGAGAAACTCAATGGCCGGCTGCCCATGTGACATGTACTTGGTGAGCTTTTCTTCAGCGTTTTCATATGCCTGACCAACTGTGCAGAGGATCTGTGTCTTTGTGGTGTAAGGTAAGTTAAACCCTTCAAAGTATTCGGCACACGCCTCATACTGCAGCTCTTTGTTGGCAGCAAAGACCACCTGCAGATCCTCCAGATAAGTGAAGATCTTTGTGGTCACAGGACGTCTGCTCTGGAAGATATCGAGAAGACTTAGGAAGCGTTTGCACTTGTCATCCATGATGTTGATCTGGACATTCAGGGACTGAGCTAGGTCTTGGTCTTGAAGCATCTCGTGGAGTCTCTCCGCAGACTGTGGAGCACTTCTGCTACACACCTATAAAAACACAAATAGAAAGAAAGGAATTAGGTCAAACATACAATATGTTCAATGCAATTAATTTTTTTACTTTGATCTTACTAAACTATTCATGTTTGTATGTGCAAAGGGGGTTAACTGATGAAGAAAAGGAAGTGTTAATTGTATTGAGGAATTATGTGAAGGAAGTTTTTACCTCGATTTCCATCTCTATGAACTCCTTGTACAGTCCAAAGTGCTGTGCGTGGTACTGCACTGCAGAGAACCAGGAGTTCCAGCGTGTTGCACAGGGGTTTGGAGGCATGACCGCCTTTTTTCTAGGCAGCTTATTTGACAAGAAGCAGAGGTATCTTCTCTTGCGTGATCCAGCATTGAAGAACATCTGGGAGAAACTTAGCATGAAGCTGTTCAACTGAACAAAAGGTTTGCGGAAGGCATTGCCAATGAGATTCATTATGTGTGCCATGCATGTGATGTGTATCGAGTTGGGGAACAACGACTGCAGAGCTGCTGTGAATGCCTTCTTCATGTAGGCTGCATTATCAGTGTCGAACACAATCACATCCTCGTTGTTAATGCTGTATTCTTGAAGGCACCTTACGACAGACATGGATACAGTGGAATGATTGCATTGCTCAAGGAAAACAGTATCTGCAAGGTAGGCCAAGATCCTCCCAGAATGATCCTTCTCAAGTGGTGCAAGGAGGATATTCAGGACACATCTCCCCTCGACATCTGGAGTCTCATCAAATATCACAGCAAGAGGTTTTCTGGCAAGAAGTGTCTTCAGCTCCTCTTTTTCCTTCTCATATACTGCTCCCAAGTACATATCTTGAAGCTGGTGAAACCCTGGAATGGCGCCGCCATTGATGCCTTTCTCATTCAGAAATTTCCTCAGTGCAGGGTGGTCAGTCTTAGACAGTGGGATGTTGATGGCAGTGCAGGTGGCAACCCAGGTTTCACAAATATACAAACAGAAAAATACTTTTGTATCATTGGGCTGTATTACACACACACACTAAGTCCAGTGTAATCTACAGAAAACTGCTGTATAAAACTGAATCATTTACAGTAAGCCTTTCACAGAACAGTAGTGTTTCTGCAAATAAAACATAATTCTTTCATGCCAAAATCAATCATCTTGCATGGGAAATTATACTACTGTTAGTCTATCTAACCCTAACGTTAACTTACATCCACACACAACATACTTGGAAATCTCATTCACACACAGCTCTCTCTGTTTCAATTTAACTATCAGCCTTTTCATAATTTTACAAGCTTTAATCTAATAGGCTACTGACCTTGATTCTTTCAGCCCTAGCAACTGTTTTGGAAGTTGACGCCTCGGTGTAGGTGAGCTGCTTCATCTTGGCTGATTCCGCTGCTGCTTTAACCATCCTCGAATGTTTGTCGGTTGCAAAGTGACTGTCCAGCGTCGACTTCCGCCTGTGGTCCAACACGCAGTTGCACGGAGTGCAAAATAATTTGCCCCCACTGTCATGTAACACACTGGGAAACTGCTTTGCGCGGTCTTTTGCGCTTATGTTTGTTGGCAAATGAGAAAGATTTGCGGGCTTCATCATGGTTTCATTGGCATCGCGGGGTTTGCAGCTTTTCAATGATGTCGCGTAATGAGTGACGTCACTTCATAACGTTCCCATGGCAACAGGGGAAATGGCTGCTCTTGTGTGAAGTAAACGCAACATTTTTCAACTTTCTGCTAAGATATATGTGACTTTTTGCAACGAAAATGCGGGGATTATGAAATCATGCAAGCTCGCATATTTTGCGCGCGGAAATCTGCAATTTATGCGGCGAAAGTGCGGCGTATTTGAAAAAACGCGCCCCCCGCATAAATATGCGGACTTTGGCTGATTTTGCATGGAATCATGCGATCGCATAATCACGTTTTTCTGGAGGGACTGATCTATATTAATATTGGAGGAATCTGATGAGCTATAAAGTTCGTTTTCAAAGATGTCCAATTGGGGCGGGTAAGAATGTTACAACAACAAGCAATACAACAAATTTATAGGAGTGGCAAAGTACGGCAAAGGTAAACGAATCTCGTAAAAATATACAAATAAAACGAAATAATGTTTCGTCTTAGCAGGTAAAGCCCACTAAGGTATTAACTTATTTTTCAGAAGCGGTATGGTCACGAATTCTTCGAACACAAGGCTATCAGGAAGGCCTATCACAAAGGGCACTATGTTTAACACGCGATTATAGGCTGCATAATGTTACTTTTATGGTTAATGAGAAAATAAAACTTTCCAAAAGAGACAGAAAAAAAATAGAAAACAGACAGTATAACTGAGACGTAGAACGAGATAAATAAAGAATAAATTATTCAATCATATTGTCGCTTTGGGTCTCGATAATTGATTAAATTGCTGGGGATAGGGGGAGGTTTATCCTTGCACTGCTATTGCCCACACCGCCCCTTTGTATGCCATGATAGGCTTAATATATATTGGCTAACAGCGCTTACCCAGCCTATACAGCTCTGTTTGTGATCATACTGTTCTATGATTTCTTTATTCGCTGCCAGACAGCTCGGTCAACCATTTGTCCTGCACTGAATTGAGGAAAAAAAATCAGGCCATTTTAGAATGACATCCAGCCGAACGACTGCCTCGCTCTGCGTACGACTATCCAGTTTCGCAGATTAAAAACATTGACCGGTTTTATCGTAAACGCTGGAATCAGGCTCCGCTGGAGTGTTTGTTTGCGTGCGGCGACCAAACTGTCAACAAACGGCATTTTCGAGACTGCAGAATGAGATCACGGTCCTGAGGTCACGGGCAGCGATGATGTCACCACATCTGCACGCTGCATTCGGAGAAATTCATCATCCAAGATGACGGCACGCGCCCTTAGTCAGACCTCGCAAAAGTAGCGTTTTCTTATCCTCTCCATCGCCCATCACGTCGCGCCCACCCCCCTTTGTCCCACCTTAGCATTTTGTTGACGGAGACAGGGTGAATGCCTCTGCTGTCTTGAGTGAGAATGGGATATAATGAGCATTAATTGCAAATTAAATTAGAATGTCGAAGCATCTCCCTGTTTAAACAAGCATTGGGACGGCGCTCTCGTCCGTTGGCGACACCCGAGGCATTTGTGGGAATTCCGTGTGATGCCTGAAGCATTGGTGAAAATTTCACGGTCAATTTCCATGTAAAGACCAATGTTGACTTTATACTGGAATACTGTTAACTTCCAACCAGTGATTTAAACTTAAAACCTTCCGATTGCGAACGAATTTCCTTCAGTGTTGCCTGGCCAGATTAACTCAACTCTCTATTTGAGCAGAATTAAAATAATAATTAAACATTTTGATTGATTAGAATAACACTCAGTACTTTGTTAATATTTCGTTTAATGCAGGCAAATGTACGGTTTCATAGCCACACGTAGTATTCCTATTACATGTAATTTTAATTGGTAATTAAATCATTTGCTCCATTCACTAAGTGGGGTCCATCATCAAAACAAACTGTGAAAACCAGTATTTTAATAGCATCCATTTTGACCGACCCAAAAAAAAAGTGAGCGTGGAAACACTATGACAAAGATCCCCCCCATCAAGCCTTAACAGACTTGGGGCAAGTGCTGTTAGCGAGCACCTATGAAGGTCTGCACAGCACACGAGAGGGTGGGTGGCCAACACCATGCCCGGCCGCCTTTGTCTCCCTAGTGGCGATGTTTACACATAACACCATGTAATCATTTGAGGCCGAGTCGACCTAGGGGAGGCCCAGGTCCGGTTCAGAAAATCATCACCGGTGTTCGCCGTGAGCGGGAATCAAACTCGGGTCGCTGGGATTCTAGCCCAGCGTGCTAACCGCTACACTACCGCTCCCCACATGGAAAAACACGCGCATATACAATCTTGATGCGCACATAACGTGTGTGAGCTCTCACACCCACGCGCTGCAATTGCATTGGTGTGCTCTTGGGAAAAAAAAATTCAGAAACTTAGGTTATTTTTTTTTACCAACTTAATAAAAAAAACACATTACAGCGATGAGCATCAGTGTTGGTATGCCGTGGGGTTTATTTTCTCGTAGCATTTGGCAGTTGGCTTACGGGTATTGTTGTAGTGTTTGAGAATACACACCGGGCGTTCTCAGATGGACGACGAATGGACATTTTCCAGGCACTGCAATGTAATCGCCTTGTCTTTATTAGTGACCAAACGCTCGTCTTTGTTAGTGACCAAAACGCTAGTACTCCAGTTGGATAAACTAGCATTGCCATTGCAGATGCTATGGGGGGTAGACGATCCACATTTATTTTTCAGGGCCAGGCCATACATGCTATATTAATTACAGCTGAATTGCTGAAGCATTGGCATTTTGCATGACTCTCAAAATCCATTGTGTTAAAATGTTTACCTTCATATGTATGTATTCTGTACTCATGTCGATGTGTAACCTGCAGTCGTTACACATACATAGTATGTATGTTAATACAGCACATGTGTTATTTTACTCGTACACCTTATTAATCGCATGTTCATAATAGAATGTTGGTTAATACACACAATTTAATTAGCTTGAATGGCCACAAAATGTTAAATCTTTAAAATGCCTCGAACAGTGGCGTAGCTTTCTAGCTTATAATTTTTGTCCAGGGCCTTAACAATTCACTCCTATACAAATCGGTGAATTATCATGATTCGGGCCACATTTTGTGAAATAAATGAATCAATTCCTTTTTTCTCTCGTGGTGCATGTATAATCGATAATGCAGTGGTATGACTAATATCTATATTGGTGGAAATGTGTAGAATCTGTCATGCTATGAATGTGTAGTCCTATAATGAATGCATATAAACTATTTAGTATTCATCTGTAGAACCTATAAATGTATGGATTCATAGAACATATAGTGGCTTAATTTGTAGAAGCAGATATGATTCGGGCAGAGCAGTGGTATAGCGCGCTGGCTGTATGAAACTGGCAACCTGAGTTACATTCCTGGCCAGAGCTAACGTTTCGTTGGCAAATTATATGTGACCCCCCCCCCCACCACTGCACTGACCCACACTGGCCAGAGTTCAAAAAGCATTGTCAAACGACTCATTTGAGCAACGGGGGAGGCTTTCGACCGGCAGTGGATTGATAAAGGGCTGAAAACTATGTTAATAAAGTCGGATCGATTCTTGAGCATATGTATCATGAGGATCGTCACATTGCTATTGTCTCGGGTATAGTTTTCTCCTGGCCCTGTGCTCCGCCTATGCATTGTTCCCTTTCACTTGCAGCGCTTTGTAATCTGGCGCACGAATGCAAACCCCTTTTCATCCTTATCTCCCGCGAAGGTTAATTAACCGCATCTCAGAATGGTGCGCAACAATTAGAATATGAAAGCTTAATTTAATCGGGGAAGGGAACAGCGGAGAGAGAGAGCAAAATCGCCGGTGGAGATGGCGAGTGTCATGCGATGAGTCACCGCGAGCCCCCCGTTGCAGGGAACAGCTCCAGCACTCTCTGCGTAGGTTTGCCGAGCCTTAAAATAGCATCGGGGAGACTCATCCATGTGAAAAAAATAAAGAAATCCTCAGCGTGGGTTTAAAATAGCTCCGATCGTTCTCCTCCATCCGAGAACAAATCGAAATCGGCAAATAGGTTTCTAAAAATACATTCTCTCCTCCTCACTCTTCTGGGTTTTTTTTTTGGGTTTCCCAAATTGTGCTCCGTGCGCATCGATTTGCCGTGGTCGTTCCCGGGCGGGCAAATTGCGTTTCTTTTTTTAGCTCTGTAACCCGGTGAACTGGCGAAACAATTGGCTTGAATTTAATGGGCACCAGGATCCACAGGATAAAATTGCGACGAAAATTGAACTCTCTCTTGAGAGAGAGAAAGGGGGTCGCTATAACACCGCCGCTGTGTACGTGCATGCAGAGAAGAGAGCCACTTGACAAGACGCTCTCGTTTAGCGGCGTTTGAAGCGAGCGCGTGCATGCGCTTTTGCGATAGCTATGAGCTGAATTATTTTTCCACTTGAATTTTTCCTCTGGATTTTTTTTTGCTTGGCACCGTAAACAAAAAAAAACACGTATTTTTAATCCAGGTAAAGCCGCCGCATTTTATTATTAGTTTTGATCGCTAGATTTACAAAATTGCTTCATAAATTAGCCGATTTGTGTGCGTGGAAGCATGCGCCTTTTGCAGTGTGTTTGTATTCCATCGGGCGTGTTACATTCATGCGTGTAATTGGACAATCGCTTCTGATTAAAGCCTCCCATTGCGATAAACGCCACAGCCAGAAGGCTTATCAATAGACAGCGCGATGCCAATGTGGCTCAGTTAACGCTGAACAGAACCCAAGGTAGTTCATGAAATGGGCTCAAAATCCCAATTTTAGGTCATTGCTAAAATTACGTCTCTTAACTTATGCTTTATTGGGTACATACATGGCATTATTTTATGTTGGTAATCATGACTGTCATCTTCAATATCGTGACTAAAATCATCATTATCGCCTTCTTCCAGACGGCGATTGTTGGTCCCAAAACTTACAAGTAACAATTGCGTTCAGGAAGGAACAGTATTAACAGGATGTTTTGTGTTCACGCAAATTGGCAGTCTGTTTGATAATAATCGCCACGGCAGTGCATTAACGTTAAGTAACTGAAGTTGGGTTCGTGCCGTTTGTCAGTCCCTCATCACGAGACCCACGTTGGCTGTGTACGGCCTCGTACGTCATATCCTGAACGTAGGTTGTTATTGAGCGGTGGCTATTGAAAATGGACATGGGCTCGTATGATTTTGTTGCTAATTTCAACATGGCAAAGAAGCACGAACAGCCGTGCGTTTATGATATGATTATGGACAAATTACAGGGCTTGTAAATGGGTCTAACAATACGTCTGGGTGGGGTTAACTAAAGCTCTTTTCCAAGCAATGTTTTACGGACCTGCATATATAACATGCAATGAACGCATGTATGTATGTACGAGTGAGTATAATGTGCAGTATGGGGAATGGTGGTGCAGTGGTTAGCACGCTGCGCTACGAACCTGGTGACCCGAGTTTGATTCCCACTCACAGCCAACACCAGTGACGATTATCTGAACTGTTCATGGGCCTCAAATGAGTACCTGGTGCAGTGTGTAAAAACATCGCCACTGGTGAGACAAAGGTGGTCAGGCGTGGTGTTGGCCACCCACCCCCTTTAGTGCCATTCCGGCTTTCATCGGTGCTTCTCGCAAACCGCACTTGCCCCAACAGTCTGTTAAAGGCTATATAGGGGTCTTTGTCGTAATGGTCAGCTGAGTTAGATTACCAACCACTGCTAACATAAATGGCAATTGATATATAACTTGGTATTTGTCCTCCCTGATGAGTACCTGGTGCAAATACAAGTGGAGAGTGATTTCTGAAATCTTTTTGGGCCTCAGCTTGGTCAAGTCTGCCTCAAACGAGCATCTGGTGTTGTGTTTGCACACTTTAGCGGGTACTCGGCTTTAAATGAGAATTTGGTGCGGTGTGTACACTTCAGCACGGGGGAGAAAGAGGAAGGCCTGGCATGGTGCTGGTCATTCTACCCCCTCTCTCTCTTGTGCCGTGCCAGCCTTTTATCGGTGCCCGCTAACAGCACCTGCCCCAACAGTCTGTTAAAGGCTAAATGTGTGCGTGTTGAACTTCTTTCGCACCGTACATAGCCAAGCGTGCTAAGCAGAGGTGCGGGGGAAAGACAATAGACTAACACAAACAAATGCGAGTGTGTGTGTGTGCTAGCAAGTACATGCATTTATGTACGTCCGCAAGCGCGCAAATGCGGCCGTGCACACAGCTCCACGTCCTTGCGTGTGATGCGTTGTGCGTATGTGCTCGTGCACTGTACGCGGTCTCGCGCGTGTGCCTGCGCGTACGTGCTTGTAACTTGGCCTCATTCAGGTGCCGGCCTTCCCCTACTCTGGCTTTTCCGGCTTTTCAAAAGCATCGGGAAATCCTGGTAGTAAATCGAGCCCCCACAGCCTGACGCCAGGAATCTTTTACCAGAACGTGGCTTCCCCTCTTGCCGGTCACACCCCTCTCTCCCTCCCTCGAACTCTCTCCCTACCTCCGTCCCTCCCTGCCTGCTGCCTATTTTATCGTCTCTGCCATGTAGGCTCAGGATCTGGCTCCAATCTGTCACCTCATCCTGCCCGGGCTCTCTTCTCTCCCTCTAGCTCACTCAATATATTTATAATTTCAACCCCTCTGGCTGTGCGCACACGTGCCGGATAAATATGCGCCTTGTTATTGGAGAGAGGTCCCAGAAAGGGTCTCCATTCATTTATATAACAAATGGCTTTCGGTATCTTTTTTTGAGAGCGTCGGCAGACAGGTTTGATTTCCGGTCGCAATAATTAATTTCGGCAGCATTCCGCAAGTGTTCGTCTCCGTCTGTCTGTAACACGTTTTAAAAAAAATGATATTCTCAAATATTGAATAAGCTGTTTGTATTTTTTCTAAACAACTTACCACTGTTTACACGTCATAGAAAAACACGTGGGAGGTTGTAACATGGGAATATCAACATAGATTGGTCAACATCCTCATTTCTGTACTAGCACCTACTGGCATCTCAGCTACTGGCACTTGATCCACCACCCCACCCCGTACCTCCAACAGATTGGCTTCTTACTATTTGGCTGCTTGAGGTGTTGTTATCTGACCTCGGGCCGCTTGATTGGTTTGGACGAACAAGCATTCACAGAGATGGGTTTCTCCATTTCGTGCCTACGTCCCGCAGTGCAAGCCACTCCAGCTTTGAATTCTTCATCTCATTGTCCCTGCTGCATCAATGCTGAGCAAGTATACAAACTTATGGATGCATTTGCGGACTAATTTTCCAACATCTTTGAGTTTAAAATGCTATGAACCACGACTCGTCTTGCTTGTTTCACACAAACTCATCTCAATGCTCACATGGTGGTCATTTTCTACATTGGTTGCCCGAGGTTCGCAAACTCTGTTCAACATCGTCGTCGACACGATTTGCTCAAATAAGTTACCACAATGTAAAAATAAATGTCCCTCTTTTGCCAAAATATCGATATCCAAACGCGGCTTTCGAAAATAAAACGCCCGGCACGGCTTCACGCTTGCTTTTCGACTGCGTTCGCCGCTAACGTATTCTAACTCTCGACCGTCTTTCTCCCAAACCCCCACCGTGTGCCCCCTTGCCCCCAATGTCTCCTTGCTGCTGTTTTGCCCGCCCCCGGCGATCTCCGTGGTTGTGCGCGGACGGCGCAGACGAGGCCCGGCAGAAGAAGTGCGGCGTCTTGGTCCACTGCCTCGCCGGCATCAGCCGCTCCGTCACGGTGACGGTCGCCTACCTCATGCAGACGCTCAACCTCTCGCTGAACGACGCCTACGACCTCGTGCGCAACAAGAAGGCCAACATCTCGCCCAACTTCAACTTCATGGGGCAGCTGCTGGACTTCGAGCGCACGCTGGGGCTTAGCAGCAGCGGCAGCAGCAGCGGCAACAGCAGCGGCAACAGCGTCGGCAGCAGGGGCAGCCCGCCGTGCGACAACCGCCCGGGCGCGACGAAGGGCGGCGGAGAGGGCGGGGCGGGAGACGGAGGCAGCGGCGGGGAGGCCGCGCTGTTCTTCACGACGCCCACGAACCACAACGTGTTCAAGCTCGACTCGCTTGGCTCCGCCTGAAGCAAGCTCGACCGCTGGCTGCCCGCGGCGGTTTGTGTCTTTCTTTCTGCCTCCTCCTGCTGCGTCCTTTGCCGTGGCCTCGCGGCCGCCGACGGGGATTGACGAGGCGGTTTCGAGAGTGTGGTGGTGGGGGGGTGCGTGCGTCGCTTGGCCCAACGGCGATGAAGCCGCTTTGGTCATGTGAGGTTCGGGGTGGAAAATGGAAGAGGAAGTTGTGATGGCGAATGTAAAGAAAAATACAATTACGAAGGCAATGGGATGAAATGGTAAATGAATTAGAAAGTGCGTTTTGTTTAACGGCGATTGGTTAGCTCCTCGTAGATGGCTTGGCGTGGCTTCCTGTCGTGGGGGAATCCTGGAGGTGGGAGATTGGTACTGTTGTTACCAGTCTTCAACAGGTCATGGGGTAACCATGAAGTCATTTGTGTGGGCTCTACCATTTATGGTGGCCTCGTAAAAATGTTTTTACCTGTGACGAAAGAAGCAACATTTTGCTTAAAATGTCTCTGTAACGTGCTATCACGTTTTGCTACTTTTTCTTGACCGCTAACGACTTGTGAAATTCAAGACACGTGTAAATAAAAGAGACCAGATATACGTGTAAAAAATGTACTTTTAACACAAAACGTATATGTGAAACACATGCATTTTATGAGCTGCGTTTTGGTGGAAGAGTTAAGTTTCCATGGGAGGAACGTGGAGGACGTTTGAAGACTTTGGGTCCTTTCGTCTTCACATGGCACCACCCGATTAGCACGGTTGGCTACGTACGGTGCGAAAGAAATTCAACATATGTACGTACGTGGCAACAACGAAGCATTTTTCAGTTCATCGTATTCCCGTTTGCGCTTCCTTCGTGTGCAAGATGCCACCCACCGACTCCCACCTCTGTTGTCGCCTAGTTCACAATGCGCTGTGCGGCTGATCAAAATACATATTTAGTGAACGAGCATTTACAATTGCTGCAGAGAACGCTAGGGGATGTTTTCTATTCTTTTTGAATGTTGTGGCCCAAATTTTGAAGATGATTAATTGAACACTATTGAGCATTATAAATCGGTTCATGTTCATTTGACAATGTTCTGAATGTATATTTTTTATGTAAAAAAAGTTTTGCAAGTGGAGCATTAATAATGGGGTGGGCAGGTGTTTTGCAACTGCTTGATTTAAAAATAGATATACATACAACGTAGTGCAAATGTAAGCCTTCGCTGTAATTTTGTATTTGCTTAAACACAAGTTGCCATATGCTTTGAAATTACATTTGAAATCAAAGTTTTTTTTGCCAAGCTGGCTTATCGTAAATGTTGAAGCTTCGAAGGTAAAGTGTGTTGTGGTTTCGTGATTATTCATCACATTTTAAAGAAAAATTAACCAGCCTCCAGGTTTTAATTGCATTTTGTTGATCATTGTCAAAACACTGTACGTGACCATTGACGCCTTGATATTAATTGTACGCATGATTGTAGCTAGAACTTCAAAATATCCCTTCAGCCTATTGCATTTGTTCGTATTTATTTTTCTTTCAGGAAAAGTTCAAAGCAAACATTTATTTTTAATCATGGTTGATCATGCAGTCCGTCGGCTACAATTTTTTTCAAAAATTTGTAACGAATCATTTTTAACGCACTGCGTTGTGTTTATAATTGTTTTAAATAAGTGGCCCAATTAACTTCTCAAATATGCGGCGCAGTTTTACTCCCTGCAGTCTGCCGAAACGGGTTAAAGATCTTTAGTACCGTATCTGCAGATTTCTAAAAAAATGTTGCGTCCTAAAACTTACGCGTAAAATTTTTTTTTCGTGAGCCTTGTAAACCATGCTCACTTGAACGATTAAAACTAAAGATTTGTTAATCGTCTACAGTTTTTATTATTACCGTCAATTAACCCACAGATTATTGCAATGGGAAAAAAAAAACTAGTGAAATGTAGAAAAAAAAATACTTCCTATGAATTTTTCAGCCAAAAAGAATTTGCCAACTTTTTTTGTTGTTGTTGCTCTTCTATGCCGCGATTATCTTGACGTCGTAATGGCAGTGCGTAGCCGAGATGTATGAAAGAAATACATCAGCAACTTCGTGCTCTGCTAGCCATTGAAGTTCTAATCCGCGTGTCATAGACACTGACGTACGTGGCCAGGTTATCTCTTGCCGCGAACGCAGCCTCTCGGGAGTGCGTGGGTTTCTTTTATTTTGGGCAGTGGTGGCTGCTGCTGTCTTGGCCCTTGTGACTGGCTGTCCAACTTGGCACATTCCAATTAAAAAGTGTTGATATACTGGCAAGACAATCGTACAGAAAAAAAAACCATTTTGTATTTTCTTTCCGTAATCTTCCGCAGGCGGAGGTGATAATGTATATTTTTTTCTTCTCGACTTTTTTTGAATGCGCGGTGTAGGGATAATTGATGCTTTTTAAGGAAACTGAAAGGCCATGTTTGTATATATTTATACATTATATATAAAATGGTATTTCGGTGGAACACGAAGGTACTCGTAATAAATATGATTGTTTGCTCTTAAGAGAATAAAAGGAACCCAGCTCTGTAGTTTGCATGTGCCCCCTCTGCAGGTTCCCCCTGCCGCTCCGCGCTAAACGGACCGACGTACATTTTTATGAAATAGCCGCAAGTCAAAATAACGGCTTGGCCCCACGTATCCGTACGGCGAGAAATAAACAACCCTGGGCGAGAGACGGGAAGCGGGACTCTCCGATTGGCTGCCCAGCCGGTGTAAATCGGTGCCGGCACGCGCCCATCTGCCCGTGACCTCTCCAACCTGTTTAGAGGCAGCGCTGTTATGCCCTTCATCTGGGTCCCAGCGAGGCAGGTGGGCTTGTGCCACCACACCCCATGCCCCCCCCCCTGCAAACGGCTCCTCTTATTCGTCGCACGCCGGACTCGATCGGCAACGTCCCTCTGAGGCCGAGGGGACACGTGGTGTGTGTGCCTGCTTCTTCGGTCACCAACAGCACGGTGCCCAGATCGCGCCCCGCTCTCGTCTCGATGACTCCCGCCACCGCAGGTTACTCTTTGTTGGATAAAACAAAAAAACCCTCCTCCAAGTGGCTTATTTGGTCGTGGTTTAGTTGCTCTTGAATTTCACTTTCCTTCCTGTCGTTTTTCCTCTTGGTCCAGCCCAGTGCATCCTGTTAATGTGATACCAGAGTCGAGGTTTGGCATTGGGTTGGTCACCTGCCTGGGTTTAGTTACTGTTTTCAAGGATGTGAAACGTGCTATTTGGTGACCTTGATACGTACAACTTTTTCCAAAGTGAAGCGATTTTCTACAAGTGTGTAATTCTAAAGACAATTGGCTTTAAAACATGACTTGCCTTTATCACTCTCAACCAATCACTTTAATTGCAGATTTTAAGCGGTGACCTTTAGGCTCAACAATGGCGTAACAACCTCGCAATGACGCAACTAAATATAAAGTTGATGTTTAAAGCGCGGACTGCAGCACTTGGTGTGATGTGAGCTCTTAACGTGAAAGAGTGCAAGGTGGAAATTATCATATTAAGAGCAGCTTGCGCGCCAGAGGATAAGCATTCTCTCGAGTGGGATAAAAATTAAAACAACGTTGAAAATTATTGCATATTGGGGAATTTTTGTTCTTTCCAAATATATATTTTACGCACAACTGTTTTTGTTTTAAACGGAACATGCAGGTGTTAAGACGTTGACCCCGTTTAGTCCATTCACGATGAGCATTAAGAGGATTAAGTACTTGGCCGAGGTGTGTATTTTTATTAAATGGTTGGACTTTCAGAAGTGTGCGCTGCAAATTTATCGCAGCATTTCACCACGGTGCATCGAGGGCGAATCGTGGTGACGTTTCAAACAAAACCGCTTTTTTTTCTCCCCAATCTTTCACCGATCTTAATCCTCGTCATTGTTGGCCCCTGCCAAGTCTTGCGAGAATTAACGGCGGTTGTTACGTGATTATTAGCATTGTGTCGGTGCTTTGACGGCTGTGCGTGCTGAAAAATTGTGTTTATGGCGGTTAAATCGACGTGTTTGTGAGTGCCATTAGAGACCATTTGGTTTGTTAATGGTTTTACAAATTAAAACATGGCACCATTTGACCAACACTCTTTAAGTTTTACAGTGTCACGGTTAACCTAATAAAAATGTGATTGGATTGTAATTGAAAAAAGTATACGAAGTGTAGCACTTACAAAAAAAGACGTATTTTAAAGCAAGTACTTGCATGCATGCTCATGATGTGATCGCAACACGAATTGTCGTGCGTGAACGATAACGTGACCGTAAAAGTCCATGCCCCCTTCCCCCCCCCCCCAAAACCAAAACATTCGGTGATTGTTACATGGACGCGCAACTTTCAGCAATAGCGATGGGGGCGAAAACAAAAAGTACGGACCACATGGGCAGCACGACGCTCGACGAAATTGTCTAAAAGGCCGACGCGGTTTTTGTTTTGCGCGCAGCTGGAGGCGGCTCGTAGAGGCGGGTCCCAGTTCTGTCCCCCGTTGCACAGTTTTGCGCCCAACCTCCCTCCTGTTGACCACCCACGCCTGCTGTGGCCAAATTGCGAAATCTTTCGGCGGGTCAAAGGTGGCCTCGGTTCGTCGTCCGCCGCCGAAACTCGGACGCGGTCCGATAACGTCAGCGACGCGGAAACGTTACAGTGCATGCCGGTTGCTATATCTGATATGATGTAATGCTGGTGAGCGTTAAGTCCTTTTGGGGGGTGGGAGATGAGGAGGCATGGCCGTTAGAAATCTGTGGAAGCCCTCACTTTTTGGGGAATGGTACTTTTGCTATTGCTCCCCAGTGCATTGTTGTTGTTGTCTTTGGCGAGTTTGATGGTTGTGGGTTGACGTTTTTTTGCTGTTACCCTACGTAATTCCACCTAAGACATGATGATTATTTTTTATTTAAGCTAAATAACCTGAGAACTTCCATATATTTCTAATCGTCCCGATCATTGTGTGGCATAAAGAGATGCGTAGGCAAATGTTAAACCTTGAATATTAACTTAAGAGACGCCAGCCATTCGTACTTTGAAACAATCGGAAATTGCAACACGGTGAGCGGAAAGTCACCTAGTCTAACGCCATCATTGTTTATATTTAAAATGTTCATTATCAAGTACCAAAACTTGTGCCACGCTCTGAAGTAAAGTGTGGATGCCAATGGATTTATAATTCCTTTTGATGGTAAAAGCTTCCTTTTAAACACTTTTTTTTTCCGGAGCCGCAACGTTTTTCAAAGCGAGACAATGTTGTTCATGCGATCTTGTGAAATGTAGCACTTGAGAGTATTTTTTGTTTAAAAAAACAAATTTCCAGTCACGCAGTAAACTGCCTGTGCGCAGGAAATTGGCAACACACTTTTTGGCGCTGTACAAAGTTAATATTGCTCGTCAACAGAATGTCCCTAACGCAAGTGTTTGAGTGCGTGCATTGCAGTAAATCCACGCTGCTGCAAATGGCTCTTATTGGTAAATAGTATTGGTGCTTTCAAACACAACTTCTTCGTACAACTGAGCAGCCTGCTTCAGGTCAACATATACGTATATATATATTTTTTGTAAATCTCTTCTGGAAAACTTGGAGGCAGCGTAATCTCTGGAATCCGTTGCGAAAAAGTGTTGGAGTCCTTTTTCTGTATCACGATGCAGTGCTTTTTGAGCGCCATGGAATTTGTTATGATATTTTGTCCTGAAAATGAGAATAAAAATGCCTTCGATGCCATTACAGTTCCTTTTGCTGCCCTTTGATGAAATCGTGTTTGCGTCGGTTCATGCGTACACTGCCGCTGTTATAAGCACTGCTTGGGTGGTGCTGTGGTTAAGAACACCTGTGTATCACATCCATAGAGGTTATGAGTTCAAATTTATTCCAGGTTTAAATTATCCCGTTATTCCATCGGGATTGCTCAAATGCATGCCATCTTGCGGAAAATGAGCAGGGGTTGTCCAATGCACATTACAAGAACGATGCCCTTCATACTGGTAGGGACCTCCTGGTTACACCAGCCCACAGGGGATTATTCTGTCCGTCCTTCATGCATCCGAAAATGGGAGGGGTGGGTCTGGGTGGAGAGGGGATGGTGGGGAGGGGCTGGTGGGGCGGGTGGGGGGTTGGAGGGGTGGGGCTGGGTGGGGAGGGGAGGGGCTGGTCACCCCGTGGTGCCCTTAAACGTTTCACCTACTCACGCCGGCTTGTGCCCGCCCTCACAGTCGGCCATATTTGCGGAATACACCACGCCACCGTTGACCCTGCCCATTGACCGAGCAACCCAACGTTCCTACCAGCTCCCTCCGCAGGAATGTGTTTTACTCCGAAGAACATTCCTGCCCTTCCACTTTGACTTGTCGAGTTCCAGAATGCCACAGGCGACTTCCTTGACGCTGCGTTGGGCTCGTTTGCTGGTATTGCATCGTTATGCAGCACGCGCTGGAGGTGACCGTGTGACTCGGGAGGCCCCTTAGCTGGTACCGTTGAGACCCTGGGTTCAAATCCAGGCACCAACCCATGGGGCCTCAGGTGTAGCAGGTTTATCGTTTGGACTCTGTCACCATGGGTGCCACGGTGCGAGATGTTAACTACCTCGCATTGTATACAGGAGTTTGTGGGTTCGATTGCAACCCTGAGGCCTGTATATTTGGAGTTTGCATGTTTCACCACGATTGCGTGGATTTATCTCCGGATCCTCTGGTTTTTCCCTCCACATTTGTAAACTTGCATTTATAGTATTTGGCTGCTATAAATTGTCACAGACACCACTCCGTTGAGCCATGGTTTGTGGCCAGATCACTTCTGAAAAAGAGCTGTATATCTCAGTGGTTCTTACCTGGTAAAATAAACATTATATTCTTGGTTCTTTCGGTAAAGTCACGTAGAAGGGAAATAATCAAATAAAAAAAATATTAAATAAAAATTCTCACGACGTTTTGACTGCAACACAAGCAATCATCATCAGGTGTGAAATCCACAGCAAGAAAATTTGTGTTGCAGTCGAAACGTCGTGAGAATTTTTATTGTTTTCTATTTTTCTTATTTTATTATTTCCCTTCTACGTGACTTTACCGAAAGAACCAAGAATATGAATCCCTGCAGTCACGAAAGCTTTAAATAAAAAAAATTAACATTGTTTAGTTTAGGTTTTAGTTGAACTTCACGCGCAAAAAATTGCTTAGATTTTTTTAAAAGTGGTAATTCACAAAAAAATATTGCTTTGAGTCTCATTGGACAACCCCATGTAATTTTAGGCCGTACGGGGAGAAGTGCCACCCATTACCGATTTCTCTTGTGGTAGTTTTGATTTGATTTTTCTATTTACCTTCAATTTTTGTCTTCATTTGCTTTAGCTTCTGTCACTTTTGGTGACGCAACTGAGACTCATCCCGGTCTCGCGCGAGTGCTACACGCTGTTAAACAAACCAAAAACAAACGATGGAATCTCTCTGCGGCAGCCGTTCTTTGGCGCACGCGACTCGCCGAGATTTCCGAATGGATTCCTCAACCTCGTGACCGGACACCCGATAACACAATTGCAATGAATTGGTCGGAGAAAGCCCAAGCACGGTCATTCGGTGGCCGCCGCTCAAGACAATAATTGTCTTCTTCAAAAATAACTTTGGTACAAAAACAAGGAGTCGAAGAAAGACGCTCAACTTTGACCCGCATCAAGTTATCGCCTCTCCACGTGAGACAATTCTTCAACTCTTTGCAGGCTTATTGTCTCGTCTCGTATCATTACCGGAGGATGCACTGATGCTTCCGCCGAGTATTTGCTGCGTACGCGATGTTCCTGTGATGTTAAAGCAAAACAAAAACCCTCCATTAAATGCTTGTCGCACGTACTCCCTTGAGAATTTGACATTCTAGCCCAAGGAGCTCTCTCAGCTGCTTCTAAATATAACAGATATTGATTGGAACGAACAGAAAAAAAACCCTCATTGAATATTCAAGCAGGGTCGGAGTATCTCCTCCATCAAGGTGAACTTGTCTACCAAGCTCAGTCACGATTCTTCTGTTGAAGCTTACAATCGCCGGTGAATTTTCGCACGTTTAATTCGTGCAAGAAAAAATCGTGGTTGATTTGTTTCCCCCCCCCTCCCCCCCCCCATTATATTTCCTGCGTATGTCAATATGTTCAGGAGTTGAATGCTAATGTCGAGGTCTGCCAGCCACGAGTTGAGAGTTCGCGTAGTTTTTGTTGCCCTTCCTTCGTTGAAAGAGCGCAGACTGACGGTTGCTTTGCTGTACGGTCCATCGCTTTGGCTGCATGGCCACACTCGCACCGCTGTGGCTCGTGTCTTTAATGTTCCGTTCATGAAGGAGACGACGTGCACATCGGCCTGGTGATGTCGACTGACTTGAGTGACTGATTTTAATGACAACGATGTTCTGGAAGGGCTAGACATCTCACATTTGGCACGTTCCCCTTCAACGTAGTGTTCCGTTTTTGCCGTCGCTTATTGGCAAAGGTCACCCGCAGTTAAAGGGGCCTTGCAATCCTCATAGATTATCGACGAGTGGAATAACACGAACAGATTGACTTGACGATTATAGTCGAGTCGACGTTTATAACGAGAACAATACACACAACAACAACAACAAAAACAACAACACTTTGTTTTCATCTGAACCTTTAAAAAACAACATTCTAGAGGTTGATCACCTTTTACGCATAGAGCAGGGTAAACTGAAATGTCTGAGCTTGCTTTGAGTCTCGTCCTCATCAAAGGGTAAAACGTGATTTTCTCAACCAAATTAGCAATGAGGCGGTGCTCATCCTCCGTTGGCAGCCGTGAGCCAGTGGTGAGCATTCCACATTACCATGACAGGGTCGAGTCTATACATAGGACAACCACTGGTCAATCCCTACTTACAATATATATACCCAGTATATATTTAGGATAAATACACCAACCCTATCATCAGTGAGCCATGCAACTTGCACCCCACGGAGTGTTACGCTCAAGCGATTAGATAACAAGTCAAGCCAACTTGCAGGTTACAATTAGACAATGAATCCTTGTCCAGAGCTAGTAAACGCCACGAGCGCATTACAGAATAAAAACGTTGCCCATCACAGGCATGCGCAGGTGTTTGCAGGTAAGGGTGAAGGTGCCAGCCATTGTTGCATTGGTAACACCTTGCAAATGAGAAATTTGATAATTCACCACTGACTCTAAAGAGAGTGTGTGTGTGTCTGTGTTTGGGCGTGGTGCTGCTCACCCACCCTCTAGTGTGCCGGGCCGGCCTTCATAGGTGCTCGCTAACAGCACTTGTCCTAACAGTATGGTGAAGGCTATAGGGGTATATTTGTCTTTGCGTATCTACCTGCTGTCCGGGCGTGATGATATCAACGCCACCCCCTCGTGTGCCGTGCCAGCCTTCTTAGGCGCGCGCAAACAGCACGAGTGTTTGATCCCAGAGAGACGTAGAGCTAAGACAACTCCCCGGCTGGGATTTGAAACCCATTCCTCGGTAGTGCGGTCTAATACCAAGTCAAATTAATTCACAGCGATTCCTCAACATACGTACCGACAAACGTCTGAAACAAATACACTAACAATGATTATAATTCCCTCTGTAAATTAGTACTGAATTAACTAACAGCCCTTGGTCGATCCACTGCTGCGTCAAGGCATCCCCATGCTGGGGAAAGGGGAGAAGTGGGGGTATGACCATACTTCACCGAGCGGGTCAGTGTGTGGGTTGGTGAAGAGAGGGCCCGGGACCAGTTGAGATGTCACGCGCCAATGATATATGCAGTGGCTGGGAATCACACTCAGGTTCCCAGGTTCATTACACAGTGTACTAACCATTGCGCCCACCACTCCCCGTACTAATTGGAATGCACATCAAACCATTATAATGCAATTTTTTTGTTTTACTTATTTGGATACATTTCAGCTTTGAGAAATCACATATATCTGGCTGTCATGCGATGAACATTACTCTCTCTGGATAGGCGAGTGAGTGAGATCGCTGTTCTCCCTAATGTGTGGCTCAGAGGCCGCGCGAAGGCGATTCTGAGCGGTAGCTCTGTGAAGCCCACTTCCGCAGGCCACTCTCTCCTCGCACGGAGAGTAGCGCCGCTCCGCCGAGACATCCGAATGCCGTAATGGGCCCTTCGTCTCGCGAGGTGACGGCGCCGAAAAGCACAATTGTGGGATGCAATGGTGGGGGAAAAACTTAACCCGTAAATACAAAGTTTTTCACTATAAATCCTTTATATGTGTGGCGGCTAGAGTCCTCTAGTCCCCTGGCTTGAGATGGCTGCCACCTCTGGGTCAGATGATTGCCTGCCACCATTAAGCAATTGGTAATTAAATATTTTTTAAAAATTCCTAAAATCTGTAAAGTTATGCAATTTTTTTTTCCACGAAAATAAATTGTCACGCGCAACGAGTCTGTGTGCAAAATGTCAGCTCGATTGGATCACGGGAAGTGGGTTAAAACACGACCGAAAGATTTGCACGGCCGTAAGCGCGCGCAAGCAAGCAAGTGAACTTAATATAAAGGATTTAAAAAGAGACGCATTCTTTTTTTAACAAGGAAAAAAACCCCAACAAAAGTGGGACGATCGTCAACAGTGGAGGGAGGGACAGTGACCGTACTGTGGCAGTACACAGCGCAGGGTGTGGGGCGGGCAGGAGACTTGGAAAATCGTGGCGCGCGGACCTAACCCCTCTCACTTCCTCAGAGCGTGAGAAAAAGCTCACACTCGGAAACAAGCCTCCTCCGCATCCGAAAAAGGAAAAGGAGACTTGGGAGGGAGGGAGGGAGCCGTGGGGGGGGGGGTCCGATCGTGTAGGGGAGGGAGTGGGGTGATGTTGGTGGATGGATGTTGTGGACTCCGTTACTTGAATTCTCCCCTCCGTTGCCTTGGCAGGCGAGGCGGCTGGTGTGATTCCAAGGCAGCATGCTGTTCGCGTGGATTTAGTTACAAAACATCCCATTTGAGTGTATTTATTATTTCTCTTGTGTGGGAGGTTTTTGGGTGGGGGAGTTTGTATCTGTGGCTGGCCGACTTGGAGAGAATTTCTTCCTCTTCGACCGAGGCGTGCGTCCGTGCAAGGAGCGTGCGTGGGAGGGGGAGTGGTGGCACGGCGGTTAGCGCACCGCGCTCTGGGGTCCACCTGACGTTTTATTTCCATTAGTGGCGATTTTCTCAATCGCCCCCGCGGCTCTCCCTCGAAGACGACTCGGCATTACGCGTGTGCCCGGAGCCGTGTGAAATCATCGCGGCTGGGGAGACAAAGGCGGCCGGGCGTGATACTGCCTACACCACAGGCGTTCGCTCAACAGTTGAACTTCTTCCGCACCGTACGTAGCCGAAGGACAACAAACCAAACGGGCAACGAGCAGTTGCGAAGAGAAGAGTTATCGATCCAGACGATTGGAAAGTTCGCACCGCCTCCAAGTGGCGTGCTCGTGTCGAGGGGGAAGGGGCCCCCTGCGATGACGCACGGGGGGGGGTCATGCGGTGCGGCCGCCTCTTCTTCTGTTGGAGCACGCGTGGATGATAATTGTTTTTTTATCCTTTTATCTGCCAACAAAATTGTCATGTTTGCATAGACCACAACACCTGCAGTCATAATGCAAACAAAAAACACAACTCTGATAATGTATGCGCTGTCCTTGAAGTTGATTGGTCCACACCCGAGACAGCTTTCCTTAGAGCCTAGTCTCACATGGTGTTGGACCAGGAGCTATCATACACGCGTGGTTTAGGGGACGTCCATAAATGACGTCACGCACCTAGGGGGTTGGGGTGGGGGGTCAGACATTTGTGACGATGGGGGGGGGGGGGGGGGGGTTGAGAAATGTGACGTCACATCAAAATGAGCAACTTTAAATAAATATAGACAACACGTTCTAATTAATTGAATAGTCTTTTTAATAAATGTGTTCTCCTACAACATCAGAGCGCCACATTAAATACGCACTACAATAACAATACTGTACTTTAACGCGATTTGAAGCATGTTTTATTTGGGGGGGGGGCAGAGCTTTGTGACGTCATATTTGAGGGGGGGGGGGGTCTGACTTTTTGTGACGCCGGTGTGACGAGGAGGGGGGTCAAAAATCGTCCAAAATCGCGTGGCATCATTTATGGACGGCCCCTTATACTCCTTTGACGAGACCGTGATCGTTCGTGTTATCCTGTGCTGGCGTGTGGAAGTGTTGCCGTGGGTTCTTGGCCGACGTCGCGGGGAACACGTGCCTTGCGACGTGAGCGGGTTTAGTATCGACTCGGACGGGTGGGTGGTGGTGATGGTGGTGGTGGGGCCGCTGCGTAGTTTTTGGTTCTCAGCGCCGCTCTGCTCGGCTGTGGCCAAGCGAGCAAGGTGTGGTTGATGTATCTTGGGCTAAACAATGAAAACAAGAAAGTAGGAACAGAAACTAAATGGTGCCGTGCCAAGCTGGCACGCGTGTCGACTCGAGCCTTAGCAGACTGTAGGGGCAAGTGCTGTTAGCGAGCAGCACCTATTAAGGCCGGCACGGCACACGAGGGAGTGGGTAGCCAGCACCACGCCCGGACGCCTTTGTCTCCACAGTGGCGATGTTACCACACCGGACCAGGTTACTCATTTGAGGCTGAGTCGACCTAGGGGAGGCCCAGGACCAGGTTAGATAATCGTCACTGATGTTGGTGGCCGTGAGCGGGAATCGAACCCGGGTCGCCAGGTTCGTAGCGCAGTGCGCTAACCATTGCTCACACACACGCACACGCGCGCACGCTTCACACACACAGAGTGTTATTTTCACAAGCGTGATCTTCCAGCAAGCTTTGCTTTTAAAAGAACAACAACAATGGACACCTGACAGGGAAACCTGGCTTCTCGCACCACAGCTTAGTCCGGCCCCAGCACGCATTGACGTGGACCCGCTCTACCCCTCCTGGAATTCGGCGAAAAGAAAGAGCAGAGGAGTGATTGGGGATTTGGGGGGCTTAAATCAAGATTAAACGTGAAGGTTTAACAAAGGCTGTGGTGATATTCACGGGACTGTTTGTCCTATGCATTCCGCAGGAGAAAGGCATTTTTTCTGAGATCCAAGAATGATCGTTTCAACAATAATAATATAAAAGCCATGTATGGAATTAAAATTGTGTCCCGTGAATATTACACGCCGTGTGATTGCTGCGTATATTTGTACATATTACAAACTTAATGTTGCTCTGCCTTTGTAGGGTTTTCGTTGTTATTTGTTCCATATACGCATCAAATCCCAACTAATTCAGCCCTCTCCTCGCTCGTCGCAAAGCTCAGAAGGGCCATGCCCGGATGGTGGCTGAGCGAGAGACTGCCTGGGATACCACGTGTTGCAAGCCTGGGCCCCGAGGTATCAAAGAGATGACAGTGCAGAAACAAATATTCATGCATCCATCTGTGTGGAGATCATAGTGCTACCCCCCCCCCCCCACTTCAAAGGCATGGGGAGGTGTATCTGCGTACCCTGTTTCCTACACCACATGAAGCCAAATGAAATAGTCCAAGCACCCCGATGTGGAGGGGCCCTCCTGTTAAAAATTGTATTGAGACTTTGGGTCATCCTCAGCCCTCCCCCTCTTCCCTCCATGCCCAGGATTTCCCTAATTAAGTCTGTTATACCCCCCCCACCCATTTAAAAGTCCATCCAACCCCCGCCACGATGTCCCCACTTGGCTGGGGCAATTGGCTCTCCCCCCCCCATCGTTCACCCCCCCCGCCACCCCCTCCTCTCTTCAATGGTACAGCCGCGTTGGGACCCGCTCATGGTCGGGGTGTGTGTGCTACGCAACGTGCTGTGACGGGCTCGCGTTTTGCTTCAATCAACAACAACAAAATATGATAAGAGGGTTTTCCCCTTTTTTTCTGGCAACAAAACAGGTGTTAAGATATGCTTGGTTCTTTCGGTAAAGTCACGTAGAAGGGAAATAATAAAATTATACAAATAAAACAATTACATTCTCACGACGTTTCGATTGCAACACAAGCAATCATCATCAGGTGTGAAAACCACAGCAAGAAAAGCATTTCCCTTTTACGTAACTTTACCGAAAGAACCAATAATATGAATCCCTGCAGTCACAAAAGCTTTAAATCGAGGTGTTAAGATGTTAAAACACCAAACTGAAACCTTTTACAAGGAATCATGTCTGCATAAACGCAATGCTTGTGGTCAGAATGCAAACAAAAAACATACTCTGATAATATATGAATTGTCCTTGAAACTGATTGGTCCACACCAGAGACATCTTTCTTTTGAGCCTCGTCTCAAACGGCGTTAGAACAAAATATTGTTAAGACTCAGTGAGGCTCTCCTGGGTAAACAATTGCCATTGTTATCGTAGAAGTCACACCGCATATACAATGTGTAACGTCGCGTTATGCATTCAGACACTGGACATGCACAGGAGCCAACGTGAAATAAGCCACGAAACCGACATTAGCGCTTTGTCACTTTATAAAATCTAAACTACAAACTCTGTTTTACTTTATTTTACCAGGTAAGGCCCACTGAGCAATGCAGCTCTTTGTTCAGAAGCGACCTGGCCACAAATGATAGCTCAACGAAGTGGCTTACCGTCACGTGGACATTTATAGCATCATCCGAATACTCTAAACCAGTGGTTCTTAAAATGTACTGCAGTCTTGCAACCCTTTGGTTCTACAACGTTAAGAAATGTACAATGTTAATACATACACTCGGTTTTGAAAGAAACAAAGTGATCGTATGTAAGTGTCCCGTGTTTCATTTGTGTTTCGATGATTTACCTTCTAAAAGAAAGGGCATCTGGCACGCCCGGGGGGTCATTGCACCCCAGGCTAAGAACCACCACTCTAAACGTCTGATGTTGATTCTAAATATCTGAAGTTAAACTCGGGGGATGACTCTAGATTTGAAGCTTTCGTGACTGCAAGGAGTTATGCTCTTAGGTTTTTTTCGGTAAAGTCACGTAGGTAAAAATAAATAATAAATTATAAAAAATATTGATACAGTAAATCTAGCTGTGACGGTCCCACCTGATGACGGAGACTTGTGTTGCCTCTGAAACGTCGTGATTTATTATTTTATTTCTATTATTATTTATGTTATTTTTTATTTTTATAATTTATTTTTATTACTTATTTACTTTTACCTACGTGACTTTACCGAAAAAACCTAAGAGTACGGAGGATGACTTCGTGCCGACATTGGGTTGGTGTGAGGGAGTGGAGTGGGGGAGTGACTATTGTCAGAACATTTTGCTTGCATTTGTCTGACCACGAGGTGAATTTATAGGCTTTAAGATTGACGCGACTGAGGATAAGCGCGTTGACACTCTTGAAGGGACCTATTCTTTGTTTGTACCCCCTCCTCCTTTACATTTGAATTCCTCTTGTGGGTGTGTGCGTGTGTCCACGTGTGTGTGTGTGGGGGTGTGAGGTTGAACGGTGGCGCAGTGGTTAGCGCACCATGCTGGGAAGCCAAGCCACCCGAGTTCGATTCCCGGTCACGGCCACCAACACCGGTGACGATTATTTGAACCGGGCCTGGGCCATCCTCTAGGTAGACTCGGCCTAAAAACGAGTACCTGGTGCGTTGTGTAAACATCAGCTGGGGGTATACCCCACCCCCTCGTGTGCTGTGTTGGCCTCTGTGGAGGTGCTCGCTAACAACACTTTCCTCAACGGGCTATACAAAGACTACACCGGGGAGCTTTGTCTTTGCTTCGTGTCTGTGTGAGGAACTGCGGTGCAACGGTTAGCGCAGTGTGCTACAATCCTGGCAAACTTGAGTTAGACGCCTGCTCGTGGTCAACTTCAGTGGTACAGTATTTTAAAAAAACCCGCTCCTCCTCTGCGTGGCCTCAGCCTTATTGCCATACCTGGTGCTGCGTGTAAACATCAGCCCTTGGGGAGACAAAGGCGTGGTTCTGGTCACATCGTCCCATCGTGTAGCGTCTGGGCCTTCATAGGTGCTCGCTTAAGAGCCCTTGCCCCCAAAACACCTATGGAGGCTGTACGGGGGATCTTTGTCTTTGGAGTTGCATCACAAACCCAGCGACTCGGGTCAAATTCCTGGCCGCGATTACAAACCATAGCCTGTCACATTCAGCTGCTCTTGACGTTGTCCAGACCCTCACCTAGGTCGACTCAGCCTCAGATGAGTTCCCTGTCACCGTTTGGTCAACATCAGCAAGGGGGAATCGGCAACCAAAATAACAAGGATAAGCATCTTTTTTTTCGAATTCGGTGTATATATAAAAAAAAATAGAACTCAACATTTCAAGAGCCACTTTAACACGGAGGCTTTCGCGACCAATATCATCCATAATAGAGGTTTTGTTGGGTTAGATCGTGTCAATATATAAATGCGTCATCAAACCCGCCACCACCCGACACAGCCAACTAGTAAGGGTTGTCACGTAAACAAGACACGTGGCCAATTCGTCACTAGTACAGCACACCGGTGTGTTGGAGAGCCAAGCCACAACATTTACAATCTGAGTACGACGAATCTGGCTGTCGCCTGATGAAGCTAGTTGTAATTATTGACGAAACGTTGTACTCAGTTTGTAAATGTTGTGGCTTGGCTCTCCAACACACCGGTTAGTGCTGTACTAGTGACGAATTTGCACGTTCTGTTTACGTGACAACCATTACTAGCTGACTGTGTCGGGTGGTGGCGGGTTTTAACGACGCATTTATACATTTACGCGATCTAACCCCCCACAAAAAAACCCTCTATTATGTATTTCAAGAGCCTAGACGAAGGTGGTGGTGGTGGTGGTGGTGGAAATGCACGCAAGGCTTTCGGCTACAGCACCTTCGCCTTGAGCGGGGTGCTCGCTAACAAATGTTGCCCCAACGGTGTGAATCTGGGACGGCAAATCGGGGGGTGGTGGTGGTGGTTGCGTCTGTCTGTCTTAGCCCTGCGTGGTTTCGTGGCACTGCAATGAACTCGTGGTCAGGATGGAGGTGGTGGGTGGGTGCAGGACCGGATGAAGATTTGTATGCCCCTGGGCTACAGGCACTGTGAGGCCCCCAGTAATATTTTCAAATGAAAAACAAAGGTAAAGAAAAATAAAATGGTATTTTTACACGGCTAACAACAAATACAATTCAGCAATTCACCAACGAAATTACTTTTCACTTCATCTCTGGAGGCACTCCAGCTGACGAAGGCCCCTGGGCTTGCAGCCCCTAAAGCCCCGTGCCTGAATCCGGCCCTGGGTGGGTGACTGTAGGTTCGGATATTGCTTCGGCTGTGCGGTCATGAGAGCAACTGCACACTCACCAGGAAATACAGGCAGCCAACAGCTTGACAGCCTTGGCAGGGATTTCAATCCCTGCTGACAACAATATCTCGAGCACACATCTGTCGAGTTTTTTTTTCCCCGCGTGTGTGTGTGTGAAAGCGTGGGTGTGCGTTCGGTGCGTCTGTGCGTGTGTGTTTTGGAGAGTGGTGGCAGAGGGGTTGCAGCACTGCGTGACAATTGCCCTGATTGTCCCGTCGGTTGACTCAGCCTTAAACGTCAAACGGCGCTCACGACACAGCACCTGCCCATAACGGTCAGCACGACTATACGGGGGACCTTTGTGTTTATTTGCGTGTATAATTCAATTGGCATAATAACAATTGAAATTGTTATATATATATGCTGGCGTGTGCCTGCTTACACTTACAATAGGACGAGCCTCATCTCCATGTTCAGCCCTTATCGGTGGAAATTCCACATTCCCATCGCAGGGGGCCATTTCAATCCATAGGATCACCACGATGGACTTCGAACAAAGTGGTACTGATTTTAAAAAAACAATCCCAGAGGGATAACAACCCCTTTATATTTCACCTCCTGCTTAAATTAATTAAATGAAGACCTCCCCCTCTCCCTGCTCCCCCTCCGAGCCACATCCACTCTGCCTTGAGACAGCTTGAGCAGCGGATGTCAGGAGTTCAAAAACTCAAGGAAACAACAACTCCCGAGAGAGAGCGTTTATATTCAACAAGGCTCTAAAGAGTGCAAAAACTGCGTGCAGTAGTCAACGTCTCGGTGCGATGGCGCTTGTCCATAGCGGAGAAAATGACCCTTGTCCAGACGAGGCCAGTCCATTCGCTTTCCTGTCCAGGGCAGTGTTATTGACAAACGTTTCTTCAGAACTGCTTTTCATTTCTTCAGAAATTTTTATTTTCGTATGTGTTGTCCCCCCCTCCCCCACACCGCACCTCCGATTAGCGCGGTTGGCTACGTGCGGTGCGAAAGAAGTTCAACGTACACTAATCGCTTCGTTTTACATTTCAAACTAATCGCTTCGTTTTACATTTTAAACGAATCGCTTAGTTTTATATTTAAAACTAATCGCTTAGTTTTACATTTCAAACTAATCGCTTCGTTTTAAATTTCAAACGAATCGCTTCGTTTTACATTTTAAACGAATCGCTTAATTTTACAGACAAGGTGCGTCGTCCACTCCGCTTGGGTTCGACCCAAAGCGCCTTTTGCGTGACAATTTTAAACACCAGGACCCATCGGGGAAGGGGGGGGTCACAGTGGCTCAAGATAGAATGGTTCTTGCTTCACCATTGCCCGCTGGGACAAAGGTGCCAAGCGGAGGTGCTGAATATAAAGGCCCTCCTGTGTATGGTGCGGTCTCCTAATATAGGTGCAGGGCACTGTATGGCAGTAACAACAACAACAACATCAACAACAACTGCTGCTGATGCTGCACCGGGCAGCTGTTGCAGCGGGCAGTTTGGGCTAACTCGCCACGTGGAAGGTTCGCGGTTAGAAGTCCAGCGGCGGCCCTTGGATGTTACTGACATCAGATCCACCTGGTCGGGTGTCATTCGCGAGAATTAGTCAAAGGTGGTTAGGTGATTGTCGGCCACTTTGTGTGCACGTCGAGCGTCGCCAACCGCGCTGGTCGAAGGTGCGGGGGGGAAGACAAAAAACTCAACGCAAAAGCACTTCTGAAGAAATTCGATTTTAATCTCGACGATGATTTAAAAGTGCATCGCTCCAAGTAGCTTCCTAATATCGGAAGGAAGAGCGTTCCAGACGGCCGCAGAAGCACGTTTCTGAAAGCGCCACGCGATGCGGTGCCCGTATTTCTTCGATGATGAACCAGAAATGACGCTGCTGCGAGCATGACCGGGGGTCACTTTATGGTTTATGCTCCTTGACAAGATCGTGCTCATTGGGCGCAGGCCATTGTGTGCGGGCGTCAGGGTACATCACTCACCGAATACGAAAGTTACCCCGCATGTCACTCAGTTGGGATTATCCAGTACGGCGCGTCAATAGCCTCATAATGCCCCCCCCCTCACAGGGTCACTCCTGCGAATGGGATTCTCCTGTAGACTCCTGCCTGCTCACCTGGCGAGAGAGAACTAAACACCTGGACGAGAGGTGCGGTGTGCGCCGCTGTCCACTGCATGGCCTGTGCCCACACACGTGTCCGAGAGCGCGCGCGTGTGTGTGTGTGTCGCATGTGCCTTACGTGTGTGTGTGTGTCGCATGTGTCTTACGTGCGTGTGTGTGTCGCATGTGCCTTACGTGTGTGTGTGTCGCATGTGTCTTACGTGTGTGTGTGTGTCGCATGTGTCTTACGTGCGTGTGTGTGTGCGTGTGTGTGTCGCATGTGCCTTACGTGTGTGTGTGTGTCGCATGTGCCTTACGTGTGTGTGTGTGTGTCGCATGTGTCTTACGTGCGTGTGTGTGTCGCATGTGCCTTACGTGTGTGTGTGTGTGTCCACTGCATGGCCTGTGCCCACACACGTGTCCGAGAGCGCGCGCGTGTGTGTGTGTGTCGCATGTGCCTTACGTGTGTGTGTGTCGCATGTGCCTTACGTGCGTGTGTGTGTCGCATGTGCCTTACGTGTGTGTGTGTGTGTGTCGCATGTGCCTTACGTGTGTGTGTGTGTCGCATGTGTCTTACGTGCGTGTGTGTGTCGCATGTGCCTTACGTGTGTGTGTGTGTGTCGCATGTGCCTTACGTGCGTGCGTGTGTGTGTCGCATGTGCCGTACGTGTGTGTGTGTGTCGCATGTGTCTTACGTGCGTGTGTCGCATGTGCCTTACGTGCGTGTGTGTGTGTCGCATGTGCCTTACGTGTGTGTGTCGCATGTGCCTTACGTGCGTGTGTGTGTGTCACACGTGTCTTACGTGTGTGTGTCGCATGTGCCGTACGTGCGTGTGTGTGTGTCGCATGTGCCTTACGTGCGTGTGTGTGTCACACGTGTCTTACGTGTGTGTGTGTCGCATGTGCCGTACGTGCGTGTGTGTGTGTCGCATGTGCCTTACGTGCGTGTGTATGTGTCACACGTGTCTTACGTGTGTGTGTCGCATGTGCCTTACGTGCGTGTGTATGTGTGTCGCATGTGCCTTACGTGCGTGTGTATGTGTCACACGTGTCTTACGTGTGTGTGTGTCGCATGTGCCTTACGTGCGTGTGTATGTGTGTCGCATGTGCCTTACGTGCGTGTGTATGTGTCACACGTGTCTTACGTGTGTGTGTGTGTCGCATGTGCCTTACGTGCGTGTGTATGTGTCACACGTGTCTTACGTGTGTGTGTCGCATGTGCCTTACGTGCGTGTGTATGTGTCACACGTGTCTTACGTGTGTGTGTCGCATGTGCCTTACGCGTGTGTGTGTCGCATGTGCCGTACGTGCGTGTGTATGTGTCACACGTGTCTTACGTGTGTGTGTCGCATGTGCCGTACGTGCGTGTGTATGTGTCACACGTGTCTTACGTGTGTGTGTCGCATGTGCCTTACGTGCGTGTGTATGTGTCACACGTGTCTTACGTGTGTGTGTCGCATGTGCCGTACGTGCGCGTGTGTGTGCCCCGATGTGTATCGGAACTCGATGTGAGGAACAAACGTTGCGGATCCCATTATCCGCAATTGTTCCTCATCTGCGAACCGAATAATTGATGAGCGTGGATGATTCGGATGAATTTGCGGTACAACTCCTCTTATCGATGACAATTTTTTTTCGGGCGATTGGAAATCTGCAGATAAATCACGGATGATAGGTGTGAAAGGGGTACGGATAATGGGAGCATTCACAAACCCCTAAAGCTCCCACGGAGTTGTGGGTAATAGGGTAGCGGACGAGATGAATTATCCTGTGTGTTGTCTATACTTGTAGGTGGAGCGGTGGCGCAGTGGTTAGCAGAGTTGCGCTATAAACCTGGCGACCTAAGTTCGATCTCATATTTACAGCTCTGATCCAGTGGTGGACATTCCAGATTCCGATGGCAAAGGCGTGTCTGTCTGCCCCATAAAACAACAATGTTGAGTCAACCCCCAAACCACGATTTGAGCTCAAAACAGTTTGATTGCATGCCGTTCCGCTCTACCGAGTTGTTCTCACTATATACAGCACCCCTCATCCACGAAGTAGACTTGAGTGTATTATTCATGATTACATATTTACACACATACATACATGCAAGGCGGATAACTTTTCACCGCTCAGGGGTGCCTCAATTTGTGGTTGAGATTCAATTCAATAATTAATTTTCCCCATGTGAAGTTGATTGTACATTCCATAATAGAGGTTTTTTTGGGTTAGAGTGCGTAAACATATGAATGTGTCGTTAAACCCGCCACCACCCGACACAGCCAACTAGTAAGGGTTGTCACGTAAACAGAACGTGGCCAATTCGTCACTAGTACAGCACTCTACCGGTGTGTTGGAGAGCCAAGCCACAACATTTACAAACTGAGAACGACGTTTCGCCAGTAATTACAACTAGCTCCATCAGGCGACAACCAGATTTGTGGAGAAATCCTCCTGTCTCGTTCCTTAAATAGAGACGTAGATGTGTTGGTGTGCTGTAGGAACACAGGCTGTGGTGGTTTACTTAGAATGCGCGGGTTTGGGTCAACATGGCCATAGTCGCACAACTGAGGTTCGGTCATACAGGTAGGAACAATGTTCCACACTGCCCACCAGGGATTATTTGTCTGTCTGTCGTGCATACATATATATATATAATATAAACAGCTCTTTGATTGGTGGAGACCTACTGCCGGGTACGGAGAGGGGAGGTGCCTAAGGGAGGAGGGTCAGGGGAGGGGCCTAAGGAAGAGGGGAGTCATGAGAGGGGCCTGAGGGGGGGGTCAGGGGAGGGGCCTGAGGGAAGGGGGGTCAGGGGAGGGGCCTAAGGAGGGGGGTAAGGGGAGGGGCATAAGCAAGTGGGAGGAGCCGATAGTTAAGGGGGCTGGCTACCTGGCTGGCTGCCTGGCTACCTCAAGTGAAGTTATCTTTTATACAGGTAGGAACAACAGGTTCCACACTGCCCACCAGGGATTATTTGTCTGTCTGTCGTGTATATTTGTCTGTCGTGCACGAATGCGCTGTCCAACCAAGTTCCTACCTGCCCACTCCGAAGGAACGTGTTTAACTTTCCACAGCCATTAGAGAACACCCACAAGTTAGTGACACCATCGTCATCGTCGTCATCATTCAAATTCTGACTTTACATAGCCACTTCCGTGACCAGTTACATGCTAATTCCTCACATTAACATCATGATAATCCCCCAGTTACATGCTAATTTCTCACTTTAACATCATGCTAATCTCTCACATTATCACAGCTACTTTTATGCTAAATTCCTCTGTTGACATGTAAACTCCTTTGTCAAGGCGCTCTCCTCCCACTCAGCTTAAATACGCTGCCAAGCTTGGCAGTGTTCATTGGAGCCCTGTCTTTCCGACAGCTCTGTGTCTTCACCTGAGGACGGCTGCTCGTGTCGTGGCCGAAACGTCGTGAGAATTTTATTTTTATTATGTTGAATTTTTATTATTTAATTATTTCCCTTCTACGTGACTTTACCGAAAGAACCAAGAAGATCATTCAAACGGTTGAGAAAAGTAATGGGGCTTGCTTGGGCTCGGACACGTGCCTGAGATGGATTATGGCCACGACAATTTAAAAGGATAACGACGGAATGGCAGCCAAGGAATGGATCGAGTTCGAGAGCTAGTAACATCAACCGGGGAGATGGAGCGATGAAATCCAGTTCGTGCGCAGATAATCGCCATTGGTGTTGGTGCTCTCGGTCCAATTATTAACATGGCAGGATCATGGAATTTTTGCGGAGGAATCAGGGCAGGGGGGGGGTAGGCCATCATCCAGCAGTAGATTGACCATGGCTGATCATGATGATGATAAATGATGACGAATACAAATGTCCCAACAATGCCGAAATGTTGAACTCAGAATTGCAATACAATGCGATAGTTTAGAAGCGCACGCACACACACACACTGTACAGTGTATTGTTTGTCGTGACTCATGTGTCTTGTGTAGGAAGGAAGAGGGCTGGGACCCAGGGTCGTGGGTTTTATGAACTCGTTTTTTTATCTCGTTGATAACTCGCGGAAAAAGAGTTGAACTTTGCGTGCGAGTGCACGGCACGGGGTACAGATGCGACGCATGTGGTTTTTTGTATTGACAAAGGTCCACCGGGTAGCCTTTAACAAACTGTTGGGGCAAGTGCTGTTTCGCTCCGGATGATCGCTGCGAAGTATGATCTGTGTTTTGATTTAGTGTGCTGATCTTAAAGGTGCATTGAAAAATGTTGATACTCCGACTGATGCTCCTACTGTTGCGGAGTGACTCATGCAGCCAGCTATGGCTGCAGAGTTTGGTAGTACATGTTGTTTACGACGTTTATTGTGAAAATTCGGTCACAGTTCCTATGACCACTGTTTCATTGCTTTTATGGCTTTATTTTGGTCATTTTCGAAAAGTTTTTTGGTTTGGCCATGTTTTTTTGTTGTAGTACAGAGTTAGACTGATGGCCTTAATCTAAGTTGTCTTGTGGTTGTTGTTGGTTGTTTGACTTGCATCCCACTGGGATTTTTGCACACAGCGTTGGTGTACGGTGCTTTTCTGAAATATTTTGCTGTCTTTTCTTGGATTTTCTGTTTGCACTCAGTCACATAGTCACTTTAAGATGTTTTTTTTCATGTTTTTGTTTTTAGTTTGTTGCGGTTGCACCCGATTCAAGAGCCGAATGGCTCACAGGGCTACACCTAATAAATTAACTTGAACTTGAATGAGCGAGCAGCACCTATCGAGGCATACACGAGCGGGTGGGGTGGCCAGCTCCACGCCCGGCCACCTTTGTCTCCCCGAGTGCTGATGTGTTTTTTTTAGTTTGCACACCGCATCAGATATACTCATTTAAGGCTGAGTCGACTGAGAGGGATCCCGGTCCAAGACCGATTCAAATATTCGCCACCGATGTTGATTATGAGCTGGAATCGAACTCGAGTCGCCGGGTTCGAAGCGCGGTGCGCTAACCACTGCGCCACCGCTCCCCACGCCCACGCACAGCCTTTGCTCGTACAGTCATTTGGGTGGCCCTCACCGATACACAGCAAAGACAAAGAACCCCCGTATAGCCTCCGACAGACTGTTGGGGCAAGTGCTGTTCGCGATCACCTATGAAGGGCGGCACGGCACACGAGAGGGGGGGGGGGCGTCCATAAATGACGTCACGCACCTAGGGGGGGGGGGTCAGACATTTGTGACGATGTGTGACGAGGGGGGGGGGGTGAGAAATGTGACGTCACATCAAAATGCGCAACTTTAAATAAATATAGAATTGTTATAACAACACTCCTACAAAATCAGAGTGCAGCGCACATTAAATACGCACTACAATGACAATAGTTTAAAGCGATTTGAAACATGTTTTATTTTCAAAATGGAAATATAGTTTTGGGGGGGGGGGGAGCAGAGCTTTGTGACGTCATATTTGAGGGGGGTCTGACTTTTTGTGACGCCGTGTAACGAGGGGGGGGGGTCAAAAAGCGTCTAAAATCGCGTGAGGTCATTTATGGACGTCCCCTTAGGGGGATCTATGTCTTTGTGCTTATTATTATTAATTGAGGGGGTGATGGTGTATTTCACTCAGCCGGTTTATCCATAACACTTGGGGTCTGTTTCGTGATCCCACCAGCGGACCTTCTGACACTCTGCGTGACCTCAAAAAACGTACACCTAGTCTGGCACATGTACCGTGGCGATCGCGGCTGTTGTTGTTGCTGCTGTTGTTGCTGTTGTTGTTGTTGCTGCTGCTGCTGTTGATGATGCCGTAGTGGTCAGCATATTGCACACGACCCTGGCAGCGCAGGTTGGTTTCCTGGCCACGTGCACCAAAACACAACTACTTGTGGTCAGTGGACCTGACCTGAGTTTCCCTTTCGGGATGACTCGGACGAAAATGCTTTGCCAGTGCGGTGTGGGGAGGCGGGGGGGGGGTGTCAGCATCGTCGCTTGGTAGATACAAATGTGGCCACGCGCTCGAGTGGCGCTGGGCTAACCCCTCCAGCCCGCTCTGTTCGAGCTCGTGACCTGCGTTGGGCTCAATGTGTTTTCACTTTGGATGTCTGTGCGTTGAACTTCTTTCGCACCGTACGTAGCCTACCGTGCTAATCGGAGGTGCGGTGGCGTGGAGGGGGTGGGGAAGGACAACGACCTACAACAAAGGATGAAATTTCGATTTAAAGCTTTCGTGACTGCAGGGATTCATCTTCTTGGTTCTTTCGGGAAAGTCACGTAGAATGGAAATAATAAAATAATAAAAATAAAACATAATCAAATAATTCTCACGAAGTTTCGGCCACAACACAAGCAAGCCGTCCTCAGGTGGAGAGCACGTCGTGAGAATTATTTTATTATGTTTTATTTTTATTATTTTATTATTTCCATTCTACGTGACTTTACCGAAAGAACCAAGAAGAACAAAGGATGAAGTTCAGATCACAATCTTGATTTGAAGCTTTCGTGACTGCAATAATCCATCATCTTTGGTTCTGTCGGTAAAGTCATCAGGTGGGAAAGCCACCTGATGACGGACGCTTGTGTTGCACCCGAAACGTCGTGATTTGTTTTATTTCATATCCACGTGACTTTACCGAAAGAACCAAATAGTTCGGATGTACACATTTCGGATTTACGAATCATTTCACAATTGGTGTACGTTCGTGTCGATGCTAACAAAGGTGAAGTCGCTCAAAGCCACGTGACACCTTCTGTTGCAAAACGAAAAGAAACGCGCAGCGGGTTCCATTCTCTGGGCCAAGACCGCGGGGCGGCCCAGAACCACGCTGCCGCTGGCCTGGGAATTACCCCAGGGAGCGTAGAGCCTGTGTATAGTAGTGTATAGTGTAGTGTATAGTGTAGTGTATAGTGTAGTGTATAGTGTAGTGTATATTAGTGTATAGTGTAGTGTATAGTGTAGTGTATAGTGTAGTGTATAGTAGTGTATAGTGTAGTGTATAGTGTAGTGTATTGTAGTGTATAGTGTAGTGTATAGTGTAGTGTATAGTGTAGTGTAAAGTAGTGTATAGTGTAGTGTATAGTGTAGTGTATAGTAGTGTATAGTGTAGTGTATAGTGTAGTGTATAGTAGTGTATAGTAGTGTAGTGTATAATAGTGTAGTGTATTGTATAGTAGTGTATAGTGTAGTGTATAGTGTAGTGTATAGTGTAGTGTAGTAGTGTAGTAGTGTATAGTGTAGTGTAGTAGTGTATAGTGTAGTGTATAGTGTAGCGTATAGTAGTGTAGTGTATAGTATTGTATAGTGTAGTGTATAGTGTAGTAGTGTATAGTGTAGTGTAGTAGTGTATAGTGTAGTGTATAGTAGTGTATAGTGTAGTGTATAGTGTAGTGTAGTAGTGTATAGTGTAGTTGTGTAGTGTATAGTGTAGTGTAGTAGTGTATAGTGTAGTGTATAGTAGTGTAGTGTATAGTAGTGTAGTGTATAGTGTAGTGTATAGTGTAGTGTATAGTGTAGTGTATAGTGCAGTAGTGTATAGTGCAGTAGTGTATAGTGTAGCAGTGCCAGGGAACGGGAAGTTTGGACCGCCCGACTCAACATGCTACTATCGCCGCGACCCTCACGAGTACAGGCGGGTTGAGAAATGAACCAACGGTTTCCATTCTCGGGTGAGAGGACAACGATTTGTTCGCAAGCGAAATGGCAACGCTGATCGAGGTCTGCTCACCACGAGGGGAGGGCTTCAGGAGAGAGTTTGTGCAGTTGTTGCTGTCCAGCCTCCATTGAAGGAGTGAAAGGCTGCGGTAGTTTCGAACATGGTCCATAGTTTGGGTTCCATGGCCACAATCACACAGCTGCGGATTTAATGTTCAATTCGTGAAGGAAATGGTGAGCGGGTGAGTTGATGGTTACACCTGTGGTGGGTGGGTGGGTGGGTGAGTGGGTGAGATGGTGAGTGGGTGGGTGAGTGGGTGGGTGAGTGGGTGAGATGGTGAGTGGGTGGGTGAGTGGGTGGGTGAGTCGGTGAGATGGTGAGTGGGTGGGTGAGTGGGTGGGTGAGTCGGTGAGATGGTGAGTGGGTGGGTGGGTAAGTGAGTGGGTGGGTGAGTGGGTGGGTGAGTGGGTGGGTAAGTGGATGGGTGAGTGGGTGAGTGAGTGAGTGGGTGAGTGAATGAGTGGGTGGATGGGTGAGTGGGTGGGTGGGTGAGTGGGTGAGTGGATGGGTGGGTGGGTGGGTGAGTGGGTGGGTGAGTGGGTGGATGAGTGGGTAGGTGGGTGGGTGGATGAGTGGGTGGGTGAGCGAATCAGTTGATGGTTCCAACCCCCGGTGTCTTCAAGGAGGAGGAGGGTCACAGCCAGGAGGTGTGATTATGTTTGGGTCTCAAATGAGGGTGGCCTTCTCATGGGTGCCCCACCTGTGCCGCGTGCTCGGGCCACCTTAAACGCAACTTCTACCCCCATCTGGCCCGTCGTTAGTTCCAGCCAGCGGAGCAGTGCTGTGAGACCTGTTTCATGTCACTTGCGCTATTTCCGATAATTGTGAAATTAAATCGGATGTCGAATATCTAGGTTTTATTTTCGGATTATTATCATTATTTTGCAATAATCTGCAAAAATTTCGAGAGAAAAAATACATCTGAAAATGAAGAGCCGTACTTTGTCGGCGCTCACGACAACACTTGCTCCAGATGTCTCACCAGGAGTCCGTGCAAAAAGGGGCCTTCGTGAATCCGTGCTCACGTACTCATTCATTCATTCATTGATTTCACCACATGTATTTTGTACGTAACGTAATCGCTTTAATCAGTGTAAAATGCTAATGGCGACGGGGAATTTATGCCACCACACAAGCACCGGGGCTTGTGGGCTATTGCCATCATCAATTTTTTGCAGTCATTAAGAGAACAACATGAATACGAAGTGAACTTGTTGTTCCTTCCTGATGATTACCGCACTCTAATGAGATCCAACAGCGATTAAGTCCGATTACTATTGCTTTAAGTAATTTCCTTTTCCCAGCCACTGTTGTCATGAAATTAGTGCCAGCGATTGCATGTTCTTTGGCAATCATTGAACGAAATAAATGTTCTCCGTTATTGGCACGTTATGCAGCGATTAACGTCGGTGTGTTATAGAATCGGGGTACAGAAATTACACTCATACCGCATCGACAATACGTTATATTAATTCAGCCATGTGTGAAAAGAGCTTCATAGGCAACACTGTCAACACACTTTTTCTGGCATGAGGTATTCCAACGGTTTCAAGGTAATTTTGGAGTGCTGATTCCAAATCTGGCATCAGTTTTTGTCTATCACATCAGGTTTTTGAGATATCAAATATTGCATTTTCAATAAAAACTGCAGAATAAAATATAAAAGAAATGTGGATATCTACATAAAATTATATTATAAACACACTATCCTAAAAATACAGCACCATATTTTAACACTAAAGCAGTCACTGACTCGCAACAACTTGCAATTATAAGTGACAGAGTTAATTTCGGGTAAAATCAATGAAAAGGGGTATGCCGATAGCATAAAAATGAGATGTGATAGAGCAATTCTGAGATCAGATTTGGAATCAGCACCCTAAAATTAGTCTAGAACAGCTGCAAAAGTCTAGGCCAGAAAAAAATGTTTTTTTTTGTTGACCAGTGTAATCAGATTCCTCCAGTATAAATACATTTTCTTATTCAGTAAATTGTAAAGGTGCGGCCCTGCAATTTTCTTCTCCAGCCACTGTTGGCAGAAGGGGCCTCTACTCGACAGAGTTCCAGAGAGACCCTCAGGTCTGGATTGGTATTTTCGCCAACATCTTGGAAGAGGTGGGAGTGTGCCCACACTTTACCCCACAACGCAAAGCGGACACATTTGCACTGCTCGTTTAATTTGTTTTATTTGTTTACCAGGCAAGGCCCATTGAGCTGTGTAGCTCTTTTTCAGAAACGACCTGGCCACAAATGATGGCTCAACAAAGTGGCTTTTCGCGTGGACATTTATACTGGCAGCCAAATACTTATGAACGTACATTTATTCTAAATGTGGAGGGGAAGAAAAACGGAGAAAAATCCACACGACCACGTCAAAGATAGAGATGCAGTCTCCAACTATACAGGCGTCATCAGGGTCGGGATCGAATCCACGAGTCCACGACCTCCTGCGTAGCAGGTGAGGGAGCTAACATATCGTTGGGAGGTTGAACAGAGGCGTTGGGGGATTTAAGAAGCTTGCTTCGATAGGCTGATGGACGAAAACACAAACCGTGTTTATTGTACACGTGACGATACATAATAGAATTGGGCTTTCTTCGCTTTCAACCATGAAGCAAAGCACAATGAGTTTGTGTGCAGCGCGTGTTTCAATGTTTCTCGTTGGGCAAGAAAAATCACTCTGCCTTGTTTGCAAGAATGTGCGGCGATGAACGTGGGCCAACCCCGCATCGTCGGCAACAATTTGTAGCGGTGGCGTCTGCGTCTGTGAGCAGCAGATGGTGAAGCCAGCACACCTAATGGTTTTGGCTTAGTTGGCCAGTGTCCACGGGGGGGGGGGGGAGGAAATTACACGGAGCTTGTACGTTGTGGGAATAGAGCTGCTGCTGCTGCTTTGGGACGTCACAAATGACGTCCCAATCAGGTCTTCCTATCGGCGAGCGTAATCTGCAATGGCTTGGGCAAGCCCAAACCTCAACCTTGTGTGCGTACGCTCCCTTTGCTATACTGCGTAGAGCGTGCTTGCGTGGTGGAGTGGCAGCGTAGTTGTTACAGCACACTATGAATTCGATTTCAGGCCACGGCTGAGATAAAGTTGCTAGATTACCCGAACCGGTCCTGGGCTTCTCCGCGGTCAACTCGGCCTTAAATCGGTTCCTAGTACGGTGTGCAAACGTCGGTGCTCGGTGCTAGAGAGGACACCAAGGGATAGAGTCGGCTGCCACTTTGAACCTCCGGTCAGCGCGCTTGGCTACGTACGGTGCGAAATAAGTTCAACTTGCGTAGAGAGACAACTTTGGCCGGGCGTGGTTCCGGCCGCCAAAAGCACTCGCCCCAACAGCCTTTCCCGGGCTATACGGGGGACCTTTATCTTTGCGCGCGGCAATTCCCGGCAATGGGTATCGTCGCTGTGTAAGTGGCATCCGACCCTATCCTTGGTCATCCCCTGGATCATCTGGGCGCTAAGTGAGTGCCCCCCCTGCCTGCTGCTGCTGCGTTGTGTAAACATCAGCGCTGGGAACACAAAGTGTGGCCCAGAGTGCCTGCACGCAGCCTCTCCCGTCGTGCTGTCCTTCAAGAGGCACTCTCCAACATCGCTCGTTCCTACTGGGAAAGCGTTGCCAGCATTGCAACCACGGCCACTGCCGCTGCACTTGAATGGCTTTTTATTTAGCCTGGGCGAAACCAAATTTCTAGCAGACGAGGTTCGCAGGCCACTTGTGTGCATCAAAATTGGATTTTTATTGACGTTACATTCAGAACAGTGTGCATCAGCCAATGCCATTTGTGAATTTAATCAGATGTCAGTCCTGCTAGACTGGTTACAACAATTGTTTTTATCATCATCGATTTAAAAAAAGAATAAAAATGTCTCCCCGTCCAAAACAAGCAAAAGGAATGCTCCCTCATTCATCGGTATTGTCGAGTCAGCGATGGGAATTCCACATTACTATGGTGGGAGCCAAGTTTTTACATGGCACAATCAATGCTGCCGTTCGCCAAAAAAAACCAAGGTGAAATCAAAAGGTCACCAATCACAACCATTACCGCAAACGCCACCGCGTGCCCATTGGCCTCTCTTCCTTCCTTCTGCCAGGTGTCCGCTTTTTTTTTGCAATGCCACCGACCACTCTCGTCTGGCCTCAGGTCTTCCCTTGGCTACACATTCGACACGTCCTGCGAGTGTTGTAGCCGACAAGAACACGTGCCGTTTTTTTAGTTTGCCGAGTCTCAGACGGTGGCCTTCATGAGCTCGTTCTCTTAGTCAGAGTCCGCGAACGCTGTCAAACATTGCACGTTTAGTCTGCTCAGTTGTTACCCATTGCGTTTTGCAACTCCTATCCCCCCCCCCGCACAACCGCAGTATAATCAGGTCACCTCATCAGTGAACTCGTAATTCTGTTTATACAAGTACCCTAATAGGCGAAGGGGGGTAGGCAAGCAAAATAACAAGAAGTTACATTTTCTTTCTAATTCGGGTTACTCAAAAAAAAACTCTCAACATTTCAAGAGGCGCAATGCACTGTGGGTGAATACGATACGGAGGTCCCGTAATGATTAGCGTCACGGGGCAGGCTTTAAAGAGCCACACGCAGATCCAGAGTCGCAGGTTTGCCCACCCCACCGCACCTTGCTTCATTCCTCTCTACCTTGCACTGAAGGCTCCCGATAGAACACTCAGCAGCGTCACTCAAAATCTGCTTCGGAAATTTTTTTTTCGAACTGTTACAGCCTCACGTCGGTATACACCACACTGCTATACACTACACTATACACTACACTACTGTTCACGACACCACTATACACTATTTACACTACACTATACACTACAGTACCATACACGACCCCACTACACCACTATACACTATTTACACTACACTATACACTACACTACTGTTCACGACACCACTATACACTATTTACACTACACGATACACTACACTACCATACACGACCCCACTACACCACTTTACACTAGATACACTACACTATACACTACACTACTGTTCACGACACCACTATACACTATTTACACTACACTATACACTACTATACACGACACTGCTATACACTACACCACTAATACACTACTATACACTATACACGACACTACGTTACACAACACCACTGCATCACTATACACTATTTTCACTACACTGTACACTACACTGCTATACACTCGACGACTATACACTACACACTACACTAAATTGTTACAGCCTCATGTCGGCTCTCTGCTGCCGCCCCCTCGGTGTGGAACTCTCCATCCCTTTGCACATCCGCAACATGAAATGCACTCTGACTTATAAAGAAACTTCTGAAGGCCTCGTCCGTCTGTCTGGGTGAGGCTTTCGAGCAGCCCTGAGCTCGTCTCTGAGCCTCTGAGTTGTCGACTTGTCTGCAACATCTGAATGTCACCATCATCATCATTATAGGCAGTTACGATTAGTGACTGTCTCTTAATACGTGGTCTTATTTGGGTTTTTTTTTCCATCTCGAATCAGGCTCGTTCACTTCATCGCGTCACAGTCAGTCAATGAAGCGACAGAGCTGCAGATTGGAGCCAGGCGGGGAATCACCCCCAGTGCCGGATCAAGCTGGTGCGGGGCCTGTAGCATATGCTGTTATAATGGGGCCCTACAAGAATAAAAAAAAAACATAAACATTAAAACACGCATTTTTTACTTGCATTGTAAAGTTATTGTATTTTTTCATTTGCTATACAGCCCGATAATAAATACCACAAATCGCTAACCTTGAACACCCAGTCGTTCATTATAAATAGAAGGCAGTATAGTACTATAGTAGTAGAGCAAGTGCAGAATCACTGAACCGGAGTTGATAGCTTGAAAGAATTTAGCGCGGGGCCCTTGAAAGTGCGGGGCCCATAGCTACAACACGTGTAGCTACTACTACACGTGTAGCTACTACAACACGTGCAGCTACTTCAACACGTGCAGCTACTACAACACGTGCAGCTACTACAACACGTGCAGCTACTACAACACGTGCAGCTACTACTACACGTGTAGCTACTACAACACGTGCAGCTACTACAACACGTGCAGCTACTACAACACGTGTAGCTACTACAACACGTGCAGCTACTACAACACGTGCAGCTACTTCAACACGTGCAGCTACTACTACACGTGCAGCTACTACAACACGTGCAGCTACTACAACACGTGCAGCTACTACTACACGTGTAGCTACTACTACACGTGCAGCTACTACAACACGTGCAGCTACTACTACACGTGCAGCTACTACTACACGTGCAGCTACTACAACACGTGCAGCTACTACTACACGTGTAGCTACTACAACACGTGCAGCTACTACTACACGTGCAGCTACTACAACACGTGTAGCTACTACTACACGTGCAGCTACTACAACACGTGCAGCTACTACAACACGTGCAGCTACTACTACACGTGTAGCTACTACAACACGTGTAGCTACTACTACACGTGTAGCTACTTTTGCTACCAGGATAATCAGGCACTGCCTCTCCCCCCCAGTGAGGAGGTAGCATCTGGCTCCAATTCCAAACGGCTCACGTGGCGGAGCCTAAACAGACTGTGAGAGTGGGTTTCGGCAGATGCAATTCTCTCATTAAATCATTGGGGGGGGGGGGGGTGCTCCTGCACAACCGACCAGCGTGCGTGTCAAGGAGAAGCAAACCAACGTCTCGTCTCCTGAGATGCCTGGCAGAACATCGACGCACTCCCGCAAGATGCTGGCAATGCCACCACCGCAAGCCGGGGCACTGTGCTGAATATTTGGACAAGGCTACATGGGTTGGACAGGAGACACGAAGAGGACGCAGAAGAAGACAGTCATCTTTCGATTTAAAGCTTTCGTGACTGCAGGGATTCATCTTCTTGGTTCTTTCGGTAAAGTCACGTAGAAGTGAAATAATACAATTTATTTTATCATATTTTTATATTATTTTATTATGTTTTATGTTTTATTATTTTTTTATTTCCCTTCTACGTGACTTTACCGAAAGAACCAAGAAGAAGACAGTCATCGTCATCACCACGCTTCACGATGATTACCTTCTGCTCACGGTCGTTGTTTTAACCGACGTTGAACACCGAGAACACACACAGACACGTCGCAGAGTAGAATGCCGACGTGTGTGTCGTACACCCTTCTCCACCCGACTCAGCCGCGTAATAAAAAACAACATGTGCTGCAGCACACAGGCATGTTGAAGAGCGTTCCACACACAGACACACAGATTAAAAAAAGATCCCCCGTATAACCTTAACATAATGTAGGGACAAGTGCTGTTAGCGAGCACCTATGAAGGCCGGAACGGCACACGAGGGGGTGGGTGGCCAGCACCACGCCCGACCGCCTTTGTCTCCCTAGTGGCAATGGTTACACACCGCACCAGGTACTCATTTGAGGCTGACTCGACCTAGGGGAGGCCCGGGACCGGTTCAGATAATCGTCACTGGTGTTGGCCGTGAGTGGGAATCGAACTCGTGTCGCTGGGTTCATAGTGCAACGCGCTAACTGCTGCACTATCGCTCCCCACTATACACACACACACAGAGACACACACACACAGACACACACAGACACACAGACACACACACAGACACACAGACAAAGATAAAGATCCCCCGTATAGCCTTAACAGACTGTAGGAGCAAGTGCTTTTAGCGAGCAAAAACACACAGACACACATGACACACAGACACACATACACAGACACACACAGACACACAGACACAGACACACATAGACAGACAGACACACACAGACACACACATAGACAGACACAGACACACACACATACACATTTGACAATTGTTTATTTCGCGTGTCATCAGCTGTGCTGGGTGGAGCAGGGTACACGACACAACACGGGCATTGTTCCCACGTGGCCATCTTACCCCCCACCCCCTTAAAAAACTATTATGCACCACGAAACACTCCCCGTTGAGAAACGTTTCCAACACACGCGTTTACTAAATCAACATTGCTCTGGAGCGATGAACGGCTGACGTCTTTCCCCGGCTCGGGTGCTATTACATTGCAGATGATGCAACCCTTTATATGAGTTTCGTTTAACAAAATATATAATAATACTACTAAAAATAACATATTGGCTTGAAACTTTCGTGACTGATAAGAGGGTTTTCCCCTTTTTTCGTGACTGCAGGAATTCATATTATTGGGTCTTTCGGTAAAGTCACGTAGATAGGTTGAAATAAAATAACAAAAATTGTCTTTGAACCTATCTACGTGGTACTCTTTGGTTCTTTCGGTAAAATCAAGTAGGTGACTTTACGTGACTTTTCCGAAAAAACCAATAATACAACAAGAACACGTTTTCTACGGTTCGTTCTGTGCGCTCTTGCCACGGTTTGTCTGCAACGCGGTGGGCCAAGGAGCGAAGGTTCGAGCCGTGCATCTTCGTCTGCCCATCGTTCACTCAGCCAGGAGAAACGCAGGCGATGTTTACAGCGGAAGACACATGCGACACGAGGATGAGAATCATCGTTCGGAGAGTTCGCAGGGTGCCTCCGTGATGCTCACCCTCCTCGGCTTTCTCTTCATTTGCGAGCGAATTATTGACGTTACGGGGGGGGGGGGGGGGAGATATCGATCGTGGTGTCTAAGACGTACGGGTGTTTGTGCCGTCCAACTTGCGTGTGTATGCATTATGTATGCGCATCAAGAGACTGCACAGACAGAGAATCCCCGTATAGCCTTAGGGGCCGTCCATAAATGACGTCACGCGATTTTGGACGATTTTTTACCCCCCCCCTCCCCCCCCCCCTAGTCACACGGCGTCACAAAAAGTCAGACCCCCCCCCCTCAAATATGACGTCACAAAGCTCTGCCCTCTCCCCCCCCCAAAAAATAAAACATGCTTCAAATCGCTTTAAACTATTGTCATTGTAGTGCGTATTTAATGTGGCGCTGCACTCTGATGTTGTAGGAGAAAACATTTATTAAAAAGTCTATTGAATTAAGTAGAACGTGTTGTCTTTATTTATTGAAAGTTGCGCATTTTGATGTGACGTCACATTTCTCACCCCCCCCCCCCCCCCGTCAAACATCGTCACAAATATCTGACCCCCCCCTCCCCCTCCAGGTGCGTGACGTCATTTATGGACGGCCCCATAACATACTTTTGGGGCAAGTTGCTACTCGCGAGTAGCACCGATGACGGCCAGCACGACGCCCGGCCGCCTTTGTCTCCCCAGTGCTGATGATGCGTACACACCGCACCAGGCACTGCACTCATTTAAAGCCGAGTGCCGGGTACATTGGGAGAACACGGCAGCAGACACCATACCGTGTCAACCCACACGGTTTATTACCCCGTATTCTTGACGAAGAAAATTTAGTTTTCAGGTCCATACGGCATACAGCCGTTTCAATACGGGCAAAACATTACACTGCTCAACACACTTTTTCTGGCATAAGGTATTCCAACGGTTTGAAGGTAATTTTGGGGTGCTGATTCCAAATCTGGCATCAGTTTTTGTATATCACATCAGGTGTTTGAGATATCAAATATTGCATTTTCAATAAAAACTGCAGAAGAAAAATATAAAAGAAATGTGGATATCTACATAAAATGATATTATAAACACACTATCTTAAAAATACAGCACCATATTTTAACATTAAAGCAGTCACTGACTCGCAACAACTTGCAATCATAAGTGACAGAGTTAATTTGTGGTAAAATCAATGAAAATGGGGTATGCCGATTGCACAAAAATTAGATGTGATAGAGCAAATCTGAGATCAGATTTGGAATCAGCACCCTGAAATTAGTCTAAAACAGCTGCAAAAGTCCAGGCCAGAAATTTGTTTTTGTTGACCAGTGTTATATATATATTTGTTTGTGTTTCTCCCTTGTGATGGGACTTTGTAGGATGAACGTTGAGATGTATGAGGGGCACGGGGTGACCAATAAGATCTGACTTGGTCTGTAATAAGGTCGGGCACTGATCAGGGGTCGACAGGTATGAGATACTGGTCGAAGGCTGAGTTGACCGAGGCCGAACACCGTTTCAGATATCCCTCTCCACTGGTGTTGGCACCGGGTACGCATTTAAGGCTGAGTCAACATAGGGGAGGGCTAAAGAACAAAGCGAGATGTCAATCAAACGCCGCCGTCTTTTTTTTCTTCCGAAAGTATTTTTATTTTTTATTAACAAAATGACTCAGGGACACAACAACACAGAGGATTGATGAAAGGGAGTTGACACCAGCACAACTCACACATCGCGGATTTCAGCGCAACGGAAACCTATCTGAAGCCGCGCGTTTCAATAAATTGTTTCAATAAACTCTACAACCTCTTGGGTGTCTTCCTAAGATGTGATACCCCTGTAGGAGAAGGACATAAAATGGAGGAGGAGGAGGAACGGGTGGAGTGCCTGAATGCCCTCAACACATTCCTGCGGAGGGAGCTGGTAGGAACGTTGGGTTGCTCGGTCAATGGCCAGGGTCAACGGCGGCGTGGTGTATTCCGCAAATATGGCCGACTGTGAGGGCGGGCAAAAGCCGGCGTGAGTAGGTTAAACGTTGAGTTTTATAAGCGTACCACGGGGTGACCAGCCCCTCCCCACCCAGCCCCACCCCTCCCACCCCCCACCCAGCCCCACCCTCCCCACCCAGCCCCACCCCACCCAGCCCTTCCCTCCCCACCCAGCCCCTCCCTGCACGACGGACGGACACAATAATCCCCTGTGGGCTGGTGTAACCAGGAGGTTCCTACCAGTATGAATGCTCTTAAGAACCAATGCCCACTGCAGGAGCGGTAGTGAAGGGATGCCATGTTTGGTGGTAAGCGTCCTCCCCGCCCCTTAGTTTGGCACTTAGATGCTCTACCGCGGTAATTGTTGACAATGTATTCGGCCCATTCCTGCCAACCAATCGCCTTTGATGTTAGCCAGTGGTTGGAAATCCAACTCAGGTCGCCAGGTTCAGAGTGAAATTGAGCGCACGTACCCACACACGCAAGGGCTGTTGTGTGGTGTCATCGATTGGCACGCTGTGCACTTGCAATCGCCGGGGTCGATTCGATCAAATCTCTACCCCCCCTCCTGCCTCTGTCCACTCGGCAGGGTGCCACGGTGGCGAGATGTTAACTCCCTCGCCTGGTATACAGAAGGTCGTGAGCTCGATCCCGACCCTGACGCCAGCTCTATATTTGTGTGTTCTTCGTGCGCTAGTGTGGAATTTTCTCCGGGTCGTCCGGTTTTTCCCTCCGTATTTAGAAACATGCGTTTAGAGCATTTGGCTGCTATACATTTCCACTTGATAAGCCACTTCATTTGTGGCCAAGTCGCATTTGAAAAGGAGATGTGGGCCTTAAATGGTTAAATAAAAAAAAATCTAGATGTTTATCGTGCAACATAGATGTTGATAGTTGTTATAGTATGAATAGGTTCATCACAGTTTTGTTTATTGATTGGCAGATCGCATGCGGTGGGGTAAAGTGTGAGGACTCCCACATCTTCCAAGACGTCCGAGCAGCGTGAAAGAGTTGCCCAAAATACCCTCTGGACTAGAGGGCACTCTCTAACGCTCCCTCGAGTGTGAGACCCTTCCGCCAGCAGTGGCACGAGCGAGCAGTTTCAGGGCAGCACCTTTACCATTCAACGTAAACACAAGCGCCCACACTTACTCGACAGAGCCAGATGTTATGGAACAAACCAGTAGGCTTGCAGGCAAACAACACACACACACACATCAATGTATTTCAGGCAAAGGTACGAATGATTTTCATTAAACCTGCAGCGTAAATATATGAATCCCTTCCTAGCCCCAGGCAAAGTCAACCATCTCCGGATGTCGTATAATGTTTAACAGCTTAGCGAAATACCTGCTTGGCCACTTTTGCATGGCATGTTCTTGAATGAGTCTCCTCGTAATCTGTCGTGCACAACAGGGTGTGTGTTTGTGTGTTGTCTGTTTTCTTTTGACACGCGTGTTTCGTCGTTTCCTGCCGATACAGAATGATTTAGTTACACGGCTTATTTTTTTTATTAACCTGCTAATATTTTTCGGGGTCACGTTTGAATGAAAATAAAGTCACGCAACTGTGTGGCAATAGAGCGCACGTGGGAATGGGAGGCGATTAAAATAGCAGCGGCTGTAATCGAGGAAAAAAAACTGGTTGAAGGTGGCACGTGTTTCTGTTTGAGAGTGGCTGTTGTATAGAATATGTTTCATTATTATCATTATTCGACATGAAAAGAGGTTTTCCCATTTTTTTCTGGCATCAAAACAGGTGTTAAGATGTTAAAACACCAAACTGAAACCTTTTACAAGAAATCATGTCTGCATTAACCACAATACTTGTGGTCAGAATGCAAATAAAAAAATACTCTAACACATGCATTGTCCTTTAAACTGATTGGTCCACACCAGAGACAGCTTTCTTTGGAGACTCGTCTCATAGGGTGTTAGACTATGCGAGGTATCTTTGCCTTTGTACGTTTAACCTTGTCACAAGCTTGTCATCAGTATGCAATAAATATATTTACACACCGTACTTTTTTTTTTCACGTGGAAGTTGGGTTCGTGTCAAGGCACTTTACAAGCCTCCGGTCGCAAAACTTTAACTGGGGTCTTGTGAAACTATTCCCCAAGACGACGCACGTGGCTAAACAAGGGTTGACCACCGCCAGCAGCATGTGGACAAATGGACTTGGGTCTTCCCATGTTGGGACACTTCCCTTTCGAAGGTGACAAAAGACCACATCGCCGTGAGAGGTCCATGGGTCAGTATCCGGCCAAGTATTGTCCAGTCCTTGTTTGATGTCCGGTGGCAGATGACAAACACTTGACAATGGCAGATATCTTCTTGGTTCTTTCAGTAAAGTCACGTAGAAGTGAAGTAATAAAATAATTTTTTTATTATTTTATTATTATTTTATTACTTCCCTTCTACGTGACTTTACCGAAAGAACCAAGAAGATGAATCCCTGCAGTCACGAAAGCTTTAAATCGAAATTTAATGGCAGAGATGTACCCGCATCCAGTCACGTGAGCTATGAAGGCTGCCACGGTGCACGAGGGGCTGGCTGGGTTGGGTGTTGTGGCCTGGACTATGCCCACTCAATTGTGTCTCCCCGGTGCTGGTGGTTCCACACCGCACCGGGGATGCTCATTTTGAAGGCTAAGTTGATCCAGGGAAGGCCCAGGACCGATTCAGATTCGACCGGTCACTCGTGGCCATGCCTGGGAACCTAACTGAGGTCGTCGGGTTCAAAGATTCGGTGTGCTCACCACTGCCCACCACTGTTTCAAATACAATGCTGCCCCTGCAGGCTGTTGGCGAGCACCTATGAAAGGTCATTGCTCCACACACGTGCATACACGTACAACAGGCAAAGTTCCCCGAGCAGCCTTTAACAGACTGTTGGGGCAAGTGCTCGTTGCGAGAACCGATTAAGGCCGGAACGGCACACGAGGAGGTGGGTGGCCCGTACCACGGCCATCTGCTTTTGTGCGCCCTTCGATGAGTTTACACCCCGCACCAGGTTTGTGAACCCATCGATTAGCACGGTTGGCTACGTACGGTGGGAAAGAAGTACAACACACATGCACACTCGTTTTAAGGCTGAGTAGACCTAGGGGAGGCCCAGTACCTGTTCAAATATTCGTCACTGTTATTGGCCGTGAACGGGATCGAACTCAGAACGCCAGGTATGCCAACACAAAGACAAAGATCCTCCGTATAGCCTTAACAGACTGTTGGGGCAAGTGTTTTTAGCAAGCACCTATGAAGGCAGTCACAGCACACGAGGGGGTGGGTGGCCAGAACCACGTCAGCCCGGCCGCCTTTATCTCCCCAGTGGCGATGGTTACACACCGCACCAGGCACTCATTTGAGGATGAATCGTCATCGGTGTTGGTGGCCGTGAGCGGGAATCGAACTCGGGAGGCCGGGTTTGTAGCGTAGCGCGCTAACCGCCACACTACCACTCCCCAATCGCGCACTCACACACACCACACACAGACCTGTCACCAAGCTGTCTGTCCCCCAAGAGAAAAATGAAGATTTAGCACCAGGCTCATGCATAAATTCCATCTGAAGTCTTTGAACCCGCATCAGCCACAACTCTGAGACATTTCATTAGATAACATACAATCTCGCTCGGATGTTTTTTTCTCCCAAGGAACGAATTGAAATGTTGAAATAGATTTTGTTTTTAAGTAAAACTGATAGTGTATTTTTAGATGTGTTTGTGGTTGTTGTTGTTGTATGGATATGCCAGGTAGAAATACGGTATCTGAATTCATCTTCTTGGTTCTTTCGGTAAAGTCACGTAGAAGGAAAATAATAAAATAATAATAAAACATAATAAAATACAATTCTCACGACGTTTCGGCCACAACGCAAGCAGCCGTCCTCAGGTGAAGAACAGGTCTGTCGGAAAGACAGCGTCCGAATGACGCTGTCAGCATCCTTAACTATTCTTCATTAAAAATGTGTTAATAATACGAATCTTTATTTAATAAAGCACATTTTATATTGAAATGTCTCACAGCATTGTATGAAATACAATGTAAAAAATAATTTAAAAAAACTGCACTCACAAGCATAGATACGATTCAATAGAAGTACAGTAAAATCCGATGATAACATTTGATGATAGCACTGCAGATATAATGCAGACAAACTGCAATAAAAACCAGTAATAACAATGACACTCACAGCATAGATAATGTCCAGGCTACAGGAACAGCCAATAAGAATAATTACACTCAGCACAGATATCCAATCAGACTGCAGGAAATTCGAATGATTAAAAATAGGTCTTCATGCTATTATCTTCCAATTGTGTGTTATTGGAATCATGCAGTCGCATGACCAAGACAGCTTCGTTGGGAACTCTGCAGACAGCAGTGCATCACCCTGTGTCGGAGAACGGTCCCGACGGATGACGTCACAGAACTATTTCTGACGTCGCTTCAGTGTGTCGTCATACACACTCGGGCTGCATCCACACTGTGTTCATCCACACTGCTCATCCACACTGCCAATCCACATTGTGTTCATTTACACTGTTCTTCCGCACTGTGTTAATCTGCACTGCGTTCATCCACCACAGCGCAGGTCACACAACGCTTCTCTCTTCTCAGCTCAATTCAGGAGAGGTGTGAACTCAAATCCGCTAGGACCACGACAATGCTGCTTGTTGCTGGCCACGTGACGTTTTGAACATTTGCGCCCGTGCGCAGCAACTGCGTCAACACGACGAAGAAACGAAACAAAAACAAAAAAACCTCTCCGATGTACCCGAGCTATTGATCTGAAATGGTTCAGTCTGGAATTCAACCTCGGCTCGTTGTAAAAAAGACTAAAATATAAAATGTGGGCGATTGAATTGCCCGGCTTCGCACCCCAGTGGTAGCCACATTTTCAGTTTTCATTTAAGTTATTTGGTATATAGCCCTGTGAGCCAGGGCTATATACCAAATCTGGACCGATTGTTCCAGATGGAACAACTGTGGCGATCATCGAATACACGGGACCAGCTGTTGTACCAACACTAGCAGAAGCTGCATTCTGCGAATGTTTACGCGGAAATGAATCTTCGTATTGCATCTTCGTATTGCATACAAAAGTAACATTGTACGTGCTAGATTTCAGGTGTAAATAAATAAGACGAACACTGAAATGCTAGCTTTCTCTTCGAGTGTATCACTGGTATTGTTGTCAATCATATTTGTTGTTGTTATTGTACGATTCCTCTTAGTGGTGCATTTATCGGAGAACATTAATCGAGAGACGGTGGCGGTGACATAGCCTAATGGTGGTGCATTTTCCGCTTGTTGTGCAAGTTCATGGTTCGAGCCCCGTCGCTTCCCTGGTTAATACTTGCAGGCATATTAACCAAAAGATAAGCGCCATCTGCTTCACTGTGGATGATAAAGATCCCGTGACGCTATTCGGAAAGGAGTTGGCTCAAACGTATGCCGAGGTCACAGTCCAAATGTGCCGAATGTGAAAAATAGTGCACCTATCACCTCTTTCGGTTAAATAGCACTGGTCAACACACTTTTTCTGGCGTAAGGTATTCCAAAGGTTTAAAAGTAATTTTGGGGTGCTGGTTCCAAATCTGGCATCAGTTTTTGTCTATCACATCAGGTTTTTGAGATATCAAATATTGCATGTTCAATAAAAACTGCAGAAGAAAAATATTCAATAAATGTGGATATCTACATAAAATGATATTATAAACACACTATCCTAAAAATACAGCACCATATTTTAACACTAAAGCAGTCACTGACTCGCAACAACTTGCAATCATAAGTGACAGAATTAATTTCGGGTAAAATCAATGAAAATGGGTATACCGATAGCATACAAATGAAATGTGATAGAGCAAATCTGAGATCAGATTTGGAATCAGCACCCTGAAATTAGTCTAAAACAGCTGCAAAAGTCCAGGCCAGAAAAAAATGTGTTTTGTTGACCAGTGTAATCAGCGAAATCGCCAGCTACTGACAGACCATACATGCCCGTGAAACACTGCAGCTTCGTGATGGCCTTATAAAGAATGGGGGCAAATACCAAACAAGCGAATTATTATCGTCATAAGGTTGTCAAATGTATTACTCTTCAGACTTTACGATGAATTGTGCGCAGGCGAGATTACCGAGGGCTAGTAGCGAGTATGCACGGACAGGGGAGGGTGGGGGCAGAGCTTTGAGAGGTACAGCAAGTAGGTGGACAAACATGACATCAGGTGTTCTTTGGGCACAGTCACTGACAATAGCGGCGGTAAGGAGGAAATGTCAAATGGATATGAAATCCGGGTATAAAAAAGAACTGCAGATAACGAAAGTGGCACTGCATGAAAAACGCGGAATTACCGCCGCGGCAAACGAACCAAAACTCTGCGGCCAGAGTGAGTCACAGACCCTTGCCAAAGTCAGCGGTGGGTTGGAGTTACGCGTTAGGTAGAGGTTGGGAGATGGATAAGGCCTCCCGGTGGGTCTGCTCGGTGATTTTAATTAGGGGAAGAAGAGAGAGGGGGGGGGCTCGTGGTGAGTTTGAGTTTTGGAATGAGGGAGTGAGGAGCTGGTGATATTATATTCTAGTGTATGGCAGCAATTCGGGAGCCAAATGCCAATGTCGCGGTCTGCTAGCCAGGACGAGAGGGCTTCAGGAGAGAACTTTGCGTCCTTTTGGTGTCGCTCCGTTGAAACGCAAACCACAGTGGTTTACGAGATGTTCCCACCCATGAGCACGATGGGCGGTGCAAAAGGAGTTCAACATACAGGTAGTTTGGGTTTCATGGTCACAGTCGCATTGCGGCTTGTCTTTGATGCAGCCTTGTGTACCTTCACGGGTCCCCATGTGTTCGTGCGAGTCCACGGGTCTCTATAAATGTCACAATGATAAGCCACTTCGTTGCGCGACCTGTGGGCTTCGTCTAGTAGAATGGGGATGGCTTCGTTGTATTTGTATGTACTTTGCACTCTTATCGTGGCGTTAAAACATTCTTACTCGCCCCGGCTGGACATCTGTGAAAAAATAGCATTATAGCTCATCGGATTTCACCAGCGAAAAATGTTTCTGATTGTGATGTGTCTCTGTTATTCTCGCGGATGGCAACGTTTTCCCAGGAGATAATTGCCAAACGCCCGAGGTCTGCTAGCCACGACGAGAGAGGGCTTCGGGAGAGAGTTCCTGTGCAAGTTTTGCCCTTCCTGCGGGAAGGAGCCTACGACTACAGTGGTTTACTACGAGGCCCCGTGCTTCGGTGTTGCAAGCACGCGATATGATATGAGGTTATCGCTGGAAGAGTTTAAAAAAGGCAATTTGACCTGTTATACCGTCTGCAGGAGGCTCTTATTGTTCGGCAGGCAGCGCACAGTGGCCACACACTCACACATCGTGGACGAATAACACGAATAAGGACGATAATTTAATGCTCACAATGACAACAATCGACTAAAGATCTCCCGTGCGGATGCGACAGCTGGCGTTCTGTTCCTTTCCCTCGGATAGCGGCGGTCACATCCGCTACGGAGCCGCGTAAACAGAAATGAGACGTAATTACAGTACATCCGTCTTTATTCTCCATCACCCCCCCACCACCACCACCACCCCCCACCACCAACCCACACCACCACCAACCCCCCCCACCCCCCCCCACCAACCCCCCCCCACCCCCACCACCAACCCCCCCACCCCCCCACCAACCCCCCCCACCACCACCACCACCCCCACCAACCGTCCCACCAACCCCCACCACCACCACCACCACCCACACCAACCCCCCCACCACCACCCCCCACAACCCCCACAACCCCCCCACCACCACCCCCCACCGCCCCCCCCCCCCCACCACCACCCCCCCACCAACCCCCACCACCCCCCCACCACCCCCCCACCAACCCCCCACAAACCCCCCACCACACTCCCCATCACCACCCGCACTACCCCCCCCCCTCTGTGCCCTTCCAACGTCCGGCCGCCGTGTCCTCGCCACACAAAAGACAAAGATCCTTCACGCCCCGTGTAACCTTCACAGACTGTTGGGGCAAGTGCTGTCAGCGAGTAGCATCGTCTATAAAGTACCGCACGGCACACGAGGGGGGGGGGCAACCCCACGCCCGGCCGCCTTTGTCTCCCCAGTGGCGATGTTTGACACACCGCCAGCAGGTACTCATTTGAGGCTGAGTCGATCTAGGGGAGGACCAGGACCGGTTCAGGATATTCGTCACCGGTGTTGGTGGCCGTGAGCGGGCATCGAACTCGGAGCGCCGGGTTCGCAGCGCAGCGCGCTAACCGCTGCGCCACCGCTCCTCCCCCCACCCCCCACCCACGTCCCCCCACAACTACTCACCCCCACCCCCTGCACCCCCACTCGCCCCCCCCCCTCATCCCACCCCTCTAGCCACCCACATCCCCTCCCTTGTCACTGATAGCGGTGAATGTAAATGGAGCCCTATTTTATTTATATATATTTATATATATATGTGTGTGTGTATTATTTTTATTATTTTCGAGGACGTGTCAGCTCAGCCGCGTGTCACAGGAAGTAGGCGGTGATCAGCCCCCGCCGGGGGTAACGTCACAAGACATCCGGACCGCTGGCGGACTACGTGCCCCCCCCCCAACGACCCCCCCCCCCCCACTGAACCCCCCCCCCCATTGAACACCCCCCACCGAACCCCCCCCACCGACCCCCCCCACCAGCGAGACGGACGTTGATGGGTGACAATGATGGGTGACTATGATGGGTGGACACTGGTGGGTGACTATGATGGGTGGACACTGATGGGTGACTATGATGGGTGGACAATGATGGGTGACTATGATGGGTGACTATGATGGGTGGACTATGATGGGTGACTATGATGGGTGGACAATGATGGGTGACTATGATGGGTGACTATGTTGGGTGGACACGGTTGGGTGATTATGATGGGTGACTATGATGGGTGGACACTGATGGGTGACTATGATGGGTGACTATGATGGTGGACACTGATGGGTGGACACTGATGGGTGGACTATGATGGGTGGACACTGATGGGTGACTATGATGGTGGACTATGATCACCCATTCCCCCCCCCCTCCCCGCGCGCTGCACGGAGAGCGGCGTGGGGCCTCTCGCCCTGCCGCGCTGTAGCAGCGGGTGCGTCGTTTCACCCACGTGACGATGATGATGACGACGATGATGATGATGACGACGATGATGATGACGATGGTGATGATGACGACGATGATGATGATGATGACGACGATGATGATGATGATGACGACGATGATGATGACGATGGTGATGATGACGACGATGATGATGATGATGACGACGATGATGATGATGATGACGACGATGATGATGACGATGGTGATGATGACGACGATGATGATGATGACGACGATGATGATGACGATGGTGATGATGACGACGATGATGATGATGACGACGATGATGATGACGATGGTGATGATGATGATGATGACGACTATGACGATGATGAGGAGCCACTTCGTTGAGCTGTTATCATTTGTTGCCAGGTCGCTTCCGAAAAAATATAAACTAATAGCTCAGTCGGCTTTGCCAGGTAACATAAAAATAGTTAAATGTGTTTTTATTAGTTTACGTGACAAACCTTCCTAGTTGACTGTGTTGGGTGGTGGCGGGTTTAACGACGCATTTATATTTCGTGATTAACTTACATTTCCTATACTTTGCACTCCTATCGTGTTTAGTTGTAACGTTTTGACCCGCCCCTACTTGACGCCTGTGAAAAAGAGCTTTACAGCGCATCGGATTCCGCCAGTATGCACACACATTCTGAGTCTATCTGCATGCATTGGGACGTTACAGGATCTTCTTCTCGAGCGGATGCCATTTCCCCGGGTACCCCGGTGTCATCCCACATGCCGAGCACTCATTTTCAATTGTCCGATGAGTTAATATCAGAATCTGAATGTAGACCGGAGGAGTTCGTTTTTCGAGGTTGTTCGGCACGGTGCCCGACATTTTGCCCCTCCACGTGCTGGAAACAGCTTCAACATTCTGGTTCAGTTCCCCAAGGAGCTCCCGGCACGTGGAGCGAAACGTCAGACAAAGTGCTCGAACATCGCGTGTGGCACAGGCGCAAAACAACATCGGAGAACTGTGCAGCACAGAAGTGATAGCCCGATGTAGCTGCGCTACTCATGGCCGATATGATGATTCGCAATTAATTATTGGGCAAGCACACACGTGATCTGACGTGACCTGTGTTATCAAGAATCCTCTACCACCCAACAGAGCCAAACAAAGTAATTATACTGGTAGGAACCTCCTGGTTACACCAGTCCCCAAGCGATTATTGTGTCCGTCCGTTCGTCGTGCATCCAAAAATGGGAGGGGTGGGGCTGGGTGGAGAGGGGAGGGTGGGGAGGGGCTGGGTGAAGAGGATGGGGAGGGGCTGGGTGGGGAGGGGAGGGTGGGGAGGGGCTGGGTGGGGAAGGTGGGGCTGGGTGGGGGGTTGGGGGGATGGGGCTGGGTGAGGATGGGCTGGTCACCCCGTGGTGCCCTTATAAAACTCAACGTTTAACCTACTCACGCCGGCTTGCGCCCGCCCTCACAGTCGGGCATATTTGCGGAATACACCACGCCGCCGTTGACTCTGGCCATTGACCGAGCAACCCAACGTTCCTACCAACTCCCTCCGCAGGAAGAATGTGTTCCTGTTGCGTAGAAGAGTTTAACAACGCGCCAGTTGTTATCGGCTCAGCTCACATCGGTGAAGTTTAAAAAAAATCCTTCCAAAGCCAAATTTAGTAACAGATTCGCGACTTTTTCATTTGAAACTACGTTTCGTTTTGAAATTAAACATCATCATCATCATCAGCGCAAGATCCAGAAAACCAGAATAACAATCCATGAAGTCGGAATCCTTCTGAATTCCCATCAATGGCATTCTGAAAACACACACACATATATAATCCGTTTTTGAGTGTTGACAAAAAAAACACATTCAGTTTACATTTTATGTAAGAAATTCATTATTATTCCTTTAGCGGGCATTCCATTTAATGAAATATTAATCTAAAGTTGCCAGGCACTGAAATTGGGATGCCGTGCTTTGAATATGAAAGGACAAAAATAAATTGACGCGCGGTCTTATGAATGAGCGCACCTGGTCATGTATGATTAAGTATTTGGCGGTGACGATTACATTACGCAGTGGTCAGTGGGTTCGGCGCACACTAACCTGATCTCAAGAGGATCAGCAGTCAGCGCGATATTTCGAATCCCGTGCACGAACCGGACGCAATATTGAAACCGTGGATATACCGAAGGCACGCAGGGGGAGAGAGAGGGCCTTCACTCACACGACTCAAACCGCCGTGTGGCTGTAGCTTAGTCGACGATCGGAGCGATGGACATTAGTGTACTCACGCATTCTTGGTATACTAATAGGGGGTTTTCTCCTTTTTTCTGGCAACAAAACTGACACCTTTTGCAAGGAATCGTGCTTACATTAACCACAATACTTGCGGTCAAATGCAAACAAAAACAATACTCTGATAATGTATGCATTGTCTTTGAAACTGGTCCACACCAGAGACAGCTTTCTTTAGAGCCTAGTCTCATATGGTGTTCGACCATATGAGAAAGGAGGTCCCATTCTTGGTATGTTTTATTTTAAATTGACAGCCCTTCTTTATTGTCAATCAACCGTTGGACGAAGGCCTCCTCCGCAAGCTATGTCGGCGGTCACGGGGATTGTTGACCATACTTCGCCGAGTTTAACACGTAGGCTTGCACGACTAATATTATCCACAATCGAGGCTTTTTATTTTTTATTTGGGGTCGACGCGACTCTTACGCCTGATGATGCTGGTTCTAATTATTGGCGAAACTCTCCAACACACCGGTGTGCTGGACTAGTAACGAATTTGCATGTTCTGTTCACGTGACAAACCTTACTAATTGGCTGTGGTCGGGTGGTGGGCGGGTTTAACGACACATTTGTATTTAAGCGATCTAACCAATACCAACCTCTCGATTGTGGATACTTTACCCAGCTGATCGGTGCGGGTTGACGCAGTGGGGGAGAGCGCCAGGATTCGTGCCGATATTCACTTTGGCGCTGATGTTTTGGCCAGGTTTTCGCGGCGCAGCTTGGCAACCATAGTGTCACCGCCTCCCCAACCCACACACACGGCAGTGGATCTGAACATGGAGCGATTTGTCAACCCCACTGTTGGATGAAGCCCCCCCCCCCCCCCTATGCAGTGTCGGGCAATCTTCTGGGGTTGATTGACAATACGTCATGACACTGGTCAACAGAAGGTTGGCGAAGGGATATCCAGCGTTAAATTGTTGGGAAAAAAGTTATTGTAATGGATTTCATCATATATGTTTTTGGGTCAGATCGCGTTATTTATAAATGTGTCGTAACCCTCCACCACCCGACACGGCCAAACAGTAAAAAAAGTGTCGCGTTTTTTCAAAGGACAAAATCATTCACTTCTTTAGCCCACCGGTGGTGTGTTGAAGAGAGAATCAACAGCATTTGAAAAATTTGAGTAGACCGACGTTTCGCTGATAATTACAATCAGCTTCATCGGGCAAGGATGGTGAGGCTCTGCTGTTGCTTCCGGTCTTAAATAGAGCAGCAGCAGGGTGACGTCATCATTTAATTCAATCTGGTGCAGTGATTCGAGGCAAAGAGGGGAAGGGTATTGTAATTATATAGATTGGTAATCATTCAATTGTTTTTCATTGGTATTTGTTTCCCTTATAAGGAATTGTAATTGTATGTATTTAATAATACGCTTCCAAGCCGCACTAAGCCTGTAGCTGTCAGAATTATTTTTTTACTGATTTGCCGTGTCGGGTGGAATTTGTTCCAAGTATTGGAAACCGTTCCTTTGGCCTCCCGAAGGTCAACTCGGCCTAAAAATGTGTACCTTGTGGGCGGTATGTAAAGATCAAGTACTTGCCAGACAAAGGTGGCCGGGCGTGGTGATGCTGGCCCACCCACCCCTCTCGTTAGGGTCATTGACTGGGATCATTTAAAACAATACTGAGGGCAACTGCAGTTTTTCAAATATTTATGCCCAAATGAAGACGAAAATTTCTCCCAAAAAACACGAAAATTTGTTGAAATTAAATTTAGTAACACAGTACGAATAATTTGAAACGTAAATGAGTCAATAATTGACGTTTAAAATTAATTAATAAATACTTTTTGTGTAAGGGACTGGCTAATTGGTGCGCAGCGTTGTGGGATGCAATTTAAATGCATTATTCATTATTCTTATTTCATGCTTCAAAAATCAATAACGATCCTGAAGATGATGAAATAATAATGACGACGACGATAATGATGATGCTCTTGCTGCTGTTGTTAACACAAAGAACATACGCGCACAAAGGCGATATCGGTCACGGCGGTGTCGATGGCCAAAATGTGATGATTTTTTTCCCTCCATCTGCGGCCAATTTCGCTGCACCGCCACCACCACCGTCTCAACCCGCACGCCCGCACGCAGATAGAGAGCGAGGTGCTTGCAGAATTTGTGAATAGCCACCGGCTGGCAAGCAAGCCAAGCAAGCAACATCTTGAATGGAATGGGGAGAAATAAAAAAAACGAGATTAGGAGAGTATCACGTGAAATCGTTTCCGGTTAATTTCGTTCGGCGTGCCGACTGCCCGCCCGGGTGCTGTGAAGACCATTTAATGGACCGCGTTCTCTTGCAAGCGGAACGAGGCGTGCAAGAACCACGAACGAATAAACAACAACAACAACAACCACCAATCCCTCCATTGGCTGGCGAAATGACACGAGGCACCAGGCTCGTTGTATTTTGTCCGCAAGTCAACTGGTTGAGACCAACGGTGTGAGGTGAGGCATGCGGGGCTGGGTGGTCAGTACCACGCCCGGCCGCCTTTGTCTCCCCAGTGGCGATGTTCACACAACGCAACAGGTAGTCATTTGAGGCTGAGTCGACCTAGGGGAGGCCCAGGACCGGTTGAAATAATCGTCACTGGCGTTGGCCGTGAGCGGGACTCGAAGCGCGGGTCGCCGGGTTTGTAGCGCAGCGCGCTAACCGCTCCCCCACCGCTCCCCACACACAGACACGCACACAACACGTGCTCAGGCACGCGTACACACAGAGATAAAGATCCCCCGTGTAGCCTTTCACAGACTGTTGGGGCAAGGGCCGTCAGCGATGCACCTATGAAAGGCCGACACGGCACAAAAGGGGGGATTGGTGGACAGCAACAGCAGGCCCGGCCACCTTTGTCTCCCAAGTACTGATGGTTACATACCGTACCAGGGACTCATTTAAGGCTGAGTTGACCTAGGGGAGAGCTCATATTGCAGTGTGCTAACCACTGAGCCACCACTCCACCCTTCCAAAATACACACAAAACACACATATATAAAAAAAGATCGCCCATATAGCCTTTACAGACCTCTGGGGCAAGTGCTGTTAGCGAGCACCTATAACTACCGGCACGGTATTTATAGGTGCTCGCAATGTTTACACACCGCACCAGGTGCTCATTTGAGGCTGAGTCGACCTATGGATATATACACACACACATACACAATCTGACACATGCACGGGTACAGACACAAATTCACACGCACACACACGAACAGACGCAGAGCAAAGATGAGTAAGAGACAAGCATCACAAAGGGAGATATGCCCTGCAAATATGAGGCCGGCTCACAAAGGAAGATGCAGGATTATGCTGCATAGACGCGCAGACAAATGTTACGGCTCCCGATTTAGCTTCTATTGGGTGGGTGGGTGGGATAAGTGATTGCCACGAACACTTATTCTGGCTGCAATGACACTTAAGGGGGGGGGGGGGGGAGTCAGGCTTTACATCCGGACCGCCTTTATCTCCCCCACGGCTGCTGCTGATGCTGGTCACGAAAGTGCTGGGACATTTGTTTTTGTTGTTGCTGTTGTTGGTGCTGTTGTTGTTGGTGGCTCAGTCTACCTAGGAAGAGGTTCCAGGCCATGCTCGGATAACAATCGCGGCTGACGGCGGTTGTGCGCCTTGGTCACGATTTGAACTCAGGTAACCTTTGATCGACGTGCACGAAATAAATAGGGCAGCGCTGAGCGCGTGCAAACGCAGGGAGCGTCCACATCGTGCTGTGCAGGTTTGCGTGCCAGCACTAGAGACCCAAGCGACGTTTGTGAACACCTCTTGAAGGCTTGCAATAATGGCACACGATGAACACACCGAGGAAGATCTCCTGTGTCGTCTTAACAGATTGTGTTGGGGCGAGCGCTGTTAGCGAGCAGCACCTATGAAGGCCGGCACGGCACACGAGGGGGGGGTGGGTGGCCAGCACCACGCCCGGCCGCCTTTGTCTCCCGAGCGGCGATGTTTGCACACCGCACCAGGAACACATTTGAGGCTGAGTCGATCTAGGGGAGGCCCAGGACCGCTTCAGATGAATCACGACTGATGTTAGCCGTGGCCGGGTAATCGAACTAGAAAAGCCTGATTCATAGTTTGGAATGCGCTGATCACTATGCCACCGCTCTCCAAGACAAAGACAAATATCCCCCGTATAGCCTTAACATACTGTTGGGGCAAGTGCTGTTAGCGAGCACCTATGAAGGCCGGAATAGGTAAAAAAAAAGAGGGTGGGGAGTAGCCAGTACCACGCACGACCGATTTTGCCTAGTGGCGATGTTTACACATCGCACCAGGTACTCATTTGAGGCTGAGTCGACCTAGAGGAGGCCCAAGACCGGTTCAGATAATCACCACTGGTGTTGGCCGTGATAGGGAATTGAAACGCAGGTTGTCAGGTTCGTATCGCGGTGCGCTAACCACTGCGCCATCGCTCCTCCACTATGGACACAAACACACACAAAGTCACACACACACAGACACACACACAAACACACACTAACACACACACAAACACACACACAAACACACACACACACACACAGACACACACACAAAGTCACACACAAAGTCACACACACACAGACACACACACAAACACACACACACACACACAGACACACACACAAAGTCACACACACACAAACACACACACAAACACACACACACACACACAGACACACACACAAAGTCACACACAAAGTCACACACACACAGACACACACACACACACAGACAGACACACACACAAAGTCACACACACACAAACACACACACAAACACACACACACACACACAGACACACACACAAAGTCACACACAAAGTCACACACACACAGACACACACACAAACACACACACACACACACAGACACACACACAAAGTCACACACACACAGACACACACACAAACACACACAAAGTCACACACACACAGACACACACACACACACACACAAAGTCACACACACACAGACACACACACAAACACACACAAAGTCACACACACACAGACACACACACAAAGTCACACACACACAGACACACACACAAACACACACAAAGTCACACACACACAGACACACACACAAACACACACAAAGTCACACACACACAGACACACACACACACACACACTAACACACACACAGACACACACACAGACACACACACACACACAGACACACACACAAACACACACACAAAGTCACACACACACAGACACACACACAAAGTCACACACACACAGACACACACACAAACACACACTAACACACACACAGACACACACACAAAGTCACACACACACAGACACACACACACAGACACACACACAAACACACACAAAGTCACACACACACAGACACACACACAAACACACACACACACAGACACACACACACAAAGTCACACACCCACACAGACACACACACAAAGTCACACACACACAGACACACACACAAAGTCACACACACACAGACACACACACACAGACACACACACAAACACACACTAACACACAGACACAGACACACACACAAACTCACACACACACACAGACACACACACAAAGTCACACACACACAGACACACACACAAACACACACAAAGTCACACACACACAGACACACACACAAAGTCACACACACACAGACACACACACAAACACACACTAACACACACACAGACACACACACACAAAGTCACACACCCACACAGACACACAGACACACACACAAAGTCACACACACACACAACGTCACACACACAGACGCACACAAAGTCACACACACACAGACAAGCACACACAAAGTCACACACACACACAGACACACACACACAAAGTCACACACACACACACACAGATACACACACAGACAAACACATAGACACACACACACAGACACACAAACACACACACACTAACACACACCCAGACAAACACACACACACTAACACACACACAGACACACACACAGACTGACACACACACTAACACACACACAGACACTCACACAAACACACACACACACTAACACACACACAGACACACACACTAACACACACACAGACACACACACAAAGTAACACACACACAGACGCACACACAGACACACACACAAACACACACACAGACACACACACAAAGTAATACACACAGACAGACACACACACACAAAGTCACACACACAAACACACACACACAAAGTCACACACACAGACACACACACAGACACACACACAAACTCACACACACACACAGACACACACACAAAGTCACACACACACAGACACACACACACAAAGTCACACACACACAGACACACAAAGTCACACACACAGACACACACACACAAAGTCACACACACACAAAGTCACACACACAGACACACACACACAGACACACACAAAGTCACACACACAGACACACGAGAGACAGGAAATAGAGACACGGGGGTGGGGGGGGTAGTTTAGAGGGAGAGAAAGGCAAGCACACACACACATGCACACAAAGACAAAGATCCCCCGTATAGAATTTAACAGTCTGCTGCTGGAGCAAGTGCTGTTAGCGAACGACGATGAATTCCGGCACGGCACACGAAGGCGTGGTGGGTGGCCATTACCACGCCCGGCCGCCTTTGTCTCTCCAACGTTGTTGTTTTGCACGTCGCAACGGGTGCTCGTTTTTAAGGCTGAGTCGACCTAAGGGAGGCCGAGGCCCGGTTAAAATATTCACACACAAAGATCCCCCGTATAGCCTAAACAGACTGTTGGGGCAAGTGCTGTTAGCGAGTAGCACATTTAGAAGGCGAGCAACGTGGCACACGAGGGGGTGGGGTGGCCAACACCGCGCCCGGCCGCCTTTGTCTCCCTAGTGGCGATGTTTACTACACACCGCACCGGGTAATCATTTGAGGCTGAGTCTACACACACACATACACACACACACATGCACACACACATGCACACACACATGCACACACACACATGCACACACACATACATACACATGCACACATGCACACACACACATGCACACACACACATGCACACACACACATGCACACACACACACATGCACGCACACAAATTAGCACACACACATGAGCACACACACATGCACACACACACACATGCACACACACACATGAGCACACACACACGTGCACACACACATGCGCACATACACACATATGCACACACACATGCATATACACACACATGCACACATGCACACATGCACACACACACTTGCGCACACATACACCCACATACACACACACATATACACACGCACACATACACACACACACATACACCCACATACACACACACATACACACATGCACACACACACATACACACATGCACACACACACATACACACATGCACACACATACACACGCACACATACACACATGCACACACACACATGCGCACACACATACACACACACCTACACCCACACACACATACACCCACACACATACACACATGCACACACACACAAGGGATAGGAAAGAGAGAACAGAGAGGGCTGGGTGGGATGTGGTGTGGGGTGGATGCGGTCGATGGGGGCGGGGGGGGGGACAGCCCCCCCCCCAGCCTCCCACCGACGTTCGCCTTTCGGGTCGCGTTGCCAAGGAGACACTTCCGGTTGCCATGGCAACCCACATCCGGCCCGAGATGCTGCAGGGTGAGGGGAGGGGGCTGGGGGGATGTGGGGATGGGAGGGAGCGCGATTTTCATTCACCAGCTCGCATGGATCTTATGAATAGGGGCCACACTGTTCCAATTGTTACGTGCCGGAAACCATTCATTATATCATTATCATCATCACGGCATTATACAGGATTGTCACTCTCGCACTATAGCAGAATTATTTCAATTATTATCGCTGTATTATCGCAATAGTACTGAGATTGCATCATTTACAAGATTTGGCGTTTTGTGAATTTTTATGAATTGAATTGCATTTTCCGCGTGTGTTTTTTTAAACGTAAGAATTGCATCCAGTTAATAAACTCTGTAATGTGTTATGCATCTAGCAACGGATACGTATGCTTCGTTTTTTTAATGCACTCTATGCAATATATACATTTTACATTCGATGAATTAAGCGCGTTATGTAAAATACAGCTGGTTCGCAATCCTCGTCAGGGAATATTTATTTATTTAATTCTTCTGAAATCGTGACGGCAAAAATAATAACGCAAAACTCTACGCGATATCGCAAATTGACCATTAGTGAGCGAGTGACGATGATGACGGTGATGATACATCGTCACGATGACGATGATGATCATTGCTGGCTTTAACCATATCGACAGAGATACCGCTGGCCATTAAGCTTACTTACATAAGCACAATGAACACTGGTGGTGGTTCGGCTCAGACTTGGCACGTGATGGAACCACCAAATGCATTATGAGCGCATCATGGAGTGCCGCAGTGGTGAGATGTTAACTACCTCCACTGGCAGGCAGGAGGGGATGGGTTCGATCCCGATCCTGTCGCCTGCTGTGATATTTGGAATCTGCTCTCTCTCTCTCCCCGTGGTCGCTTGGATTTTTCTATCGGCTCCTCCTGCTTTTTGTTTCTTCTCCGCATTTAGAAACATGCGTTTTAGACTATTTGGCTGATATACATTTCCACGCAATTCTCCACCACTTCCTTGAGCTATAATTTGTGGTCAGGTCGCTTTTGAAAAAGAGCAATATAGTTTATTGCGCCTTACCTGGTAAAATAAAAAAATAGTTTAATAGTTGTCATATTGTGAGCATTTACCATCACATCACCAGGTTCAGTGAAAATTACGTTGCATATTTGAGAAGCGGTTTTCTAAATACTTTACTTATACATGTGCATACCATTATTAATTGCAAACGGTATGTTTGTGCATTAGCCAGGTGGTAGTGGCGTGGGGCCCTTTCTGAAATATCCGTTTGAAATAATCAGAGACGATGTCCGGTGGAGTGATTGGCAGTGTTTACTTTATTTTCCCACTCAATTGAGGGGCGGCTAGCAAATTGCTGGCGATCATAGACAGGATATCCAATTATTACCTCTATTATTGCGCTGGTGGCAATGGTTAGTGCACCGTACGATGAGTTCCATCACCTTGCCACGACTAACATCAGCGGCAAATTATAATACGAACAAGTCCTGGATGCCCCCATCTCCCCTCCCCCACCACTACATCTCCTGCAACCTGCAGTGTGGTGAAGTATGGTTGTCAAGCAGCATAAACCATCACGTGAGCTCCAGTCATCCGCGCAGCGGCGGATTTTGGCTCACCATCGAACAAAGATGGTCACCGCGTCGCGTGGCGCTTTCAGATGCGCTTCTGTGGCCGTCTGGAACGCTCTTCCTTCCGATGTTAGGACGCCACTGGAGCTATGCACTCTTAAATCATCATCTAAATTTAAGACTAATTTCTTCAGAACTGATTTTTGTGTTTAGTTTGTTGTCCTTCCACCACACCTCCGATTAGCGCGGTTGGCTATGTACGGTGCGAAAGAAGTTCAACATACGTACTTACACACATACAACAAAAAAACCCTCCCAAGATTGACACAGCATGGGAATGCTTTCATCCGGCAGTGGATTCCAAGGACTGTGATACTGGTAGGAACCTCCTGGTTACACCAGCTCACAGGGGATTATTGTGTCCGTCGTGCAGGGAGGGGCTGGGTGGGGAGGGGCTGGGTGGGGAGGGGAGGGTGGAGAGGGGCTGGGTGGGGAGGGTGGGGCTGGGTGGGGAGGGGAGGGTCGAGAGGGACTGGGTGGGGAGGGGCTGAGTAGGGGGTTGGAGGGGTGGGGCTGGGAGGGGAGGGGCTGGTCACCCCATGGTGCCCTTATAAAACTCAACGTTTAACCTACTCACGCCGGCTTGTGCCCGCCCTCACAGTCGGGCATATTTGCGGAATACACCACGCCGCCGTTGACCCTGGCCATTGACCGAGCAACCCAACGTTCCTACCAGCTCCCTCCGCAGGAATGTGTTTTAAATTGAACTGACCAATTATGTAACGGCGGCGCGCTTCTTCGCTAAATTCTTGACTCGCTGGCAATGCCGTCAACCGCATCAGAGCATCAACAAGCTGAGGCGCGCATCTCCTTCATGAATGGGAAGTTAAAGACGCAGCCGCGTGAGTGCGAGTGTGGCCATGCGACACGGAACTATGGACCAAATATTTATGTTAATTATATTTATAAAGCGCTTTAACCAACGTTGGAGTGATTTAACTATGTGTACAAACAGACAAATAAAAGAACATACTGTGGGACGTGGGACGAGATGGAATGGCGTGGTGAATGTCGTCAATATTTTGGACGACGATGATGATGCGCGAGAGGAAACGGAGGTGAAGATGTACGAGATGAATGAGTGGATGGAGGATGACCGTGGAGACGGGGAGGGCATCGGTGATGACACGGGGCAGGGGTCGACGGGGAAGGGTGGGCGAGTGAGAATTGTTGGGTCTTCAAGGAGGAGCTGAAGATAGAGAGGGCGGGTGACCGTTTGATGCGTAGAGGGAGGTCATTCCAGTGCAGAGGGGCTAGGAGCGAGAAGGAACCCCATAGAGATACGCAGAAATAAATTTAACACAACCAACGTTGTTCCACTCTGGCCATACAACCAAATCATGGACCATATAGTAAGCCAATAGAGTTACACAGGGATAAATTAAACACAACCAAAGTTTACACTATGAGACCTCCTTTACCAGTGGCAAAATATAGTAATAGGTTTTTACCCTTTCAACTGGTACAAAAGCTGACACCTTTATACAAGGCATCGTGTTTGCAATAACCACAACACAAGCAGTCAAAATGCAAACAAAAAGAAACAACTCTGATGATTATAAAGATATGCACTCTCCTTGAAGTTGATTGGACCATATCGTAAGCCAATAGAGATACACAGAGATAAATTAAACACAACCAAAGTTGTTCAACTGTGACCATGCCCCAAAAGTCTGTTCCAGGCCGTACGGGGCGGCGTTGTCTCTGACTGCACGAGGTCACGTGTGCGCGTATTTTGCCCGGATCCAAGCCCCCAGAGTTCGTCTCGCGATGCTCATCTCTTTAATTGTCAACTCGGCCGTTCTCTCAATGCACACGCTGTGCGGTTACAACCATTCGGCAAACGTCCCTGCCGGCCCACAACGAATTGTCACGATTTTAGGGTCGTGTTTTTCTATTTCAATAATGTTTTGGTTTTTTTGTCCACCCATTGTGGGTGCAAGTAGCGTCTCCAATTGCCTGGAGGGTTTATGTGAACCGATTGCAACATTGTACAGCAGAAAACCCCCTCTTAACGACCACCCCTGTTAACGACTCATCGCTTAAAGACGGGCATTTATAGAGCCAAAAGTGTAGTGGAGTGTATCGTGTAGTATATAGAAGTATAGTGCAGTGTATAGTAGTGTATAGTAGTGTATAGTGTAGTGTATGGTAGTGTATAGTAGTGTATAGTGTAGTGTATAGTAGTGTATAGTGTCGTGTATAGTAGTGTAGAGTAGAACCCCTCTTAACGACCACTCCTGTTCACGACTCATCACTTAACAACAGGCCTCCATAGAGCCCAATGTGTAGTTTATAATGTAGTGTATAGTAATGTAGTGTATAGTAGTGTAGTGTATAGTGCAGTGTATAGTGTAGTGTATAATGTAGTGTATAGTGTAGTGTATAGTGTAGTGTATAGTAGTGTAGTGTATAGTGTAGTGTATAGTAGTGTAGAGTGTAGTGTATAGTATTGTAGTGTATAGTGTAGTGTATAGTGTAGTGTATAGTGTAGTGTATAGTAGTGTAGTGCCTCCATAGAGCCCAATGTGTTTGCTTACCAACCTTTCCCCTATTAACGACGGGCCGTTGTAAGTACAGTAATATGAATGCATTGATTAACCATGTTTCTTTTAATAGCATGTATTTATAATGTTGTTAGTATCTCTATGTATTAATATCCTTGGTTTAAATTGTAAAAAGTTCGTTTTTTGGGGGGTTAACTTCCAATCCTATCGGAACGAATTAAGCCTTTTAACGTCTATTTCCTATACTCGCTTAACGACCAAATCACGTAACAACCAGTTTCGTGGAACCAATTGCCGTCATTAGGAGTGCTACCACTTTCCTCTGAGCCAATTGCAATTGATTACAACGCGCGCGATTCACAGCGCTCATCCTAAGTGCAAGAATCATTTTCGGGCGGCGATGTTTGACCGACCGAATGGTAGAGCGTTTTACCACGTGTGTTTCCGCACGCGAGGGTTTGTGGTTCGAAAACCCGATGGCCTCCCTGGTTAATCCTGCGAAAATATTACACTGCTCAACACACTTTTTCTGGCATAAGGTATTCCAACGGGTTTAAGGTAATTTTGGGGTGCTGATTCCAAATCTGGCATCAGTTTTTGTCTATCACAGGTTTTTGAGATATCAAATATTGCATTTTCAATAAAAACTGCAGAAGAAAAATATTGAACAAATGTGGATATCTACATAAAATGATATTATGAACACACTATCCTAAAAATACAGCACCATATTTTAACACTAAAGCAGTCACTGACTCGCAACAACTTGCAATCATAAGTGACAGAGTTAATTTCGGGTAAAATCAATGAAAAAGGGGTATGCCGATAGCATAAAATGAGATGTGATAGAGCAAATCTGAGATCAGATTTGGAATCAGCACCCTGAAATTAGTCTAAAACAGCTCAAAAAGTCCAGGCCAGAATTTTTTTTTTTGTTGACCAGTGTTATTCGTAGTAGACGTTTGATATTCCACAGCTTTTTAAAATAGATACATACAAAAAATTAAAGAGTCAGCCGTGCGTGTCGGTGTGATGCTCTAAAATGTTGTCAAATTTAAAAGATAATTCGCAAATTACGTCATCGGTAAACGCATGCAGAGCCCTACTGAACAAAAATAGAGTTTTAACACTCGGTGAGATTTTCCCGGGCAAATAAACACAATTGTCGATTTTCATTTAATCAGCGTAGCTATGAATCGTTGCATCCTAAATAACGATCCATTATTTGGTCATTAATCAGCTCATGAGATGATACATTTGGAGAACTCCCGCCGTGTTTACGTCTGACGCTTGTTTCTCGCCAGTATAATTTCCCCTGCTGTAGTCATTAAACAGAGCGAGGACAATTTCCAGCGAAATTCCCTTCCAAACATTTGCAACGATTTTTTTTTGTTTTTAACCATTTTTTTTTATCAGCAATAAACAACGAAGGGTGAAGAGTATGGAATCGGGGACAAAGTCACAGGGGTGGGGAAGGCACAAGGCACAAACAACCAACCAAACATGAGCTGCACCGTAATAATAATAATGCAACATGGGAGGAAACTCAAAACCAGCTTAATCAGGAGGGAGAAAAAAAGCCCACAATTGATCTCTTGGGGCTTTGAGCAGGCTGTTGTCTGGGTTCTGAAAATTTTAAATAATTGAGGTGGCTGGGAGGTTCAGGCGCTTAACACAAATGAACCTCAGCACGCCGCTGATCTCGCCAAGGAGCGTGAACCATCATCACGCAATCCCCGGTCATCCTCACAGCAGTAGCAGCAGCAGCAGCGGGGGCTTTCGGCTGACCATCAAACAAAGACGGTCACCGCATATCGCGCGTTCGGTTGCGCTTCTGCGGCCGTCTGGAACGCTCTTCCTTCCGATATTTTGAAGCCACTGGGATCTGTGCACTTTTTAAATCATCTCGATTGCAAACTCATTTATTTAGAACTGGTTTTTTTGTGTTTAGCTTGTCCTTTCCCGCACAACGTGCGTGTCGAGGTAGAGCTGCAACACAATAGCAGTACAACTCAAAGATCTCCGCTTTGCTCACAATACGTAGTGTGCCATATTAAATGAGTCATATTAAAAAAAGACTATTTTAAAAACAGGCTTTTATGAAATGTGCTAGTAATGGCAGAACTCCACGACTCCAAGAAGTGCCATAACGTAAGGGGCCGTGGCCAATTACTGCCAACGTCAGTTGAGCGTGGACAATTAGACCCAAGACAAAACATAACATTTTAAAAAGAATTTCGATTTAAAGCTTTCGTGACTGCAGGGATTCATCAAAATAATGTTTTTATTTTATTTTTTACGATAGAATATAGTATTGTCATCAGTATGACATAAGTATACCAAATTTGCAGTCGATACCACATTGAGAAGTGGGTTAAAATTTAGTTACAAGATTTGAGGATACAACAACGATAACAACAAAAACAACAGAGAGAGTGAGTTAAATGAAAGCGTGTAAAAAAAACGTATCCTTGCTAAAATTTACATCGATGGTGCTTTTATTTCTATTGGTTGCCCTGACGGAGTACATTGATGTAAATGCCACATTCCTATTAAGGGACAAGTCTCCATCATAACCACAACAACAACAAACTATTGGCTGCCCATACAGTGGTACGAAATGTGATCAACGACACGAGAATGATGGGCTGAGTGTCTTTCCCCCAGGCAGATCTGACAACCGGCTGCAGGGCTAAATGTCCAGTGTAAATGACTGAGGCTTTATCTGTGCTTTTGACATACGAGCTCCAAACAATATCCAATCTGTTTGGCCATCTGGATGAGGGGCGCACGTGGGTGGGTGTTCGATTCCGATGAGATGACAAAGTTACGAAGCGTGTCACGCGAATTCAAGGAGAGGGACGATTTCTTCCAAGTGCATTGGACATTCACCTCAGTTGGACATCAGATGCGCTGGGGGTTGGCTGTGTTGACTGTGGTTGTGAGTGTGCTAGCTGTGGTTGTGAGTGTCGTGGTTGTGAGTGTGGTGACTGTGGTTGTAAGTGAGTTTACTGTGATTGTGAGTGTGGTGGTTGTGAGTGTGGTGACTGTGGTTGTGAGTGAGTTTACTGTGGTTGTGAGTGTGTTGACTGTGGTTGTGAGTGTGTTGACTGTGATTTTGAGTGAGTTGACTGTGGTTGTGAGTGTGGTGGTTGTGAGTGTGTTGACTGTGGTTGTGAGTGTGGTAGCTGTGGTTGTGATTGTGGTTGTTGTGAGTGTGGTGACTGTGGTTGTGAGTGAGTTTACTGTGGTTGTGAGTGTGTTGACTGTGGTTGTGAGTGTGTTGACTGTGGTTGTGAGTGAGTTGACTGTGGTTGTGAGTGTGGTGGTTGTGAGTGTGTTGACTGTGGTTGTGAGTGAGTTGACTGTGGTTGTGAGTGTGGTGGTTGTGAGTGTGGTAGCTGTGGTTGTGAGTGTGTTGACTGTGGTTGTGAGTGTGGTGACTGTGGTTGTGAGTGTGTTCACTGTGGTTGTGAGTGTGGTAGCTGTGGTTGTGAGTGTGGTGGTTGTGAGTGTGTTGACTGTGGTTGTGAGTGAGTTTACTGTGGTTGTGAGTGTGTTGACTGTGGTTGTGATTGTGGTTGTTGTGAGTGTGGTGACTGTGGTTGTGAGTGTGTTGACTGTGGTTGTGAGTGAGTTGACTGTGGTTGTGAGTGGTAGCTGTGGTTGTGAGTGTGGTGGTTGTGAGTGTGGTGACTGTGGTTGTGAGTGAGTTTACTGTGGTTGTGAGTGTGGTAGCTGTGGTTGTGAGTGTGGTGGTTGTGCGTGTGGTGCCTGTGGTTGTGCGTGTGGTGACTGTGGTTGTGAGTGAATTTACTGTGATTGTGAGTGGTAGCTGTGGTTGTGAGTGTGATGGTTGTGAGTGTGGTGACTGTGGTTGTGAGTGAGTTTACTGTGGTTGTGAGTGTGGTAGCTGTGGTTGTGAGTGTGGTGGTTGTGAGTGTGGTGACTGTGGTTGTGAGTGAGTTTACTGTGGTTGTGTGTGTGCTAGCTGTGGTTGTGAGTGTGGTGGTTGTGAGTGTGGTGACTGGTTGTGAGTGAGTTTACTGTGGTTGTGAGTGTGCTAGCTGTGGTTGTGAGTGTGGTGGTTGTGAGTGTGGTGACTGTGGTTGTGAGTGAGTTTACTGTGGTTGTGAGTGAGTTGACTGTGGTTGTGTGTGAGTTGACTGTGGTTGTGAGTGTGGTGGTTGTGAGTGTGGTGACTGTGGTTGTGAGTGTGGTGGTTGTGGTTGTGAGTGTGGTGGTTGTGAGAGTGGTGACTGTGGTTGTGAGTGTGGTAGCTGTGGTTGTGAGTGTGGTGGTTGTGAGTGTGGTGACTGTGGTTGTGAGTGTGGTGGTTGTGGTTGTGAGTGTGGTGGTTGTGAGTGTGGTGACTGTGGTTGCGAGTGAGTTTACTGTGGTTGTGAGTGAGTTGAATGTGGTTGTGAGTGTGGTAGCTGTGGTTGTGAGTGTGGTGGTTGTGAGTGTGGTGACTGTGGTTGTGAGTGTGTTGACTGTGGTTGTCAGTGTGGTAGCTGTGGTTGTGAGTGTGGTAGCTGTGGTTGTGAGTGTGGTGGTTGTGAGTGTGGTGACTGTGGTTGTGAGTGAGTTTACTATGGTTGTGAGTGTGGTAGCTGTGGTTGTGAGTGTGGTGGTTGTGAGTGTGGTGACTGTGGTTGTGAGTGAGTTTACTGTGGTTGTGAGTGTGGTGGTTGTGAGTGTGTTGACTGTGGTTGTGAGTGTGGTGACTGTGGTTGTGAGTGTGTTGACTGTGGTTGTGAGTGTGGTGACTGTAGTTGTGAGTGTGGTGGTTGTCGTTGTGAGTGTGGTGACTGTGGTTGTGAGTGTGTTGACGGTGGTTGTGAGTGTGGTAGTTGTGAGTGTGTTGACTGTAGTTGTGAGTGAGTTGACTGTGGTTGTGTGTGAATTGTGTGTGGTTGTGAGTGTGGTGGTTGTGAGTGAGTTTACTGTGGTTGTGAGTGTGGTAGATGTGGTTGTGAGTGTGGTGGTTTTGAGTGTGTTCACTGTGGTTGTGAGTGAGTTCACTGTGGTTGTGAGTGTGGTGGTTGTGAGTATGTTGACTGTGGTTGTGAGTGTGGTAGCTGTGGTTGTGAGTGTGGTGGTTGTGAGTGTGTTGACTGTGGTTGTGAGTGTGTTGACTGTGGTTGTGTGTGTGGTGGTTGTGAGTGTGTTGACTGTGGTTGTGTGTGATTTGACTGTGGTTGTGTGTGAGTTGACTGTGGTTGTGAGTGTGTTGACTGTGGTTGTGAGTGTGGTGGTTGTGAGTGTGTTGACTGTGGCTGTGAGTGTGTTGACTGTGGTTGTGTGTGAGTTGACTGTGGTTGTGAGTGTGGTAGTTGTGAGTTTGTTGACTGTGGTTGTGAGTGTGGTGACTGTGGTTGTGAGTGTTGTGGCTGTGAGTGTGTTGACTGTGATTGTGAGTGTGTTGACTGTGGTTGTGAGTGTGTTGACTGTGGTTGTGAGTGTGTTGACTGTGGTTGTGTGTGAGTTGACTGTGGTTGTGAGTGTGGTGGTTGTGAGTGTGTTGACTGTGGTTGTGAATGTGTTGACTGTGGTTGTGAATGAGTTTACTGTGGTTGTGAGTGAGTTGACTGTGGTTGTGAGTGTGATGGTTGTGAGTGTGTTGACTGTTGTTGTGAATGTGTTGACTGTGATTGTGAGTGTGTTGACTGTGGTTGTGAGTGTGTTGACTGTGGTTGTGAGTATGGTGGTTGTGGATCTAATGATGTCTGTGTTGAGGAATCGATGAGCTGCATGATCCTGGAATTTAAATTATCCTTTCTGTGAGTAAAATACCAGGAATGACGTGGCCCAAGTTGGAGTTTATATTTTGTTTCTATTTTTTATTTTTTTTACTTGGTGTGAACTCATGAAACCAGGATAGCCTCATGTGCAAGAGTGACCTGCATCACCAAAGTGATAGAAACAACAACTAATGAAAGAAAACGCATCAATGTAGCACATTTAAACAACGGTGTCGCGTGAGAATTCGAAAACATTTGCACGTACATAGATTGATATTAAATAACAATACACTCCCTGTAAGCGAAAGTCGGCTCGGGCACATGATTGTATTTGACTGATCGTAGTACTATTATAATTTATCTTATAGGCGCATTTAACAGATCTTGGGCGACTATGGTACTAATCAAGGCTGGAGATGGGAAGAAATTATTGGGGGAACTCATATTTCCCCCCCCCTACTCCGCACTGGATTTGAGGAAGCGTAGGAGGATGAGCTTCGCTCTGCGTGTGGATATCTGTGTGAGTCTGTGGGTCTATGTGTGCGTCTGTGGGTCTCTGTGTGTGTCTGTGGGTCTCTGTGTGCGTCTGTCGGTCTCTGTGTGTGTCTGTGGGTCTCTGTGTGAGTCTGTGGGTCTATGTGTGCGTCTGTGGGTCTCTGTGTGTGTCTGTGGGTCTATGTGTGAGTCTGTGGGTCTCTGTGTGTGTGTCTGTGGGTTTCTGTGTGCGTCTGTGGGTCTCTGTGCGTGTCTGTGTGTCTCTGTGTATGTCTGTGGGTCTCTGTGTGCGTCTGTGGGTCTCTGTGTGTGTCTGTGGGTCTCTGTGTGTGTCTGTGGGTTTCTGTGTGCGTCTGTGGGTCTCTGTGCGTGTCTGTGGGTCTCTGTGTGAGTCTGTGGGTCTCTATGTGAATCTGTGGGTCTCTGTGTGCGTCTGTGGGTCTCTGTGTGAGTCTGTGGGTCTCTGTGTATGTCTGTGGGTCTCTGTGTGCGTCTGTGGGTCTCTGTGTGCATCTGTGGGTCTCTGTGTGCGTCTGTGGGTCTCTGTGTGAGTCTGTGGGTCTCTGTGTGAGTCTGTGGGTCTCTGTGTGCGTCTGTGGGTCTCTGTGTGAGTCTGTGGGTCTCTGTGTATGTCTGTGGGTCTCTGTGTGCGTCTGTGGGTCTCTGTGTACGTATGTGGGTTTCTGTGTGCGTCTGTAAGTTTCTATGTGGGTCTCTGAGCGTATCTGTGGGTTTCTCTCTTAGTGAAGGGGGTCTATCTGTAAGTCAAATAAAAAAAATGATGAATCCTTGATTCCTTCCGGAACGCTGTCGAGTTCAATGTTTGACTCTCACCACGGCGTTCCGACCCATGATCACCACCGGCACTCATTGTTGAAGCAGACGAGAATAGCTGCAGTCGAGTCGAACGCACCCTCCCCCCTTTCACTCGCACAGATAAAACGATGGCAATGCAGTCGGGCAGCGCTGCACAACAACAACAACACCATGAGTCGACATCGACGCGTGAACAACAACAACAACACAAATGCGGATTTTTTTCCATCTGGGTCACCCCGCACCGCGATGTGCGATGGAGGGGGGGGGCCTCATTGTCTCAAAATCGCAGAATCACAAACACAAATAAATTAACAGATTCCCCCCCCACCCTACCCCCCCCCCTTCCCCCCCGGGCTCCATGAGTGGTAACGCACCACGAGAAAGAGGAGGGGGGCACGCGGATTTTCGATGCGCGCCTGAATCTCCGGATGAATGGAAGGGGGATGCCTGGGAGAAGATCTCGGCTGCCATTCGCTCGGCAAGATGCGGGCTTGCCACATCTCCCATTCACAACCACGAGGGGAGGCGCTCTCGCTCATTCAGGCCGCTCGTTTCAGTCGCCTCGCAAGTCACAATCCGTCTCGTCCGCCTTGCGAACTGAGCGGCACAGGGGAAGAGCTGGGATCGGTGGAAGAGGAAAAAGAAAGATTCTAAAACGGACACTGATTTAACGACGATTGTTGTCATCGGAACGGTAATGTGAATTTGAGGAATCCGATGAGCTATGAAGCTCTATTTCACAGATGTCCAGTAGTTTTCACAGATGTCCAGCGAGTCTGTGGGTCCATATTCTTGGTTTTTTCGGTAAAGTCACGTAGATAGAAAATAAAAAGGAAATTAAATTAAAATTAGAAGCAGTCGGATTTGGAGGATTGCCCCCTTTTTTTCTCTACGCCTGATAAAGACCGCTTGTGTTGCGATCGAAACATCGTGGTTTTTTTACTTTTATTTTTAATTCGTATTTATTTTTAATTTTTATTTTATTTTCATTTTATATCTACGTGACTTTGCCGAAAGAACCAAGAATATGAATTCCTGCAGTCACGAAAGCTTCGAGTCCACATTGAAGTCTGTGGGTCTCTGTGCGCGTCCGTGCGCCCTGTATAAATAAGCCAGCAAGGCCTCGCCGACAATCAAGACTGTTTCCATGAGTGTCCTGCATTGTTGGACATGTTGGGTCAATACCACGGACGAGTGTCTATATGTTGAACTTCTTTCGCGCCGTACCTAACCGACCGTGCTAATCGAAGGTGCCATGAACAACAACGGATTATGATCAACGTGGTTTCTATGCCCCCTTTTGTAATAAGAGCTGAATTTGTACATTGCCATATATCTATTGGTTGATCTGAGGTGGCGTGGTGGCACAGTGGTTAGCACACTGCGCTGCCTATGAACCTCACAACCTCAGTTCGATTCCCGGCCACGGCTCGACATCAGCAGTGAGTGATACCTGAGCAAGTCCTGCCCCCCCCCACCTAACACAGCACAGGGGGGAGGGGCCTTTAACCAGCAGTGGATTTATACAAAGGTAGTATTTTCACTTGTCGATTGTTCTATGGAGAGACTGGCTCTCGCCATGGGAATGTGGAATTTCCACCAGGGTCTGGGCACAGCCCCACGTGCGTTTCGGGGGGCGATATTTTGGCGTTGAATAGTTAACGGTCATTAATCTATTCATTGTAATGATTTTTGGGGGAATCAGTAGCACAAGAGATTTTTTATAAATTTTGTTGATTCTTCAGTCAATCACTTTACTTTCCACACGGTGATGATTAGAGTGGTGAAATGGTAACGACCTCGCCTGGTATACAGGAGGTCGTGGGTACGATCCCGACCCTGACGCCTGCTCTATATTTGGAGTTTGCGTGTTCTCCCCATGGTCGTGTGGATTTTTCTTCGGGTCCTCCGGGTTTTCCCTTCACATTTAGAAACACGCGTTTAGGGATATTTGGCTGCTCCTATAACTATCCATGTGATGATAAGCCACTTCGTTGAGCTATCAGTTGTGACAAGGTCACTTCTGAAAAAGAGCTGGCAAAATGAAACATAGTTAAAATAGTATCTGAAGCGGTCCTGGGCCTCCCCTAGGTTGACTCGGCCTCAAATGAGTACCTGGTGCGGTGTGTAAACATCGCCGCTGGTGGAGACAAAGGCGGGCCGGGCGCTGTGCTGAGACACCCACCACCTAATTTCGATTTAAAGCTTTCGTGACTGCAGGGATTCATCTTCTTGGTTCTTTCGGTAAAGTCACGTAGAAGGGAAGTAATAAAATAATAAAAATAAAACATTATAAAATTATTTTGTTATGTTTTATTTTTATTATTATAAAAAAATAATTACGTTTTATTTTTATTATTTTATTACTTCCCTTCTACGTGACTTTACCGAAAGAACCAAGAAGATGAACCCACCACCTCGTTCGCTAGTGCCGGCCTTCATAGGCGCTCGCTCACAGCATTTTCCCCGAAAGTCTGTTTAGCCTATACGTGGGGAGGAGAGGGGGGGGTCTTTGTAATTGTCTTTGATGCATTGTGTGGGACAAGATGAAAGGCTGTGGAAGCTCACTGTTATTTACATAAGCTGGAGGGCACAATGGCCATTTCTCCCTGCACCAGCAGCAGCGTGATGATTGAATTAACCAATTGGTGTCGATTCTTAATCTCGCCATACTAAACTATAAACTATATTTTATTTTACCAGGTAAGGCCCACTGAGCTATTTGGCTCTTTGCTTAGATGTGACCTCGGGCACAATTGATAGCTCAACGAGTTGGCCTATCATGTGGGAAATTGACAGCAGCCAATTACTTTAAACGCGCGTTGATTCTATACGTGGGAAGGCGAAAAAAAACGGAGGACCTGGAGAAAATGCAAACTCCAAATGTACAACAGGCGTCAGGGTCGTGGTCAAAAAAACCCACGACCCTCCTTGTCCACCAGGCGAGGCAGCGAACATCTCGCCACCGTGCAAGCTCGTGCGTAAGAATCAAACGTCGTGTCGATCCGAACGTGCTGTGTGGGTGGAGGGGTTCAACCCGTCTCCCCCCCCGGGGGTCACCGACATATGAATGAACCTACACCTGACTGGCTGCGGTGCGGGATTTGAGTCGTGGGCGTGTGGGACAGCCTCTAACAGGTGAACAGCAACCTCTACCACCCCTTACCACGATGCATTACACTGGTCAACACACTTTTTCTGGCATAAGGTATTCCAACGGTACATTGTGAGAACACGACAACAGACACCATACCGTGTCAACCCACACGGTTAATTACCCCGTATTCTTGACGAAGAAAATTTAGTTTTCAGGTCCATACGGCATACAGCCGTTTCAATACGGGCAAAACATTACACTGCTCAACACACTTTTTCTGGCTTAAGGTATTCCAACGGGTTTAAGGTAATTTTGGGGTGCTGATTCCAAATCTGGCATCAGTTTTTGTCTATCACATCAGGTTTTTGAGATATCAAATATTGCATTTTCAATAAAAACTACGGAAGAAAAATATTAAATAAATGTGGATATCTACATAAAATGATATTATAAACACACTATCCTAAAAAATACAGCATTATATTTTAACACTTAAGCAGTCACTGACTCGCAACAACTTGCAATCATAAGTGACAGAGTTAATTTTGGGTAAAATCAATGAAAATGGGGTATGCCGATAGCATAAAATGAGATGTGATAGAGCAAATCTGAGATCAGCTACAAAAGTCTACAAAAGTCCTGGCCATAAAAAAAAATTGTTGTTGACCAGTGTTATTAGACACAGGTGCGGGTTAATTGTCGAACAACGCGCACGTGTTTAGCGCACTGCGTTACCGACCCGACGACCCCAGTTCTATTCTCGTCTACGGCAGATACCGTTGACGAGCGGTATCCACAATCGCTCCACGAACCCGCACCGAGCGACCAGAATTGCGAAGAATGGTCAAGCAACCCTCTTGTGACCGACACGGAAAGATTGCTGATAGAAGCTTGCAGCACGGCGCACGGCGGATGACTTCGCAGTGCGACTCGCGACCTCCTCTCGATGCCAAGATCCAGGACGGTCACCGGCTACGCCATCCCCTCTGCACATTGGCAGCATCGCCTTCATCGTCTTCTTCAAGAGACACTTCAAAAGTCAACTCTGCGACCCGACTTTCGAGTGACTCCAAGCTTGGCTCCGCGCCTCTGAGTTGCGGCCGTTCTGTCCGCAAATTTGCGCCCGTTACAAATTGCATTATCGTCATTATTGTTGTTATTGACCTCACCGCGATTTGTTTTGCTGCTGTGGTGAACGTAGTGGCCTTCACACGAGCCAATAGCAGAACAATAACGACACGAAGGCATCGGTATTGCAGAGAATGAGCACAAAATAAGACTCAACAGTAGAATGCTCACTGGTGTTGTATATGTCGGATTATGAAATTTTGATAATAATAATTAAAAATGTAATAAAGATTGAAAAATGCGTAAATCGCGGAACTTATGCTAATTTATGTAAGTATATGCATTTATATGCATGCATTATGATAATAATGGAGATACTCGTATTAATTTATGCACAGTAGGGCTGAATGATCTGGGGGAAATATCTAATTGCGATTTTTCTGACATTGCGATTTGATTTGCGATTAAATGTTTTAAAATTCAAGCTTCAGTTCAATATTCACTGTGCAATAGATTTAAAACATGTGATGGAGCATTTCCACATGATACCATCAAAATATGAACTGCTCTATATATTCTGATGCAAGGACAAGAACTTCAAAGATATGAATTGCTTCCAACATGTATTTATTAAAAAGTGTAATTAAAATAGAACAATCACACGTAGAACAATTGTAAAGTTAAATAAGTAAATGTTATAATAATAATAATAATAATAAAAATAAAACTATTCCAATAAGAAAGTAACCGGACTTTGCAAATCGCAGCCTTTGCGATTTGATAATCGCATTGTTTCAAATTGCGATTTCGATTTGAAATCGATTAATCGTTCAGCCCTCGTGCACAGTCTGCCTCTGGCAACTATATACACAGTTCCCACTGCAACACTATCGGGCACATCTTTCCGCCACGATGGGTTTTGTTTCTCTCTCCTCATCTACAGATTGAATGAATTCATTCACAGATGACGGGGCGGTCCAAACTGCTCGTCTGGCTCGCATCTAATGCGATTCACAGCTCTGAGCTTTGGTGACGTAGGCAAGTGTGTAATGTTTAATAGATTTCTTGCGTGTGTATGTGTACGCTTCAAAGTAAGGTACACGTGACGGGCCTATGAGTGTGTTCACCTAGTATGCGTCGGTTTAAATAATTTAAGAGGCCGTCCATAAATGACGTCACGCACATAGGCGGGGGGGAGGTCAGACATTTGTGACGAAGTGTGACGAGGGGGGGGGGTGAGAAATGTGACGTCACATCAAAATGCGCAACTTTAAATAAATATAGACAACACGTTCTACTTAGTTAAATTTACTTTTTTATATAAATGTTTTCTCCTACAACATCAGAGTGCAGCACCACATTAAATACGCACTACAATGACAATAGTTTAAAGCGATTTGTAGCATGTTTTTTTTTTTTTGGGGGGGGCAAGTCTAACACGCTTACATAACACACCGCGTATTTGTTAATGTTCACTTGTGCTGTGCTGTAAAAAAATTGAAGTGCCTTGCGACGATTTCCTTGTGGAGGGAGCGAGGATACCGACCGAAGGTCAACCGATTGGTGCCTCTCTCCCGTCTACGTTCTCAAGGTGCTGCTCAGTTCCTCGTGATGCAGCCGTCTCGTCCATCCCCCCTCCCGTGGACGGCGCAGTTTGGTGCCGGTGGCTTGGTGGCTTGGTGTCTTTGGGATCGGTCTCTTTGGGTCTGTGGGATTGGAGTCTTTGGGATCGGTGTCTTTGTGTCTCTGGGATTGGGCTTAGCAACTGTTACAAATCAAAAAACACACACACACACAAAGTTGGCAGTTGTTGTTGCGTGCGCAAAGAATTGACTTAAAGCTTTCGTGACTGCAGGAATTCATATTCGTGGGTCTTTCGGTAAAGTCACGTAGATAGGTTCAAAGAAAATAATACAAAATAAACCAAAACTACGACGTTTCGATCGCAACGTAAGCGGTCGTATTCTGCAAAAATATGCGCAAAGAATTGTGTCCAGTTTTTTAAAATATAAAATATGAACAAATAAAAAGACTCAAAGTGCAATTGTCAAAAAAAATGCGGCCTTAAAAAGGGGGAAAAACAATTGTGGAGAGGCGACGTTACCGGCAATGTCCCTTCTTCGTAGCACACGCACTGACCCGCACGTTGCCAAGTATAGATTTTCCCTTTTAAGGCCCACAGTGTCATTGGCGAGCGTGTTGAGTTGTTAGTTTGGCAAGTCTCGTGCCTTGCGCGCCACGGCCAACGCAGCAAACAGCATCGCCAAAAGAAGTGTTCACGTTTTTAAGTAGACTGGCGTGCCGCACCACATATTGTAGATGTTCAATGTCAGACAGCGTTCAGTGGTATCACGATCATCGACTTCTCTCTCTCTCTCTGCGAGCGTCGCTTCCTCGCTAAGTTCATCGCACTAATTATACACACGCTGCTCCTGCCCCATCCGGAAGCGTCCATCAGCAGATACCTCAAATTCCGACACCCCACACCCACAGCAGGAACTTAACGCGTGCTCTATTCGAACGCGTCTGAGACTATATTTAACGCCTTATGTAATGTATACCAACATCCGCTCGGCTTTTAAGTCACCGGGGCGGCAACCCCTAATAGGGACTCCCCCCCACTCTCGCCCCAGCCCCCCCAAACATCACAAGTCTACAAACTTCAGGGCTTCCAGTGCGCCTGCTGTTTAGACTGCACGCCTAATCCCTTTAGAAGGTGCCACAGTAGCTCGCTTCGTAGTCCCTGACATCATCTCTCCATTCTATTTAAACTATATTTTTTTCTTCTAGATTTGAAGCTTTCGTGACTGCAAGGATTCATCCTCTTAGTTGTTTCGGTAAAGTCACGTAGGTTAAAAATGAAATTAGAATTAATAAAAGTAATAATATAATTTTTTTTTATTTTTTTTTCACCATTGGAACCTCATTTGTGCGCCTTTTGGCGTCATCTGGTCCAACACCATGTGAGACTAGGCTCTAAAGAAAGCTGTCTCGGGTGTGGACCAATCAATTTCAAGGACAATGCATACATTATCAGAGTTGTGTTGTTTTTTGTTTGCATTCCGACTGCAGGTATTGTGGTCAATGCAAACATGACTCCTTGTAAAAAGGGTATCAGTTTTGTTGCCAGATAAAAGGGTAAAGAAACAATTATCATGTCCACTACATATATACAAAATAATCATTAGTGTCGTTGTGGAGAATGTAACTATTTTAACTATTTGTATTTTACCAGGTAAGGCCCACTGAGCTGTATAGCTAATTCAGAAGCAGTGGATTAAACCATGAAACCGGAGTGTACACCATTGCATGTTGGGCCAGCGATAGCTTGTTTTGCCCCGTGTTGAAGAGGTTCACGGTTCGAATCCCACAGGCAGCCCTGGTAATCCGTGAACCACGTGCCATCTGCTTTTTAGCAGAACGTTAAAGATCCCCTGATATCATTGGACACGATTTCGGCCAGCGTCATCTTGCAAAATTCTGCAGGCAACGTCTGTGACACATAGCACCTCCAATTAGCACGGTTGGCTACGTATGATGCAGCATAAGTTCAACATATATACACACGCGCCGCGCCTTCACCACAGCCTTGCGGCTATAATAATGGAGCGAGTACAACACGTGCCAAAATTATTCCTTATTAGCTCCTGCAAATCGCACGAAATAATCTGCAAAATGTATCGTACATTCGTTTGCCTTGCGCGCTTGGTCGTGTTGTATCTTTGTAACAATACTCCATGCACTATATTCTTAGTTTTTTTTCGGTAAAGTCACGTAGGTAAAAAAAATGTAAATTAAAATTAATAAAAGTAAAATAAAATAAAATTAATAAAAGTAAAATAAAATAAAAATCACACTCTCGCTCGGCGACTTCTCCCCGCGTCTTTACCCCAACGCCAAATGGGATCGATTGGCCCGAGGCAGCGGTCCTCACTGCAAGGCCCAGCGGGCCACTGTCTGGCCCTGGTGGCCTTTAGTGTGGCCCCTGTCGTGCAGCCCCCCCCCCCCACCCCATCACCGTGCTGCTGTCAAACCCCCAATGGTCTTCAAACGCGCGGCGACCCTCACACTGATGATGTCTTATCCATGGGTGGAAGAAACCCGATTTTTTTTCCAGCGGCAGGCATCGGGTTTTTTTCTTTAATACAATTGAACCCAATTTCGGGGAATTAAAACCTGGTTTAATGAATACGAAACTCTGATCCAAGGCTTAGGCTGCTTCCTCGTCGGTGCTGCTATCATCGTACTCGGGGGGCCGTCGGGCACGGGGTAGTCGTAGAATGCGGCGGGCAGGTTGGTCGTGATGAACACGAGCTTCTCCTCCACAATCGTGGGCGCCAGTGAGTTCCTTCGCTTGGAATGGATGAAGCCCATCGTTGAAAAGTGCGGTTCTGCAATTAGAACCAATCTCAGATGATCGGGTTTAATATAAAAAGACAATTAAACCCGATTGTAAAAAAAACCGACTGTGCCACCCTTGGTCTTATCGGCGAAAGTAACCCCCCCCCCCCATCTCTCTCTCTCTAAAAACGAGTGCACAACACTTCCCTAATGGGCTCTCGCCTCGTCTGAATGAATGTCACCTGTCCACAGAGCCACCTCTCGGGTGTTTGTACGAGAAATGAAGTCGGCTTTCGGCAAACTTCACTAAACTGTCTCAAGAACATTTGTTGGGATTTTCAAGAGTATACGGAGCATTGTGCGCGTGACGAACAATGGCTCTTGTTTGCGCAACGAACGTCTCTTGTTTGCGTGTACGTATGCCAAAAGGAAGCCTCGTTCCTTTTATTTTCGTGGCTTTGGTTTATATATTAATATGGTGCCAATGGACGGCGACGGAATGACCTTCCCGGTGTACGATAGCAGGAAAGTGAAACCTTCAATATTTTATGAGCGGTGAGAGCAATCAATCTCCCCTCAGGGCGGGCATTCAGAGTAGGCAGGATGCTTGCACAATAGGACAGTTTTTAGTGATCAGTTGAATCTGTTAATGCAGAATTCAATTCCCATATTGATTAAAGAAAGCTACAAATCAGAGGGATCCATTAAAGGGTGAATTATTTATCGTGTCCTCTGCTGCTGTTGTAAAAAAAATGTTGCATGACGTCATCCTCAGCTGACATTCTCCATCCGTAGCTGAATGATAAACAACCTCCTTAGTGCTTACGCAGGGCGTGGGAATTCTTCAAAGTGTTAACTGTTAGGTTTGGGGCAGTTTTGTGCAGGAAAAGGGCCTTATTGCCTCGTAAACTATTACAGAATTATCATGAAGCACTAGAAGCCCTCCGAAGTTTTCATAAAAAACATTACCACGTGATTTTTGTTCAGAGTCACTTCATGGAATGATATTAAAGATACAGAAATTCCAATAAATAAGCAGTCTATTTATCGTACAAGCCAAGATTAAAATTTAATCCAAAATCAACAATACTTCATGGGTTTCATGACATTAAAACAATGTGAGCATTCATATTCCTCCGTGATCGTAACATGCCACGTGTCATTCCACTGCTGGATGAAGGCCTAGCGATCTAACCCCCCAAAAAAATCTTGATTTAAAGCTTTCGTGACAGAAGGAATCCATACTCTTTTGTTCTTTCGATGAAGTCACGGAAGTAGAAATACAATAAAATAAAACAAATCACGACGTTGTTTTAATTTTCGCTTCAAAGCTTTCGTGACTGCAGGGATTCATCTTCTTGGTTCTTTCGGTAAAGTCACGTAGAAGGGAAATAATAAAATAATAAATAAAGACAGCGTCTTTCAGACAGACCTGTTCTTCACCTGAGGACGGCTGCTTGCGTTGTGGCCGAAACGTCGTGATAATTATTATATTATGTTTTATTTTTATTATTTTATTATTTCCCTTCTACGTGACTTTACCGAAAGAACCAAAGAGTTTGAACCCCTGTGTTATGGACGAAGATCTCCCTCATGCTGGTTCAGTCATCGTGGTTTGTTTGACCGCACTGGTGCAGTGTGGGTGAGTGAATCACGTTGAGGTTTGAGAAAGGCTTCAGATACCAATCCGCCACTGATGTAAAGCCACGAACGGTAATCCAACTCAGGCCGCCAGCTTCATAGCGCGGTGCCCTAGTCTCGAGGTCAGCATCCCACCCTACCGTGTTAAAATCAATGTCGTGAAGAGCGCTACCGTGTGTTTTGTCTTATTTGTTTGCATGTGAACTCAATAATGAAACAATGAAAGGGTAATGCAACTAATCAGAAGGTTAAATTTCGATTTAAAGCTTTCGTGACTGCAGGGATTCATCTTCTTGGTTATTTCGGTAAAGTCACGTAGAAGGGAAATAATAAAATAAAATAAATAAAACATATTAAAATGAAATAATTATGTTTTATTTGTATTATTTTATTATTTCCCTTCCACGTGACTTTACCGAAAGAACCAAGAAGATAATTAGAAGGTTGCTTATGCGAAACGAACGCTCGTACTCGCAAACATGTATTGTATTCCTTCTTCTGAAATCAGACACTTTAGAATCAATGCCTGCAGAAGGGTGACGTGGTGGTCAGTCACTAATGGTGCGCGCTGCTGGACTCTGAGCTCAATTTGACCTCTATTGGGAATAGAATTGCGTAGACCGGTGAGATAATGGATTAAGTGGCATAAAAAAACTGCTTTAAAAGCTTTTCAAAAGGCAATATATAAAAGAAACCTCCAAACTAAGATAACCATTACAGCTTCTCAAAATGCCACACAACATTGCGGCATAAAGCACATAACTGCTTGGCGCGCTGAGCACTGCTTTAATTTAATCTGGTGTTTTACTAAATTGCATTTTTAAAATAACCATTCCTACACTTACACACGTGTCCTTGTCTGCGGCTCAAATAACGACAATTGATCTTTGGAAATATATTTTATTTTTTAAATCACAGTAGGCCAAGCAGAGCCCAGATACATTATTAGTCAAAGTGGCCAGTAACCATGTCGCGTTCAAAAAGGACGGAACCAGACCTGATAGGTAGGAACAACAGGTTCCACACTGCCCACCAGGGATTATTTGTCTGTCTGTCTGTCGTGCATATCCGGAATTCCGCCCACCCATGCCCCTCCCCACCGAACACCGAGCTACGCCGCGATTGGTTGACGATGTCGGGGAGGGTGGGGGGGGGAAGGGTAAACACGCCCACTCATCCAACTGCCCCCCCCCTGAACGCCGCACTGCAGAGGTGTGGACTCGAGTCATGTGACTTGGACTCGAGTCAGACTCGAGTCATGAATTTGATGACTTGCGACTCGACTTGGACTTGCATAACAATGACTTTGTCCCACCTATGAGATGTGGACTCGAGTCATGTGACTTGGACTCGAGTCAGACTCGAGTCATGAATTTGATGACTTGCGACTCGACTTGGACTTGCATAACAATGACTTTGTCCCACCTATGAGATGTGGACTCGAGTCATGTGACTTGGACTCGAGTCAGACTCGAGTCATGAATTTGATGACTTGCGACTCGACTTGGACTTGCATAACAATGACTTTGTCCCACCTATGAGATGTGGACTCGAGTCATGTGACTTGGACTCGAGTCAGACTCGAGTCATGAATTTGATGACTTGCGACTCGACTTGGACTTGCATAACAATGACTTTGTCCCACCTATGAGATGTGGACTCGAGTCATGTGACTTGGACTCGAGTCAGACTCGAGTCATGAATTTGATGACTTGCGACTCGACTTGGACTTGCATAACAATGACTTTGTCCCACCTATGAGATGTGGACTCGAGTCATGTGACTTGGACTCGAGTCAGACTCGAGTCATGAATTTGATGACTTGCGACTCGACTTGGACTTGCATAACAATGACTTTGTCCCACCTATGAGATGTGGACTCGAGTCATGTGACTTGGACTCGAGTCAGACTCGAGTCATGAATTTGATGACTTGCGACTCGACTTGGACTTGCATAACAATGACTTTGTCCCACCTCTGAGATGTGGACTCGAGTCATGTGACTTGGACTCGAGTCAGACTCGAGTCATGAATTTGATGACTTGCGACTCGACTTGGACTTGCATAACAATGACTTTGTCCCACCTCTGCCGCACTGTCCAACCAAGTTCCTACCTGCCCACTCCGAAGGAACGTGTTTGAGTCGTTTTTTGTTTTGTGATGCTGGGGGGATACCGTTGTGGTGCCATGGTCAGCACACTGGACTTGCACTGCAGAGGTAGCCGGTTTGATTTGATCTCCAGGCGCGGCAGTTAAATCTCTACCCCCCACCCCCCATCGCACCTCTGTCCACGAAGCAACATCAAATTGGTGCAACAGCAGCTAGTCGATCGGCAGGTGAGGTGGGTGGAGTAAATTGTGGGAACCTCCGATTATCACGGTTGGCTACATACCGTGCGTAAGAAGTTGAAAGCACCATTGGAACCTCATTTGCCATTAAAAAATATGAGAATTGGTTTTTTAACCTTTTATCTGGCAACAAAACTGACACCCTTTTTACAAGGAGTCATGTTTGCATAGACCACGATACCTGCAGTCATAATGCAAACAAAAAACATAACTCTGATAATGTATGCACTGTCCTTGAAGTTGATTGGTCCACACCAGAGACAGCTTTCCTTAGAGCCTAGTCTCACATGGTGTTGGACCAGATGACGCCAAAAGGCGCACAACTCAAAGACAATGCACCATCAGAGTATGAGAGCTCGGGGTAAGCATTTACACCATTGGAACCTCATTTGCCAGTAAAAAATATGATAATTAGTTTTTTACCCTTTAATCTGGCAACAAAACTGACACCTTCTTTTTACAAGGAGTCATGTTTGCATAGACCACAATACCTGCGGTCGGAATGCAAACAAAAAACATAATCTGATAATGATATGCACTGTCCTTGAAGTTGATTGGTCCACACCCGAGACAGCTTTCCTTAGAGCTTAGTTTTTTGTTTGCATTATGACTGCAGGTATTGTGGTCATCAATTCTAAACAGGTGACTTTCAATCTAGATGATTTGAAAGTGCATAGTTCTCCGGGAGCTTCCTGAAGGAAGGAGCGTTCCAGACGGCCGCAGAAGCGCATCCGAAGGCGCCACGTCTTGATGCTGTGGACGTCTCGGTTCGACGGCTCGCCAAAAGGCCGCACGCTGCGATGATGACCGACGTTTTGCGTGATGGTTTATGCTCCTTGACGAGATCGCACATGGCACACGTGCTCATTGTGTCGATTATTTGACCCGTGAAAGGACAAATGGAGGACGACGATGCCTTTTGTTCAATGCTTTTCAAACACCTTGATGGAAAGTAGACGTCGGCACACCCTGCGAATGCGAGTCGAGCGGTGACCGAGAGATTCTACGTCCACCTGTGGCTACAATGTCATTTGTAAATAAACCAGGAACGTGCGTGTGAATTAAGAGGCATCAATACGCAACTATGCAAATAACCACGTGTGTATGTATATCAACTGCTGAGTGTGATGTTTAAATATCAGCATGCGCACTGATGAATCATCCACGATTCAGAGCGTAACATCTTGTACCTTCGAAGGCGAGCTGTTTTAATTCCGGGTGTTCTGATGATGCCGCTGCTATTGATGTTAATTATGACAATAATTGTCTCTTTGTTTCCTGATGCCCATTGGGCATATTTTAGCACCAAAACAAATCAACAGTGTTCTGTTTTACTGCCTTATTAAAACAAAAGTGGGTTTAGATTCCTTATTTGGTGCTGCATTTTCCCTCCACACTGACATTCCACGCTGTAATGGGGTGACCTATCCATGATGTTAGAACACGGTCCAGCACTTCTGTGTCCAATCGAAACTCTCACAGAGAAGTACAATCAGCCCTTGTTAGAGAACGTCTGACAGAAGCAGCTCTCACAGAACTGCTTCTGAGACCTATTCGCGATGTTTTAAAGTGTTTTATCTCCACTAGAGGGTGCTGCACTTTCCCACAATGCCCTGCTTCAGATAAATGTTCGTCACTCAGGTTTTTGTTTAAATTATCAGGGCTGGAATCTGTCCAAATTATGTTAAACCCCCAATATATTATGCTATAGTTTTCAGTGCAGTTGTTACGACTGGCTCAGAACAACATCTCATGATAATTGAGACATCAGTTCAATCAATGGCAGCTACAACCCAGAATCAGAATCAAAATATGCATTTATACCGGACGAATCCGATGAGTTATAAAGCTATGTTTCATAGATGTCCAGTAGGGATAGGTCAGAAAGTTACAACAACAAACAACACAAAAACACGATAAGAGCGCAAAGTATATCAAAGGTAAGGAAATCACTAAAAAAATTAAAGTTTTTTTTTTACCAGGTAAAACCCACGGAGCTATTAGGTTGTTTTTCAGGAGTGCTCTGGCCACAAATTATAGATAAACGAAGTGTCTTATCACGTGGATATGTATAGCAGCCAAACAAATCTAAACAATATAAACGTGTGTTTGTAAATGTAGAGGGGGGGGGGGTGAATCTATATTCGAACTTAGCAACTCAAAGGCTCCAGCCACAACTGCTCCGATGCCTGATCCACCCGGTCATCTGCCAGACTCAGATCTTGATGACATCTCTGACACATCTCACCCTGGGACCTCCCTTGCCAGTATCATAATATAAGAATACGTTTTACCCGTTATGGCAATAACACAGGTGCTAAGATGTTAAAACACCAAACTGAAACCTTTTGCAAGGAATCATGTCTGCATTAACCACCACATACTTGTGGGGAACATGATGTAGCTACTCACCCCGAGCTCTCAATGTCCTGATAGTGGCATGGTCTTTGTGCTGTTCGCCTTTTGGCGTCCTCTGGTCTAACGCTGTTTGAGACGAGGCTCTAAAGAAAGCTGTCTCTGGTGTAGACCAATCCGTTTCAAAGGCAATGCATATACTACCAGAACATGATTATTTTTGTTTGTATGTTCACCACAAGTATATGTGGTTAATGCAGACATGATTCCTTGCAAAAGGTTTCAGTTTTGTATTTTAACATCTTAGCACAATTGTTTTGTTGCCAGAGAGGGTAAAACCTATTCTTCTACATGTCACCTTGGCCGTTTGCAGCATTGTTGGTTGAGGTGCCGGGCAAATCATCATCATCATCATGTTTTACGCCAAACTGGAGAAAAAGTTGTCGTCTCCGACGCATGCATTGGGTGCAGCGTGTTTACGAACACGCGTGTGCGCGGATGCTGACAAGCCGCTGCAGGCGTTAATGTCACGTGTGTACACTCAGTGTCTATGGAAGAAGAAAATAAGTATAACCCGTAAAAACAAAGTTTTTCACTATAAATCCTTTATATGCGTGGCGGCTAGAGTCCTCTCGTCCTCTGGCTTGAGATGGCTGCCACCTATGGGTCAGATGATTGCATTCCACCATTAAGCAATTGGTAATTAAATAAAATATTTTTGTCCTAAAAAGTGTAACATTTTGAAAAAAAAAATTCACGAACATTAATTGTCACGCACAACGAGTCTGTGTGGAAATGTCAGCTCTATTGGATCACGGGAAGTGGGTTAAAAAACGACCGAAAGATTTGCACGGTCGTAAGCAAGCAAGCGAACTTAATATAAAGGATTTAAAAACCCCGTAGCAATTCACACATAAAAATGTATTTACCTGTTTCTCCTAGAACCATTCATTTACTAATATCATCGCAGACCTCGCCATTAAGCACCCACCATTGTTGAGTTAACTTTAGCACAAATCCTGAAAATTAAGATTATAAAAATCCTTAAACCATTGCGTATTAACAATGCCCACTACGCATTGGAATTCTTGACACTTTTATATTGAATCATTCGAGGCAAGCCCAGAAGACTTAGTCTAATCCCATCTCATAAAGCTTTTACCTGCGGCCGTAATCCTAACCATTACATTAACTTTATTAAATAAACTGATTGATTTCAAGGCATAGGTGGTTGGTGGTCACTCAACCCACAGCAGTTGGTTCTCAGGGGCAGGTCAGGCTGGGGGATGTGCAACAAAAACAATAATGGGGTTGCCGTGGTGTAATGGTGAAAAATAGCTTCATAGCTCATCGGATTCCTCCAATATAAATAAATGTTCTGATGGACTTGCACTGCAGAGTTTCACCGGTTCGATAACATCTCCGGGCGCGGCAGTTGAAACAACGGTGCAGATTGAAAACTCCTTTCTTAAGAACTGCGTTTTGTGCTTAGTTTGTTGTGTCCTTCGCCCCGCACCTCCGCTTAGCATCGTTGGCAACGTACGGTGCGAACGAAGTTCAGCATACATACATCCAGCAGTGTAAAGTGTTGCACCAAAGTTAAGTCGACTGGCAGATCGCGTGTGGTGGGGTAAAGTGTGGGTACTCTGGCCTCTTCCAAGACGCATGTCCACAGTGGAAGAGTAGGCCAAAACACCCTCTAGCGGAGGCCCTTCTGCCTTCAGTGGCGTGAGCAAGCAATTGCAGCGCTCCCCCTAATAATATCGTAATGTGTATTTGATTAGTTTTTGTGACAGGACGCTATACAAAAGAAATATTATTATAATGTGACTGTGTCACTCAGGGGGAATCATAATGGCTGTGTCAGAGCACTCAGCCAGCGCTGATTAATCCTGGTCCAGGATCTGGGTTTCAACACGAATATTTAAACTAGGTTCTCATAAATTGATCTCAGCCCAGTCGATAATTACTGAAATAAGCGTATAAATGCAGTATTTTAATTTAGTTTTTTACTTAATATCCCAAATTTTCGGGGTGAAAAAAAAACTATAATCGCATAATAATGGTTGATCGACATTCATGAAATAAAAAATAATCTTCACAAAGTACGGAGGAGCGTCGTCGTGCGATGTTGTTGGAGCCCTTTTGTAGTGAATCCAGCAGCGTTTCCGTGGTTTGATTTTCTCGGTAAGGTCCACGGGCACATGATACAATGTTCTATCGCCTTTGGAAATATCATAAGAGTATTTTTGGTTCTTTCGGTAAAGTCACGTAGAAGGGAAGTAATAAAATAATAAAAATAAAACATAATAAAATAATTCTCACGACGTTTCGGCCACAACGCAAGCAGCCGTCCGTTTATTACTTCCCTTCTACGTGACTTTACCGAAAGAACCAAGAAGATGAATCCCTGTAGTCACGAAAGCTCTAAATCGAAATATCATAAGAATGTTTCATCATCTCATAACGCAAATATGACAGCACAGTGTTTGACACAGTTTACGATTAATACGTGTAGCATATGTAAACGTATTGATTCGTATAAAACTACATATTTATATTTTGGGAGGTTTTAACTACGTTAGTGCACAAGGAGGAGTGGTGGCACAGTGGTTAGCGCACTGCACCGCTGTCACCAATGGCAAGTGATGTGTATATATAAAACAGAGAAACATAACCCGTCCTTCAACAACTCACACTGACCATCATGGTGATGTATAATCAAACAACCCCAAGCGTGACCAACACCACATAGGGAGGCCTTCATCCAGCAGTGGATTTACAAAGGGTTGTGCATTTTTATTATTAATGAACAATCACAGTATGCCTTGGTTCGTAATGGCCTGGTTGTGCAGGCTGCGTTGACGGATGTACTAAGAGATCAAACACTTTAACAGGCGCATCGGACAGCAGTCTGTGAGCGGATGCTGTGTCGTGCTACCGCTCGGCATAAAGAGTGTGAAATGAGGCTTATTATAATTATATTATTATAATTATATTATTATAATCGAGGAATCAGGGGGCGACTGAGCTGCTGAAATACACCCACTGCCTTTTTGTTAATGATCCCACAGCTGCTCGAATTTATTACATATTATTTCCATGAAATATTTTTTGTTTTTTTTTACATGCATTTGCATGATGATGATGTTTCCTCAATTGTAATTGCTAATGAGATGTTACTCGTGTTATGAATGATATTTCACAACGTGCTTTTTTTTCCATTATACCTGTGCTGCATATGTGTAGACCATACAATTATGCATTTGTATCGACGTTCAGGCGTTACATATTTCGATGTCGTTCGGTATTATCATGTTAGGTTATCGTAAAATGAGGGTGGAAATACTCTGTTGATTAGAGACAAGAAAATATTGCATCTCTCAAATGTACGAAGGTGACGTTATACGGATGATCATCGATTATCCGGCTGCTTCAAACATTATCCGGTGGTCCTGAGCCGATTCCGGCGAAACCGGCGAAACCGCTCCAAGGGCTTGGGACACATTCCGGCGATCGGCGCCACATGCGTGACAAAAGAAGTAGCTTGGAATTTCTCTCACTTGATACAGCAATCGTGCTGTGACGGTTCCACCTGAAGACGGAAGCTTGTGTTGCCTCCGAAACGTCGTGATTTTTATTTTATTTTAATTGTACTTTTATTTATTTGTATTTTTATGTTTTACCTACGTGACTTTACCGAAAAAACCTAAGAATAAAAAAGAAGTAACCACGCTTCATTTCAGTGTCAAATATTGTATGGAGTGCATTATACACTACATACAACAACTCAGACAACGCGTATACATTTGTAATGACTAATCAAAGCACAAAATATATGCAATCGTCCAACACAAATTGTTGAAACAAGAGCAGTAGTCGTACATACATCACCCCATGTTCTTTCCTATTTGGATGTTTTTTATTCCAATTTCATATCGTTAAATAATTAACTAATTAAACATATACACAACACCTAAAACACAATGTTATGCAAGAATGTTACAGAAATAATCAGAAATAGTTTAAACAATTATTTTATTATCCGGTGTTTTTGAAGCCGCGGGATAATCGATTATCTACTGTATTTGGTAAATATCGTGCTCTATAGGTGTGCAAATTGTTACATAGCATTGAATGAAATGTGAAAGTTGTAAACTCTGCCCGGTTTCTCTGGGCTTCAGAATCACAATCTACGTGAGGGAATTCGTTCACATATTGTGGGGGATCACACATATATGTGTTGGCGAATAGCACGGCACTTGAAGCAATTTACAGCTTTAGGCTGACCATACCCTAAATGTACTGGAAAACCAATCAACTTCTAGGAAAGACCCAAATAATATGAATTCCTGCAGTCACGAAAGCTTTAAGTCAAGATGTAACTTGTAGGATGTATTTTTTGGGCCTACCTTTGACTATTTTGGTTTTTGGATTGTTATAAATGTAAGCATGCACTATACTACACAGTCTTTGTGTCAAGTATACGCTTGCCAGCTCCGGAATAAACATCAGGCATTCAATAACAATTGTCTATATATGGACAACATTGGAAGGGATGATGCATTGATGTAATGATTACCACACGCACTTAAAATCCTGAGGTCTCAAATAATTGGCACGTTTCTTAAATCCATCCCCCACCTCCCATTCCTCTTATCCACTCAGGAGTATAAATGGGTACAAGCAGAGCTATTCAATCTGCAGGTCACGTGAAGTGAGATAGAGTGTAGGTAACTCTCCCACGGCTGGCGAGTGTGGAAAAGTAGGCAATACTACATCTAGAGGGCATCTCTAGACCTCGTCCACAAGTATTATTTTGTTGAGCAAACAATTTCTAGGCTGCACCTTCACCTTCGTCTTAAAATGAAAGATAATATGGGTCTCCAGACTGAATGTGAATGGTTGCAAATAGCCTATATTTTATCATGCTATGGAACGTAACGTCAAATCTGTTTCAGAGGTGGGAGCAGCGGAGGAGAATGAATGACCTCCCGTTGTGCGCAGAACGATGGAGGGTTGAGAGAGTAGGCGTGCGTGTGGGCATTGTTGGCCATGATTGGATTATGGAAAATGTTGCACCCTATGTAAAATGCTCGAGCTTTATAAACACCGATACAAAAAAAAACTGTGAGCCTTGGATAAGGTCAGGGTTAGCGCTCGGGGTCCGTGAGTCATGGGTAAATCTGCCAATGAATGACTGCGAGGCCACCGTGTCAAATTCTATTTGTGCGTTTTTTTCTTTCGATAATGAAGCTGTAATTTAAAGACGACTGTGATATGAATCAATTAGGGGGCCAAATACGTACCGAAGCAGAAATTGTTGTTGTCGTACTCGACACATTCATGAATGACATTGCCTTTAAATGGAAAAATAGGTGACGTTATCGCTAAAGTCCCCTCTTAAAAGCAATGTGCAGCACTGCCAATGCGATATCACAAATCGTGTAAGTTACATTCTAAATGCTGACATTTGCTTCATGCTATCACTTTTGGATTGGGAGGGGCTGATAATGTTGATGCAGTATATTAGTAACTGATTTAAATGTCACGTTTCTGATTCTGACCTATTCTAGATATGATTCTGTAACGTGGCAGTCAATTGGCCAGATTCATGAGTTTTTGTATGCATTTGTTCGTGAAAACGTTGTATGAGAGTTACAAATTACCAGTAAGCATATATAAATCAAATTGTAAGTTCGCTTCTTAGGTCTGATATTCATCAATGGGCCATCATTATGAGAGTAAAATGCGATCGGAATTGTAAGACTCCAACTCCAAATGTAAATGATCATGCTTCAAATGATATGATAGTGCCACCTGCTGTCCGACTGTGAGCGCTGCATTCAATAGATGAGGCTTGATCACCACAAGCAAATTCCCATTTTCACAAATTCACGCCGTCACCGTCTCTCGCGGTCCAGTGCCGCACATGAATTGATCCATTTGCTCCAATTCCGCTGCTGGTCGTCTCGATCATCTGCTGTGTACGTGTGTGTGTTGAACTTCTTTCACACCGTACGTAGCCAACCGCGCCAGTTGAAGGTGCGGTGGAAGGACACGCGAAAACACAAAAGGTCACCCTCCCATCTAGCGGCGTGTAAATGCCCTATCCAGCCCGATGTATTATTCTTGAACAGCGAACGATGTCTCTTTCACTTGCGTATCTTCTCTAATCCACGTATTCCTCTCTCTGGCTCTCAGTGTAATTCCCAGCATTCGCATTCACTCCCCACGCTTCTGTTCTACAGCAGGCACCTTCCTCCATCAATGTCCATGATTCTGATCTATCTTCTTGTTTTTTTCGGTAAAGTCACGTAGAAGGGAAGTAATAAAATAATAAAAATAAAACATCATAAAATACAATTCTCACGACGTTTCGGCCACAACGCAAGCATCCGTCCTCAGGTGAAGAACAGGTCTGTCGGAAAGACAGCGTCTGAATGAACACCACCAAGCTTGGCAGCGTATATTTAAGCTGGGTTAGGGGAGGAAGGGCGCCTTGACAAAGGAATTTGCATATCAACAGAGGAATTTAGCATATTTATGGAAAATGCTGCTTGCGTTGTGGCCGAAACGTCGTGAGAATTGTATTTTATTATGTTTTATTTTTATTATTTTATTATTTCCCTTCTACGTGACTTTACCGAAAGAACCAAGAAGATGAATCCCTGCAGTCACGAAAGCTTTAAATCGAAAGATTCTGATCTAATACCAATCCACTGTTGTACGAGGCCCTCCCCCACGCCATAGGGGATAGTGGTGGTTGATTTGACCATACTTCACCGGGCTGGTCAGTGCAGGATGGTGAAGGCGGGGGGGGGGGAGGGGGACCACTGCCCTCCCTCTGCTGAGCATCCACCGACCTTCACCAGCCACCTGGCTCTCGCTGACCGTCGTGGGGAAGTATGGCGAAATAGCCCCAGACGTCTGATCAACCACAACGGGATGGGGAGGCTCTCACACGCAGCCGTGGAATGACAGCTGTATTGAGTGACTATTGATTGTCATGAGGTCTTTTGTATGTGTATGATGTAGAACTTCTTTCGCACCGTACGTTAGGAAAAAAGTGCTCATCGGAGGTGCGTGGGATGGACAGTGAACTTAGCGTAAAAAGCAGTTCTAAAGAAATTAGTTTTCAATCTACGTGTACGCACACTCGCACATATTTACATCCCGAAATTAACCCAGCTGCTGAAATTATGCACTCCCAATCATATATATTAAAATTATAGCTATGGTCTGGGGTATGAAGACCGAACGGGTTTATTTACTTCCACTTACCTTCTCTCTGTGATGATAATTTTCTTCGATTTGCTAAGTATTGTGGGGGGTTTTCTATTTACAAAATCTGTGTAAGGGACTTCCTAATTAATATGCAGCGTTGTGGGATGCAATTGCTGGTGTCAACTCCCTTTCATCAATCCTCTGTGTTGTTGTGTCCCTGAGTCATTTTGCTAATAAAAAATAAAAATACTTTCAGAAGAAAAAAAAGACGGCGGCGTTTGATTGACATCTCGCTTTGTTCTTTAGCCCTCCCCTATGTTGACTCAGCCTTAAATGCGTACCCGGTGCCAACACCAGTGGAGAGGGATATCTGAAACGGTGTTGGGCCTCGGTCAACTCAGCCTTCGACGAGTATCTCATACCTGTCGACCTCTGATCAGTAGCGAGCTAATTACACACCAATTCAGACCTTACTGGTCACCCCGTGGCCCTAATAAATCTCAACGTTCATCCTACAAAGTCCCATCACAAGGGAGACACACAAACAATTATACAACAAAAGTTTTTTGTTGCCCCGATTCAAACGTCTGTACGCCGCATGGAACTGAAACCTCAATTCCCCACGGTACAAGAATCCGGGGTGTAAACGGCACGGGTTTGACAGCCTGGTACATTTCACATTTATATATTGTTCATACTCTGTTTCTTAGGTTTTTTCGGTAAAGTCACGTAGGTAAAACATTAAAATTAATGAAAGTAAAATAAAACAAAATAAAAAATCACGACGTTTCGGAGGCAACACAAGTCTCCGTCATCAGGTGGGACCGTCACAGCCTGTTGCCTCCGAAACGTCGTGATTTTTATTTTTTATTTTGTCTTATTTTACTTTCATTAATTTTAATGTTTTAGCTACGTGACTTTACCGAAAAAACCTAATAATATGAATCATTGCAGTCACGAAAGCTTCAAATCTAGAATTCATACTCTTTGTTTTTTTTTCGGTAAAGTCACGTAGGTAAAAAATAAAATAAAATAAATGATAACAACTTCTTGGTTCTTTCGGTAAAGTCACGTAGAAGGGAAGTAATAAAATAATAAAAATAAAACATAATAAAACAATTCTCACGACGTTTCGGCCACAACGCAAGCAGCCGTCCTCAGGCGAAGAATGAGAACATTATCAAGCTAGGAGCTTATATAGGTGTAGCGAGGAGGAGCGCCTTAACAAAAGAATGTGCATATGAAGAGGAATTTAGCATACCAATGGACAATGCGTAGGGGGTGGGCGGAGGGGTTTCAAAGTCCCATTATGCCCATGCATTATGCAGGATCAACAGCACCACGGGGGTTGCGCAAGGAACAGCGTTAATAAAGGACAGGAATGTTAGTGATATGTAGCTGCATTTACCAAACAACCACGTAGAAAACCGAAGTGAAAACTACATAAAAAAAAAACTAAAATATAAACTGATACTTACTATACTCTACAATAAGCTGAGTTACTAACAACAAATAATAAAATTACAATTCTACGTCGTAAGAAGTATATAATATACTTCCATCTAAACTTTATTCTCTTAGCATATACAGTACTATATACTGCCATAGATAAACCCAACATTAAATTATATACTGTATTGCTGTAAACCACCCTATACTTTATACATTTTAATATAACACTATGTATTATTCAACTCACCCTAATGTGTATCGAAATGGTTTATTACGTCCTTCCAATGATTGCTAAGCCTGAATCCATCTTCTCGGTTAAAATTGTCTCTGTGTTTGTATATGTGGATCGCCTCATGAACGAATCTCTCATGATAGCCAGATGGCTTGCAGAGAACCTCCGTCTTGGAGAAGTCAATGTCATGTGAGCCCACTGAGTTGTAACAGTGGTCTGCCACGGCTGAGGTGTTTGTCCTACCGTGTTTTAGATCAGCTTTATGTTCACGAATGCGGTCTGAGACGTGTCGTTTGGTTTCCCCAATGTAACTGCTACCACAGAGGCAACTTAGTTTGTAGACTCCAAGACGGAGGTTCTCTGCAAGCCATCTGGCTATCATGAGAGATTCGTTCATGAGGCGATCCACATATACAAACACAGAGACAATTTTAACCGAGAAGATGGATTCAGGCTTAGCAATCATTGGAAGGACGTAATAAACCATTTCGATACACATTAGGGTGAGTTGAATAATACATAGTGTTATATTAAAATGTATAAAGTATAGGGTGGTTTACAGCAATACAGTATATAATTTAATGTTGGGTTTATCTATGGCAGTATATAGTACTGTATATGCTAAGAGAATAAAGTTTAGATGGAAGTATATTATATACTTCTTACGACGTAGAATTGTAATTGTATTATTTGTTGTTAGTAACTCAGCTTATTGTAGAGTATAGTAAGTATCAGTTTATATTTTAGTTTTTTTTTATGTAGTTTTCACTTCGGTTTTCTACGTGGTTGTTTGGTAAATGCAGCTACATATCACTAACATTCCTGTCCTTTATTAACGCTGTTCCTTGCGCCCCCCCGTGGTGCTGTTGATCCTGCATAATGCATGGGCATAATGGGACTTTGAAACCCCTCCGCCCACCCCCTACGCATTGTCCATTGGTATGCTAAATTCCTCTTCATATGCACATTCTTTTGTTAAGGCGCTCCTCCTCGCTACACCTATATAAGCTCCTAGCTTGATAATGTTCTCATTCTTCGCCTGAGGACGGCTGCTTGCGTTGTGGCCGAAACGTCGTGAGAATTGTTTTATTATGTTTTATTTTTATTATTTTATTACTTCCCTTCTACGTGACTTTACCGAAAGAACCAAGAAGATGAATCCCTGAAGTCAGGAAAGCTTTAAATCGAAATGATAACAACTAAAACATTTATTTTATTAGATTCTTTTTCCTACGTGACTTTACCGAAAAAACCCAAAGAGTATGAATCCTTGCAGTCACTAAAACTTAAAATCTATATTTATATATTGATCCACTAGAGTCGCTGTTTTTAAAATCGCGTTTTTTCATTTACCATTCTCTCCACCCCACCTCCACGTCGCTCGCCGTAGCCTCCCCGAACCGCCCCACAGTGCACCGCGGCGGCGTCTTCTCCTTTCTCTTCCGGCTTGCGAGCACGGTGAGTGGCGTCCGCGTTGAGCTCTCACCGCCTCGGTGCGTTGCCATCCGCCGGCATCGAAGCCTTTCCAGCGAAACATTTCCCCTCATTTGGCCGTCTTCGTCATCGCCGCGACCTCCACAACCACCACCAACCGTCTCGCGCCGTCAAGAAGGCGCGAGCGCGTTTTGCGGTAGTGTAGTTGCGGGGTCGCTCACGGCCATCACCGGTGGCGATTATCTGAGCCGGTCCTGGGCCTCCCCTAGGTCGGCTCTGCCTTGAAACGAGTACCCGGTGTGGTGGAGGAGTAAAACATCGCCACCCACCTCCCTCGTGCGTCGTGTCGGTCTTCGTTGTTGCTCGCGAGCAGAACTTGCCCCAATATTCTTTAAGGGCTACGTGGGGGATCTTTGCTGGCCTGAACAGGGACCATTCTATGTATGGGGGCTTGCTAATACCATACGGATCGCGTTTTTTTATGTTAAAAAAGGTCCTACAGGTACGAATGAAAACTTTTAACTATCGTCAATAACGCTGCCATTACAAGAGGAGATATCCAGCAGGCGACGTTTCGGGCAATGGCCCTTTATTGGCATTGGATGCCTTACCTGTAACGTGAAAAAGTTAACGGGGATTCCACAGTTAAAAGTGAGCTATCCCACCATGTTTAATGAACACATCAAAGGTTACAGGTGGATAACCACCCACCACAAGCTGATTTGTTGTTAACGTGAGCAATTCGCTGAACTGAAATCGCCTGCAATGTTGTTTGCTTAGACTTCTGAGCCTTTGGCTTCGAAGAATCCAGCATGGCCAAGTCAAAGAACCACACCAACCACAACCAGTGTAAGTCTCCGCCGCACATCTCCATGAAGAGCAATGGACGTGTTGTCTTCAAAGACAACTTTTTCTGCATATTAATACGTTTCCGATGACCAAATAACGCAAAATGCGCGCCCAGATATGGGAAGTTAAGTTGGCATTGCTCCGGGCTTGTGCCACGAAAGTGCCTGGATGGGTGTCCACAATGAGCCCAAGACAGGTGGTTCATTATTGGCTTATTTTGGGTTATATCGTTAATTTTAGAGCCAATCATATCAAGTGGTCACATTGGCTGATGCCGCCGATTGATTGGGTGATCGGTTAAATCGCTTTTTCTGATCCGGTCCTTTTTTATATGTATAAGATAGTTTATATTCCCACATCCTCACAATCACACATTGCAACATCCTGACATTCTAGACAGAATTTACCAGGAGCATCGACAGTACCAGGCACAGCGGACTCTTATCTGAGCAGGGGGAGGAAGGGATTTTCTCTGGGTGGGGGATTGGAAAAGTCCACGCCGTTCTGGGCTCAGGTGTTTAAGATTGTTCTAAGGTTTAAGAATGGAACCCATGCACGTGCTGTGTTCTTCTTCCTTGTCTTTGAGCTCATAGCTCAGATGCTTTAGTGCTGAGATTGGGCCCTAATGAATACAGCTATTGAGTATGGGATGGGGGGGGTTACTGATTTCGCCACGTACTCAATATTGTTTATCTGGCTGCTGTATTGAAAGTGCTTAAGAAAATGTTCTCTTCTTGAGTCAGCCCCGCTCCTCTTAGGCCCCAGAGTAGTTTCCACACATTTTTACGATTGTATTACATCTTATTGATTACCCAGGTTATATCTTGATTTGATTAGATTTTTTCCGCCTGAGGACGACCGCTTGTGTTGCGATCGAAACGTGATTTATTTTATTTTATACCTGAGTGACTTTACCCAAAGAACCAAGGAGTATGGGCCACCGTTATGTTCATAGAACTCGGCAATAGGCCGATCCGGGTCCTTAAGTGGGGTGTCATGATGTCAGTGAAAATAGGCTTTACATTAGTGTTTTATGGTGTGTTCTGTTCGTAATAAAGCTGGAGTTATGCTAATGTGAGTCTTCTTAAGCATTGATTGGTTAATAGCCATGAGTTAAATTATGAGGAATTCGTGCAGGTTTGATTGAAAAGGTTTGTGTTACATATATAATAGGCTTACCTTCATATAATTAGATTCACTTCATTGCACTAATGCTGCCTGCCAATAACAACCAAATCAACCAGCAGGCAACTATAATTATTCAAATGGTTCACTTGCACGGCTGTACTGAAGACATTGCACCTACCTTTAGAACCCAGACGATGAAGCTCTTTCACGCGAGAGCTGAGATTTCGTTTGCACCTGATGCTGCTCGTTGTATTATACTGCAAAACGTCGTACACATTTGTCAAAATATTTATTTTCATCATTTGGTATACCGAATCAATTGGAATATACATGACAACTTGATTTTATTGCCTCTGTTAGGTGGTGGTAGCTTATGATTAAAAATTCACATTCCTACACGATCTTACCCAGTATCAACTAATTATGAATCATGTTGGCCATGAAAGCAGACATTTGTAAAATTGTGTAATGGTGTGTTGTAGATAATAATTGCACTCATAAGAGCAGTGCAGCAAAATCCATTTCGAACCTCCCCCCACCTTCAAACCACAGTCCCCAGCATGAAATAAGGTCATCTGTTAAAATGGGCTGTTGTCTTTGGGAAATAAACAGTGGTTAACTTACATGTAAATAAATATCGCTATCATCTAAATGTGAAGTTTGCAGGTCATAATCAATAGATTGTAATGACATATAAGCTGTATATTATGAAGGGAACTTTAAGAGACAAAAATAACAGTTGTATTTAAATTTGTGCTGAAAAAGCCCACATGAATTTGGTGGCAAAGTCTTTTAATGACACTTTTTAAGCATTCCCTTTACATTGTCAGTGCAGACTAACTTCCTTTTGGCTGGGACTTCCGACTCATTCTTGAAATTAAATTGCTTCCACAATCGGTGACAAATTAATTCAGTTGATGAATGATGAGAATGAACGTGTTCTTTACCATTCTGTGTGGTGCAGCGCGCAAGTGGCACCGTAATGGCATCAAGAAACCAAAGACAAACCGTTTCGAGTCATTCAAGGGGGTGAGTGGCTCGTTGCTTGTCGCTGCTGTTCTATGATGAGAATGTTAATGCGACCGACACATTTGCTCTCTTTGGTGCAACGAGCTCTGCCATTCTCTTAAAGCCCACATGGGGTTAAGTAAGGAGGGCAGTGTTTCTGTAATACTGCAGGGGTCATCCTTGTGTTGGTATTATTTTCTCCGTTGCCCTGCTTGAATGTTTTATCTTTCTTGCTGGGAATCTGCATTGCTTTATCACGTAACTCGTGTCTTTTATCCTTGAAAAAAATCCTGAAGTCATACATTTGTATATGTTGCATGACTATATTTGTTTTCATTCTAATTTACATTCAATTTATTTTGTTTGCCATTTGTTTTGAACATGTTTGCCCCAATATTCTATGATAATTTACCATAACTCACTTTTCATTATCTAACCTCAACATGTGAAAGCTGCATTAACAGCTTGGGGTAGGCAACTCAATCCTGACCCAGAAGTTTTCCAGTGGGAAATGTTAAGTAGCCACTGAAAGCACCTTCGTTTGTACACCCGAGAGAGGGATCATCTTTGTACCCATCTCATGAAGTAATCGTAAAAGCTGGGTCTCTGTCAAATACAAAATTACATTTCTTACAATATGGTCATTTATGATTGGCCAGAGACTAACATCTTGCTACATTCCAGAGCCCTGTTTAATCATACATTCGAGGGGCCTTGTGTCTTTTATTTGAATGGGGGCCCAGGATCTGAACCCAGGAGGTCTCAGCGGCACCGGCTCATTGCTCCAAAGCAATTGCTAAATGTAGCCTGCTCAGCCGTGACTTGCGCTAAGTTTGTCTTAAACCAATCCGTGCCTTGCGTCTTTGCCCAGGTGGACCCCAAATTCATGCGCAACCTGCGCTTCGCAAAGAAACACAACATCAAGGGCAGGAAAAAGATGCTGATCAACAACCAGAAGCACGCAGCAGCAAGGGTGGCAGCGGCTGCCCCAGTTCCCGCACCCGCCAAGAAGTGACCGGGGGACGCGCACATTGCGGGACGGGCAGGCGGTGCGGCGTGGATGCTGCGTTGCTCTTGCCTGCGTTCTTGCAATTAAACATGGACTCGATTGCACCGCGCTGTCGTGGATTCCAACGCAAGGGACGGGTTTGTGTCTTGGATGGTGTGCGTCAATAAACATCTTCATACGTTGTACACTCTTTTTTGCGTCGTCTGTTTTTGTGAGCGACGTCGGCTTAAATCTCATGGGCACAGATGTTTCGCCTGGAGGTATCGACGCAGATGAAAATGTTAACACGAGAATCGTGGCAAATGAGCAGCGTATAAATACAGGTGCTCCTGTTTATCTGCGGTTCAAATTTTCCGTGACACATTTGGGGCTGCGGAAATAAGTACATTTGGTGCCTATAGTCCATTGGCTAATTGTACTTTTGACTCATTCGATATCCTTAGGCCCAGAGGTCGGCAACCTGCAGCTCGCGGCTCTAAGGACTGCTTCGTGACGTTCTCAAGTACCACGGTCTTCTATTCACCTCGCATTGCGGCTCTAAATATTGAGTTTTGCCGAATACCAAAAAAAATGCCCCTTGTTATTTTGGTTACCGAACCCCTTGCCTTGAGGCATTCAAGCAAAATCAAAGCGTTTGTCAGTTTCAGGTCGTGAGTCAAGCGTAGACAATTTATAACTCCCCCTTTTACTGTCGCATGTTTAATTTCCTGCACCGTTTTACAGTTTTTCTCCACAACATCTGCATGTCACGTACGTGTTAATTTTTATCAAGAAATACTGCTCGCACTTGATTCAGGACATCGTCTACCTTCAAGCATTTAAATTTATCGATGCATGTTAAATGCCGAATGTTCTTCAAAGATTATTTTGTCCCACTGAGGGTAGTTTGCTAATTTTTCCTTTATTTGCATAATTACTTTCAATGCCTCTGGTAGAAAGGTTGCCACTTTTCAACCCTTCCCCTTGCCAACCAACGCCAATGATCAATTTTATTTCGTTTCTGTCTCCAGTCTCCATCATTGTTGAATATTGTAAATGTGCAAAACTGGAAGTGTTCGTATCAAGTGTTTGTCTGAAAGGCCATCGGCAGAAAAACTATCAATGGCTATAAATAAAAGTTACCAATATTCAACGGTTGCTTGAAATACAATTCCACTTGTAACCCGAGAAACTAAAAGTTACTTGTGGCTGAATAGTTTGTCAAAAATATATAGATTTCTCCAAAGAAATAAAAAGTCCTTTTGAAATAGACCTGTCCTGGACAGGTCTACTGGAGAGTCTGTTTTGACCAGATCCATATAAAGCGCGAGGATGATCCTTGATATCTTCGGCGGTCATGAGATACTGCCAAAGCCACCGTCTCATCCAGCATGGCGACTACGGGCTTGTGGGAATTCACGACACTTTAATTACGCTGCATCTCGCAACGTAATTAAGATGGTCAATTGTGTGCAATCGTTTTTTTTTGTAAAATGTAAATACGGGAGGCGGAGTGAATTGCAGAATTTTGTATGCAAGTTTGTTTGGCAGTTGTATTACGTTGAACTCTCTCACACCGTACGTAGTCAACTGCACTAATCGGATGTGCGGATAATTACATTAACAAAAAAGATATTTGTCCCTGGGTAGTGTTATTTCCCAATTGTTTATGCCTCAAAAGTACAGCAAATGCCTATTATTCCCCACAAACTTTGTTTTTGTAACCAGGGCACAAAAGCAAAGTTAATTATCCACTCCATTAATAACAGTAACAAATAATTTTTTTGTTCCTGGGTATTAAGTGTTAATTCCGAATTGCTTATGCCTCAAAAGTACAGAAAATGGCTATTCCTACAAACTTTGCTTTTGTGACCAGGACAATTGTATTTTGCAATTGACCTATTTTCAATGAGGAAACGTGTGCATTTGTGTCATTCCTTCACGTAAAGTCCTGGTCACAAAAGCAAAGTTTGTGGGGAATAATAGCCATTTCGCTATGCTTTTTAGGCATAAGCAATACAAAATTAACACTACCCAGGGGGACAAAAATCGTGTTACACCGTGTTATCAGTTGTGCCCAAATGAGCGATTCGAAGTGAACGAGCACGCACGAAGCTTTGGCCAGCAGGCGGCAGTGTGGCACAAGGTCCGGCATTCCTGTGGACATTTGTTGATGATCTTGATGGTGGAGGAAGCGGTGGTGTAGCGGTTAGTGCTGCGCTACGAACCCGGCGACCCGAGTTCAATTCTCGCTCACGGCCAACACCGGTGACGATTTATCTGAACCGGTCCTGGGCCTCCTCTAGGTCGACTCAGCCTCAAATGAGTATCTGGTGCGGTGTGTAAACATCGCCACTGGGGGGACAACGGCGACCGGGCGTGGTGCTGGCCACTCATCTTCGTGTGCCTTGCCGGCCTTGATAGGTGCTCGCTAACATCACACGGGGGATATTTGTCTTTTGGTGGTGGACGTGTACAGTACAGCAGCTGAGAACAAAAAATCTCAACGCATTAGGTCAATAGCACGGACTTAAACATCTATATACAATAATCCCTCGCCAACCGCGGGGGTTAGGTTCCCATCCCTGTCAACCCCTTATCAGTGCCCTACCTTATTACAGACCAATTCAGACCTTATTGGTCACGCCGTGCACCTTATTAATCTCAACGTTCATCCTGCAAAGTCCCATCACTTGGGAGAAACACAAACAAATAGACATTTTTTCTGTTTTACTCAATTTCCATATACAAGAATACGGAGTAACCCGTGTGGGGTGACAGGTTTGCGTTCCTGAAAATTGCCGTGGTTGGCAAAAACCGCGGTTGGCAAGACTAAGAAGGCCTTGTGGGAAATATGGGGTGCGAGCAGGTTCAAGTTCATTTATTAGGTATAGCCCTGTGAGCCATTCGGCTCTTGAATCGGGTGCAACCGCAACAAACAACAAACAAAAACATGAACAAGAAAACATCTTAAAGTGACTATGTGACTATGCGCAAACAGAAAATCCAAGAAAAGACAGCAAAATATTGCAGAAAAATCACCGTACACCAACGCTGTGTGCAAAAATCCCAGTGGGATGCAAGTCAAACAACAACAACCACAAGACAACTTAGATTAAGGCCATCAGTCTAACTCCGTACTACAACAAACAAACATGGCCAAGCGCAGTTGCACTCGTCAACACCGAATTAAGTTGCCTGTTTCTTCACTGAACACAACATGCACAATAACATAAAATAACTTAAAATACACAACATAACAAAAAATTATAAATGTTCAAGTAACAAAAACAATACAATCGTGTTATTTACCTTTAAGTCCATGGCGATGACGATAACGTTGATGAGGATAAGGTGATGGGGTTGTTTGATGGTGGTGGTGGTGGGAAGGGAGCGGTGGTGGGAGCTGGCACATGGGACGACGATGATACACGGAGGGAATGGAGATGCGGTGTGTGTCTTGGAAGTCACGTGCCGGTCGCCCTGCTAAACCGCGGATACACAAAACTTCGCACTGCGGTTCGCAAATTGGTGTGTCGAAGGAAACCCGTGGATATGTAGACACCGCGGATGTCCTCAAAAATGCGTTTCGTGATGGATTGCCGCACCTCCGATTGGTACGGTGGGCTACGTACGGTGCGAAAGAAGTTCAACATACGTATCATGGGCAATAGCCCGTCTGCATGTGTGCTATGAATACGGACCATAGCCCGAAATGCTGCCTATTGTATACGTTTTATTTTAAGGTGTTGTTGATGTATGGATTGGTTTTTATTCCTGAGCACGATCACGTTGCACACTGCAATGTGGCAATGCTATAATATAAGTTCCACGGTAAATTGTATCTGCTTTGCTAAATATCGTGTCCCATCAGTTACGCGTGTTGTATTGGGGTAGCTGAGCCGAGCAGTCCGCATGTTCCACCAGAGTATGCGTGTTGTACTAGGCAGTCATTGGTATGCCCCTGATGATGTGCACCTCGCAAAGATCCCCCGTATAGCATAAACAGATGCCTGGCCGGCTTTATCTCCCAAGTGGCGATGTTTACACATCGCACCGGGTACTGATTTGTGGCTGAGTCGACCTAGGGAGGCCCAGTACCGGTTCAGATAATCGTCACCGGTGTTGGCCGTGAGCGGGAATTGAACTCGTGATGATGGTTACAAACTGAGTAATCATTGGAAAGATGTGATTAACCATGCAAAAAAGATTTAACTACACTTATTTGGCCAATCTTATTTGACAGACAACTATTACAGGTTATTGATAGACAGCCAGGCTTGTTTTACCATATTTAGTTGTTTCTTCTTTTTTCACACTTGTTATGTAGGCCAGGTTTAGTCACAAACCGTACCTCTCCATAACAAAGGCTCACCCTCTTAAGCCTCACCTTACCATATTAATAAAAAGTGTGCCGTACTTGGTCCTTCCCCCCTCTCCAACCATTATATATACGGAGTGGTAGCTCTTGCAATCTCTCATTTACTTGATACAGCTGTCGTGGCTGTGACGGTTCCACCTGAAGACGGAAGCTTGTGTTGCCTCCGAAACGTCGTGATTTTTATTTTATTTTACTTTTATTAATTTTAATGTTTTACCTACGTGACTTTACCGAAAAAACCTAAGAATATGAACTCGGGTCTCCAGGTACACGCCCGCTTCCCCCTCTGACAGCATCACACATAGTTCGCTGCATCCTTAACTGAATGCTTACCAATGCTGTCATTCCTTCCAGTGCTAAATTGCATTTGAAACGGTGAGATTCCTGTAAAGAAAGAAAACGACTCTTGCAGTAGTTTATTGGAAACGATGCAGTCATTTTTATTCAGCTCACTTGCGTTTTCCTGAGGCTCCAAATGACATTTTGGCAGGAAGTGTAAGAGCATGCTATACTTGCAATGGAAATGAATATGCACTGACCTTAAGTCTACTACCTCCATTACACCACTCTCCGTTGCCAACTTGATATAAGTTCCATCATGGACACATTACATCCAAGTGTAGCACATTTGTTCAGAAGTATATAAAATAAAGTTAGTCAATTGGAGTCCATCGTACGACTAATAACGTCTTAATATTAGCCGTATTTGCAGCATACCTGGGCTCCCGTTCCTCGTTCGTTCCTGCTCCGCTTTACAGAGCAGGCACGCTGCCACGGAGTAGCGGTCAGCACACTGGACTTGTCATTCGATCTCCGGGCGCGGCCGTTGAAACAATGATCAAGTTTCTTAAATGCTTCCACCTCTGTCCACCCGTACACCTCGGCTAGTCGTAGATCGCGTGTGGTGGGGTCAAGTGTGGCGACTCCCGCTTCCTTGAAGAGACCTAAACTAATCTGATCTTCTTGGTTCTTTCGGTAAAGTCACGTAGAATGGAAATAATAAAATAATAAAATAAAACATTATAAAATAATTCTCACGACGTTTCGGCCACAACGCAAGCAGCCGTCCTCAGGTGAAGACCAGGTCTGTCGGGGAGACAGACGTTGTGGCCGAAACGTCGTGAGAATTATTTTATTATGTTTTATTTTATTATTTCCCTTCTACGTGACTTTACCGAAATAACCAAGAAGATGAATCCCTGCAGTCACGAAAGCTTTAAATCGAAATAAACTAAACTGTTTTAAAGTATTTTTTTTACCAGCTTAAGGCCCTCTGAGCTATATAGCATCTTTATCAGAAGCGACCTTGCCACGAATGAGAGTCCAACGAAGTGGATTATGGTGCGGAAATTTAGAGCCGATACAAACTCTAAACGCGTGACGTTGATTGTAAGTGTGGAGGGAACAACCGGAGGACCCGGAGAAGAAATCCATGCGACCACGGGGAGAACACGCGAACTTTAAATACACAACAAGCGTCAGGGTCGGAATCTAGCCCACGACCTCCTGTATAGCAGGTGAGGTAGTTAACATCTCGCTACCGTGGCACCCCTCGCCAGCGTGGAAGAGTTGGCAAATTACCCTCTGGTTCCCTGCGAGTGGAGACCCTTCTGCCAGTCGTGGTGTCAACAAGTCATTGCAGGGGCTGCATTCCATCTGTACCTATTCACAGGGTTGATTGTGTTTGCTTACTTAGGTTTAAAACAAAGAGTTATCTGCACCGGTTTCTCTGCTTTAATGTTTCCCCCCCCCCTCAGAAATTGTATCCCTGTATAACCTAGGGCTGCGTTCAGAAATATCCAAAGTTGTACTGTACTACAATGCTCCCATCGTTTGATTGTCGGTGGTGTCTGGATCAACACTCGACTCTTAAAATGTGTCCATTAATCCTTACACAGGCTCGAGCAATTGCAAACGGCAGGGGTAATTCCTAACAATGGACAAATGTTTTTGTCCTTCGGCTTGGGATTAAAATAGAATTTGTCCATTAAAGTTTTAGTGAGCCTCCAGACTTTGGGAAGGTTGACGCGCTGACACTTTTCGCACTGCTATTAACGAGTGGTAGGGGTATGGTGGGAGACTGCGAAATTGAGAAAAAAATTTCACACCCCAGGCCTTACACAGACAGATTCAATAACACGTTTTGCTCAACGGCCAGCCTCGCGGTCCAGACGGTTAATTCCTTTCACAAATGTGAGTTTAATCCACCGACCCTCATCTCCAAACTGCTGGATTAAATGAGTCTTACACCAAGCCTGGCGAGCAGATGAATTCCTGCAGTTATTTATGTAAGAAAACAAGGTCGATTGAACAGCAGCCTTGTTGGTCTGGATAACTGCGCTTACAACACGTTCTCTGTGTTGTAGCAGTCCCGGCAAAGTTAAGACGACTTTATTTGATCGCTTTGAACGAGCACCGCAGACGCACAATACAATAACAATCAGGGATGTAACGTACGTTTATCAATGTTGTACTCAAGAGAGAGAGAGAGAAAACAGCAGCTTTCAAACGAAGCTTGGGGATGAGCGGTGTTCAAATAGTTTTTTGTTGGTATTACACTGGTCAACAAAAAAACAACATTTTTTTCTGGCCTGGACTTTTGCAGCTGTTTTAGACTAATTTCAGGGTGCTGATTCCAAATCTGATCTCAGATTTGCTCTATCACATCTCATTTTATTGCTATCGGCATACCCCATTTTCATTGATTTTACCCGAAATTAACTCTGTCACTTATGATTGCAAGTTGTTGCGAGTCAGTGACTGCTTTAGTGTTAAAATATGGTGCTGTATTTTTAGGATAGCGTGTTTATAATATCATTTTATTAATTTCCACATTTATTTAATATTTTTCTTCTGCTGTTTTTATTGAAAATGCAATATTTGATATCTCAAAAACCTGATGTGATGATATCTCAAAAACCTGATGTGATAGACAAAAACTGATGCCAGATTTGGAATCAGCACCCCAAAATCACCTTAAAACCGTTGGAATACCTTATGCCAGAAAAAGTGTGTTGACCAGTGTTATTGACGCGCTGGATTCGACTTTGCTCTCGGTGAATTGATGGCGCGGAGAGGCGCGGTAATGTGTGTTTCTCTTCCCCCCCCACCCCACACACCGTCCCCTCGTGGAGCGTGCCGACTACATCTTCGACGTCGTGAAGCAGGACGCGTCGGCCAAGTCGGCGTACGTGCGCGGGCCATTGTCAAGGAACGTTGAGAGTGGCTTTAGGAGGAGACATCCAAAAACCCCAGAGGGAACTTCTGACCAGCCGTGGGAAATAACAGCCGCCGTTATTTGGTACAGGCTCGGCCACCATCGAAAGGCACTACAAATTACTCGAGGTCACTTGTGTGCCGTGCCCATGCGTTCTTTCAACCGATTTTAATTTTTTTCTGGAATTTAAGTTTGTTTTAGATGAATATCCTGCATCGTGTTTTATTCCCAAGTGTCTGACAAGGTGGTGCTGTCTTAATTTTGGAGCTTTCGTGACTGCCGGAATTATTCTTTGGTTCTTTCGGTAAAGTCACGTATAAAGATAAAATAATAAATTAAATAATAGCATACTACGACGTTTCGATTGCAACACAAGCAATCATCATCAGGTATAAAAGAAATAGCAACACAAATCTAACCAGAAAACTATAGACAGACATATAAGCAGACAGATATCACAAAGATACACAGAGAGAGAACACGTATAGTTTTTTGGTTAGATTTTTGTTGCTATTTCTTTTATACCTGATGATGATTGCTTGTGTTGCAATCGAAACGTCGTAGTATGCTATTATTTAATTTATTATTTTATCTTCATACGTGACTTTACCGAAAGAACCAAAGAATAAGGTGGTGCTGTGCCTAGAGTGCTTGACTCAGGGTTTAAATTGTGCACGTTCAAACCCTGGTTAGGGGTTTGAACCCATTGTTCCTCTGTGATCGACAACACGAGTACTAAATCTTGACTTAAAGCTTTCGTGACTGCAGGAATTCATATTCTTTGGGTCTTTCGGTAATTTCACGTAGATAGGTTCAATGAAAATTAACAAAAACTACGACGTTTCGATCGCAACACAAGACGATCGCTTGTGATCGAGACGTCGTAGTTTTTGTTTTAAATCTTCTTTGAACCTATCTACGTGATTTTACCGAAAGACTCAAAGAACATGAGTACTGTTCTGCGTGTGATGTCACCAGCGGTTGGCACGTGTGGTAATTTGGCCCCAACCATAGGAATGTGGAATTTCTATCACTGGCTCATGACTATGGAAAACGTGTCTTGATTTCGTTGTTTTCTGGAACCATTGTTACATCATATGTTGTGATTTTTGCGTGTTTTTTATATAGTTATATAGGCTCTATAGACTAGTTTATAGCAACCATTTTTTTCCAAGGTGGTACATTGAAACCAATTTGATCGGGATTAAATTGAATCCGTGAATATCACGTAGGCAATGATTCTGATCCATGCCTGTTAATTTCACACAAGAATACTATCAGTCCAAACAATCGCAATGGGAAACGAACACCGATAGGAACGTCATATTTAGATGAGAAGACCATCATTTTCCAGTGTTGGACACATTTATGTAATTTATGTAATGTCCTGCAGTTACAAAGCAATTACCATTAATTGTATTGGTCTGTGCCTTACACAAATTGCTCATGTGTATAAAGTAATTTATTTTTAGCAAATGGTGCCCTAAATTTAACAACAATGTGAGGCTCTATCTGTGAGGCCCTCGTTAGGGTTTGTCTGAACCCATCATCCCTCCGGGGTTGGTGAAATCGGTTCAGTACCACTTTTTTACGGAGACGTCGTCAGCAGTTGTCTCGTGAATAGTCTCGGCCCGTCATAGGAATGTGGAACGTCCACCACTGGCTCAAGGCTGTAAGCAAGAGATGAGCACCTCCGATTAGCACGGTCGGCTACGTACGGTGCGAAAGAAGTTCAACATACATACATACGTACATTTGAGTGGGAACTCACTTTGACTTTTCTACTTATCAAATTCACAAAGCAATTGCCGGTTTGCTCTTCTATTATGGTACCGAAGAAGAATTGTCTACATTTGTACTTGTGTGTTTATTTGTATTCGAACGAGAGGCAATTCCACGGTGAGGTTTTTGGCATCGAACGCAATTCAGATGAGCGAGATTGCTAAATGTGGCACAATTTGGCCAATGCTGTGGTCACCCTCCCCCACCCCCCCCCCCCCCCCAATAAAAAAAACTAAATACGCATTTCTGTTAAGTGATAAAAGTTTCTGGAGCAATGTAATATTTCCTCATCCCTTTTGGAAAGAATAGTCGTGTGAAGTAAATGAAAAATAAACGTCATTCTCATAGAAATGTAACGGGTTTTTGCGAAGGTCATTGGAAATGTTTACGATGCTGTTCCAACAAAGTAGATTTTTTTTAAACGATTATTTCAAATGCCAAACACTTAGCGGTGTTTTTTGTGCACATGATATCGTAGTGTCTACGTTCATTTCATATAAAGAAATCCCTACTATTCTTTGGGTCTTTTGGTAAAGTCACGTATAAAAAAAGAAAAAAAAATAATAGCAATAAAATCATAAAAAATAAATTTCGATTTGAAGCTTTCGTGACTGCAGGGATTAATCTTCTTGGTTCTTTCGGTAAAGTCACGTAGAAGGGAAATAATAAGATAATAAATGCTTTATTTTTATTATTTCCCTTCTACGTGACTTTACCGAAAGAACCAAGAAAATAAAAATAAAGTGAATAAAATAATAATAAAAATAATAATAAAATTATCACGACGTTTCGATCGCAACACAAGCACTAACACAGCCGCCGTTGCTCGTGTCCTCGATGTGGTGGCGAATCTTACATTGACATGCTAATCTCTCACAATACAATGGCCACCTTCGCGCCCTCGTCGTGGAGGTCACTCTGCGATCTTACATTGACATGCAAATTTATCACATTAACATAACTAGCCCCACCCACTTCGTTCATGACCCTTGGGCTCCACCCATTTCAAACCTTTTAAACAGCCTGCGTCAGCAGCTTTCCCCCTCTTTTTAAATCCTTTATATTAAGTTCACTTGCTTGCTTGCGCGCTTACGACCGTGCAAGTCTTTTGGTAGTTTTTTAATCCACTTCCCGTGATCCGATCGAGCTGACATTTTGCACACAGACTCGTTGTGCGTGACAATTTATTTTCGTGAAAAAAAATTTCCATAACTTTACACTTTTTAGGAAAAAAGAAAATTATATTGAATTACCAATTGCTTAATGGTGGCAGGCAATCATCTGACCCATAGGTGGCAGCCATCTCAAGCCAGAGGACGAGAGGACTCTAGCCGCCACGCATATAAAGGATTTACAGTGAAAAACTTTGTTTTTACAGGTTAATTTTTTTCTCCTGATGACGATCGCTTGTGTTGCGATCGAATGTCGTGATATTTTTTTTAATTTTTATTAGTTTTTATTCACTTTTTTAATCTATGTGACTTTATCGAAAGACCCAAAGAATATGAATTCCTGCTTTCACGAAAGCTTTAAGTCAAGAAGAAATCCCTACTGTTGGACGTTATGTATTTTGACATTTTCCAAGTTGCAAAACTTGTTTTCATGAATACACAACACTTAATCATTAAACATGCACAGGAGGCAAACGTTGAGATACACAATTAGGAAACGAAAAGAAATGAACAAAAAATGTACCAACATTTTCCCAGTCTTGATCCTGTATTAATACTGCACAAGTTGCCATGCGCTCCAATTAAAACGTATGAATGATCATCAGCAGTGATCTATCCACTGTTGAACAGAGGTCCCACCGTATTGCAGAGGTCGCAACTGGGTACCCGATACCCGTACCCTACCCGATACCCGGCTACCCATACCCGGCCAGGTACGGGTACGTTTGCGACCCTGGTGCGGCCGGGTACGGGTACGGGTAGGCCGTGAGTCACTGGTGAGTAACCGTTTGTCACTCATTTCAGGTAGGGTACGGATAGGGTACGGGTTACCCATTTGCGACCCTGGTACGGGTAAAAAATCAAAACGCGTTTGCGACCTCTGCCGTATTGTCAGACTCCCTCGCGGTCCTGCCGTGCAACGCCCCTGCACATCAGCTGACCTCACTGCTCCCTCTCTGCTCAGTGGTCATCCACTCAGGCGCGTGTGCCTCCATTGGCTGTTGTGTAGTGTATTCTTAGGTTTTTTCGGTAAAGTCACGTAGGTAAAACATCAAAATTAATGATGCAGCTAATTCGGCTGTGACGGTCCCACCTGATGACGGAGACTTGTGTTGCCTCCGAAACGTCGTGATTTTTGTTTTATTTTATTTTATTTTCATTAATTTTGATGTTTTACCTACGTGACTTTACCGAAAAAACCTAAGAATATGAATCCTTGCAGTCACGAAAGCTTCAAATCTAGAATGTTGTGTAGTGTGTCGGTTGGCGCCCTGCGCTACGAACCCGGCGACCCGAGTTCGATTCCCGCTCTGGGCCAACACCGGTGACGATTATCTGAACCTGGTGTGATGTGTAAACATCGCCACTGGGGAGACAACGGCGGCCCGGCGTGGTGTTGGCCACCCACCCTCTCGTGTGCTGTATAGGTGCTCGCTAACAGCCCCTGCCTCAACAGTCTCTTCAGGCTATACGGGGGATCTTTGTTTCGTGATACCATGATCAATGTCGTTCATCAGCCATCATCTCTGCTGGCGATGTGTTCTGGCCCAAGCTAACCAATGTTTCTTAACTTCAAAATGAAACAAACGAATTGGCGATTTTCACCGTGTTGTCAGTGCTCATCAAGCACCAAAAAAAAAACAACTCAAAACAATCGTCAAGAACGCTGTGAACTTAAAAGTTAGGCGACGTTTCGGGCATCGATCCTTGAACGTGCTCAGAAGACGGGCAATTTGCCTAAAATGTCTATTATATACTTTTAAGGCAGAGTTTTTCTCTCTTTTACAAATGTGTTGAGTTTGTTTGGGATCTGCGTTTATCCCAACTCGCCGTTGTGATGTCGCTGATTTGCACGTTGGCTGTCATATCAATTAGTGCCGGCGTAAAATAAGTGATCATACTCAACTAAACTGTGAACTATTTTGATTTTTAATATAACCAGGTCAGACCCCCCCCCCCCCCCCCGATCTATACAGCTCTGTTCCAGAAGCGACCTAGCCTGAAGTGATCGCTCAACAAAAGTGGCTCACCGTGTGGGAATCTTTCGCAGCCAAATACTCTAAAACGCTCGTTGCTAAATGTGGGAGAGAAAAAAAACCACGCGACCACGGGGAAAGAGATAGATGCAAACTCCAAATATACGACAGGCGTCAAGGGTCGCGATCGAACTCACGACCTCCTGCATACCGGGCGAGGTAGTTAACATCTCGCCAACGCACACACAACATCGATGACGGCGTCCAGGCGGCACGTATAGAACTGCAGTCGATGACGTCGGTGTTGCGTCATAGGTCGTGTGTGACGTCAGGTTCCCATCGTTCAGTAAGCGCCTGGAAAGCGTGTGCTTGTGACACATAGTGTGTTGCTGTCACAAGTCTGTACGAGGAGCAGGAAACAAACACATTCCTGCGGAGGGAGCTGGTAGGAACGTTGGTTGCTCGGTCAATGGCCATGGTCAACGGACACAAGCCGGCGTGAGTAGGTTAAACGTTGAGTTTTATAAGGGCACCACGAGGTGACTAGCCCCTCACCACCCAGCCCCACCCCTCCCACCCCCCACCCAGTCCCACCCTCCCCACCCAGCCCCTCCCCAACCTCCCCACCCACACTCACCCCTCCCACCCCCCACCCTCCCCACCCATCCCCTCCCCACCCTCCCCACCCAGCCTCTCCCCACCCTCCCCACCCAGCCCCTCCCCACCCACCCACCCTCCCCACCCAGCCCCTCCCCACCCTCCCCTCTCCATACCAGCCCCTCCCTCCCCACCCAGCCCCTCCCTGCACGACGGACACAATAATCCCCTGTGGGCTGATGTAACCTGGAGGTTCCTACCAGTAAAAGGACTTGACTTACACGAGGGTGTCTGTAGTGTTCCAAGTGCATCGCACCTCAAGGGCTGCGAGATGGCCAGTGGATGTCAGAAGAGCAAATAGCTTTCTTAAATCTATCCGTGCGGAGCTATTTGAATGTTACCTCCTCAGCCCGTGTCATCACACGTCTGCCCAAACACCTTGGGCGAGAATCGGTCAAACGTCTTGATTGGTCAGAGACTTTAATGTAACAGAAATGGTCAAACATCTTACTGTGTCAAGACTCGTGGAAACGTATTGACACTCTGTGAGACTTTTATTCTTTAGAAAAAGGACATCACAATTATTTCGATTTAAAGCTTTCGTGACTGCAGGGATTCATCTTCTTGGTTCTTTCGGTAAAGTCACGTAGAATGGAAATAATCAAATAAAAAAATAAAACATAATTATTTTATTATTTCCATTCTACGTGACTTTACCGAAAGAACCAAGAAGATGAATCACAATTATTATTATTATTGCTGTATTTCACACAAGTTCCCCCCGTTGGCTTCTATGGTGCAAACCGTGACATGTCCTTTTGTTGCTCTAGTAAACAGTGCCACCGCGCACTTTTTTCCTTCGTCTTCTGCGCGAAATGTTCTGGGCGGCCTGCGCTGAGAGATTTGTTCAAACGCGTCTGCGCCGCCTACATCAACGACTGACAGTTCGACTCCTGCTGTAGCCGAGAGCCGGCGGTAATTTACGTGACCGATCGTTCAAGTTCCACGGTGCAACAAAAAAGAGAGCAATCTTGTGCCGGCGTCAAACCAAATTGAAAGTCTAAAATGTAAAATAAATCTCAAAGCCGCCACGATCATGACTCTGACCCTCAGCCAAAAACCCATTACCCTATCTTCCCCTACCCGATCCTACCTTACCCTCCACCAATCCCGCCTACCCAAACCGACACATTCTAGGGAATAATCAAAAGGAGACCGTTCTCTATGATGTCTGCAGGTGTATTGGTTCTGCTGTTACATTATTTAGAGAGAGAACAAGTATAACCCGTAAAAACAAAGTTTTTCACTATAAATCCTTTATATGCGTGGTGGCTAGAGTCCTCTCGTCCTCTGGCTTGAGATGGCTGCCACCTATGGGTCAGATGATTGCATTGCACCATTAAGCAATTGGTAATTAAATATAATATTTTTGTCCTAAAAAATGTACAATTTTGGAAAAAAAATGTTCACGAACATTAATTGTCACGCACAACGAGTCTGTGTGCAAAATGTCAGCTCGATTGGATCACGGGAAGTGGGTTAAAAAACGACCGAAAGATTTGCACGGTCGTAAGCAAGCAAGCGAACTTAATATAAAGGATCTAAAAATCACTTAAACCATCACACGAACTGTAGTCATCCTCGCAGCGGCTTTTGGCTAATCATCAAACAAAGACGGCCACCGCATCGCGCGCTTTCAGATGCGCTTCTGCGGCCGTCTGGAATGCTCTTCTGACATTGGAAGCTACGCAGTTTTAAATCTAGATTGAAAACGAATTTCTTTCTAACTGCTTTTTGTGTTTAGTTTGTTCTATTTCCCCCACTTCTCTCATTAGCACGGTTGGCTACGTACGACGTGAGAAAAGTTCAACATGCATGGCCTCTTAGAGGTGCCTTCTAGACCTCCTTCATCCCTCCAGCCGTGGCGTGAGCAAGCAAGCAATTGCAGGGCTGCACCTTTAACCTTTCAAATATGTTTGAAGTGTTCCAGAAAAGATTGGTTAGAAATAAAATATGCGAGCAGATAATTCGACCAAACATATATACGGCGGGAGTATTTTACCCACAGTTATAAAGCATCTTAAAATGCAGCCACATTTATGCGGTTTATAGACACAATCTACATCTTATAGATAATCTTACATAATAATAATCATCATAATGCACTCCATTGATCGAGGAATGCCTCACTTAGTTTAAAGACCTTCTCAGGAGAGTTATGCATTGGGATGTTTGGACAAATTCCATTAATGAGTGTTTGGCATGTGCGAAGAAACTAAAGGACTTGGGAGAAAACCCGTGGCATACGAGGACGCAACACTCAAAGCTCCACACAGATAGGTTCACGAATCCAATTCTGTATTCCCACTTGGCCACCTCATATCACAAATGGCATCAATTGAAATGCATTTTTTTTGCCATGTTTTTGCCCGATGGACACCAACATTTTATCACCTCCAAACTCTAAATGGTCTTGGCTAGATGCTGTAGTTTAATGCTCCTGCGGATGTATTCATCTGGCGGGGCCCACGAGCTGTCTCAGAAAGTTGGTCTTGTCGTCTTATCGCAATCTAAACAGCCGCCAAAAATACACCAGCCGCCTCTTGGGATTTAGCAGATACGAACGCTGCCGGTTTAACCCACACCCACCGCTACCTCTCTCTGCCAAGCTCTATTTTTTGCCGGCGACCACCAATTTGCGAGGAGTCAAGTGGTTGTCGTACAGCGATACTGGGCTCCAACCCAGGAACGTGGAATGACCATCGTTATTTTGGGCTTATCCAGTACTCCGCAGGTTTAATCCACGCCCACCGTTACCGATCTCTGCCCACGCAGAGGTCGCAACCGGGTACCCGATACCCGTACCTTACCCAATACCCGGCTACGGGTACCCGTTTGCGACCCTGGTGCGGCCGGGTACGGGTACGGGTAGGCCGTGAATCACTGGTGAGTAACCGTTTGTCACTCATTTCACAACGTCTTGTCTCTTCTCACAATTTAAGTTCCTAGAATCAACCCACCCGCGCCTGCAACATGGCTTCATCCCAGAGGTCGCAATCAGGTCGCAATCAGGTACCCGATACCCGTACCCTACCCGTACCCGGCCGGGTACGGGTAGGGTACGGGTACGGCCGGGTACGGGTACCCGTTTGCGACCCTGGTGCAGCCGGGTACGGGTAAGGAATCAAAACCCGTTTGCGACCTCTGCTGCTCACGCCGCAATGTTTATTTGCCGGCGACCACCAATTTGCAACAAAGCCACCAGCGGTGGTCGTTGTACGGCGATACCGAGCCCCAATCCAGGAATGTGGAATGGCCATTTGCTGGTTTGACCTTCGGGGCTGCCAAAGCAGACGAGTGCTGTCCCACGCTCCCTTGAGCGTAGGAGGAGACGCTTCTGAGAGCTATTGCGTCCTTGCACTTCATCGCTCGGTGCTCACCCATGCACGCCAGGCTGTGATGGCTATTGGGAGGAATGGGTAAATGGAAGGCTGTGTGTGTGTGATTGTGATTTGACGTGGGTGGTTGTGGATGAGAGTTAAGGTGACTGGAGCGAGGGAAAGGGCCACGTGAGGTTGCTGCAAGAGTGGCTGAAATGTTTGATGATCTCAAGGGCAGTTTTCTTGATTTTTTTTTATTTGTGCCACTACCTGCTGTGCCGGAGCTTTTGTCTCGGCTTAAAAAAACACGAAATAAATATCGCCAAACAACTTTCTGTGAATGAAACGCAATATGTGTCATTGCTGTTATCCGTTGAGCTCCCGTGATGCGATTCTGCAAGTCGCAAAGTGAGAGAAATATTTTCAATTTAAGCCGGGCGTGTGCTTTTCGACGAGCAAAGTCAGTCATTTGTATGCCACGCAACTCCACATGTGCTGAGTCTATCGACGTCAATTCAAACTGATTGCACGCCAGCTTCCTTCAAACTTGCCGGTGCGTTTAATGCATCATGCTGTAAACTGCAGACACCAAACTGTAAGCCACTGTATCATTCTGACCTCCTTCTGCCTCTGCCAACGATGCGACTCCCTATCGTAAGACGCACTATTCTTTTCCCTGTATTTTAAATATAAAATTGGGGGGTGTTGTACGTCTTATAATCGGCAGATTGCATTGCCTTGTGGAAGACGCGTTCTCATATTCTCCATCGTGATCGGTGACCGCCCAGAGGGCAGACGAAAAATCAGCTACAAGACATCTCTCCGCTTTTTGAAAGAGCTCGCTCCGTTATCATCTTCTTAAAAGATGGCTCTACGGTAATAATACATTGTCTTCAACGTGACGTGCTTTCATCTCTTTGTTCGCAACAATCATGCAGAGGGCGTTTCTCCCCATTTTTAAACTGTGCGTTCATAATCATCTGCTCGATAACGGATCTCCATACTAACCAGTTACCGTTTACAATACGCTTGTTTTCAAAATGACCCCAGAGGATATGCTATGCAAACAGGTTTCTGATCATGAGAGGATGTTCATGATACAAATGGTGTGTGCCATGGTTTGTGCATGTGCACTGCTTCCATTGCCAGTTTCTTCATGTATTACTTTCAAATATTTTTTACAGATTTTTTTCGCTGGAGTTTTTTTTTCTTTCTCAGATTTTATCACCAGTCTAACCCCATTTCCTCTGATAAAATTACCCGGAATTTACCCAATCCGATTTGGATCCCATAAGCTAAGCCGGTTTGAGCCTGGATAGTTTTCAGGCAGATAACTACTGTGGATCACAGAGTCGTTATAAGCCGTGGAACTGTAGGTGCGTCCGTAATACCAAGTCAGATTGTAGGAGGCTGCAGGAGGGGTCTTGAAGGTCGAATGTCGATTTTACAAGGAGGAGAGACGCTCTGGTGAGGTGTTTTAGCATTAGTCACGATGACCACTTTAATTTGTTACAAGGCCGAACAAATGTCCCTTCTACATCGCAGTCGGTTGAGCCTCATGTTTCACAAAAGGGAACGACCCCGACATTAATCCCCTTAATAAAAAAAAGGTTTGCAGTTGAATCTATCTGATGCAGTTGGCAAAATTAAATTATATCTGACAAAACATGTTCATGGCATCAACGATGGCACTGATAGAAAAAAAGACAAAATAATATATTTTGGTGGCATACTCATTAATTATCTTAACAAAAGGCCAGTCATTTTGGCATGTTTTGATGTTGTAAATTAGCTGATGCAATGGAATTGTATGGACTAACAGTGTGCAATTTAACAGTAAAAAAATGTAAGGGGACACAATGGCTGTGAGTGAGCTGCCGAGACATTGGAGGCAATGCCAGGCAAGCAGTTGCAACCAGCTGCAACCAGCTGCAACCAGTTGCGAGTTAACTGTGTATAATATGTACAAAATTACTGTGTATATATATAAAAAAAACACTAATTTAAGTCGCGAATTTAAGTCTGCATTTCTTAAGAGTTGAACAAATGTATAACTTTTTAAGGAATTAATCCTGACAAAATTACCATCACAACTTGCTAATCTCGCCAGGTTAAACATCCCTCATTTTATACTTTTTGGTTCTTTCGGTAAAGTCACAAAATAATAGATCACGACGTTTCGATCGCAACACAATCAATCGTCATCAGGTGGGACAACCACAGCAAGAAAAAAACACTTCAGCAGTTGACGATTGCTTGTGTTGCGATCGAAACGTCGTGATCTATTATTTTGTGAATTTACCGAAAGAACCAAAGAGTATGGATTGCTGCAGTCACGAAAGCTTCAAATCAAGATCCGTCGTTTTAGCAGACCATAACTGCAAACTAAAATCACCAACTTTTGTCACAAATTAATGTATTTTGTGGGTTAAATCGTGTAAATATAAATGTGTCGTGAAACACGCCACCACCCGACACAGCCAATTAGTACGTTTTTCACGTTAACAAAACGTATCAATGAGTTACTCCTTCAGCACACCGCTGTGTAGGAGAGTAAACCTACAACATTCCAACACACCGCTGTGTAGGAGAGTAAACCCACAACATTCCAACACACCGCTGTGTAGGAGAGTAAACCTACAACATTCCAACACACCGCTGTGTAGGAGAGTAAACCCACAACATTCCAACACACCGGTGTGCCGAACTAGTAACTAATTGGTACGTTTTGTTAACGTGACAAACCTTACTAATTGGCTGTGTCGGGTGGTGGCGGGTTAAATGACACATTTATATTTACACATTAGAAGCTCCCTCGCCCCACAAAAAAACCCATTTAATGTGGATAATATTGTTTGCGAAAGCCTATGTGTTAAACTTTCACCACACATGTACGTCTGCATTCCTTGAGAGTTGAACAATCTATACAGTAGAGTACTTATTTTTTTTTTAAGAAATGAACCCTGGCAAAAAAATTTACCATCGCAACAAAATTCCCGCAAGCTTAAACACCCCCCAACCTCTCCGCGCTAATTTGACCAGAAAATGTGTTTGCTCAGAGGTTCCCAACGCAACAGCCTCGGCTCATTGCCGCCACGGTCACCGAAACCACAATGTGGGTGCCAACACAGCCACCCAAAACCACACACACCCCTTCCATTACAGTGGGGGAACACGGTGGAAGAACGGGGCTACCCGCCACCACCACCACCACCACTTACTCTCCTCCCTTCCTTTAACACCGCCAACAATATCGTTAAACAGCAGCAGCGGCAGCGGGCTCTGGCGAGCATTGGGTAAGCACGGCCCATGAACATACGCCGAGCCCAGATAAGAAAAAAGGGTCCGTGGTGGGTGTCGGGGGTGGTGCAGGGGGTGGGTGGATGGCGACTGCTATCAGCTGTGGGTAAAAAAGTCGCACAACCTCTAAACATTGCTGAGGACGAGGGTGCGAGTGAGTGAGTGAGAGGAGGGACTGGGGGTGCGGGGACATTTCTTTGTTACTGTGTGCTCGCCAAACGAACGTCGTTGTTTTGATTCGATTCATTTGTTTGTTTGGTCGCCCTGAATGGATCGGTGGGGCCGGATTTTGTAGCGAGGAGGCATTTGAATGAGTTCCCTCGATTTTTTAAAGGAGGAATTCTGTTAAGGCTTCAGGTAAGAATGTTTTTGTTGTTGTTGTGTGGATCGAATTTGTCGTGTGTTTTTAATTCTCAGTTTACAGTGTGTTGAGTAGCTGCTTTAACACGTAAAAAGCGTTCGTTAAACAAAAAATATTCAAAGTACTTTGAAGCTGTAGCAAAGGCAAAGAGTGTATCTTGTAAGATATAACTAGAATTTATGTTGATTAAACATGTTATTTTATGTAGAAATGTATACACATCAATGACGTGTACTACACACAAATGCGAAACATTTACAACATAATTGGCAAAGTTGTGTTTGTGTGTGATGAATCTATAAATATAGTGCAAATCTATCAGTGAATATCGGTTGAACAACCATGTGTACTGAAAGGATAGATAGTTGAAAGTTAACAAAATCCATGTAGATATATATTTTTTATGAACACGGAAGGCTAGTTGTTGGCTTTATGCTTTCTTATGCCACCTGCAAATGCAACGCCACTTCAACATACACTGAGAATGCAGAAAACTACGAGGTATATTCTTTGGGTCTTTCGGTAAAGTCACGTAGTTAGGTTGAAAGAAAATAACAAAAAACTACGACGTTTCGATCACAACACAAGCGATCGTCATCAGGAGGAGACGATAAAACTGCGTGACTTTAGCGAAAGACCCACAGAATATGAATTCCTGCAGTCACGAAAGCTTTAAGTCAAGATTACGAGATGTATTTACTTTACTATGTTTTACACCGTAACGTTTTGAAAATCCATATATATTTTTAACTGACATTATGAATGAATACTAATAGGTTCTTAGGGGCCGTCTCTACAGCTATCCGATGGGATTCCGGGTTGCGCCTCGTGTCCTTCAGCACAATGTCCGACGTTTCAGTGCTATGCATAACCGAGTTGACAAAGTGAGCTGCTCAATTCAGTTCCTGAAGTAGGTTCCAGCACGTGGAGCAGAAACGTCTGACACCTTTGCCGAACGAAACGTGGTACAGCCATATAACCTTTTGGGGATTAGCATGTGACCACTTTTCCACTGATCGACGCTGGGTACAGGACCAACATTTGTCAGTGAGTTTTTTTTTTATGATTATGATATTGTCGGTTACGTTTGAACAAAACTACGTGTCTCCCTGCCCAAATGAGCATTGGGGGTGGCACTCATTATTGTGGGCTTGGGCCAGTGGTGGAGATTCCACATTCCATTGGAAGGACCCCGTCTATGAATAACGATTACTTGTTGACTTCCCTGCGAAAAGACAGAGAGAGATATTTATGAAAGTAAAAAAAATCGAACATCAAAATAACAAACGAATTGCTGTTTGCCGAACGCGTTAGCCCATTACGTGTACGCAATTTCTCATCCTTTGCGATGTGAGAAAAAAAAAGAAGGGGGCATTACGCCCGCAACTCTTAGTTTAATATTTATGTGTCAATTACGAGGCGGCGTTCGTTATTAATGGCAATGCTGGCGAAGGTGTTCTCAGCCTGTGCTGCAACGGGAGGGGGAGAGGGGACACACACACACACCGGGCAAGCTCCCAGAAATCTCATTAGATATCCGCATTGAAATACACGTAGCGTGCAAACTAATACCGACTCCCCGCGTTATCGCCCTTGACACTTTCGTTGTGCTGCATTATCGGGGAACCTGCGCCGCGCTAAGGCCCGCGGTTAGAATTATTTAGCGTGTCTTCTTCTTTTTCTCTCTGTTCCGCACCCCCCCACCCCCCCGTTCTCTCTTTCGGCAGCGTCTAAATTAAATGTCACAACCGGACAACTCTGAACAACGGCTCCGCACCACAAACAGCAATTTTATCATTGTTTAAGAGGAAGCGCTCTCTCTTTTTTCCCTCCAAGGGTTCCGATTGAGTTAGCGCGCGAACGCGGCCGTTGTGAATATTTCAAGAGCCGCCGCGTAAAATAACCGCGTCGTTTGAGCAATTGCGACGTCTTGTAACTCCACGATCCTTTCATTTGCTCGCGACCGTTAACCGAGACGTGCGTTCCAAAGGCATCGACGCTCTATATGTAGACAAATATATTTTTAAACGGCGCTCCTTTAATCGCGCGGACATCAAATTTGTTTCTGAAATCCACGACGAGGATTTACGTTGTATCGGTATTCACGTCCGCCTATGAGCTACGAGTTTGCGTCTGTAGTCGGCTCTATGACAACTACCGAAGTGAAATGTTGACATTAGTTTGCGATGTGAATCGGTAGCGAACTAAGCGGGAAATGTCACTTCAATGAACGGCTGGCGTCGTTTTGGCCGCTGGCGTCGCAAAGTTCACGCTACGACATTTCAGTAGCGGTGTTAGGGTAAGCAACTTGGGGATGTGATCGGGCCCGAGAAAGTGATTATGGGTGGGTCACGTGTGCAGGATGCAGGATGAGAAGTTACCAGGGTGGGCATCGGGATGGCAGTCAACGAGCAATGGGGAAAACCTAAAGTCAGGTCGTAAGATACGTTAAGAGCAGATGTTTGGTGGGCGAGGAGTAGACTGAGAAACATCGGTAGGATCTAGTAGTGGCCAAGTGAGGTGTGGTGGCATTAACCACAATTGTCCAGATGATATCTTGACCGTTATCTTGCAAAGCAAAACAAAAGCATTGTAAACAAATTGAGACGCAAAATGCGCGTTGCGTCTTTGTGGAATATACTCTGCCCAAACGACTCGGGGAAAAATAGAATGAACTGCATCTTAGGAACTACATTGTCCTTTGTTTACCCCGAGAAAACGTGACCAATTCTGAATATTCGCTCTCAGGAGGGTCCTGTTTGGAAAGTTTGACCGGTTGCTTTGTTTGAGCCGACACTAAATGAGGAAGTTAATCCTTGCTGGATGGAGAAAACACCACACGCACGAGAGAGCAATACCCAAAAATACCCACAAACAGGTCGATGACCTACTTGCTGTGCTGCTGTCTGCTGGGAGTCTCTGCATGATCCACCAATCCCCCACCTCCAAAGGCTGAATGCACAATGGGTGATCGTCACCCATGATGGCATTTACCGTAGCTACTGGCCCCTGGTAACATCGTATTGATGTTAAGAACAGTTTAGTGGCCTTGGACAAGACGCATTGTCAGAAGGAATGACGGCTGCTGGTAAAGGCTAATGACGGAATGGCAGCTTTACCTAGTAAAATACAAACAAAGTTTAGTTTTTTTATAGTTTTCTCTATGTATATTTAATTATATGTATATATATGAAGACCCCCTGTTGACACGACCAGTCCATGGGTGGTTGCTCCTTCTCTGTCGCTCCTAGACTTCACAAGCCCCTTCACTGTTTGTATCCACACTCCACCATCGTCCCACCGTTCATCGCAACATTTTTTTTGTCTTTTCCCCAAATTGTTTTGTTAATGTATATCATTTTACGCGATGGCTGTATTTATGATTAGTAATATATTGGTTTTTTTTTGGGTCACATCGCCACGTATGTAATACGTGTGTCGTAAAACCCCTCCGCCACCCGACACGGCCAATTAACGAAGCCGCTACGCGATGAACAAACGTGGCCAATGTATTTCCGCATCAGCTGCAGCGCCAGCCGGTGTTGTTGGAGAGCCATCACAGGTGGTTACGAATACTCCGCAAATACAGTAGTTGCAACCAGCATCGCCAGGCAGCTGCCATGAATCTGCTTTGTTTACGAGAAAAAATACGCCCGAGAACCCGGTCGAATGTATGTATGTTGAACTTCTTTTGCACCGTACGTAACCAGCCGTGCTAATTGGAGGTGCGCACGTGCCCGAAATTCGGATTGTAACCAAGGTTTCTCAGCGATACCAGCACAGCGCTGTGTGTATGTTGAAGAAGTTCAACATGAATTTCGATTTAAAGCTTTCGTGACTGCAGGGATTCGTCTTCTTGGTTCTTTCGGTAAAGTCACGTAGAAGGGAAGTAATAAAATAATAAAAATAAAACATAATAAAATAATTCTCACGACGTTTCGGCCACAACGCTGTCTCCCCGACAGACCTGGTATTCACCTGAGGACGGCTGCTTGCGTTGTGGCTGAAACGTGGTGAGAATTATTTTATTATGTTTTATTTTTATTATTTTATTACTTCCCTTCTACGTGACTTTACCGAAAGAACCAAGAAGATGAAGTTCAACATGCGTACAGCGCTCTACCCCGAAACATCTCCATTCCCATGATTGGGTCCACGCCCTCAAGGCCCTGCTCATCCCCCCCCACCTACAATCGACTGCCTCGCCATCCACCGTGTCCTTTGCCGTTGTCACTGCACCGTAGCCTCCCCCCTCCCCGTACCTGCCACACCATTATCCCACCCTCCCTCCCTCTCTCGTCGTCATCCACCGCTGTCCCAGGATCGGGCCACGAAGCACCGTTTAATTATATTGCTTTTGTTCAATTGTTTTATTTTTTTTTCTCTTAATTGCATCTGCGTGAACTCAACGTGGATTTATTTTCACTCTTGTCTCTGTTATAAAACAACGTTTTTAGCCATGTACTCCATGATGGTGTTCTTCACTGCAAGGCCCACATGCCACTCGTGGCCCATCGTGGCCTTCAGTGCGGCTCCTGACGTGCGCACCCCCCGACAATACACAACACGTGACAACAACACCCCCCGTCCTCGTGCTGCTGTCAAACCCCGATGGTTTCAAATGTGTGGCTGCCCTCACACTGAAGTCCTATTGGCGAAAGTGCCCCCCACCCCACTCTGGAAAGTGAGTGAAGACACACTGCTCGATGACAACGTTCGTCTGATTTTTCAGTTGCCGGCGACGCACCAAATGGAAAGCGCAACTCCTGACGAGGCTCGAGACTCGGGCGTGTCCTCGTTTTAGTTTAATTCCAGGCCACCCGCAGCCCAGATTGTGACCTTTCTCTTCTCTTGTACCCGCAGACGACAGCTTCGTCTCGCCGCCGCGATGGCGTCGGTGAAGCCGTCGGTCGCGCTGGCGCTGCTCGTTTGCTGCGCTACGGCAGTCGGTGCGCTGCCAACTGGCTGCACATATGGATCAACAGTCACCACTGTCACCTGCACAGAGTTCTCATACCTCTCAAAGCTGCCCAAAAATGTCATGCACCTGATTCTGCACGACAGCAGCCTCACCAACGTCCCCGTGGGCTCTCTGGACAAACTGTTAGGCAGTCTCACGGAGCTAACCATCGAGATGAATTTAACGTGCGACTGCAACACAATGTACCTGAGGAGGCTGGCGCAAGACAACTTGAAAATCAACGGAGCAAATTGCAAGTTCCTGGGCGGGCAAAAAGACGTGACTTCTCTGACAGGAAACGAGTTTCCGGAGGTGTGTGCCACGGCCCCGCCGCACTGTTCCGAGATGCTGCTGCGCGACTCGGGCCTTCACATCGCCTACCTGGTCTTCCTGGTGCCGCTCGTCTACAGCTACCTTGGCCTGCGGCCCCTCGTGAGCCATCGCCGCGACGGACGCCACAAGGGTGGGGAGGCTGAGTACTCGCGCATGAGTAACAAATCGTCGTCCGCTCCGTCCGCTCCGTCCGCTCCGCAAGATGAGAAGATCTACGAGGATCTGGATACGAAGCTGTGATGAGCGGTGGGCCCTCAAGAGGCGGTGGATGGGAGGGACTGGTGTTGTGGGTCAGGGTCGGGAGCATGCGGGAGAGGTCGGAGGTCGTGATCGCCGGGAGAGGTTGGCAGCAGTGCTGTGATGTGGACGAAATTTGGCGATGAAAATGTATTGGGTGTGTTTTTATTATTATTATTATAATATATGTTTTATTTTAGTCAATGATTACGATAAGTGGATGGGGAATAGAGAAGTTGGAAGCAGTGATATTTCCTTTTTTACTTAATCATGGGTGAAAATATTCACAATTGTTAAAAAATATATATATATTTTAGTCAACGGTGACTATGACCGGGATAAAGTATTCAAGCATGGCTATGACTACCACTGCCCACAACACACGTAGGCATGACTGACTGTGACCAGGCGACATTTACTGGTCTAAATGAAGATGCAGATTAAGATAATTTAGTAACGCTATTAGAGAACCTCAGACTATGACTCAAATAAGAAAAGAATGTGACTAAATTCACACTCGCTGGAAGCAAATGGTAGGGAATGAAGGTAGGTGGATATTTGGATCGAGGTATTTGGAACACATTGTTTTTAATGAATGGTTTGGAAAGATTGCATGGCCATGAGAGGTTTTTTTGCGTTAGATCGTGTAAATATAAAATGCTTCATTAAACCCGACACGACCCGGCACAGCCAATTAGTACACGCATTTATATTTACGCAATCTCTCCCAAAAAAAATCTCTTATGGACAATATTGGTCGCGAAAGCCTACGTGTTAAGATGACATGGAGAAGATGGAATAGGGGTTTGGGATGGGAGATTGGGAAATATATAGGAAATGCTTTTGGACGAAACAAATAATATATGGTTCAACATACTAAAGCACAGCGCCACATTTGTCTTGAGCCATTGAAAGTCCTCTGGGTAAGCAGCGTTCAGCTTGAGAGGGCCACCTTGGAGTCCCACGGGTTGGGAATTAAGGAATGGGGGACACGAGGATATTGAGAGATTGGGGAGATCAATGAATGGATTTGAAAGTGAGGCGTCCGAGATAAATGCGATGAAAAGTTGGGAATGGCAGATTGGTTGTGAATGGATGGGAATGAGAGTTGTGGATCAGCATATCAGTGTTTTGGAATGAAGGCATTGACAGGATGAATTAATGACTGGGAAAGGGAATTTACGTTTTGGAAAGAGAGTTTATGTGAATGAATAGTTGGGAAATGCAATCTGGGAATGAGAACGTGAACCTTGGTCAGGAATTTTGGCCACGTAATGGAAACGTTCAGTGCAGTGTCCCTTTTAAGTGGGCAGGTAAGTTCTCATAAAATGTCATTCAATATCCCTCTGGACATTCCAAAGAGGTAATAAGCCTCATTGTTTAAAACTCAATTCAGTCAGTATTTAAGTCGTTATTTCTTTGTCACTGCTCAATTTGAGTCTGACGTACTTTATTTTATACACTTTGAAATTTTTGACTGAATGGAAGTCGCAGATGATTACATAAAAAGAGGGGAAGATGTTTGTTAAATGCAATATTATCCTGAATCTCTGTGAATAATTGGTATAACCTCTATTTTGACTTTTATAATCATTATATTATTGATGTGTACATCATTTCGTGGCATATTGTACGGTAAGTTTTTTTTTGTGTGTTTTATATTTGGCTTTCGTATTTTTACTTGAACGATGAACATGGCAATGGTTAAAAAAAACACGTTCCATCAGGAGAACGACGCTTGCTCTCAGTCTGCCCTTATCGGACGCATGCAGACGATTGTGACTAAGCCAGTAACCGGTGGAAACTAGGACTGTGATCTGGAAGGGCGAGAGAGAGAGACATTTTGGCACAAATATAGCAGAGTTTATGCTTACAACCAGAGAACGTTTTAAATTGTGATACTTGAATTTGACCGCCCCAAAGGATGGCCTAGAGACTGCAAATGTCACGATACGCAACCGACAAAAATACGACCTCTATTATCAGTGAGGCAACGTAATTCACCTCTCGTGGAGTGCGACACTAAAGTCAAGAGAGCGGGCAGCGATGGAGGAGGGCAGGCGACCGAGACGGTCACCGGAGTGGGCCCCAGAAGTTGGTGACCAAGAGGAAGGCCTAAAGGCGGATTGTGTTGGATCGTAGATACGTCTCCTCCGCTGGCGTATTCCAGCTGTATCAGCGTGGTGACTTTAGTACCGTGCTGAGCCAGAACGAACCCGTGAAACGTTGGCCTCCAAAGACATCTGGTCCAGGAGCAGGGCTAACGAATGACTCGTTCGTTGGGACGACAGGGCGGACCTTCGTGTGTCGTCTGCTCGCGTCTCAACCCGTTGTTCATTTTGCGTGAAGTCGGTGGCACGGCTCGGCTCGGCTTTCACAGTGGAAAAGAAACAACCTGGTACCTCCTGAGCCGCCGCCGCCGAGTTGGCATGGGGCGCAGCTCCGACGCGGCTCTGAGTGTGCAGTGGAACAAGGGAGAGAGGTATTATAATAATAAGAGTGGCCCCTTGAGGTCGGGCGTCAACCGTGCAACAATTGCAGAATCCGGCCGAAGGAAACGACGAGCAAGCGTCGTGAACGTGAGCAGCTGTCGGTCTCTCCGAATGGGACGAAACAATTCTCTGCGGACCGAGGACGGGGGGGCTTCTGAGCTGCAATGCCATTGCCATGGTTTATTTAACAAGGGGTTTCCAGCAAATCGCAATAACGCTTCATGAAATGCATTTCCGAGAGGAGCAAGTGGGGGGTGAGGTGGGTGGGAGGGTGTGGGGGTGTGTGTGGGGGGGGGTGCGCAATGTTGGTTTGTTATTCACCGTTTGTGCGTCGGGCACACATCGAGCTCCCCGTGTCGTTCGCGCTGTGCCTGCAACACGCACACACGCCGCACTTTTTAACCCTCTTCGTCTTAACGCGTCGGTTTATCCGCCAACAAACACCGCGATTCGTACGTCAAGTTTCCAGGGGGTCGAGGCAAATGGTGTGCACATAGCCAACCGTGCTAATCGCGGGTGTGCGGGGGAAGGACAGCCAGCGTGGTTGTGTACCCTCCTCCGCCTGATACGGACAAACACAATTCTAAGTTGTCCGCGTGGTGGGGGAGGTTGGTGCAAACGCGTCTGTCGAGGAACGCTTCGTGTACTACTCGCCACTCACACGAGTCGAACTTGCGTGCTTCGGTGAACGGTAAAACGTTTCACGTGGTCAATCTTCAGACACAGCGAAGGAAAGTTCCTTTAATTGCGGCCGCTTTGGTGTCGGGCGACAAACACGCACGGCCACTCGAAAGTGGAAAGCAGTAGCGACATTATTCTTGCAGTCTCATCTTCTTTTTTTTGACATTGTAGGTATGCACAGCGCTTCCTTTTACGCAATTACTGCTTAACGACCGGTTTATTTCGTGAAAACCTATAGCGCGGCAGTCAAAATCCAGCACTGGAGGCGAGGATTGGTGGATCAAACAGCTGTTGTGAAACTCCCTTCCCGTGGGCGTTGAGGAGGCGCATTGCCCTGGCTCGCCAGGAGAAGGTGCTGATGTAAAATGTGGACTCCACCTGGGATAGAGTGTTACTCCCTCACGTGCGTGGCGTTTTATCCAGGTGCTCCAGTCACCTCCCGCATGTCCTCACTCGTTAATTGGCCGATAACTCGGCGCACGCGAGGGCCGCAGAGCCTTGGGCAGTGGTCGGCACATTCTCGCTTGCCCGCGGTTCCTCGCGGCTCCGAGTCGTTCCCTCTCTACGAGACTCAACACGTAGCGCGAGCGCTAGGAGTCAAAATTGTGTGTCGTTATACGTTTGGAGTATGAGCATGAATCGATCGGCCGAGAACGCCTTAATATAGAGAGGACCACAGAGCTGGGGGGGGGGTGAGTGTGTGGGGATGTGGGCTTGGGGTTGGGTGGGGGGGGGTAGAATTTGCCTGCCTTTTCCGCTTTGCCTGTGCTTCCTCCTCGCGAGCCTCTGAGTTGTTTCCCACCGCGGCGTTACAGTCGCGATCGTTGTTTACGATTCGCTTTCCTTAAACGCGCCGAGTCGCGACCGTCAAAGACCTGTGAGGTTTTTGTTGTTCTTTTTTTTCCAGATGACATCCACGCGGCGCTCCGCTACCGCGCGTTGCGGTTTCGGCGATCGTCGCGCTCGCTTCGAGTGCGGAACCCCCCCCGCGATCGTTTTGGCCGCACCGAACACGGCCGCTTGAAATCGCAATAAAAGAGAGATTTGTGAAGGTCGGTCCTGCGGTGCGCGTGGCTTCCTCGCTATTCACCTAATTGGCTGAGATAGTTGAGTTACGCGTGACTTGGGTTTTTTTCCCCTCCTCTGGAGGGCGTCCCCGCTTTTGACGTCTGGCCAATTCCGTGCCGAGCACCTTTGCGCGTGGGAAGATAGCGGATCGCGGAGCGGAAACCCACTCGCGCGCGCGCGCTTATCGTTTGCCCACCTGTCAAGTTATGCTACGGAATCGGCACAGGCTGCTGTAGGCCTCTTGATTGTCGTGGTCGTTTCATGTCAACGCGTCCTCCGTTCGGATACACAAGTTACGATCTGCCTTCTTAAATGCGCCTTCGCGGCAGTGAGTGATGGGTTCCGGCGACTGCAGCGACCGCAACATTTCTTGTTTGTGAGAAAGAGAAAAAAGAAGAGGGAAAAGGGGATTAACGAAGAAGAAAAATGGAAGAAGAAAAAAGGGAAAAACTAAAAAAGGGGGGAAAATGATAGAAAGAAAGAAATAAACAGGAAGAAGAAAATAAAAAAGGGGAAAAAAATAAAAACGAGGAAAAATTTTAAAGGAAAGATTTTTTTTTGGAAAAAGGAAGAAAAAGGGAAAAATAAAAAGGGGGAAAAGGGAAAGAAAATACGAATTAAAAAGAAAAGAAAATGAAGAAGAAAATTAAAAAAAGGAAAAGTGTGAAAAAAAGAAAAAGGGGGGAAATACACAAAAATGAAAAAAGGAGGAAAAAGAAACAAAAAGGAATAAAAGGAAAGAAAAAAATAAAAGGATGGAGGAGAAAATCTCCTATCCGTGAAAGAATTCAATTTGCACAAACGATCCTATTCCCCCCGCCGCACTTAGCGATCGCCTTCGTCCGCCGGGCTGTCCGTCCGTCGGCCGAAATCAACACGCGCGTGGACACGGGCCCCCCCCCCCCTCGTGCGTTTCCTACGGGAGATGGGAGGCACGAAAAGTCGTCAATGTGAATGTCAAACACGCTGCTCTGGTCTCAGCAGCTCTCACAACCGTTGCAACAAATGTCCTGGGCACCCCCCCCCACCTCTCTCCCCTACCCTGCTCCCCCTCCACCTCACCACGTACTCTACACAATCTCTCCTCTGTAAAAGGGAGAAGAAAGTGCAAACAAAAAAGAAACGAACACAACAGCTGGAAACGGCGATTTAAATGGCACGGGGGCTGTTGGAGTCAGATAAAAACGCCCGCGGTTTTATGTTCTGCGGGTGGGATTGGGGTGGGAGGTGGGGGAGGTTTTGGGGGCGATGGGGGGGATTTGCCCACCACGGTGAATGGTGAGTGCTGAAAAATGCTTTTTTGTGCGCCTACCACCCAAACTTTTTTGGCAAATTGTCGGAGACAACTACAATGCACTGCGCTCGAATAAAAAGGGCAGTTCGTGGTAGCGGTGACGGGGGTGAGGCCGAAGAAGAATATGAAGAGAAAGAAGATGAATAAGGGGAAGAAGAACTGCTGGCCACGTGGGTTTCGAAGGCTCGTAATTACCCCGTCAGAGACGCTGCGTCCAGCACTGCCAAGAGGCTGGGTCCCAAAACCAGCTTCTTGACGATGAACCTCGCTCTCAAAACGGTTGGATTTGCCCTAACGACAAACAAAGACGCATGCACAAAAATCGAGCCCCACCAAATATGGATAAGAGTCCACTATGCAGTGACTCCAGGCTTGATGAATAAATAAATAAAAATTGTGACATCGTCATCGAAAAAAAAGAGTTGACTCACTGCCTGCTGCTGTGAGCGAACTTACAATGGAAATATCTGCGTTTTATTAAATTGCAGCAAAAGCCCATTTGGTACAAGAGCGATGACGAATTAATTCTCTCCGATGTGCGGTTCAGGTTGCACCACGCGTTGTTGGTGGGAAGGATGTGCGACGTTTCGCTCCTAATCCTGGGAACTTGTTCAGGTATTACCGAGAAATGCATGTTAGAGCTGCACAGCACAACCGCGTAGGTCAGCGCAGCAGTAAGGAAATCGATGATCACAAAATGATAATTGTGGCTTACTTCCAATGATTCTGCTATGCTAGCAGTGGAAACGGAACATTCTTATGCCAAAAGGCCATTCTCAATAATCGCATACATTGCGCGTAATTGCAATACTTATATTCTAATAATCACTATGTTCCCGTAAGATATGCGACTGAGATCTCTGCATATTAGTACGGAGAACATTGTATTTTTCCCTCCAATTATATTTCTCATTTGGCAGATTTCGCACTTCCATTCAAGTTCTATTAACGCCTGCATATTTTTGTGGTTCGCCCACCCCCCTCACACACAATAGCACATTATCACACGTCGATGGAGTCTTGTTTAAATATAGAATTTGCCTTGCAAGTGGCAAGATGTATTTGTAACGAATACTATTCTTACACACGCAACACTGTAAAACCTTACTCGTTTGTTCTTTCGGTAAAGTCACGTCGGTTACCGAAAGAACCAAAGAGTATGGATTCCTGCAGTCGCGAAAGCTTCAAATCAAGATCACAAAACCTAATTCTAGATTTGAAGCTTTAGTGACTGCAATGATTCATATTCTTAGGTTGTTTCAGTAAAGTCACGTAGGTAAAAAATAAAAAATAAAATTGATAAAAGTAAAATAAAAATAAAATTAAAATCACGACGTTTCGGAGGCAACACAAGTCTCCGTCATCAGGTGGGACCGTCACAGCCAGATTTGATGTATCAAGTGAACAGCAAATCTAGCTGTGACGGTCCCACCTGATGACGGAGACTTGAGTTGCCTCCGAAACGTCGTGATTTTTATTTTATTTTACTTTTATTAATTTTAATTAAAAAATTTTACCTACGTCACTTTACCGAAAAAAACTAAGAATATAAATATCACAAAACCTGCTCACGCCACTACTGGCAGAAGGGCCTCCACCAGACGGAGCTCTAGAGGCAGCCCCTCTACGTGGGTACCTTGGCCTACTCTTTCGTGCCGGCCAGACGTCTTTGAAGAGGTGGAACAACCCACACTTTTACCACACCACACACGGCCTGCCAATCATCTCGCCGTTATGAAGCAGATTTAAACTGCCAGCTGGAAGAGACGACGGGGGTAGTTACGAATTGTGCGTCATTGGAAAACACATTTTTTAAATGCATTTATTTTAGATGTGACGGCACAAACGAGAGTTGAGCTTAAATTGGCTTTAACATTGTTCGGTTGTTGTCGCATGGGTAGGTTGTCGTTGGCAAGAAAACGTGTAAATTATTCTGCAGTGTGCGCGATGTCTCCGTGGATATTTTGTGACAGAATGTTCGCTAGAACAGGGAGTCCGGATGATTGGTGTCAGTTTGAATGTGCCGCTGATGATGCTACTCACGATTTAATTCAGTTGTGCATCGAGCAGTTTGGTGTACGAGCTCCAGGACCAGGCTCGAGCGAGCAGTACTTTGCCACTGATTAACTATCTATTTTATTTGCCAGGTAAGGCCCATTAAAGCTCTATAGCTCTTTTTCAAAAGTGATCTGGCAACAAGTGATAATTAATCATTAACGATGTGGCTTATCATGTGGAGCCAAATACTCGAAATGCGTGTTGATTACAAATGTGGTGGGAAAAACCGGAGGACCCGGAGAAAAATCCACACGACTACGGGGAGAGAGTGCATGCAAACTCCAAATATACCGCAGGCATCAGGGTCGGCATCGAACCTACAACCTCCTGTGTACCGGGCGAGGTAGTTAACATCTGGCCACCACGGCACCCCAGTGATAGGGCAGTAGTTTGCAGTGCATTAAGTCAGACGCCCCAAGTCATTCCTGCAAGTTTCGGTAACAGGCCGAATCCTGATTTGGTCAGAATACGGTAGCAGTGGTGATAATAATAATAATTGGCTGCTAGATCCTGCATTTGACCTCAGGACCTCAGCAGTGCCTGTTCTAGAGTCTGCAACACAGCGCGAGCCCCTGCGATTCACCTTGCCCCCACCCCTCCCACCCCTCCGTGCCAACACCACAGGCCAACCACAACACAACCTCGCTGCGGCCACCAATTACCAGGCGCGCACGCGAGAGAGAATAGAGAGAGGAGAGAGACTTTTTACTTTTAAAAACAACTTTTATTGCCGCCAGCAGCAACAGCACTGGAGGTGATTCCGATACGAAATACAGTCACCAGCAAACAAATAACAAACACTATAAATCCGCGCGCTGTGGCGTTAAATGCACCGCGCACAACACGAAATAAAAGTCACGTGGTGGTGGTCATCGCGCACGCCACGGCGACGAGCGAGCACTTCAGAAGGTGAACACGAGGGTGCTGTCCACGGTGGTAAAGAGGGCTTTTCCGGCCCCCCAGCATTCGAAGAGAACGCGCACATCACCGACATGTGTGTGGTATGCGTGCTCCAGCCGGAGCCGCGCCTTGAGCAGGCCCTTGAACACTGGAAGCGCAGAGCAGCCGTCAGTGTCACCTTCCAGCATAATTTTTCCTCATTCTGTACACCGCCATCTTCGCTTGAGCACAGGCAAAGTTGGCGAGGTCATGGCGCTTGTTAGCCAGGTAAGGAACCCCATATACGAAGCTGCTGTTCTAGAAGGGCACCCCCAGTTTCCTGAAGATGTCACTCGAAAGGCAGAACATTGCTTTGAGCCGCTGGCAGCGTAAGTACTGGTGGGGCAGATCCACCCTGGCACCGCAAGAAATGCACAAGTCTGTTAACCCCTTGCGAGATTCGGCTGAGCCACATGGCTGATGGCAACGTGCAGTGTGCCAATCTTCACTGGAGGTCACCGCAGCATTTGGCTACGGGAGACTTGTACATTTTCTTCCACTGGGGGGCGGCCACAATGAGGGGAGAGAAATGGTCTCTCCATTTTGTGTCCGGTAGATCGGCCAGGTCCCGGGGAGAGAGGGAGAGGAGAGAGAGAGAAGAGAGAGAGAGTGTGTGTGCCATCCTGCACCCTTGCCCGGCCGTTTGGCTCTCCGCACCGCCGCCGCGACTAATCAAGGGAATGGCTCCTTCGCGCTCCGCGAGGGTTGAACAATTTGTCGAGGCGGCTCAAGACGCCGACGGGAGGGTGGGGGCGGTGGGGGGGGGGATGCCTGCTGACGATCTTTAATGCGGAGTTTGACCTCGAAAAGGGGAATTGAAGGGAGGGATGACGAGGGAAATGAGAGGATCTGCGTGGACGCGGACGTGTTTTTTGTATTTTTTTCTTTCTTTCTTTCGGTTGTCGCCCATGTTATAGCGCGACAGTCACGGGGGCGCTGTGATTTGCAATCCAGATTTAACACGTAGGCTTTCAAGATCAATATTATTCTAAATAAAGGCTTTTTTTAGGGTTAGATCGTGCACATATCAATGTGTTCGTTAACCCACCACCACCAGACACAGCCAATTGGTAAGGTTTGTCACGTGAACAAAATGTGCCAAATAGCTATTACTTCAGCACATCGGTATGATGGCCACTTCTGGCAAATCGCCTGATGAAGCTGGTTGTAATCACCAGCGAAACGTCAAACTCAATTGTAAATGTTGTAGGTTTACTCACCATCACACCCATTAGCACGGTTGGCTCCGTCCGGTGCGAAAGAAGTTCAACATTCACACTTGGTTGAGCTTTCATTTGTGGCCAGGTAAATTTCGATTTAAAGCTTTCGTGACTGCAGGGATTCATCTTCTTGGTTCTTTCGGTAAAGTCACGTAGAAGGGAAGTAATAAAATAATAAAAATAAAACATAATAAAATAAAATAATTCTCACGACGTTTTGGCTACAATGCAAGCAGCCGTCTTCTACGTGACTTTACCGAAAGAACCAAGAACCAAGAAGATGTGGCCAGGTAATTTCTTAAGAAGAGCTACATAGCTCAGTGGGCCTTACCTAGTAATATAAAAATAAAAACCTTCAGTTTTCTTGAGTGCTTCTGCTGCTCTTCAATGCAATTGCAACGTCTGCAATTCATCTCCGCTTGTGGCAACTTTTCGCTTTTTGGAGGTCGATTCAATAACTCTGAATTGAGAGGGATCGGCGAATTAAATCATTAATTACATTTGCGTGTCTCGTCGTCCATTGGAACTTGGTGCACTGAGTTTGCGGTACAGCCACCGATTCAGTGTCGTCGTCATCATGAGCATTGCCGTCATCATCATCATCATCGTCCACACCTCTTATGCATTAACGTAATCAGCATTAAACCACGTATTCTTATAAGATATCTGAATCATGGTTGAGTTTAGCAGTACCATACACGGATGGGAGACTGCCTAGTGAATACCAGGTGCTATAGGCTTGGGTTTTGTGGTGGCCAGGAGATAGGCAGGCCATCAAGAGTTTATTGAATCTGTCTGTGTAGGGGTTTGAGTATGCACGAGTTTCCTGCAGGTGCCCCGGTTTCCACGTCACATGTCCACATGATAATCAAGTCAAGTTTATTGAGGTCTAACCCGGTCAGAACTCAAGAGACCAGGACGGAGTCTCGTTTGCAAGAGTGTCCGGGGTCTCCAAATGACAACACGCAAACAAATAACGTCTTGAGACACAATGAAGCTGCTCTGGTACTGGTAGGAACCTCCTGGTTCCACCAGCCCACAGGGGATTATTGTGTCCGTCCGTCGTGCATCCAAAAATGGGAGGGGTGGGGCTGGGTGGAGAGGGTAGGGTGGGGAGGGGCTGGGTGGGGAGGGTGGAGCTGGGTGGGGAGGGTGGGGAGGGTGGGGAGGGTGGAGCTGGGTGGGGAGGGGAGGGTGGGGAGGGGCTGGGTGGGGAGGGTGGAGCTGGGTGGGGAGGGGAGGGTGGGGAGGGGCTGGTCACCCCGTGGTGCCCTTATAAAACTCAACGTTTAACCTACTCACGCCGGCTTGTGCCCGCCCTCACAGTCGGGCATATTTGCGGAATACACCACGCCGCCGTTGATCCTGGCCATTGACCGAGCAACCCAACGTTCCTACCAGCTCCCTCCGCAGGACAATGTGTTTAAATCAAGATCATGCTTTCTAATGATCTCCTTTCCATCTCTTCCCAGCATCCCTCAAATTAAAACTTATTTTAACTTATGTTTTAACTTCTGTATTCCAAGCATCTCGGTGTGCATGTTCCACACTGCCACACACCTCCGTATCGCTCTTCTATTGTTACGACGATGGTTTACTGTTCCCACAGACTCCCACGCCTTGTCTTCTGCTCCATGTGTTGAGGAGCCGGTCAACCAGACTCGTCCACACTGTGTTCAACTCCCACACGCTGCAAATCAAAACAAAACAACGACAAAGATCCCCCCCCCGTATAGCCTTAACAGACTGTTGGGGCAAGTGCTGTTAGCGAGCACCTATGAAGGCCGGCACAGCACACGAGGGTGTGGTTGGCCAGCGCCATGCCCGACCGCCTTTGTCTTCCCAGCGGTGATGTTTACCCACTGCACTGGGTACTCATTTGAGGCTGAGTAGAAGGAGAGGCCCAGGACCGGTTCAGATAATCGTCACTGGTGTAGGCCATGAGTGGGGATCGAACTCGGGTCGCCGGGTTTGTAGCGCAGTGCACTAGCCACGACCCCACCGCTCCCCCATAGGTCAAAACACTCACTGGCACACTCAACCACCCACGCACTCTCGCCACACGGCAGGTCACGACGCTTCTCTCCATGGCCAATCTCTCACGCTGCTCGGATTTGGAATTCCCTCCCAGCGGTTCTTTCAATAAAACAACCTCGCTCACTTCACGGAACTTAATTAACTCTCATCTACGACGCCTTCCATTGTGCTGTTTGTTGCTGGGCCGCGTGTCATTTCGGGCCCCTTGAGCCTGTGCTCGGCAACTGTGCTTATAAACAAAAGTAAAGATATTCAATATTCTCACGATGTAATCAACCACCGTAACAAGCTCGATTGTTGATGTTGTTTTTCTCCTCCGCCTCCTCCTCTGATCCATTTATTCCGGATTTATTATTCTGCTCGTTAAGATGCATTATGCAGCTGTTGTGGATGCAAGGGTTCCAGCGAGACTCCTGAGATGGATTTGAACAATCGCGACTGATTACATGTCGGGATGGAATCCCATTTCAGATTAAAAACAAAATCTAATTAAAAAAAAAAGTAATTGACCAAATATCCCCAACGCAGCACTGTCCCGAAATTTCGGTCTTGAATGTTTTTTCGAGATGGTTCTCTTGAGATATATCGAAAATAATTAAACGAATATTGAAATGGGCGCAAAGAAGCATGGCGAGATGCACGCTTGGAATTAACATCGATAAACAGAAAGAGGAGCACGTGGCTTGGAGGAGAACACACGCAGAATCTGTGAAAAAAAACAATTATTTTTATTTTACCAGGTAAGGCCCACTGAGCAATACAGATCTTTTTCAGCATTGACCTGGCTATCACAGATGATAGCTCAACGAAGTGGCTTATCACATGGACATTTATAGCAGCCAACAACTCTAAACGTGTGACGTTCATTCTTAATGTGGAGGGGAAAAATCGGAGGACCTGGAGAAAACTCCACGCGTCCACGGGGCGAGAGAGAGAGAGACACGCAAACTCCAAATAGACAGCAGGCGTCAGGGTCGGGATTGAACCCACGACGTCATGCATACCAGGCGAGGGAGTTAACACTGTGGCGAAATGACGTCATCTACAAGTAAGGGGGCTTGTACAGGACGCGTGGCGGCTATAACGAACGATGGGTCAAGAATAATACCAGAGCGGTAGCCGAGGAACGGAACGCGACCGAGAGGACATCTACGAAGGAGATGGAGCGATGAAATCAGATGTTGCGCAGGTGCTGCGTGGATCGGATTATTTGCATGGCAGAACCATGAGAGTGTGGTGATGGATTGGGGGTGGTTGCTTCATCCAGCAGTAGATTGACTATGCCTGCTGCTGATGTCTACACAAAGAAACATGCCCGTATGTGCATGTTCTCAGCAGTGGTATGAAAGTTCGAGCGCTTCCCTGAAATCTCGGCACCCTGAGTTCGATTCCCCGCTACGCTCAATGTCAATAACGAGCGATATCTGACTCCGCTTTGTGTCTCCTCCAAGTTGACTCAGCCTTAAAGAATTAAACTCCCCTTGCAGTCTGCGAAAATCAGCATTTATTGGGGAGACAAAGGTGGCGAGGCGTGGTGCGGACCACACCACCCTCTCATGTGCAGTTCCGGCCTCGAAGGATGCTGGATATTCTTGGTTCTTTCAGTAAAGTCACGTAGAAGGAAAATAATAAAATAATAAAAAATAAACAATTAAAGTCTCGCGACGTTTCGATTGCAACACAAGCAATCATCATCATCATCATCAGGTGTGAAAACCACAGCAAGAAAATGTTATTGCTGTGACTTTACCGAAAGAACCAAGAATATGAATCCCTGCAGTCACGAAAGCTTTAAATCGGATGCTGGATAGCTAAGGGCACTTTGACCCTGCAGTCCATGCGGCTATACGAGTCATCTTTAGCTGCTTTTTTTTTAACGCGGCGTGATGGAACTAAATTCTGGAATAATTGTGACATTCATTAAACATGAGCGCAATTGAAATGCAAGCCACGGGAACGGTGGAAGGAGCCCTCTTCTTGATGTTGGACGACTCAAGAGGCAGGCTGAGAGTCTTAAAACGCGAAGCGCACCTTTGTGGGTAGCTGAGGACTCTTCTAACCATTGATATTCAATCCCAGCACGGAGGAAGAGCGTTGCAAATGAAAATGACCGAAAGAATGGATGCGTTTATTCGCTAACCACGTGCGCGTATTTACATACACACACACACACACGTGTTTACGCACACACGCGCGTTCGGGTGGAGTGGTGGCCCAATGGTTAGCGCACTGTGCTGTGAGCCCAAGCGATCTGAATTCGATTCCCAAACACGGCGAACATCACTGCCCACTGATGTCTCAACCGATAATGGACAGCCCCCCCCAATTTCACCAACTGGCACTGCCCGGCTTGGTGAAGTATGATCAGACGTGGACAATTTAGGAGGCTTTTTATACAAAGGGATGTCAATTCTAATTATTTTTACATTTTAACACGCAGTCTTTCGCGAACAATATTATCCATGATTAAAGGTTTTTAGGTAAATCGCGTAAAAATAAATGTGTCGTTAAGCCCGCCACCACCAGACACAGCCAATTAGTAAGATTTTTCACGTAAGCAAAACATGGCAATTCGTTACTAGTGTAGTGGCATAGCGCTGGCTGTTGGCAGAAAAGTGTAACTGCGGTGTACGGCAGTACCCACATCAGCAGACCACGACATATACGAGAGGGGGTCATCGATGGGAAAGGTCACGGAAGGGGCCCATCGAGAAGCCCTGGGAACCCGCTGGTAGGTTCCAGAGGGCCCTGTGTGGGACCTCGTGGCTGTGGCTGGAAGTGCGATCCCCGTCGTGCCGTTCAAGATCGTCGTCGTTATCGTCTCGTCGCCATCGTCACTGCCGTCTTCGCTCGATGTTGCGCTGCTGGATGGTTGTTGGCGGTGTCCGTCAGCGCCGTCGGTGTTAGACGGCTAGAGTTGTGTATTGGCAGGCAACAGCGTGATAGTGTGTACCCACGTGGTGTTGTGTGTAGGCTAGCAACAGTGACAGTGTGTACCCACGTGGTGTTGTGTGTAGGCTAGCAACAGTGACAATGTGTACCCACGTGGTGTTGTGTGTAGGCTAGCAACAGTAATAGTGTGTAGCCACGTGGTGTTGTGTGTAGGCTAGCAACAGTAACAGTGTGTAGCCACGTGGTGTTGTGTGTAGGCTAGCAACAGTAACAGTGTGTAGCCACGTGGTGTTGTGTGTAGGCTAGCAACAGTAACAGTGTATACCCACGTGGTGTTGTGTGTAGGCTAGCAACAGTAATAGTGTGTACCCACGTGGTGTTGTGTGTAGGCTAGCAACAGTGACAGTGTGTACCCACGTGGTGTTGTGTGTAGGTTAGCAACAGTAACAATGTGTACCCACGTGGTGTTGTGTGTAGGCTAGCAACAGTGACAGTGTGTACCCACGTGGTGTTGTGTGTAGGCTAGCAACAGTAACAGTGTGTACCACGTGGTGTTGTGTGTAGGCTAGCAACAGTGACAGTGTGTACCACGTGGTGTTGTGTGTAGGCTAGCAACAGTGACAGTGTGTACCCACGTGGTGTTGTGTGTAGGCTAGCAACAGTGACAGTGTGTACCCACGTGGTGTTGTGTGTAGGCTAGCAACAGTGACAGTGTGTACCACGTGGTGTTGTGTGTAGGCTAGCAACAGTAACAGTGTGTACCCACGTGGTGTTGTGTGTTATCCCAATGGTGCTCGTTAATTTAAAGAAATCCCTCCAAGTCTTACTGTCTCCGAGTTGAGTAACTACACCGGTACAGCACACTGGCGCGTTTAAGAGTAAACCCACAACATTTACAAGTCGAGAACGACGTGTCGCCAATAATTATTTTTACAAATAATAAACACGTTTCCCTCCCACAACGTTGTACTCATTTTATCAATCTTCGAGGGGTAATGATGATGATGGGTTGAGTTTAGCACGTAGGCTTTCGCGACCAATATCATCCATAATTCAAATGCATATTTAACTATACATTCACGCAATCGAACCCAAAAACCTGGACGATGAGTTGAGTTGACCACGAACCAGGCATTGAACTAATACCCATCTCATTGCGCGCTCCACCCTATAAACCCTAGAGCTGAGATTTGCAACAACGATTTCCCGCGGCCACCCTCTTCCAGCCATCCGCAAATCAATAAACGCTGCGGTCCCTCCAGTGGATGCAGCGCTCAAGCGAACGGCATTGCCACATTTCTAACAAAAGCGAACCCAAAGTATATTTCCCCAGTCAGCACCAGCTCTGTGAATCATGCACAATCTATGGTAATGAAGTGCAACGCAATATCGGTATCAAGATCTCAGTGCCAACCAAATCCTGGCAACCGAGCACAGACACCAATTACTGGACTGCCCCGGTAAAACATTGGCAGGTTATCACCCTACCTCTAAGTAAACCCATTACATACAACATCTATAACTGAACTGACACGTTGATTCTTGGACACGCGGTTTCGATGCATGCGCTGTGAGCTTGAGAGTAACGGACATCCGTCAATTATTCAATGCAGCCCTACCCCTGTACTCACCACATACCACCCGGCCAGACGTACGTAATGGACAGGTTGTAATAAGCAGGTTAGAGCTATAATTGACAACTTAATAATAATTTTCGATGTAAAGCTTTCGTGACTGCAGGGATTCATCTTCTTGGTTCTTTCGGTAAAGTCACGTAGAAGGGAAATAATAAAATAATAAAAATAAAACATAATAAAATACAATTCTTACGACGTTTCGACCACATCGAAAGCAGCCGTCCTCAGGTGAAGAACAGAGCTGTCGGAAAGACAGCGTCTGAACGAACACCACCAAGCTTGGCAGCGTCTATTTAAGCTGGGTTAGAGGAGGAGGGCGCCTTGACAAAGGAATTTGCATATCAACAGAGGAATTTAGCATATTTATGGGAAATGCAGATATGGGATTAGTCACTACTTGTGGAATGTGTAGGTGGTGGGGGGGGGGGGTTCAAAGTCATATTATGCTCGTGTAACTTAATAATAATTAAAAAAATATATCTTTTACCAAACCCACGTAAAAAAGTCATTTTGCAAAAGCCCAGACGGGTTTGACGTCAATCTTGACGCCGACTGTTTACGTATTGGGGATTGCGTGTTCTCCCCGTGGTCACGTGGCGTTTTCTCCAGGTCCTCCAGTTTTTCCCTTCACATTTAGAATCAACGTGCGCTCAGAGTATGTGGCTGCTATGGACGTGCACGTGATACGCCTCTCCGTTGTACTGTCTCATTGTTGGTCAGATAGCTTCTGACAATGAGCTGCTAATAGCTCAGTGGGCCTTACGTGGTTAAAGAAAACATTGTTGAGTTTACTTTGACGCGCTGGGAACTTCTTCAGGAATTGAAGTTCAGAGAAAGTTTCAGGAACAACCAAAACACCCACGAGAGAACAATTGTTTGAAGCGATTTCGCACGTGGCGATATCACCCTTGAATGACCACCGATCTCTTCACAAGTTAAGCAGGTTGAGCCTGGTTAGTGTATGGATGGCATATCACGTGTCACATGTCGGCTTGGGGCTGTGAGGTGAAGAGAGGAGATGGCAACATGGGAATTGATTCTTGAATCCACGTGTGTGGAGCTTTGAATGTTATTTCCTCGTGCCAGTAAGCCTGACAAGCGTGGGGGCAGGGGCTGCTCTGACCCCCCCCCCCCCCCACTGGTAGTCAAAGCCACGAGTTAGAGCCCCATTGACAGCCTCCATGAGATGTGTTTTTAACGGCATTTGGGCTCCACCTGATCGATTTCCACACCCCCTGAGCTGATGGTGCCGTTACTACGCCTCTGTCTTGTACGGGTGGCCTTTCTCCAGGTTCTCCGCGCTCCTCGTGAAATGGAAATGGACAAACATACCGAATGCAGGACCCTCCTATGAAAAAAATGGTTTCGTGAAATAAGCGTGTGTTTTCCGAGATAAATTAGGACTTGATGATGATGTTTGTACTCATAACAAAACCGTTGCTGTGATGGCAGCTACATTGTACTTCAACTGCCAATTCTATTCGCCTATAAGTCTAACGGATGGCACAGCTGGTGATATAACGGAGAGTGGTGGTTCAATCTTGATTTGAAGCTTTCGTGATTTGCAAGAATCCATACTCTTTGGTTCTTTCGGTAAAGTCACGTAGGTAGAACATGAATAGATCACGACGTTTCGATCGCAACACAAGCAACCGTCATCAGGTGAAACAAACACAGCAGGAGATCTGCTGAGGTAGGAGAGCCTGATGACGCTTGCTTGTGTTGCGATCGAAACGTCGTGATCTATTAATTTTCTATCAACGTTACTTTACCGAAAGAATCAAAGAGTATAGACAGTGGGGGTTGAAAGGCGTTGTTTATGCCGACAGAAATAAAATTTATTCTGCTGAGAACTGTACATTAATTATAATAATAATGCCCTTTTATTTAATGATGCCCTTTATCCAGGAAAAAACATGAACATTCATTTTAAAATGTAAATGTTGTGGCTTGGCTCTCCAACACACTGGTGTGCTGGACTAGTGACGAATTGGCACGTTCTGTTGACGTGACAACCCTTACTAGTTGGCTGTGTCGGGTGGTGGCGGATTTAACGACACACTTATATATTTACGCGATCTAACCCTCCAAAAAACCTCTATTATGGATACACATTCATGTTTAGGATGGTGCTGCTAAATTTGGATATTTGGCCGATTCCAAAACTGAATGTTTGGCTTTGTGTGTTTAGGAAACCGGAATTCCTTGAGAAAACCAATCACACTTATGCAGAGGCAACACTCAAAGCTCCACATAGTTATATAAAAACATGCCATGCTGTACTGTGCATCCCCTCGCCGCAGCTCAAGCCTATAGCGCTTAGTTATCCCCGGGCAGTTACCAACACCAAACACGAACCAGGCTAAACTCCGACGGGCCTCAGTGAGATGAATAGATACGGGCACATTCAGCGTGTGTTTTGGTCGTAGTTCGTGGATAATCAGAGTCATGAATCTTTCCTTACCCTCGAGAAATCCGACGAGCCCATGAAGCTCTTTATTCACAAATGTACAATTAGGGGCGGGTCAGAAAGTTACAACAACAATAACAAACAATGCAACAACAACAACAACAACAACAAAACAACAGCAGTGCAATGTATAGGAAAGGTAAGAACATCACCAAAAATAAATGAACAAAATGTTAACTAATTTAAAGGGGTTGCTGACGGCTTGACATGCGGTACCATTTCTCCGCGATGACCTCTTCTTCCCGACTGGAGGCAGCGACTTCCAACTGCGGTTGTGCAATTTCACACGTCCTCACTGGACCGAAGATGACAGAGGAACGATACGATCTTGATAAATAGACGCGATCTTGAGAAACAGGGTAGTGTGTGTGTGTGTGGCTTAAGGCGTGTGGGGTTGCGGGCCATAATTCACATCGGGAGGCCATCTGCGGTGCAGGGGACGGAAAAGATTCACGGTTGAGTCCTGGGGCTCTGTTCACTGCTACAGAAATTTGGAGCGCACGGACACATCCGGGTGCTGTTTGGTCAGCATTTCATAGCCGCCTTTGTTGTGTTGTTGAAATCTCCCCCCCCCCCAATCCTCCCCACGCACACAACCTCCCTTCACGTGTTTCTAGAATCCATCTGCGCAATTGGCATTTGAGCCAAAAGCCACCGCAGGAGCGCACAGCTTTCCCGAAATGATGTGCGAAGATCCGAGAGGGCAAATGGAATGAAAAAAAAGACAATATTTGCAACGTTGTGTTTAGAAAGCTTGCCAGGGGTTTGCACCATTGGAACCTCATTTGCCAGTAAAAAATATGATAATTGTTTTTTTTACCCTTCTATCTGGCAATACCTGCAGCCATAATCCAAACAAAAAACATAACTCTGATAATATATGCACTGTCTTTTGGCATCATCTGGTCCAACCCATGTGAGACTCGGCTCTAAGGAGAGCTGTCTCGGGTGTGGACCAATCAACTTCAAGGACAGTGCATATATGATCGGAGTTATGTTTTTTGTTTGCATTATGGCTGCAGGTATTGTGGTCTATGCAAACATGACTCCTTGTAAAAAAAGGTGCCAGCTTTGTTGCCAGATAGAAGGGTAAAAAAACAATTATCACTTGCCAGGAGTGTTTTATGCCAACTGTTCCTGATTCGACTGCAGCGCCACAATTGTACGAGTGGGGAGGAACACTGGGTGAGGGGTAAGGGAGGGGGCTTTGGACCACTGTGTAAGGGGCCGATGCAAGGCGGCCGATGTTACGTTGGAGCTGTCGCCGAAGGGGATAAAGGACACGCGGCAGCTTAACGTATAATACAAATGACCTGGGATGGAATCCGCCCCTCCATTGATCGATGCCGTTCTCAAACGTTAGCAATTTATACTGCATTGCGTGCTTAATATACCACAGATCTTTCGAGTTGGGGGTGGGGGTATACAGACCCATTACGCCCCACCCCCCCTCTCTCACACACACACATCTCCTTCCAACTCCCCCACACCCCCCAAATCCATCATCCTGGTAATTGTGACAGTACAGCAAGTAGGTTGACGACCTATTTGCGACGGGCGGCTTTGAGGATTACGTCCACTCAGACGCGTGGCTTTTCTCCGGGGCACCTCTCGTCTCCTCCCGCACAGGGAATCACACCGAGAGCCACGAGCCAAATGGCCCGGTGCAATTAATTGTCCACGAGTCAACGGTGGACATTCCACGTTCCCATGCCGGTGATCGTCTCTTTGTAGAACGACACAGGTTATGTTGTGGTGTTGTTGCTGCTGCTGCATTAGCAGTGGTGCACAAGCACACTGAACACGCAAAAAACACGAATTCAATGCATGCGTTCCTGACACTGCTATGAAAAAGGGCCATTGCATGAACCGTCGTGCATTATATACCCAGTATTGGATTTTAAAGTCCACTGCTATTGATGAACGTGTTGTGATTTTCCTCGAAAATAATTACCTCTGCCGCGTGTTTCACAAAGTGGCGTTCGTGCTATTGATATTCCAGAGGGACTGTAGGTAGATACCATAAACTCATTACCGTAAGTTTACCATGAGTATTAAACCTTCCCAGGGTCCCTTGTTTTTCCTGCACAACGCTCAGATATGTCGAAAGATTTGTCCTTTCGAGTGCTAGTCATTGGAAATTACCATACGGGGGCGTGACTTTTCAGAATTAAATTTTCTCCATGAGCTATGAATTACTGAAATACTATAACACATTAAAACAAGAAATCTCCCAGTTAGAAGGTCATGCATGAAATGTGTTAACAGCAGGGGCGTGGCGATCAGTCGTAAAATCCGCGCGCGTGTCACCAGAGGAAAGTCTGCCCACAGGCCCAGGCGTTCTTTGAAGTGGTCGGGTGCGCGTTTTAGGGCAGTGTGACCATCGATCATTTGGCACGAGAGCAGAGGCCGCACGCAGAAGGTCTCTCGCACGTGTGGATGCGTAAATTCGCTCGCGAGCTCACGTGCGTGTGCGCACTAAACGTATACACACACACGCACGTATACACACACCTTGCACGCACGTATACACACACCTGCAAACACACGCACGTATACACACCTGCACACACACACACGTAAATACACCTGCACACACACGCACGTATACACACACCTGCACACACACGCACGTATACACACACCTGCATACACACGATCGTATAGGCTCACAGTACCCTCATGTACGTGACCATTTTTGATCAGCCATGGTCAATCGACTGTGACATTTCGTACGGACAATCAATGCAAAGGTGAAATCCCCCGCATAGCAGTTAATTGACTTGCAGCAAGTGCTGTTAGCGAGCACCTATTAAGGCCAACGCGAGGGGGTCGGTGGACAGTACCACGCCCGACCGCCTTTGTCTCCCCACTGGTGATGTTTACACACCATACCAGGTACACATTTAAGGCTGAGTGGACCTAGGGGAGGCCCGGGACCGGTTCAGATAATCGTCACTGGTGTTGGCCGTGAGCAGGATCGAACTCGGGTCGCTGGGTTCGTAGCGCAGTGCGCTAACAGCCACAGTACCGCTCCCTCGAAGACAAAGACACACACGGACATCCCCTTGGTCCAGTAGAGATCTGTGAAATGACCGCAGGGGCAAACGCTGTTAGCAGGCACCTACTGTATTAAAGCATGGCTACTGTATTAAAGCATGGCTTTAATACAGTAGACCTGGCCACCTTTGTCTCCCTGTGCTGATGTTCGCACGCTGCAATGGGGCACTCATTAAATGCTGAGTTGACCTAAGGGAGGCTCTGGTCAGGTTCGAATATGCTTGTGAGCGTATGTGTGAAGAGAGGTGGCCAGCGCATTGCTTTATGATCGTTATAATTCCCGGGTTCAACTCCTGGCCACGACGGGTGACAACAACGCCGGTGACATTTGGGATTAAAATCTGTCCTGCGCCTCCTCAAGATGAACTCAGCCTGCAATGAGTCGGTGTCGTGGTTTGTTAACAAAGGTGGCCGTGCACGGTGCTAGTTAGATTCCAACATCTTGCCATGTTTCCGGACAGCGTTAAACACTAACAGCCACTTTACCTCTGCAGCCATAAGAAAAGGCTAAAGAGTGACAGAAGAGGTTTCATGCAATGTACGCAAGTATGAATTATGGGTCTACATTTCACCAAATTATGACGCGTATATTTTTTGTAATAATATATTCAGATTGCTTTTTTTAAAAGGATTTCCCATGCCCGATGACGACACTTTTGGACTCGCGTATTAATTCCCCCGTAACGAACGTGTAAAGTGTGCCAGGTAAAGTCGGCGATTCAGCGTGGAACAATTGGAGATTCAGCGGACCCCGCGATGCTATGAATCATCGACGCTCTTTAATGAATCAATGGGAGCTCAACAAACCAGGCATGTCGCGAGCCCCCGCGGGGAGAGCTGTCACCGTCTGCGATAATTAATTCCGGTAAATCACAAACTCGGGCCTCAAATACCACCCCCCATATCCTCCGAGATGTTAACTCCCTCGCCTGGTGTGCAGGAGGTCGCGGGTTCGTTTCCGGCCCGGACGCTGTTGTATCGTTGGAGTTTGCGTGTTGTCTCTCTCTTTTTTTTACGATCAGTGGAAACAAGAAGATGCTCGGTGTAGTCGGCACTTTGCTTCGTTCATCATTTCGTATTTTTTTTTATAATAATAACTTTGCTTTATGTAAACCCCCACCTCTCGCTCACTCTCTCGCTCACTCTCTCTCTCTCGCGCCCCGTGGTCGTGTAGATTTTTCTCCGGGTCCTGCGGTGTTTCCCTCGACGTTTAGAAAGAACGTGCTTTTATAGTATTTGCCTGTTATAAATGTCCACGTGATACGCCACTTCGTTGCGCTATCACTTGTGATCGCCAGGTCGCGTGTGTGAATAAGAGCTACACAGCTCAGTGGGTGGGGCCTTACCTGGTATAAAAAAAAGATCAGTTTTAGTTTATTTTAAATCACGACCTTCTCTCAATGTGAGTTGGGCACCCAGTGCTGCGTCCGCTCGATCGTAAAACAAAAACAACATTTAACGCGAAGCATAAAACACCTGGACGCAACAACGTCTCGGGGCGTATCGGCTGGTCGGAGAGAGAGAGAGAAGAGGCGGTGATGAAAAAAACTCGGAGTACACCAACGTTGTGCTGACGTTGACTTAAACGTCGCCACGGCAAGGACAGAAAGTGATCATAACAGAAGATGTCTGACCCCAACGAGCCCGACCTCTGTGTTCAGCAGCGTTAGCATGATGGGCCAGCAAGCCCTCCCCCCCCCGAAAAGTGGAATTAACGGAGCGCGTCTCTCTCGCTCGATCGCCCCCCCCCCCAGCCCCCAACAAAACGGCTTTGCAGCGGCTGCAACCCTTCGCGGGGCGGATCTATGTGGCAGAGCGCACAATCCCACTCCTCCGCAGAGAACTGCAAGTAGGATGGATGACTCCGTTAAGACGGGGGACGTTTTCTACCAAGGTATATTTGTTGATGTCCCCCACGCGTTGTAGCCCCCCCCCCCCCCCCCCCCGTGCAGCGCCAGAGTGGACGCAGAGTTTCTGGGCTGCGATGAATTCCAATAAATCCTTTCGTAAAAAAACAAAAATATACACGGAGTCTATAGATATTTTTAGACGGGTTATGCCGGGTTGCTGCTGTGGTGCAATGGTGAGCAACACTGTACTTGCAATCGAGAGGTCCCCAGTTGAACCAATAGTGCAAATTGTTTTAATCTCCCCCCCCTCGCCCTACTGCATCTGTCCACTCACACAAATGCATGCGTCACAGTCGGCTGACAAAGTCACACGTGGGGGGACAAAACGTCGGGCAGCTCCCACATTTCTTCAAGATGCCTGGCCAGCGTGGAAGAGTAGGCCAAATACCTCCAGAGTGAGCTCCCGAGAGCTCCTTCCAGTGGAGGCCCTTCCGTCAACGTTGGTGTGAGTGGGTAACTTCAGGGCTGCACGTTGACTCTCTTTCACCGTCGGCCACAATATTAGTGCCCTTTATGTAGCCAAGAAAGCCCCACGGAATCTCAAGCCTCTTTCATTTTCCGTCCGCCTGTTATACAGCCCTGAACCTGTCGTGAAAATTCCACATTTGCATGGCGGGAGTAAGTCTGTCCATATGATAACCACTGTTGACTCCCACCCCCCAAAGTAGCGCTCGTTTTACTATTTTAAGTCTCAAATTTCGGAATGTGAGCCCCAGCCCGGATTAAAACTAAACATAACTATGTTTCGATTTAAAACTTTCGTGACTGCAGGGATTCATCGTCTTGGTTCTTTAGGTAAAGTCACGTAGAAGGGAAATAATCAAATAATAAAAATAAAACATAATAAAATCATCCTCACGACGTTTCGGCCACAACGTAAGCAGCCGTCCTCAGGTGAAGAACAGGTCTGTCGGGAAGACAGCGTCTGAGGACGGCTGCTTGCGTTGTGGCCGAAACGTCGTGAGAATTATTTTATTATGTTTTATTTTTATCATTTTATTATTTCCCTTCTACGTGACTTTACCGAAAGAACCAAGAAGAAGATAACTATGTTTATTTTATTTTACCAGGTAAGGCCCACAGAGCTATCCAGCTCTTTCTTTTAGAAGCGACTTGGCCACAAATGATAGCTCAACGGAGGTGGCTTCTCGCGTCGACGTTTATAGCAGCAGCCGAATACTCTGAACGCGTGACTTTCATTCCTAAATGTGCAGTGGGCAAACCGGAGGACCCGGAGAAAAATACACGCGACCACGTGGAGAGCGAACATTGCAAACTCCCAACGTACAACAGGCGTCAGGGTCCGGGACTACATCGTGGATATTCACCGCTGCGTTTTGTGACTTTCAAAAACAGGCATCCTTGAAATCTGCAAACCCGCAAACCGAAATTTGGCGCCGATTTTGCACATCTCCAAACAACATGTTCTCTTTAAACTTTAATGTAAATTTAATGGCTGCAGGGACATTGTGGCAAAAGGGCATCAGAAACGTGTGTTTTCTTTTTGCTGGCGTTGCTGAAAGAGTCGAGTGACTTGGCAAGCAACACCACCCCAGTAAAATGTTTTTTTTATATTCTAGAAGTCAAAGTATGATTTGCAAAACAAACATAATATATACTACTGAACATTTAACTGCAGATACTGCCTTGCTGTAATAGTTATCACACTGGACTTGATATGCAGAGGTCACCAGTTTAAGTCAATCTCCTGCCTTGGCAGTCGAAACAATGGTACGATTTTCTTGAATCTCCCCCCTCACCCATCTCCCATATTTGTCCACGCAGCTGTACCAATGGGTTCACCACAGTGAGTCGATGGGCAGATCTTTTGTGGGTGTTTCTTCCTGACCTCCTTTTTTGCTTTTACTATCTACATGGCAGGGGCTCAGTCCCATTAGCAGCAGCTGCACTTTAACAACTCTGGCACCCCCCCCTCTCAGCCAGTCTACATAACAAAGGCTCAGTCATTTGTTATGTAGACTAGCCGTATTCTCAAGCCGCACCAACCTTACCATAATAATAAAAAGGGGGCCTGTCCTGGCTCCTCCCCCCTCAAACAGTATATATACGGGGTCGGATCTCTTGGAATTTCTCATTTACTTGATACAGCAAGCGTGCTGTGACGGTTCCACCTGAAGACGGAAGCTTGTGTTGCCTCCGAAACGTAGTGATTTTTATTTTATTTATATTTTACTTTTATTAATTTTAATTTTTTACCTACGTGACTTTACCGAAAAAACCCGAGAATATGAATCCTTGCAGTCACGAAAGCTTCAAATCTAGACTTTTGTGGGTGGCTTAAAGTGTGGCTATTATCCCACATCTTCCAAGGCGTCTGGCCAGGGTGGAAGCCCAAAAATACACTCGAGGGCTTCCTCGAGATCCTTCTGCCAGCAGTCGCGTGAGCGAGATACTGCAGGGCTGCGACTTTATCCGCCTTACGTTCAACGAATGCAACACGTGCTATTTCTGCGCTGGTAAAACGCCGGCAAGACATTTTCGCGTCGTGCATTTATTAATTAGCTTTCGGAATGTAATCTTCGTTTGGCCTGGGGATATGGTGCGTGATTGAGTAATATTTTTTTGGTATTTGCCACCAAGGCGGTCCTGTAGTGCCGATGATTAATTGGGCTCAAGAGTGACTTGACTCGAGGAAGTTAAATACAGCGTCATTAATGAAGCGGTCGGTGCACGCTTATCAACAGCAATGGCGGCATGCCATGGCAGACGTCCCACAATTTGTCTTTTTGTTGTACACGCAAAAACCAAAGACTGTTGAGACCAAATACTCGAAGCGATGATCTGGTTAGGTTTGGCAATAGCACTGGTTAACACACTTGTTCTGGCATAAGGTATTCCAACGGTTGTAAGGTGATTTTGGGGTGCTGATTCCAAATCTGGCATCAGTTTTTGTCTATAACATAAGGTTTTTGAGATATCAAATATTGCATTTTCAATAAAAACTGCAGAAGAAAAATATTAAATAAATGTGGATATCTACATAAAATGATATTATAAACACACTAATCCAAAAAATACAGCACCATATTTTAACACTAAAGCAGTCACTGACTCGCAACAACTTGCAATCATAAGTGACAGAGTTAATTTCGGGTAAAATCAATGTTAATGGGGTATGCCGATAGCATAAAAATGAGATGTGATAGAGCAAAACTGAGATCAGATTTGGAATCAGCGCCCTGAAATTAGTCTAAAACAGCTGCAAAAGTCCAGGCCAGATTTTTTTTTTTTGACCAGTGTAGTGCACGAGCAGGTGGCGTGGTCACCAGCACTCCCGGCCACCTTTGTGCACCCATTGTCACGATCCACCAGGACTCATGTTAGGCTGAGTCGACCTAGGGGAGGCCCAGGAATGATTCCTTTGCTACCGCTAGTGTTATTAGTGGTGGCCAGTTCGCGTGCCCGTGGGTTTGTAGTTTCACGGCACGTAACACAATCTGTATTCTTAGGTTTTTTCGGTAAAGTCACGTAGGTAAAAAATTAAAATTTAAATTAATAAAAGTAAATAAAAATCACGACGTTTCGGAGGCAACACAAGCTTCCGTCTTCAGGTGGAACCGTCACAGCACGCTCGCTGTATCAAGTATTTTATTAATAAAACACTTTTACCTACGTGACTTTACCGAAAAAACCTAAGAATATTAATCCTTGCAGTCACGAAAGCTTCAAATCTAGAAGTTTGTGATCCACCAATGCAGCCTGAAGCAGAAAAAAAACCCCGGCCGGCTTACACATTGCGTGCAGAGTGTGCATGTGCACACGTGGTCCCAGCGTGCGCTTACCATCACGCCGCACTGTGGCTTTCAGAGCCAAAAATATATAAATATACATTGGGCCCCATAAAGCCTCACTGCCACATTCGTTGTGGCTACGGCTTCTGATTTGCTTGCTGTGCACGCAATTCAGATATCTCAAACAATTTGCTCAGATGGAAAAATCTAGCCATGGTCAATTGGCTTTTTGCATCCGTAAGGGGCCCTTTACACGACTAAGATCACACGTATTATTGGACCACTAACGTGTTGAGTAACAACGTTGTCCATTAGCCTCAAGTGTGATCGACTGGTAGGCCGTTATTGCATATGAAACGTGTGGTGGCAAATGGATTCAAACACATCGAGGCAATGCTACGTAGACTGCTGGGGCCAAGCGCTGGGTTGTGAGCACCTATGAATATCGGTATGGCACACGAAGGTCCGGTTAGCAATGCTCGTCCGCCTTTGTCTCCCCAGTGCCGATGCTTACACACCACACGGGGTATTAATGTAAAGCATGATAGATCAAGGGGAGGCCCAGGATCCGTTGAGATATTTCATCACTGGAGTTGGCCCAGGGAGAGAATTAAACTGAGGTCGCCAGGTTCGTAGCGCAGTGCACTAACCGCTACACCACTGCCCTCCTTCCTACATATATACATACAAATCTACACATACATAAATACATATACAATGCTGAATACATTTTCACCAATATGTATACATGCACAAGCGAATAGAAACGTTGTATACAAATGATACATTATATATGCCTTGTACAGCGAGGACAACACTGTTGGCGAGCACCTATTAAGGCTAGTCTGGCATGCAAGGAGGGTAAGGAAGAGCCATCGTGCCAGTTCATACCCAACCATCTTCCTCTCTCGAGTTTCTGACATTCGTGTCGCGCGAATCATGCATAAATGTATGGGGGTGGAATTGTGTGTACAGTGTTGTGTATTTCCACCGCTGGCAATGCCAGTTACTAAATGTTACATTTGCATCCGTGCAATCAATGAAAGCATGCGGGGTGGTGGTTTTCAAAGATTGCAAATACGATATCACGTATCAGATTTAAAACCGTGAAAAAAAAAACGATGAAAATTTAAATATTTTTTTTTCTACCTACCAAGTTTTTGAAATCTGTTTTAATTTTGAAACCGAGGCGAAGAAAATATTGTGTCTGGAACGTTATATTTGTTTTGCAGTGTTACATCGAAATGTAGCAACTGATCTTTATACAAAAAAAACGAAATTTCCGATTTTAGCATCCCACCTAAAACTGGGGGATATGTTTTCATTTTCTCTTTGCTGGTTGGATTCTGAATCTAAATATGACATTGGATATTTGATGTTTCACTTTTTGGTAGATTGTAACATCAAAACCAGGAGAAAGTAGGCACACTGCCAGTTACTGGTCACAGTAGAAACATAAAACATGCACACACTAATGTACATTATACATACATACATATAATGCATGCGCACATACTTAGAATCATTGCACATACAAGAACAAGCACAAGTTAAGATCACCCATATAGCGGTACATATTGTTGGGGCAAGTGCTGTGGGCGAGCACCTATGAAGGCCGGCACGGCACACGAGGGGGTGGGTGGCCAGCACCACGCCCGGCCGCATTTGTCTCCCCAGTGGCGATGTTTACTACACACCGCACCAGGTACTCATTTGAGGCTGAGTCGACCTAAGAAAGTCCCGGGACCGGTTCAGATCATTGTCACTGGTGTTGGTGCCCATGGGCAGGAATGTTCACACACAAACACAGCACTGTGTGTGTGTGTGCCCTTACCCTAATCTGCTGTTCACATTCACAAACATTTCATTTCATTTCAGTTTTCTCAACCCTCCGAACAAAATTCATAAAATCTCTTTTTTTCCAGCAGAGGCCATGTGATGGGAAGAGGTCATACCCCACCATCGCTCAAACGCAGGGAAATTGGGACTCCCTTTCACCGTACTTTTATTCCCCGTGGTCAACCCCATCTCCAAACGATAACCTTCCCAGCCACGCGTTTAATAGCACACGTGACGTCTTGCCGCCCCCCCCCCCATCAAAGACATTAAGCGCAGAGACGAAGGCCGTCTCACCGTTTGTGACCCGTTGTACGCATTTGATGTTGCTAAGAGTATAAATAACCGTATCATTTAGTTTTTTTTTGTAACTTGTCCGTCACGTGACGCGCTTCTACATTCACGTTAGCGCTTTTTTATTTGAATCAGTAGATGTGTAAATCATGATTATGATCACCGTCATCAGCAGCCAGGATTTATCCACTGCTGCGTGAAAGCATCTTCAAGTCGTCACCATCTCTCATGGATTCCCAAAGTAGAAATCCATTCAATTCCTGCACACGAGCCGATTTCATCGCTTCATCTCCACGGTTCACGACTTCCCGCTTGTGTGTCCACGGCTTTGTGAGTCTCGACCACTTGCCCGTCGTCCCTTCTACATTAAAACTATAAACTAGTTTTTATTTGACCAGGTCAGGCCCCATTTAGCTCTACACTGTAGCTCTTTTTCAGATGCGACCTGGCCACACGCGATAGCTCAAAGAAGTGGCTTATCGCGTGCAAATGTATAGCAGCCAAATACTCGGAACGCACATTGATGATGAACGTGGATGGAAAAACGGAGAGAAATCCACGCGAGCACGGGGAAAGAGACATGCACACTTCAAATATACAGGCGTCAGGGTCGGTATCGAACCCACGAACGAATGCATACCAGGAGAGGTAGTTAACATCTCTTCATCACTGGTCATTGTGGGTTATGAAGTAAGGGAGCATAGACATTGCAGCAGAGTACAGTCCAACAATGGATCATTTACAACGTAGCCCCGCAGGATCCCCTCACCACAGCTGTTGTTGAACGCACGGTGGTCGCTCGCGCTATCCAGGCTCAAACCCCGCTTAGGCCCCCGAGATCCGAGGACATCTGGCACATTGATAATTGTTTTTTTACCCTTCTATCTGGCAACAAAACTGACACCTTTTATCATATTTTTTACTGGCAAATGAGGTTCCAATGGTGTAAATGCTTACCCCGAGCTCTCATACTCTGATGGTGCATTGTATTTGAGTTGTGCGCCTTTTGGCGTCATCTGGTCCAACCCATGTGAGACTAGGCTCTAAGGAAAGCTGTCTCGGGTGTGGACCAATCAACTTCAAGGACAGTGCAGTGCATACATTATCAGAGTTATGTTTTTTGTTTGCATTATGACTGCAGGTATTGTGGTCTATGCAAACATGACTCCTTGTAAAAAAGGTGTCAGTCTTGTTGCCAGATAGAAGGGTAAAAAAACAATTATCATATTTTTTACTGGCAAATGAGGTTCCAATGGTGTATCTGGCACATTCTTGCTGATTTTGAACCCACGCGACACCGGATATGTCCGTTTGCAATACAAATGATGATTCACAATAGAGACGGCTTGTCATTCCGTTAAGTTGTAAATGCCCTCCTCCGGCCCAGGTTTTTACTCAGCCTTGAATAATGAATAATCAAACAGCAAATGCAATGTAAAACAATGTTTTGAGGGAGCACGTGCCGACTCTACGCATGCACAGATTGCACATAACACATCGTACAATATGCATGCGATGTTCCTTTTATGTATAAGTTGTGCTGCCTTGTAGAGTTGAGTCAGGTAAATAACTTTTGTGAAATAAAATTCAGCATTGTGGCAATAAATATAAAATCCATTTCTCTCCTGTCTGTGTCAATAGTTTGTTAAAATCTGTTAGAAAGTGAGGGATATGTGGTTAATGTGGGGAGCGGTAGTGTAGCGGTTAGCGCGCTGCACTACGAACTTGGCGACCCGGGTTCGATTCCCGCTCACGGCAAACACCAGTGACGATTATCTGAACCGGTCCTGGGCCTCCCCTAGGTCGACTCAGCCTCAAATGAGTACCTGGTGCGGTGTGTAAACATCGCCGCTAGGGAGTCAAAGGCGGTCGGGCGTGGTGCTGGCCACCCACCCCCTCGTGTGCCGTTCCGGCCTTCATAGGTGCTCGCTAACAGCACTTGCCCCTACAGTCTGTTAAGGCTATACGGGGGATCTTTGTATGTTGAATTTCTTGCGCACCGTAAGTAGCCAGCCGTGCTAATCGGAGGTGCGGGAAACGTCGCATTTGATGCGATCCAAACATTCGCGGCAATCGTCGCCATATACATTTTCGCGATATCAATCAGACGATTGAGATCGCGTTTTTCGATCGAATTTTTCTCGTGCTTTCCTGTAATTCCCCATGTGAATAGAGAGACTTTTCAACGTTCCCTGAACGCATTTAACTCAAGATAAGCATGCCACGAGTGTGTCTATTCATTGCCCACTTTCGAAGTCGCTTCGATAAATGCCTCTTAGACCACACTTGAGGCACACCGTGGCATGGCCCTTTCCTACGCACTGCACGTTAATCAATCACAACCAAACATCCAGTTCTAAGAGTCTAATGAAGGCAAATTGATTCGAGCTAATCTGGTTTAATGAGATTGTTCTTTTCGGTTCAGTCCACGGTGACCAGACCGGGGACATTAATTTGCCACACTTGAGAGCCCTGACTTAATAATCAGGGGCGGACGAGACCTGGATTAGAACCTACCGTCTCAGCGTTACCGATTCGATGCTCTTATGAAAACAAATCATTTGGTAACTCTGCGTTGGCAGCGGCACAAACAAGCACAATTAACCAAAACTCAACACATTAATCAATAGCATTGTGGCCTCAAATGGGTATATATACGAACACAAGGTGCTTCAAAAAAATGCAAACACGTCTGTGAATTTACAACAATACCGCAAGAAACGTGCCCTCCGGGCTCTGAAGAACACCTGGAGAAGATTCCAAGCCACGTGTTGACAATGTTGGCGAACAAGTGTAGACTCTTTGACTTTTTGAAGCTATTAAGATTACATTTGTTATCACGTTAGAGTGTATTACCCCTTATTTTTTTCCATTAAAAACGATAGTCACATATAAGTGTTAAAAAAAGTTTTGAAGCACCCTGCATATATAAATGTCGATGTTTTGGATACATTTCCCTTCTCCATAGTACTGCTTCATGGGCGATGAACAAGAAGGCATTGCCCGAAATGTCACCTATTACATATTTGTCTTTTCAGGCCACAGTGTTATTGATGAAAATGTTGAATTTTTTATGTTTAACCTGTCACTCTCCAGAGGCAGCATGACACACACGAGCGTGCAGTTTGATGGGCACCCCTGACAGCCAACCGCGGTGGCTAGGAGATGTTAACTACCTCGCCTGGTACACAGGAGGTCGTGGGTTCGATCCCGACCCTGATAACGCCCGCTGTATATATGGAGTTTGCGTGTCTTTTCTTCCCGTGGTCGCGTGGAAATTTTATTCGGGTCATTCGGTTTTCCCTCCACATTTAGAAATATGCATATCGAGTATTTGGCTGCTATCAATGTCCACATGATAAGCCACTTCGCTGAGCTATCATTTATGGCCAGGTCGCTTCTCAATAAGAGCGATATAGCTCAGTTGGCTTACCTAGTAAAATACAAAAGAGTAGTATCCCTTAACATTGATGTTCGTACAATGCACTGGATACTGATAATTTGAGGCTGAGTTGACCTAGGCGAGTCTCAGAAGATGCTCAAATGCCATGTGCTACCAGTGTTGCTCCGCATGGCTCGGGATTGAACTCGGGCTACCAGCATTGCGGTGCAGTGCACAAACCACTGCACCATCGCAGTGGCCCCACGTTTAGCCTCACAGATCTGGGGCAAGTGGGGTTATCGAGCACTAATTATTAAAACTGGCAAAGCACACAAAGGGTTCTTGACCAGCACCTTGCATGACTGCTCATTTTTCTTTCGCCCGTATCGATGTTCTCAAAGATATTCATTTCAGGCCGAGTTTACTCAAGGGTAGCGCATAATGATTTCTGAGCAGCACTGATGTTATCTGTGAGCCGGGGGTGGGGGGGGTGAACCCAGGTCATCCGGATCACAGGTCTGCATGCGCATTAGGGCCCCGCTGCTTTCCAACACGCACAGAGACCAATGTTCCAGCGTGGCCTCATTGGTGTAATGCTGTTAGGGAGCACCTATTAAATCCTGCCCGGGCGCACAAGCAAGTGGTGTTGCCGGAAACATAGTCAGCCACCTTTGTGTTCTAAGTGCTGCTGTGTATATTTATAGATTTGTGCATTTATATATTTCAACATTCGCTCGTAGAGAAAGACGAACGCACAGATCTCCCGTTTTACCTTAACAGACTTTTGAGTCAAATGCTGTTAAAGAGAACGGATGAAGGCTGCTACAGCACACGAGGGGGTGGGTGGCCTGCACCACGCCCGGCCACCTTTGTCTCCCCAGTGCGCATTTTTACACACCTCACCAGATACTCTTTTGAGGTTGAGTCGACCTCAGGAAGGCCCATGACCGGTTCGGATAATCGTCACTGCTGTTGGCCATGAGCGGGAATCGAACGCGGGTCGCCGGTTTCGTAGCGCAGCGTAGCGCTAACCGCAACACCACCACTCCCCACAACCACCACCACCACTGCACACACGCGCACGAGTACGGATAAACAGCCCAGGTATATTGCACAGTGACTGACCAAGCAAAGAGAATTGCACAAGGCGCCGGTGCACGGAAGCAGATGGACTCTGCGCAGTCGAATGGACAACGCAGATCCTCGGGGGGGGGGGGGGGGCACGGGTTCTGCTGAGAGAAGGGGGTGGGGGCAGGCGCAAGACGTCTCCTGCCGGCGTGTGGGGGAGCACGCGGCCCGCAGACAGCGGCACTCGCGGGCAGCGCAACGTGACAATTGGTTTCGAATGCTGCCGGGAGGCAAGCGAGGGTTGTCGACGCCGGACTTGCGGTTCGGATTTCCCGGCGTGGCAGCTGAAACAATTTGGCAAGTGGCTTGAATCCCCGTTCCTCAACCCGCCATGGTGTTCCCCTCGCCCCCCACAGCTCCGCCCACGCAGCAATGTGAACGGGGTTGACCACAGCGAGACTCGCGGCATTGGGCCGTCTGACCAGAATGCGCAAGAGTCGGCCAAAAAAAATGAACTTCCAGATGGGCTCTGGTGGTGCAAAATCGCAGCGCTGTTCCTTCGCCCGCCTTGATCGCGATGGCGAACGAGCGCGTGAAATGCAGTTAGGCTGTGTTTGTTTGGACCACCCGTTTGAGTGGATCAATGTACGCGTGCTCAACTTAGTTCGCGGATCTACTGAGCCCGACCGCGCTAATCGGGAGGTGCCAATGACTCCCGGCCGAATTTGTTGAAAGAAGCAAAGCGGCTGACTTGCTCTTTTTTTAGCGCTCCCTTAAAACGAGCCGCCCGAGTTCAGAGTTCGAAACGATTTGGTTTTTTTTTCAATCAGGCGGGGAACACAAAAGGCTGGGATTGAGTCTCACGTGCAAGAGTGTCACCACGCGCACAGGGGCAGTCGAATGAAAGATTCCAACGAGGCAAATGTAAAGGGCAACCGTTGCTTGCAGGAGAAATCGCAAATTCTGTACCAACGATAATCAACGTCAAACAGCAGAATTCTCCTTTAAGACGGAGACAAATTACTTGTTAAGCAATTCACAATAAAAATAACGTCGCAGACACGTCTAACAGCTTCGGATTAATTATCGCAAGAATGTGCTTCAAAGAGACGAAGAGATGCTGTATATATATCAAATAAATGCTTCTAGATTATCTGACGTTAAACCTCGTGAGCTGTGCAGAAACATCACCGTGGCCCATCCAGCACAGTCCGGCAATATTTTGCACAAAACGCGAGACTTTGAATTATCCTCTACGGCCTGCCAAAGTCGCCGGAGCGATCCGATGAATCGTTGCAATTCACCATTATATTCGTATCAGCAACAACAACAACAACTACAACGATTCCTCTTCCACGTTGTGGTAAATGAAGTTGCCACCATTGGCTGCACGGAGGTCAAGACGTGAACACGTTGCCGAGATCACGCACACAAAGACAAAGATCCCCCGCATAGCCTGTAACAGATCGTTGGGGCAAGTGCTGTTAGCGAGCACCTATGAAGGCCGGAACGGCACACGAGGGGGTGGGTGGCCAGCACCTTTGTCTCCCCAGTGGCGATGTTTACGCACTGCACCAGGCACTCGTTTGAGGCTCAGTCGACTAGGGGAGGCCCAGAACCGATTTAAATCATTGAACTGGTGTTGGCCGTGAGCGGGAATCGAACTCGGGTTCACGGCTTCGTTTGCGCAGCACGCTGACAGCTACATTTCCACACACAGACACACACAACTGGAAATACCCATTCTTGTCAGAGCGGATGTGTTGCATTAATCGATATTCATGGATAAATTGACGCGTCGTTTGAATCCACGGTTATTTGTGAGTGTTTTTTTTTACACAAATGGAGATGTATGCTCGCGTCTCAATCGTCGAACATCACGGGACAAATCACCATTTGCGCGAGTTGAGGGGTGGGGAGGTCACGGTCCTTGTGTTGAAGGCCAGATTGGCAAAATGTGGCCATCTGGCTCAGGGGACTAATGCCGTCAGAGGGACCGTGCTCATGAAGCTTCGGGTCAAATGTGGGCAAGGCCACCTGCGATAAAACCGGGTTCTCAAGTGTAAACGATCAGTGGGAGGAGATAATTCCAAATGTGCAAAGGCAGAGCGAACAAAAAGGTTTATTCTTTGGCTTTGGCCCCGGGTTGCGAGATGCGGTCTCGTTTATGGGAGCGATGCGGTGCCGATAGTGGCTTCCACCTCTGAGGTCAACAAAAAAAAACACGCAGAAAACGGATCACGTCGCTGGGAAAAAAAATCATCTCAATTCTAGATTTGAAGCTTTCGTGACTGCAAGGATTCATATTCTTAGGTTTTTTCGGTAAAGTCACGTAGGTAAAAAAATTTAATTAATAAAAGTAAAATAAAAATAAAATGTAATAATATTATATTAATTTTTTACCTACGTGACTTTACCAAAAAACCTAAGAATAAGCATCTCAATGCCAGAAGAGGGGAGGCCTGCATGTATATGCTTTGTCTTGAGTGGTGTATTATCACGTCCTACGGATTTGTCAGATGTACTATTTTCACTGGAATTGAAAGCAAACGTTGGAGGTGCGTCTTATAATGTGGAACGCGTGTGTTGTGTCTCTGCGTGTGGCAAGATCAGTAGACCTTTATTGACACTGGCCTCAAGTTAAGGGTGCGTCTTACTTTCTGGAGCGTCTCATAATAGCGTCAATCCCATAAATCAGAATAGGGTGAAACGCAACTGACAGAAAACCTAGATTTGTTTTTATATGTCTCGAGGAGACACATTTCTCGGGTACGCCACGATTATGATGACAATCCTGGGAAAATCAGGACTGGTGGCGACCCAAAGGTGCCAATGAGGAGCATGGCTGTCGAATTTCTGCATTCATCCCTGCGCACCGGGTGCTGTAAATGCCACAGGTGGATCTCAAGGAGCCTTGGCTGCTCGAGGGGGATCGGACGGACTGAGCAGGGCTGAGGAAGCGTTGAGGAGAGAAGTTTCAGCGGTGTTGCTGAGTGGTGGGGGGAGCGGTAGCTGGAGCGGTTCGCGCACTGCAACTAAACGAACCCGGCGACCCGCACACGGCCTACATCGGTGACGAATATATGAACCGGTCCCGGGCCTCCCCTAGGTCAACTCAGCCTCAAATGAGTACCTGGTACGGTGTGTAAAACATCACCACTGAGGAGACAAAGGCGACCGGACGTGGAGTTGGCCACACACCACCACGTATGCCGTGCCGTGTCGGCCTTCATAGGTGCTCGCTAACAGCACTTGCCCTAAGAGTCTGTCCAGGTTATACGGGGGTCTTTGTCTTTGTTGTGCTGAATAAGGCTGCTGTTGGTAACGCTGTCAGCAGCCCAGGTCCTGAGCCAACGCGAGCGGGCACATCCGATGTGACAGCCGACGAGCGCGGCTTGCAAGAGCAGCTCGAAGGGGATGAAGGCGCCACGTTCACAGCCTTACAGCCAGACACGGTGGCTAGGAGATGTTAACTACCTCGCCCGGTATACAGGAGGTCGTGGGTTCGATCCTGACCCTGACGCCTGCTGTTTATTTGAAGTCTGCGTCTCTCATCATCACCACGGTGGCTAGGAGATGTTAACTACCTCGCCCGGTATACAGGAGGTCGTGGGTTCGATCCTGACCCTGACACCTGTTGCATATTTGTAGTTTGCACGTTTTCTCTCTCTCTTATCCCGTGGTCGCGTGGATTTTTCTCCGGGTCCTCCGGTTTTTCCCCCCTGCACATTTATAAGCGTGCATTTAGAGTATATGGCTGTGATACATTTCCACGTGATAAGCCACTTCGTTGAGCTATCAATTGTGGCCAGCTCGCTGGTGAAAAACAGCTATATAGCCCAGTGGGCCTTACCTGGTAAAATAAAAACATCGTTAGATAGTTAGTTAGAATATAGATGCTTACATTCTATAAACAGATGCAAGCGCATCGTGACTGTTTTATGGCCCAAAAATCGTAAGGTTGTTTTTTTAAATTATTTTCCCAACGAGCGGTTGCAAGGTGCTCCGTTTGGCGGGCATCTGCCGTCAGATTGAATGCGCCGCTCGTGGGGTAGATGTACAGTCGCTCAGCTACGAAAGTGAAATATTGATGTTCGCGTGAGTTTGCGGGAATGCGCGCCTGCTCGCCCACCCGCAAGCTGCCATTCATTAATAGACAGTAGACGCGAACCCGGAATGACTCTGGAGGTTATAGGGCAACGCCATTGGTTGGATTACCTTCAGAGAATCGACATTCTTCAAATTGGGAATGTTTTTTTTAGTACAAATCCTGTTTCGGGGGTTGACTCAACCCAACATCCCTCCCGGAGTGGGAGGAGGGGGGGGGGCGATGTAAGGATGACCAACTCGTGCAGATGTCAACAATATGTCCATGATTCTGATCTAATACCAATCCACTGCTGGACGAGCCCCCCACCCCCCCCCCACGCCATAGGGGATAGTGGTGGTTGATTTGACCATACTTCACCGGGCTGGTCAGTGCAAGATGGTGAAGGCGTAGGGGGTGGGGGACCACTGCCCTCACTCTGCTGAGCATCCACCGACCTTCACCAGCCACCTGGCTCTCGCTGACCGGCGTGGGGAAGTATGGCGAAATAGCCCCACACGTCTGCTCACCATAACGGGGTGGGGAGGCTCTCACACGCAGCAGTGGAATGACAGCTGTATTGAGTGACTTGATTTTCATAAGGTCTCTTGTATGTGTATGATGTAGAACTTCTTTCGCAGCACCGTACGTAGGCAACAGTGCTCATCGGTGGTGCGGGGGGATGGACAACAAACTAAACACCAAAAGCAGCTCCAATGAAATGAGTGGTCGTGATGCAGGAGGACTCACTCCTGGCATATGAACGTGGAATTGTCACCGCAGGCTGGAGGCTGGAGGCTGTAAGCAGGAAATGAGCACTGCGTTTAATGCTCATTTGAGCAGGAAATCTCACGTTGAATTTGACAAGCTCGGAGTGAACCAATTCCCAAAGTCACGATACAACCAGCTGTGACCCTTTCGCTATCTTAACGTCGAGTCAATATGTGTGTATCAACACGTAGTGCTTCGGCTCCCATTACAACCGAGATTGTTTTCTTACCTTGCGAGGATTCTCGCTCGTTTTTTTGACGTTGAGCAGCAGCAGCAACGACGACGACAACAACGAGGCCGCCCGCCACATGTAGGTTTATCTAATTAATAAGCAATTGTGAAAAAAAAATATCGATAAGAATAGGCTGTAGCCGTTCCGGCAAAAAAATACAGGCGTTCAAACATCCAAATAGACACACCCAATTGCAAGGCATCACGCCTGCATGAACCATACATGCTCGTGGTCAAACATGCAAACAAACATGCTTTGACTATGTATGCGTTGCCCTTCTCAACTGAATGGCCCACACAAGATACAGCCTCCTTGGTGGCCTCGTCTCACCCGTGTTAGGTCAAAGAAAGGGTCCCAAAGTTAAGCACTTGTGCATCGCCACATTGCCTCGATATTTTGGTTATAAATCCAGTGACTCTTTCGGTCATACTTTTTCACCAGAGAAAACCAAATCGTTCTCTCAAAAAAATTGCCCACCGTAAAAATCCTTCCTCATTAAAGTTTGTCACGATATTATTATTTTTATTCATAACACCATTTAACACAATGTTTGTTCCATTTCCTAATTGCTTATGCCTAAAATGTATAGAAAATGGCTATTTTTCCCCGCAAACTTTGCGTTTGTGACCAGGACAGTGAATTATTATATTATATTGTTATGTTTTATTTTTATTATTTTATTACTTCCCTTCTACGTTACTTTACCGAAAAAACCAAGAAGAGGACAGTGAAATTTACCTATTTCAAATCATAAATCGGGTAAATTTGTGTCTTGTCCTTCACATAAAGTCATAAAAAACAACATATTAATCAAAATTTACATGTTTTTATACTAAAGTAATACAAAAATGACGAGAAAATATTTAGAAGTGAGTAATTTTATCGAGATTCACGATTATACTATAAATCCACTTTCACGACTAAGCCCCCAAATGTAGTCTCCCATCATGTTCTCGTTATACTGTCCTTGGTAGTGGCATTCAAAGTCCAGTATATCCTGGTGGAGGCGCTCGCCTTGCTCCTGCGAGTACGCTCCCATGTTCTCCTTGAATGTATCAAGATGAGCATCAAGGATATGGACTTTGAGGGACATCCTACAGCCCAATGTGACGTAGTTCTTCACCAGAGTCTCAACCAGCTCCACATAGTTTTCGACCTTGTGATTGCCCAAAAAGCCACGAACCACTGCGACAAAGCAATTCCAAGCCGCTTTCTCCTTACTAGTGAGCTTCTTGAGGAGTTCATTGAACTCCAGGATCCTCTTTATCTGTGGTCCGACGAAGACACCGGCTTTGACCTTTACCTCAGACAGCTTAGGGAAGAAGTCTTGAAGGTAGTTGAAGGCTGCCGACTCCTTATCTATAGCTCTGACAAATTGTTTCACAAGGCCCAATTTGATGTGCAGTGGTGGCATCAGCACCTTCCGGGGGTCCACCAGTGGCTCGCACTTGACGTTGTTCCTCCCCACAGAGAACTCGGTCTGCTGTGGCCAGTCCCGCCTGTGGTAGTGCGCCTTGGTGTCCCTGCTGTCCTGAAGGCAAAGATAGCAGGGAAACGTGGTAAAACCGCCTTGGAGACCCATCAGGAATGCCACCATTTAGAATTCTCCGATGACCTCACAGCCGTACTCATCATACTTCAAGGCGTCCAGCAAGGTCTTGATGCTGTTGTAATCCTCTTTGAGGTGCATTGAGTGAGCCAGGGGAAGAGACGGGTACTTGTTACCATTATGGAGCAGCAGGGCTTTGAGGCTCCTGGATGAGCTGTCAATGAAGAGGCGCCACTCATTCTGGTTACAGGCGATTCCGATTGCCTCGAACAGACTGGTCACATTGTGACAGAAGCAGAGCCCATCTTGACGGGTGAAGAAGCTGCAAAAAGGTTGGTGACGTTTCTCCTCTGATCTGCGACTTGCACACTTTCATCCAACAAGTTCCACTGCTTGAGCCTAGACGTCAAAAGCTCGGCATTGGACTTGGTGAGACCAAGATCTCTGATCAATACGGCGTGCTGGATGCTTGCAGCCTCTGGATGCCATATGAGAACAATGCAGATATGTATCCACTCTAAGTTCACTCAGCACTGAATCTATCTGGAATGTTTATGTTCTGGAAAATAGGTAAATTTCAAAATATCAATGTCCTGCTCACAAAATCAAAGTTTTTGGGGAATAAAAGACATTTTCTGTACTTTTGAGGTATCAACAAAAAGGAAATAATAGTTACTACCCATGACCAAAATCAAATAATGTGTTACAGTGTAATCGGCAATTGTCCATCTACTGCTGGATGAAGGCCTCCTTACAGCCGTTGCAAACCCCACGTGGTCTTGCGATTGAGCAATTCCAAGTACGAATCTTTACTCGCTTCCCTTTGTGCACTCTTCAGTGTATTTCTTGCATTTCCTTTGCCGGTGTCCGTGTTTGGAAACACTGTTGGTGCTCTGTTTAGCAATGACCATAACCAACAATCTTCTTTTTGTAAGATGAAAACATTTTACATTTATTATTATTGTTTAGAAACACGGACATCGTCTCCGGCCACCTTGGTTTGCTGTTTTTCGTTATCAAATTGAGATTTTCCAAAAAAGCATTCCATCACGCTGTGGTTCACCTCTTCAATTAATTATTGTTGTTGTGATCCACCTTCAACAATTGCCCTCGCAATGTCCCGACTATATTCTGTCATGGTTTTTTTTCAGTAGTCCCCTACAACAATTGATTCTATTAGGCAAATGGTTTGTACTTGCCATTTGTTTAGTTCACATTAAACTTGAGGCCAACTTCGCAGCCTTTTTTGTCAAGCTCTTCACGTAAATAAATAACAGCAATAACAAAAATGATGTTTCCATCTTACAAAAAAAAGTAATACCACGAGAATATTGTTGTTTATGGTCAATGCGAAACAGAGCAGCAGCAATGCCTTCTACATTTAGCGTGAAGTTTTAAAATAATCAGTGTTTTTTTTGCTACACGATGTTTTTATGCCCCGAGTCATTTACCGTTGCACATTAAGAACGGGTGATGTAGCCTTTGCAAATGTCTCCCGTGTATTAATGGTGCCTCTCCTGGTAACGTGAAATGCCAATGCATCACGGCTTAGAGGTCATGGAACACAGGTGTTCTCACGCATTGCTCTCATTGAATGCCTCGGAAAACCCATGGCAGGCGCTTAAAATAAATAACGAACGTATAGTTGGGCTTTACTTATCCCAGAAAAGCCTCGCTAAGTATGTTTTAGCTTTTGTATTTTATTGCAGGAGGAAACTTGCATTGGAACGAGTGCCCAATTGCTTTTTAATGATTTTCTTTCCTTAAAAGTAAACAAAAAAAGTCATAGTGATTTCTTGCTCAGATAAGCATTAAGGTGGTGCTTTTTTTAACCTATTATATGACCTCGGAAAATGTTTACATTCAACATTCCTATGGCGAAAGTGAGAGTCCCTCCGTACGACAATTACTGTTGGCGTTCTCACAACCTGGTGCTTAATTTATCGACTCTAGAGGATTGATGGGCTGAGTTGAACTTGCAACCTTTCGATTGCGAGCCGTTCGCTCTGCTGCTGAGCCGCCACCCGGCTAGGGTTTCTTCGTGAGAGTGTGCAGAGAGAACACACCGTGCATACGAGGGAACAACAACTCATGGCTCCGCACAGACTGGGTTCACGAAACCCACTTGCTCTGCTGCCAAGTCCAGGCAACCTTCACAGGCTGTGACTGCTATCGTTGCTGATGATGACGTTGATGATGATGCTGCTGCCATGTTGTATCTACGTTGAACTTCTTTCACGCCGTACGTAGCCAACCGTGCTCATTGGAGGTACGGTTGAAAGACAACAACAATCTAAACACAAAAAATCTGTTCAAAACAAATGAGTTTTCAATCTAGATGTAAATGTGCACAGCTCCAGTGGCCTCCTAATATCGGAAGGAAGAGCGTTCCAGACGGCCGCAGAAGCGCATCTGAAAGCGCCACGCGATGCGGCGACCACCGTCTTTGTTTGATGTTTCAGCCAAAATCCGCCGCTGCGAGGATGACCGGATTTTCCGTGATGATGGTCGATGCTCCATGACGAGCATTGCCATTTGTGGAAAGCACTTTGCGTGTCATCAGTGCGACGCCTTGTCACGTGTTCGTTCGCCAACCGGAAGCCGATGCAGCTCGGCGAGCACTGGACGGACACGGTCGGATCTTGGTTGACGACCTCCAGTCCTCGCGTCGTGTTGTGCGTGTCATCCAGGAGACGGCAGTACAGCAATGGGTGCGGACCACACACATATAATCTCGGTCCCCTCGCTGACTTGAGTCTCTCTGTGGATTGAATCTATCTGTGGGGAGCTTTGAGTGTCGTCCCTGCATAACAAGGGGTTTAATATAGGGCTGGAAATGGAAATACATTACTGGGGGAACTCGAAAATGATTCCCCCACCCCACTAGGTCTCAGCATGAGGATGAAGGGGTTGGAGGAGGAGCTTTGCTCCGTGCGTGGGTCTCTGTGCGTGTCTGTGAGTCTCTGTGTGTATCTGTGGGTCTCTGTGTCTGTGTGTCTCTGTGTGTGTCTGTGTGTCTCTGTGTGAGTCTGTGGGTAAGTAACCTGCAGCGCCACACCTATTACCATCATTAGAGGAAAAAACGGTGATCCAATCTCCGACCCCCAGGAACAGGTTTGCAGATTTGCTGAGCATTTCTGTGAGGTCCTGGGGGAGGGAAAATCTCTCAGCCAGGAAAACATCATGGCACAAAGTGGGGATAACCCTGCTGAGGCTGCGGTGCCTCAAATATTGGAAGAGGTCACCCCCTGTGAGTGGCTGGCTGAGGTACCGGCTGTTGAGGAAGTACTGAGGGCGATCCGGAGTCTGAGACCAGGGAAGGCACCGGGCAGAGATGATCTCCCAGGCGAAATGCTGAGGGAGGGTGGCGTTTGTGCACAGACTGCCCTATATGACATCATAACAACAGTCTGGACCACTGGACGGGTTCCGCAGGACTGGAAGGATGCCCTGGTGGTCCCCCTCTTTAAGAAGGGGGACCGCACAGACTGTAACAACTACAGGGGCATCTCACTCCTCAGTGTGCCGGGTAAGGTCCTGGCAAGGATTATTCAACATCGCCTTGCTAGGCATGCTGAGGAGAGGCTTGCGGAGCCCCAATGTGGTTTCAGGAAAGGGCGGTCCTGCACAGATGCCATATTTTCTGTCCGTCTGCTACAGCAGAGGTGTAGGGAATTCCAAAAAGACCTACATCTCTGCTTTATTGACCTGGTCAAGGCCTATGATACCATCAGTAGGACTGGGCTCTGGGTTGTTCTTCGTGCTTTCGGAGTCCCTGACCCTCTGCTCATGATCATTAAGGACCTTCATGATGGTGAGCGGGCCCGGGTAAAACTACGTGGCCGGGAGTCGGAGCCTTTCCCTGTACACCTTGGGGTGCGACAGGGATGTCCTCTGGCTCCCACATTATTTAACATCTATTTCGACTGCGTAGTTCGTGAAGCCTTCAATAGCTGTACCGGGGGAATTACCATTTGGTACAGATATAATGGGAGGCTGATCGACGCCCGGGTGCGATCAAGGGATGGCTCCCTATTGGTCAACCACGTTATGTATGCCGATGATTTGGTAATAGCTGCTCATTCAGAAGAGGAGTTGGAGACGCTGCTGCTGAGGCTGGAGTGTGCCACTAAGAGGTGGGGCCTTACCATCAGCCCCACCAAAACTAAGCACCTGCCTGGGTATTTTGTACCATCGGGCACTCCGCCCCCACAACTCCCAATCGGTGATGGGGCAGTTGTGGAGAGAGTAGAGAGTTTCCCATACCTGGGCAGTGTGCTCATGACCAGCTCCAGTTTATCAGCAGAGGTCTCACTCCGAATCAGTCGAGCGGCAATATCTTTTCATCGGTTGCGTAACGCTGTGTGGAAGCTACCTGGTCTGTCGCTCCGCACGAAGCTTCAGGTCTTCTCGGCCACGGTCATTCCCTCCCTTCTCTACGCTTGCGAAACGTGGACCCCCCTAGTGGAGCATCTTCGCCGGTTGGAAACATTTAGGCTGGCCTGCCTACGATCCATCCTGGGTTTGACCAGGCTGGATTGTGTGAGGAGCTCACAAGTCCTTGAAAGATCTGGGCAAAGTCCCATCAGTGAGCTCCTCCGGCAGGCAAGGCTGCGTTGGCTGGGTCATGTAGCCCGCATGCCCAGCCACCGCATGCCTAAACAGCTTTTGTTCGGCCGGATCGAGGGGGCTAAACGGGCGCGGCACGGGCTAGAGAAGAGATGGAGTGATGTGGTACAGGAGGACGTGGAGCTGAGTGGACTTGCCGATGACTGGTACCAGCGGTGTCAAGATCGGCCTCAGTGGAGGAGGCTCGTGAAGGACGCTACTGGGCAGTTGGAGGCAGTCGCCCTCCAACAACAACGGAGGGCGGAGGAGCGACGCTCACAACAACGAGCGGAGCGCCGGGTGGCTAAAGCACAGCAAGTTGGCACAGTAGGGGGCACAGGTGGTGCATCAGCCAGTCATCTCGGTCATCTCGGTCAGTCGACCCGTGGCACCTGGGTCTGCCCCGTGACCTCCTGCCAGCGGGCGTTCGACACTTCACGTGGCCTCAAGGTGCACATGGCCTGGCACAAGCGTCGTGGTGACGTCACCGCCACTTAGTGGCGAATGGCGGTTGTTGTTGTTGTTGTTGTGAGTCTGTGGGTCACTGTGTGAGTCTGTGGGTCACTGTGTGAGTCTGTGGGTCTCTGTGCGTGTCTGTGGGTCTCTGTGTGCGTCTGTGGGTCTCTGTGTGAGTCTGTGGGTCTCTGTGTGAGTCTGTGGGTCACTGTGTGAGTCTGTGGGTCACTGTGTGAGTCTGTGGGTCACTGTGTGAGTCTGTGGGTCTCTGTGTGAGTCTGTGGGTCTCTGTGTGCGTCTGTGGGTCTCTGTGTGCGTCTGTGGGTCACTGTGTGAGTCTGTGGGTCTCTGTGTGTGTCTGTGGGTCTCTGTGTGAGTCTGTGGGTCACTGTGTGAGTCTGTGGGTCTCTGTGTGCGTCTGTGGGTCTCTGTGTGTGTCTGTGGGTATCTGTGCGTGTCTGTGGGTCTCTGTGCGTGTCTGAGGTTTCCGTGCATGTCTGTGGGTCTCTCTGTTAGTCACAGGGTTCAAGTGTTCACGCCCACCACGGCGTTTCGGGATGTTCCGGCAACATTTCCTCAACAGGATTTCTCGAGGCACCCCAATTTCCTCACACACGCCAAAGGTTCATGCTTGGAAATGGCCAAACTTTGGCGAATGTGGCAGGACCCTCCCCAACTCTTGAGACTCTTTAAGACTTTCCTGGACAATACTTGGCATGATAAAAACATGTTTTAGTCAAAAATCTACTTTGATATATATATGTATATCTGTAGATCTTATACATGCCACTCTCTCTCTCTCTCAAGACATTGCCCACGTAACGGAGAAACGGGTGACCTGAGGTGCAAGTGAGAGAGGATATTTCTATTCGTTTTAGATTATATTCAGTGGCGTGTGAGACTCGTATAGAAGGCCACAGGCCAGAGATGGGGTGGAAGCGGCTAGAGACAAGCAGTCAGTCAAGGGAAGATGAGGGGAGGTACGTCTTGAGCAAGGGAAGAACCTAAGCAGAGAGAAGGGAGCTCCAGACGACGGGGGAGAGCATAGGACAAGAGAAAAGGTGCGACGTCACATTGAGAGTTAATTTAACACGTAGCCTTTCGCGACCAGATCGCGTTATTTATAAATGTGTCGTAACCCTCCACCACCCGACACGGCCAAACAGTAAAAAATGTGTCACGTTTTTCAAATGACAAAATAATTCACTTCTTTAGCCCACCGGTGTGCTGAAGAGAGAATCAACAGCATTTGAAATTTGAGTACGACGTTTCGCTGATAATTACAATCAGCTTCATCGGGCAAGAATGGTGAAGCTCTCCTGTTGCTTCCGGTCATAAATAGAGCAGCATCGGGGTGACGTCATCATTTAGTTATGGACATTGAGAGTTGTTTTGGCTTGGGGCTTTCGTGTGATTGTTGAACTTCTTTCGCACCGTACATTGCCAGCCGTGCAAGGCCTGTATCGGGGCAGTCCAGCGAGATGGGACAGAAGAGGCAGGAGGCAAGTCAGTGAGGGATCGTGAAGGAGGGAATACGAGAAATGGGCGGTGATGCGATCTCACGTACGGGTGTGTGGGCGAGTAACCTCGGCGCTACGTTTAGAACGACTTTCTGTTTGTTAGTTTTTTGTGCCCCCCCCCCCCGTGCCTCCGATTAGCACAGTTGGCTCCGTACGGTGCGAAAGAAGTTCAACATATATGCATACTCCACCTGGAAATCCCTGGTGGCCCTTAATTATAATGCCTATGATTTAGTACTAACCAGGCTTCACTCTGCTTAGCTTCCAAGATCTGACAGGATCGGGGGCATTGAGTAATTGTAGTCCCACTTCATACATATGTAGTGACTGATTCAGAGACACTACGAGCAGGAGGAACTCTGGTTTAGTAACACGGCCTGACAGTAACACTTAGTCACTCAAGTTCCTAGTCAGGACGGCTGGTAGACTGCCTGACTAGCGACGCCGAGATGGTGAAGACTCCAGCAGCAGCATGACGGTGACCCCCCCACTCCACACGACAGCCCCGAGCTCCCCTCTTATACTGTCACGTGGCCTGGCTCCGCCCCCGGCCACGCCCCCCTTCTGGAACCTACTCGCGAGTTCTCGATGTGCCCCTTCCATGACCTTTCACCTACATCCCTCTCTCTGGTCTATCACGTGACCTGCTGTCAGTCAGGGCTGCTGTAGCTGCAGATCCCCTTCCCTGCCAGCAGCCAGCGCTATGCTGCTAAGTGACCGATTATATGTCACTACACGTGTAAAACGTGGTTATAACAGCACTGTGATTATAAAAGGCCAAAAAAACTAAGCGGCCAACAACAAACAACACTCTTAAATCCATGAGGTTTTTTTGGGTTAGATCGTGTAAATATATGAATGTGTCAAATCTCTCTGTCGCCTGATAAAGCTCGTAATTACTGGCGAAACGTCGTGTTCAGATTGTCAATGTTGTGGCTTGGCTCTCCAACACACCGGTGTGCTGTACTAGTGAAGAATTGACATGTTCTGTTTACGTGACACCCCTTACTAGTTGTCTGTGTCGGGTGGTGGCGGGTTTAACGACACATTTATATATTTACGCGATCTTACCCAAAAAAATAACCTCTTTTATGGATTATATTGGTCACAAACTCCGACATGTTAAACACTCTTAAAGTTGAGATAGTATCAACATGAGTGATGATGGCAACGGGTGGACTGTCTCAACTCCCATCGGTGACTCAAAACCTCAACCTCGGCGGTCGTGAGTCACCTGGCCAGAAAGGTTTTCGCCGATTAGATTCGGACGACGACGATCGATCGTGATCACGGTGTTGTTGAGCTCTTGCCCGGTTCCGCATCCCGTCGCTGCAGTTTGCAGCAGCTGCTGCTGCGCGCTATGGGAAAACTTGCTTCCGGATGCAAATGCCAACCGTGTACGTCCGTGCGAACACGCGTTCTCAATTCACTCTCACACACGGGCACTTGAAATCATCCCGGGCGGGTGCCTCGTTCTCTATATCTCTGTCTCTCTCTCTCGGGAGATAGAGGGCGAGCTGCAGCCACACGCTGATATTTGGGTTAATGAGATGGAGGCGAACGATCGATCGTGGGAGCACCAAAGGGGACCATTGACCATCTCACTCCCTTGATAGCCACGCGCACAGCGCTCCCACAGCCCAGCCCACACCCACCGCAGGGGCCCGTTGACCGCCACCACCGCCGCATCGACGACTTTGCGTCTGTAGACATTTAGGAGGCGTGGGTACTTGTGGCTCTCGACCGGCACACCCAACGACTTCCCCCCCCCCCCCACAATGGACTCTGCTTGCGACTCTCCCCCCCCCCCCCCACAATGACAATGGACTCTTCTAGCAACTCCCACCCCCCCCCCACAATGGACTATTTTTGCGACTTCCCCCCCCCCCACAATGGACTCTGCCAGCGACTCCCCCCCCCCCCCACAATGACAATGGACTCTTCTAGCAACTCCCACCCCCCCCACAATGGACTATTTTTGCGACTTCCCCCCCCCCCCCCCACAATGGACTCTGCCAGCGACTCCCACCCCCCCCCCCACAATGACAATGGACTCTTCTAGCAACTCCCACCCCCCCCCCACAATGGACTATTTTTGCGACTTCCCCCCCCCCACAATGGACTCTGCCAGCGACTCCCCCCCCACAATGACAATGGACTCTTCTAGCAACTCCCACCCCCCCCCACAATGGACTATTTTTGCGACTTCCCCCCCCCCCCACAATGGACTCTGCCAGCGACTCCCACCCCCCCCCCACAATGACAATGGACTCTTCTAGCAACTCCCACCCCCCCCACAATGGACTATTTTTGCGACTTCCCCCCCCCCCACAATGGACTCTGCTTGCGACTCTCCCCCCCCCCCCCCACAATGGCAATGGACTCTTCTAGCAACTCCCACTCCCCCCCCACAATGGACTATTTTTGCGACTTCCCCCCCCCCCCCACAATGACAATGGACTCTGCATTGTATGCATACACTGAATGTATCGTGTCCTGTGATGTTCATGAATAATGATGAACAGCGTTCAAGTCCGTGTCGCCAAGACGGGAAGAGTCGGGAGGTGGACATTATATAAATAAATGTGAGCGCTTGAGGCAGATATATGTCGGTGCTAATGTACGGGTCAAAAAGATTGATTTCACAAAGCAAACAGACAGACAGCTTGTGGCCTCTGAATATCGAATGGGGTAAAAAAAAAAGACGTGTGAATTCATAATAGAACATGGCAGGAAAGCACTGCTGAAGAAACAGATTTAACAACACGCAAAAAAGCACTCAGCCTTATGCAGACCACCAACTCAAAAGAACTGCACGGTGTGTGCCACTTTGTCGTTATTAGACCACAAAGACAGAGGCTGGAGAATATGTGGCCATGGCGACAGGCAGCAGGTGACACTTAAGACACAACTGCAGACCACTTTCATCCTCGTGTGGTCTTCGGCCTGTTTCGTGGTGATGAGTCTTATCATCATTAATCGTTTTTATATTCTTGGTTCTATCGGTAAAGTCACGTAGAAGGGAAATAATAAAATAATAAAAATATGAAACAATATAAGAATATGAATCCCTGCAGTCACGAAAGCTTTAAATCAAAATTAATCGTTTTGTTACTTTGGAACATCTTCCTTTCTCACGTTTTCTTTTTCGACGTTACATGTGACACGTGTCGTTAATTGCAGAGCCTACAGTCGGAATGTCACAGGGTTGGGCGTTAATTTATTTTAATAAACACAGGAGGGCTGGGGAAGAGGGCTGTCTGGCTGGGGAGGGGGAGGTTGTTCCCGAACAGAAAGACCTCAGGCCGACTGCTGGTGCTGATGACAAGACGAGGAGCGATGGTCGGAGTCAGGTTGGGGTTTCCACCTGTCCGGGTTTCACCGGGGATATTTGATTTGTACTGAGATCTGGAAGCAATATTGCACCTCCGATTAGCGTGGTTGGTCATGTACGGTGCGAAAGAAGTTCAACATAACACGCACATTACGTTGAACTGCATTACATTTGCAGCATGGTTTTGATCGGCCTGGACTGATTGAGAAAGGTATCCGCGTTTGGTTTGCAGTGGAAACAATGTGTCAACTCTAGGTCAGGTGTCGAGAGTAAAATATTAGTTGTGATCTGACAGAAGGAAGGAAGCAATGGCTAGGCGCTTTGGCATCAGGGGCATTTGGCCTTCGATGACCCTTTTGACCTATCTATTTAAAGGCATTTGGTTTGTTTTTCGGGCGAGAGAATAAATATGACTTCTTTATCAGAACAAAAAACAAACCGCAGGTGCCTCATTACGGTTACCAATTTGACTCCACTTGGTCAACACCTGAGTTGGGAAGCAGATTGAACCTCGGCAATTACGGCCATATCGCTACCAAAAGACAATCCTTGGCTCAGGGATATATTCTAGTCTTGTTTTAATTTTACCAGGTAAGGCCCGCTGAGATATACAGCTCTTTCTTCAGAAGCGACATGGTCACAAATGATAACTCGATGTATTGGCTTATCGTGTGTAAATGTATAGCAGCCAAATACTCGAAGTGCGCGTTGATTCTAAATGTGGAGGGAAAATCCATGCGACCACGGAGAGAGAGAGAGAGAGAGCCATGCAAACTCCAAAAAAAAATACCGGAATTAAAGGTAAGTACAGTAAATCTTATGGCAGTATATGCCGTCCATTATTATTTAAATGCTTGAGGCTAGCAATTGACGTATTACACTTGTCAATGTGTCTATTAGCCACGAAGTTACGACACGTCAAAGGTGTTTGAGATGCGTTGGTAGCCAGGGGGCTGCTAACTTAGTGGTGTGACTGCCGCCAATATTCTGTGCTAAATCCCGGCGGCTTTAACATCCCTTGCGGTGCACACGCAGCGAGCAGTCATTTAACTGAACAAAAACATATGCTGCTATGCGTGGATGTTGTACAGATCCCGCGATTAAATCGGATGCAAGCTTTACTGCAGCGAGTCGATGGTGTTGGCCACCCGAGACTGTTGGACAAAAACCCGTCAAATTCTATTGAGTTTATCCCATAAATCGGCTTATGCCAGCTCAGAGAATTACAAAATAACTTTGTCCTGATAGCGATGGGACATATTTGCCAGGATCAAAATGCTGAAAGAATAGGAATAGGCTTTGCACTTCCTGGCAATAAAACAGGAAGTGTTAAGATGGTCCAAACGCCAAATATTGATACCAATTGCAAGGCAACACGGCTGCATTAACCGCACGTAATTGTGGCAAAACATACAAACAAACATGCTCTGATAATATTGGGTCTTTCGGTAAAGTCACGTAGATAGGTTCAAAGAAAATAACAAAAATTCAGAAAAACATCGACTTTTTTATTTCCTGAAGACGACCGCTTGTGTTGCGATCGAAACGTCGTAGTTATGTTTTTGTTATTTTCTTTGAACCTATCTATGCGACTTTACCGAAAGACCCAAGATTATGCATTTCTGCAGTCACGAAAGCTTTAAGTCAAGATGCTCTGAAAGACATACGCATTCTCTTCGAACTGATGGCCTACAGATATAACTGCTCAACTGGAATTTTTCATACCTTGATGCTTGCATTGCCTTTGTACTGTCCGCCTTTCGGCGTTCTCTGATTTGTCATTGGTGCCATAAGGAGGGTTTTCTCTGGTGTAGGCCAATCAGTTTCAAAGGCGATGCGCACATTAATTATTGCACTGGTCAACACACTTTTTCTGGCATAAGGTATTCCAACGGTTTTAAGGTAATTTTGGGGTGCTGATTCCAAATATGGCATCAGTTTTTGTCTATCACATCAGGTTTTTGAGATATCAAATATTGCATTTTCAATAAAAACTGCAGAAGAAAAATATTAAATAAATGTGGATATCTACATAAAATGATATTATAAACACACTATCCTAAAAATACAGCACCATATTTTAACACTAAAGCAGTCACTGGCTCGCAACAACTTGCAAACATAAGTGACAGAGTTAATTTCGGGTAAAATCAATGAAAATGGGGTATGCCGATAGCATAAAAATGAGATGTGATAGAGCAAATCTGAGATCAGATTTGGAATCAGCACCCTGAAATTAGTCTAAAACAGCTGCAAAAGTCCAGGCCAGAAAAGAAAGTTTTTTTTTGTTGACCAGTGAATTATCAGAGCCCGTTTGTCTGCATGTTTCGCGACAGCTTTGTGTGGTTAATTCAGAATTGATGCCTTGCAATAGATGCGTCGTCTATTAGGATGTTTGAACATCGTAACGCTTCCTGTTTTGTTTTCAGAATGGGTAAAGCCTCCTCCATTCTTACTTTGTCATCACTCAGCGTGGGGTGATTAAACAGGTCGTACGCCCATCGTAGACGGGAGTAAATTGGGAGGACTTGAAGCACGGTCCTGCGAGCACAGCATGCTGCAACCACTCACTTGCGAAAGTCTCCAAACGCATGTTTCCTCGTCTCATTAACGCAACACCTGCAGCACCATTGGAACTTAATTTAAATGTAGCAAGCCAATACAGTAAGAATCCGAGGCGTGCGTTAAGTTTTTGTTTGATTTTCAGAAATGTTTGACTCGTGAGGCAAGCTAGCTCAAAAATGGGAAGAGTTAGAATCTAGTTTTCTTAAAAAAATAATGTTTCGTTATTCGGATATGTTGAATGTATGTACTAGGTTCACGTGTTCGCCTGCAGCCACTCGAGGTGCCACCCTCGACTTAAGTTCTGGAGCAGCGAACCGCCCCGTACTTCATCAGGCGAGTGAATCGTTTTGTGTTTTTACACTGCTGCCCAACACTGGAGCCATATTCTCCAAGCTACCATGAACGTCTTGGCTCGAGATCGATTATCCCAGCAGTGGAACCACTGCTCGCAGTCGGGGAGAGGGGAGGAAATGGTGGTGGTGGTGGTGGTGGCGGTGGTGGTGGCGAAATAAATAAATACATATTCGAGTGTGACAAAACAGTTTGACGACGCGTGGGTATGCGTGCCCACGTCTGCGACCGATTCCGCCGACTCTGCTCTCAACGCATTGATCCGCTGCTCATTAGCATATAGACAACTTGCTCAGTGCATTTGCAGACTGTCACACGCAAATGATCGCGCGCAAATCCCGGCTACCTTGAAGCCCAAAGAGCGTCCCTGAATGTCCACGTGCGCCATTCCTCGTTGGCATCTTCCTGAGGACATTCCAATTGGCGTCTTAATTGGACTTTTTTGGACATCTTGTTAGGGGATTTTCCTCCATTTCACGGGATTATTGTGTTGCACTAATATCGCTCTCGTCCCATCATTTTTTTTCCTGTCTTAAAAAAAAATGTTCAACTGTCTGTCCATTATCTTCTCCCGGACAATTGACCAGTGACGTGAAGTATGCATGAATATCCATCGTGACTGACATTTCGTGGAGAGGCCTTCATCCGATAGTGGACAGACGGAGGGTTGGTTATTACCATTATTATCATTACTACTGTCAATATTGCACGGTGGTTTTTCTACAGGGAGGTGAAAGGCAGTTCTACGGCTATTCAATATACATGTTTGTTTGTTTGTTTTCCAATTATATTTTAATTATGCAATCGGTGTCATGTCAATTGGTATTCTGTAACTCGCAGTGCATCTCACTTGCGTCAAAGAAGTGCTCCAGAAGAGGACGTCACAGAACTAATTCTGAAGTAATTATGAAGAAGAAGAAAAACACCTCTTTAGCTACACTGTGTGCAAGACAGCTCTCTCCCGCACGCCCTTGCACAAGGCACTCATTGAACGTCAATCAAATTGAAGCGTTTAATTTTCAGGGCTCAAATGTTACCAGTTTAAGACGAGATTTATTCCATCCAGTCGTCAACTCAGCACACGAGGTGAATATGGCTTCATCACATGAGGGTGAAACACAGACTCTTGCCCCAGGATCTCACCTACCTACGCTGGCTGGTTCAGTACTCTGACTTCTGAGCCATTTGGCCACCCCCCATCTCAAAAGTCCAAATAGTGAGGTGACGTTGATTGCTTACCGCACCGAAATTTCACCCGAAGTCAAATGGATTTTAGTGCTCATATCACGGTGCTCATCTCCTGATTTGCAGCCTTAAGCCAACAGTGGAAATTCCAAATTCCTATGATGAGGCGCATGGCATTACATACTGCATTCTTCACCAATGTGTGTAGATTCTCGCGATTGAGCCGCATAGCTCTCCGATGTGCTTCCGGCGTGGCACAGCGTGCCATTCGGGCACGGTCTCCGACGCTTCCCTGACGAAGCTCCCGGCGCGTGGGGCGAAACGTCGGACATCACGCCGAATGACGCGCGGTACGACCGCGGGGGGGAAAAAAAAACCCCCGCATCGGAGAGCTGCTGTTGATGATCGATTGTTTTTTTTTTACGAGCCGCGAGCATTGACATTTTTTTTGACGACTTCAGATTCGAGAGATACAAGAGGTGGCAGGGGTGGCCCCGGGGGAGGCTTATATTCTGTCAGAGCGCTGAGGCAGCACCGCTGAGATCCTTGGCTCTAATCTTGGCAGACATCCATGATTAACCAGGTTTTCAAGTGCAGTGAGTTGGCGTTCTCGCCCCGGTTGTCAAATGACTCCGCGCGCATTTTTTTGTTTTGTTATATATATAAATGGGAGGTTTTCATGTCATGCAGCCTATTCCATCTCTGAGAACTAAACAAATAAAATTGGATTGCAATGCGAGAAGTATGTTGAGAGTAGAGCACATCAAAAGGTGCACTGCATAGGCTGAATAAGAGGCTATTGAAGGGCCCTTATAAGTAGTTTTGCGAGGCCCCTTGCACCAAATAAACCTACATGTGTTCGATATCAGATATCGAATGCCGATGCAGAAATGAGCCTGGTTAGTGCTTGGACGGAGGACTGCCGTGGAAGACCAGCTGTTGTAGGTTCGTACTGTGAGCTGCCAGGGAGGTGAACACACAGCAATGGATTCTTTAATCCATCTGTGCAGATCTTCGATCATTATTCTCTCCTACGAGTGGACTTTCTCCTGGATGATGCCAAACACTCATTTTCCGGTCATCCTCGCAGCAGCGGCGGCATTTGGCTGGCCATCGAACCAAGATGATCACCGCAATCGTGCACTTTCAGATGCGCGCTTCTGCGGCCGTCTGGAACGCTCTTCCTTCCGATACTAGGAAGGCAATGGAGCTATGCACCTTTAAATCATCTAGATTGCAAGCACATTGCTTTAGAACTGCTTTTTGTGTTGAGTTTGTTGTCCTTCCCACGCACCTCCGATTAGCGCAGTCGGCTACGTCCGATGCGAAAGAATGTCAACACAGGAATTGAACAACAATCCCAATGCAATATCCTCATTAAAAACGTGTAGAGACTCAGTGAGGCTTTTTCAGGATTCGATCTCTCATTGCCACCATCATGAGCGACTGTCCTCGAACACGGACTGATATACAACACCTTTTTTTCTTCTTCTTAAAAAATTACTAAATGAAATGTCCTTTCACCTCGTGAGACACTCGGAAAGCTGCCACTGGGTGTTGCGACGGCCATCGCGTTGGACTCGCAATCCAGAGGTGCGCCAGTTCAATCTCACGGCGTGCCACTTGAAGCGACGGTGAAAGTTTGTCTTGAATTTCCCCCAGCGCTGCCCACCAGCGCCCGCCTCTGCCCACCGAGCGGCGTGTCGATCTTCAAACCTGCGCACGATGGCGTAAAAGTGTGGGTGTTTCGTCCCACCTCTTCCGTAAAAAATAATAATCTGCCCAGCGTGTAAAGAGTAGGCCAAAGCACCCTCCAGCGAGGCTCTCCAAAGCTCGCTCTAGTCGGAGGCCCTTCCGGCAGCAGGGGCGAGCAATTCGCAGGGGCTGCGCGCCATGAAGTGACACCGATTAGCAACGTTCGCAATTTAAATCGACCGGGGGTTGAGTACCTGGCGAGACACTGACATGTTCTTTGCGTTGATGGGAAGAGGGCAGCATTCTTAACATCGCCGGGACAGGACGAGGCCAGTTGCCGCTCACTTCAATCAGCATCCATCATCCTTCAGCAGCAGCAGCAGCAGAGCCACGCTAGCGGTGCCCATACAGGCCCGACGCATGAATTCGTAAATGAGAATGGGGAAAGGAGCGGGGGAGGGGGGGGCGTCTGAGGTTATAAATATATAAATGAGACCCATGTAAAGCACAAGAGTAATTTGAAAGATTAATTACTGCTCCAGTGCTGTATTTTTTTTCGCATTCAGAGTATGCGATTATATCCACGGTGGACCATCAAAAGTGTTAATAGATACGCGTGTATGTTTGATAGTCCACCTGTTCACCGAGCATGGTAAGATCACTGCAACACATGCTTCAAAATGCCCCCCCCCCCAATATGTGTTCAGTGTTCAGTCATTGTTTAAATATTTTATACCGAAGAGACAAAATACTATACAAATCTTATGGCCCATGTTTAAAGCACAGAATGCTCCCGATCTCATCACATATCGAAGGCTATGCAGGTGTTATAACACGGTGCATATAACAGGTGTTTATAGGTTGCTAAGGCGCTAAGGACCGTTCAGCAAAATCCACTGTTGTACTGCACTATGCGCTCGCGTATTGCCCCGCGTAAACGAGCGTCCTTACTCGTCGCCTTCACCAATCCGAATTGACCAGCGTGGTGAAGTATGGTCGAATCACCCCCATGGCCAACAATGGGGTGGCTGACACAAGAGGCTACTCTATCCAACATTGACAATTAAGATTCGTTCATGAAGCCATCCATTTATATAGACACAGACACAATTTCAACCGAGAAGATGGGTACAAACTGAGCAATCCTTGGAAGGACGTTATCAACCAGTTTAAGTCATAATTGGCTGTGATGATCCCATCCTACCACCTTCCGATGTTAGTTGTGCTTTACGCCCATTTCAAACTTGCGCTTTCACATTCACTTCGCGCGCAGACTCTTTGGATGCGGCTCTTCGATCTTCCATTAACTTGCTAATCTCTCTTTAACACGCTAATTTTTACCTGGCAGACCTTTGATTGGTGGAAAACGAACCACCGCCGAGCTCGCTGACGAACACTTACATTATCATTGGCTGCTGACATTTGGGCTTCGCCCATTTCAAACCCCTTTATAAACAGTTTCCCTTGGAAGCTCACCCCCCCCCTCTTCCTGAAGACGACCGCTTGCGTTGCGATCGAAACGTCGTAGTTTTCTGTTATTTTTTTTATTTTCTTTGAACCTATCTACGTGACTTTACCGAGAGACCCAAGAATATGAATTCCTGCAGTCACGAAAGCTTTACGTCAAGAATTACATATTTCTCGATACAATACCGATGCAACGTTTAAGATTTTGCATTCATTTCTCAAAATTCCAGGGGCAATTTATTGTTTGGTTCATCAAAGTCCGGAATTTAATTTCACGCTTGCAGTTTATTTTATATAAAAAAAAATATCTACAGTTCGTAAATGTTATAGAGCACGTACGAGTGATTATATATACATCGTTCAAAATAACCTATCCCACTCACACGCAGGATGAAAATACGCAAGATCTTCGTATGATGATGAATAAATTCATTCATCATGTAGGGAAATGCTTAGTCCGTAAAAGCCATTGTAAAATTAGCTCGTAAATCACGTTGCACGATGCCAGTAGTGTCCGATCGAGAAACAATTTTGTTTCGGAAAACCTTAATACAAATAACTTTGACTTGAATAAGCTGGGCTATTTCTTATACTTGCCAATGCAAATTGTTGTGATGTCGTCTTCATTATGCACGCATTTCTACGCGGATGCAGGCCAAGCCTTCCATCACGATTTGAGGATGCCTCTGCCATCATGCATTACTTTCTCCGAATAATGACGGACGTTTCCTTGTGCCCTGCGCTTTAAAGTTAAAAGTATCATCCCGGAGAGCACGTGGTCCCCAACAGTTTCACGCACAGTTGGCTGTCATCGCCGACGTGTTATCCAAGTAGACCATCCGTCAAAGGGCTCGGCAGATAAAACTGAGGGTGCCAGGTCTGGGCTGTATGAGTGAATGGGGGCAGCTGAATCCACGCAAACCGTGCAATAGACCCTGAGGTTCTCCGATTCGTGAGCGGTCTGCATGCATGTATGTTGAACTTCTATCGCGCCGTACGTAGCCAATGTTTGCGAATCGCAGGCATCGTCAGATGAAAAATGCGAGGGTGCCAGGCCTGTGCTGTACAGTGGACGGGACGGAACAATCCATAATGTAATTCAGTAATTTTAGAATAAAAGAGCGTACACGAATGCAACGTGCATCTGTCAAGCACAGCATTGCCGTCTCGTCAAGGCGTTTTCAGAGTGTCGAGGTCTCGCTTGCAATGGATGCACTCGAGCTATTTTGTTGTTCCTTGAGTTTGTCCGACTCGGTGTAGCAACAAGATCACTTCCACCACAATCACAGCCATCACCACCATCACCATGATCAGTACCATCACAACCACCACGATCACTACCAGCACCATCACAACTATCACGATCACTACCACCACGATTTACAGGCATCACCACCACCAACACAACCACGACGATCACAACCACCACGATCACTACCACCACGTTCACGATATTATCACCATGATCACTACCACCACGATCACCACCACTACGATCACTACCATCGCCACCAAAATCACAACCACCGCGATTACTACCATCACGATCATATCACCACGATCACTACCACCATCATTACCACCAGGATCACCACCAACCATGATCACTACCACCACCTATTCTTAGGTTTTTTCGGTAAAGTCACGTAGGTAAAAAAAACCCTAAGAATATGATTCCTTGCAGTCACGAAAGCTTCAAATCTAGAACTACCACCACCATTACGATCACTTCCACCACCATGATCAGTATCACGATCATTGCCGGGACAACTACCACCACGGTCACTACCACCGACCATCACGATCACCACTACCATCACGATCACCACGATCACCACCACCATGATCACTACCGCCACGAGTAGCAGTCGATGGCAGATGTTGTTGATTTGGGTCACTAGCAGCGGGCGTGCCCAGAAAACATCGCGCCGTGCCTCGCTGCGCAAAGAACTTTGCATCAGATGCTCCTCCCAGTTGGATGCATGTTTTTTTTAACAATTGTTTATGTAACCTACTTTTCTGTCTTCTCTGGCTTATTGGAGCGCTAATTGTCCCGGTAAAACATATTTGTATTCAGTCTCTTCTATTCTCATCACGTGTCCAAAAAAATCCAACATGCCTTTCGCTAATTACGATTTTTAATTGTGATATTTGTACCTGCCGCTAATACATGCATGTCACTCGTCTTGTCCGCCCATGACATTTGAACATCCATTCCCTTTCTTACAAACTTGCGTGTACAGTCCAGCCAGGCTGCGCGATGGCTTTCCGCCTTCTCAGACTCCGTGTGTTTGCGTGTGGTCAGGCCACGGTGGGTTCCGGGGGGGACTTCTGCTGCCATCAGAATTTCTGGACGCGTTCGCCGCACGCGGAATCGCAATTTCATTAGAGTCTCAATTTTTTTTTTATCAGTGTAACATTTCAGGGGAAGGGATAAAAAGTGATTGTACACATATACAGTATAATGATGATAACGTTCTTTTACACAAGGCATCTTCACAAAACCCTCATTTCAAATTGTGGTCAGTCTTTAAAGCAAGATGATCAGTGATGATGTATCACAGAATGAGACAAGTGAAGGATGAGAGTGGTTATATACACAGGCAAAGACAAAGATCCCCCATGAAGCCTTAAAAGACTGTAGGGGCAAGTTATGTTAGCGAGCACCTATAAAGGCCGGAAAGGTACACGAGGGGATGGGTGGCCAGCACCTCGCCCGACCACCTTTGTCTCCCCAGTGGCGATGTTTACACACTGCACCAGGTACCCATTTGCGGCTGAGTCGACCTAGGCTAGGCCCAGGACCAGTTCAGATAATCGTCACTGGTGTTGGTGGCCGTGAACGGGAATCGAACCCGGATCGCCGGGTTCATAGCGCAGCGCGCTAACCGCTACACTACCGCTACACAGGCACACACACGGTAATGAGTGCATCTGCTTCAACATCACATCAACATTTCGTCTGACGCCTGTCCCCACAAACAAAATGTGAGGTTGGCACAGCGTGCCTCGCGATCTGGAGGTTGTGAGTTCGAATCCTGCTTGGGGGGGGTTAACTCAGCCCATCATCCCTTCGATTGTCGATAAGAACATCTGTATCACTTGATAGAGAAGTAAATAGTGTCTTCTTGTTTTTTTCGGTAAAGTCACGTAGAAGGGAAGTAATAAAATAATAAAAATAAAACATAATAAAACAATTCTCACGACGTTTCGGCCACAACGCAAGCAGCCAGGTAAGACGGCTGCTTGCGTTGTGGCCGAAACGTCGTGAGAATTGTTTTATTATGTTTTATTTTTATTATTTTATTACTTCCCTTCTACGTGACTTTACCGAAAAAACCAAGAAGATGAATTACTGCAGTCACGAAAGCTTTAAATCGAAAAGTAAGTAGTGGTTCGTTCAATGGATCATTTTGACCCCACCGTAGGAATGTTGATTTTGTTGTCACTGCCTCGGGAAATCCAACAGGGGATGCGCAGCTCTTCAGTACTCGTTGGGCCAAACATAATCACTTTGACTTTGTGGTAGAGAATACGGTGATACGTTTTTAGTAAATAAATCATACGTACAGTACAAGTGCATTGGTAAAACAAATATAATCCATTCATTAATATATATGATTCAATTATCATCACCTGCGATTTTCCGAGACTGCATGATTTTATTTTATTACCAAATCACCACTCGACGACAAAACGATCATCACAATTTATCAGCACCATCGTAAATGAATGATGTCCGTTTGCTGAAAGTTTTACAATGCGAGGATCGTGCTGGAGCTGCCCAAGGGACATGCCAACATGAGTTCAATTTTCGGCAATGGCTAAAATCTAAAATGATCATGGGCCCTCCCTTCGCTTCGCCAACGTGCACAGACTGGCGTGGTGAGGCATGGTCAAACTATAACCACAAGGCGCAGCGAAGCTTTCATCCAGTCGTAGTTTTGACAGTGGTCTATATATAATCTTTCTTCCGATGTTAGGAAGCCACTGGAGCGATAAACTCTGAAATCGAGATTGAAAACTCTTTTTATTAGAACTGCTTTTTGTGTTTAGTTTGTTGTCCTTCACCCCGCATCTACGATTCGCACGGTTGGCTACGTACGGTGCGAAATAAATTTAACATACATAATATTGGGATTATAGATTGCAGCAGGCACACGTATTTGCATGCATACATTTATTCAAATAAATCACCCCGGCAATCATTAAACTCTGACGTTCAGGCTATGGCCATTCCTTAGGACTTCAGTACAAAGGCAGCAGAGGTGATACGTTACATATGTTCGTATGTTGAATTTATTCCTCACCGTACGTAGCAAACCGTGGTAGTCGGAGGTGCCGCGAACGACAAATTAAACATTTTAAGGACGTTGATTTTAATTTTGGTTTGTGCACGTGCACCACTGCATAAAGGCTCCCATGTATCATTTTTTGTTTATTCCAATGCAGACACACGTCAAAGAATAAAGATACTCTTTGGTTCTTTCGGTAAAGTCACGTAGGTATAAAAAATAAAATAATTTTAATCACGACGTTTCGGGCACAACACAAGCGTCCGTCATCAGGTGGGACAACCACAGCAAGAAACATAATACAGGTACTCATTTAATGCTGAGGCGACCCAGGGGAGGCCACGATCAGCTTCAGATACCAATTACCGCAGGTGTTTTGTCACCGCGACCGGGATTCAATCTCATCTCAGGTCACGGAGTTCGTGGCGTGGTGCGTGAACCGCTGTGTCACTGCTTCCCACACACGGTCACACACACGGACACACACACGGACACACACGTGGATATATAGCCTTGAACGGACTGTTCGGGTAAGTGCTGTTTTTAACGAGCACCTTTGATGATCGGAATAATACACGAGGGGGTAGGTGGCCAGCACACTCTCGACCGCCTTTGTCTCCCCAGAGGAGATGATTTTACACACCGCACCAGGTACTCATGTGAGGCTGAGTCGACCTAGGGGAGGCCCAGGACGGATTTAGATAATCGTCACCGGGGTTGGCCGTGAGCAGGAATCTAAATCGGGTCGCCGAGTTCGTAGCGCAGCGCGTTCACCACCGCTCTCCACACACGTACCCAGCATGCGTGGACACACACGTGGACACACAGGGACACACGGACACACACACGTGGACACTCAAGGACACACGGACACACACACGTGGACACACGCAGTGGCATTTCTGTGACGCTTTGTAAATTGTGTCTCGAATGTGGCTTTCAGACCTCTAATAAAATTCGTATTATGAAGATAATTGCCAAGATAAGACCGTTAACAAGGGCGATATTATAAATGTGTATCTGCGATGGATGGAAATTGATAACAAATAATAAATAAATAATCTGGAAGGCCCGCTAAATGCATTTCCATGACTATGACGATAATTCCGCGGGCATTCAGTGAATTTGCTAAAGATGTGGGATACTGCTACACATTGTCCCGGCAATATTTGTGCGTGTGTGTGCAATTAATGTGTGTGCATGTACATTTGGAATGGTGGCGCAGTACTCTGCGCCGTGAGTCTAAGTTCTACACAGCTCTTTGGATCCAGTGTAAATGTACAGTTTCAATGTCCGTATTTGGGTTGTATGTAAGTCGATATATCTGAGGTTAGTCTTTGAGTGAGTTGTATGTAAGTCTATAGATCCGATGAAAGTCTGTCGGTTCTATGAAAGTCACGCGTATTTGTCCTATGCAAGTCAGGAGAGCCTATCTGTATTTACCCTATTTAAGACTACGGGTCTATGAAAGCATGCATATGCCTTGTTAATTTACGGTTCTACGTAAGCAGGTGTGTACGTGTGTGTACGGGACCTGTGAGGTTCTGTATAGGTACGTCTATGGGTCCACTGTAAATATTTGATTCAATGCGATAACGGAGTTCGTGTGAAAATCTACGTTCCCAGTGTCAACCTTTGGGCCCACCGTGAGTCACTGGACCCGGCCGAGTGGGGCCAGGGATGGGGGGGGGGCGATGCTGTTGGGCGGTTTTGGGTACACATTTGCATTTAATGAGTCAGTGAGGTGCAATTGCATGCATCCTGGCTTGTGCCATGCGCCTTAATGCGTGGCAGCCTTCTGTTGGCGTGACAGCAATGAAATTGCCTGTGACACACACACACACACAATGCCTGAGACGTCACAGCCCTGTAGGTCTATGCATCTAATGCAAGTCTTATTGGTGAGAGTGTAAGTCGATTGTTGACAATGGAAGTCTTTGGCTCAAACGTAAGTCTTTGGATCCGGTGTAATACGTCTCCGTGTCGATTGTGAGTCTATGGGCCCCGATGTAAGCCCATGTATCCAATGTCACTCTCATAGATCCAGTGTAAGGATATAGGATAAAATGTGCGCGTGCAATTTAAGTCGATGGGTCCAGTGTGAGTGTATTTGTTGAATGGTAAATGTATGAGTCAGTTGTGAGTCTGCTGAATGTGGGTGTGAGGGAGGTGGGGAAGGAAGGCCTTGAATTATTTAATAGTTTCATGCGGAACTAGAATGACATCAGAAGGTTAAAGGATAGTGGCATTGGGTTGAATAACATCAGGCAAATAAAAATGATTGAGAACGTATTGAGTTAACCTCTCAACGGTCGCTACAAAGCCATTCGCAACATCCTTGTCAATTAATTATAGCTGGCTTTTACAGTCCCTGGGTGAACGCCTTGGCAGTGGTAAATAACTTCAAATAACTTCATTATTTATGATGAAATGATGACCAAAATACAGTCACCTTGTGTCTGTAATTTTTAATTCACAGTCATGTATCTTTTACATTGTATTGCAAATTACTTGTTCAGTTCATTTGCCGAGAGGTGATGGATACAGAGAAAAGGTCAATATGAATAGAACCTCATTTTCCCATCTATTCAAATGTTTTAAAACATGTTCGGCTGCATTGTATTCGTAGAACAAGCATTTTCAACCGTATTGAATTACACAAAAATCCAAGGAAATGAGATGTGTGCGCATTAAAATTTCTTTGGCTGACTGACATGGGTATGAACACAAAGACAACGATCCCCCGTACAGCCTTTAACAGACTCATGGGCCAAGTGCTGGTAGCGAGCGCTTGTGAAAGGCCTGTACGGCACAGAAGGGGGTTTGCTGGTTGGCCAGCACTACGCCCGACAGCCTTTGTCTCCCCAGTGGCGATGTTTACACACCGCTGAGACGACCTAGGGGAGGGCACAGGACCGGTTCAGATAATCGTCACTGGTGTTGGCCGTGAGTGGGAATCGAACACCGGATCGGCGGGTTCATAGCGCAGCGCGCCAGCCGCTAAACCACCGCTCCCCACATGAACACACACTGACACGTGCACGATTGCACAGATGCTATACACATACAAGGCTAGTGATCAGCTTCCCGTCATACACTACATATGTATGAAAAGGAAATTCCACTTGTACAGCCATTGAAGGCGTTTCCATTTACATGGTCGAAATTAATGTTAAATAGTGTAGGAGTCGAGGACATCCCTATCTCACACCAAGGTGAACAGTGAATGGCTCTGATTTTTTGGCCACGCAGCTTTATCTGGACCTGCCCACCATCGTGAAGGTCCTTAATGACTGTGAGCAGAGGGTCAGGGACCTCGAAAGCATGAAGAACAACCCAATGCCCTGGCACTTGATGGTATCATGGGCTTTAACAGGTCCATAAATTCAAAAGATACATATAAATAAGCACTCGATCATACACAGCGCACACGCAAGCGTGCACGCAGACACCATACACACAAAGATACCCAGTGCAGCAGCTATGAAGACCGGCACGGCCCACGACGGGGTGGGTGGACAACCCCACACCCGGCTGCCTTTGTCTCCCCAGGACTGATGTTTAAACACCGAAGCAGGTACTCATTTAATGCTGAGTTGATCCAGGCGAGGCTCGGGACCAGTTCAGATATTCGCCACTGTTGTTGGTCGTGTGCGGAAATCAACTCGGGTTGCATGGTTTGTTTCGCAGCGCGCTAACCACTGCACCACCGCTCCCCGCACATACGAAAAATAAAGATCACCCATACAGCCTGTTACAGACTGTTGGGGCAAGTGATGTTAGCGAGCCCCTATGAAGGGCGGCACAGCACACGAGATGGTGGGTGGCCGTCACCACGCCCGGCCGCCTTTGTCTCTCTAACGACGATGTTTGCACACGGTACCAGGATACTCATCTGAGGCTCAGTCGACCTAGGGGAGGCCCAGGACCGGTTCAAAAAATTGTCATTGGTGTTGGCCATGAGCGAGATTCGATCTCGGATCGCCGGGTTCGTAGCGCAGATCGTGAAACCGCTGCACCGCCGCTTCCCCACACAATACGAACACACACACACACGAACACGCCAGGCTTAATGCCCTATCAGATTGCGATAAGTTACACACATTTCACGCACACTACCACACATTTAGCCTTGGAACATTAACTCTTGCTTGATATTTTCCCCTACCCCCACCCTTTGCAATTTAAAGCGGATTCCTCTGCACGCCTATCATGCACACGTGGGTGCACTCGATGCAGTGGCAGTGGGAAGGAGAGTTGGGAGGGGGTGGTGGTGGTGGCTTATGATAAATGAGTCATATTTTTTGCGTAAGTGTGTCATTAATGCCCTACGTTTGTCGGGCAAATGGAAAAAGGAGTTCCTTAAATTGTCGATGGGAAAACGTTTTTACGCATTCGCTATATTACTTTACATCGGTGCATAGGCCGAGGTCCCGCGCGATTTATGGCTCTTCTGTACAAGGTGTTCGCTCTTATTTTGCTGTTTGGAAGGAATGGACTTAAAGAGGTCGTAAGGATAGACAATCTGTGCGCGGGTGCGTGGGTGTGTGTGTGTGGGAGCGTGCGTGGGTAGGTGCGTGGGTGCGTGGGTGGGTGCGTGTGTGGGTTGGTGCGTGGATGGTTGCGTGTGTGGGTGGGTGCATGGGTGTGTGGGAGCGTGCGTGGGTGGGTGCTTGGGTGCGTGTGTGGGGCATGTGTGGGTGCGTCTGTGGGTTGGTGCGTGTGGATGCGAGTGAGAGTGCGTGGGTGGGTGGGTGCGTGTGTGGATGCGTGTGTGGGTTGGTGCCTGGGTGGGTGCGTGTGTGGGTGGGTGGCTGCGTGGTGGGTGGGTGCGTGGTGGGTTCGTGGGTGCGTGTGTGCGTGTGTGGGTTGGTGCGTGTGGGTGGGTGCGTGTGTGGGTTGGTCCGTGGGTGGGTGCGTGGGTGGATGCGTGTGTGTGTGGGCGCGTGGGTGGGTGCATTCGAGGAAAGGCCGGCCATGGCATCATAGCGGTTGGTTTCGTCACGGCAGCCTGCGTACGGAACCAGTGAGTTTGACTCCCGAAGATGGCAAACGTCAGCTAAACGTGAGCTCAACGTCAGTGGGCGCGTGACAACGGAAGCCACTCGGTGCGACTCCCATCGTGGCCTCATTCGGGAAGCCCGGTGCAGCGTGAAAGAAGCCCCGGGCGTGGTGCTGACAACAGCATCCCGGCACCTCCGATTATCACGGTTGGCTACGTACGGTGCGAAAGAAGTTCAACGTACATGCACGAAGACCTCCACCCAGCCCGTATAGCCTGTAGCACACTGTTGGGGCAAGTACTGTTAGCAAGGGCCGGATAGGCACTAGAGGAGGTGGGTGGCGAACACCACGCCCGGTCGCCTTTGTCTCCCTCATGGCGATGTTTACACACCCTGCACCAGGTGCTTATTTGAGGGCTGAGTCGACCTATGGGAGGCCCAGAACCGGTTTAGATAATCGTCACTGGTGTCGCCTGTGAGCGGGAGTCGAACCCTGGTTGCCGGCTTTTGTAGCGCAGTGCGCTAACCGCCACGCCACCGCTCCCCGCTACATACATACAACGTCACCAACCTCACAACCAAGCCAGCACCATCGTATCGCCATGGTCGGCTACACGAGTACCACTTCGTAGAAAGTCACCACTTGGTTGTGCTATGCGCACACTTCGATCCTGCCATGGTAATGTGGAATTTCCAGCACCGGCTTAAGGCCACCAAAAGGCACTTTTTTGGTTTTCTTCGTGAGGGTTTTCAATTGCATAAAAAAAAATTCTTTACACCAGACACCAGCAGGCAGACGCGAAATTGTGCAAACGGCATACAGTGAGGGAAAAAAAGTATTTGATCCCCTGCTGATTTTGTACGTTTGCCCACTGACAAAAAAATGATCAGTCTATAATTTGAACGGTAGGTTTATTTGAACAGTGAGAGACAGAATAACAACAACAAAAATCCAGAAAAACGCATGTCAAAAATGTTATAAATTGATTTGCATTTTAATGAGGGAAATAAGTATGTGACCCCGTCTCAATCAGAAATATTTATGGCTCCCAGGTGTCTTTTATACAGGTGTAATGCGGGCGTAAATGGCCTCGCGGATATGACGTCACGGGGGGAGGGGTTAGGTCACGTGAGAGAGAGGGGTGAGGTCTTCAGGGAGAGATACCGGAAGAGACGGGAGAGAGTTGGGAATAGAGACAGAGAGAGGCCACGCAGGGCGGAGGTTGGAGAGTGGCGAGATCGCCACACACAGTAAGACTCGGCACCGTCGGCCAGCGGTGACCGAGCACGGAGGAACGGGGAGCAGCGGTGGAGCTGCAGTGAGAGCAGCCGGAGGACTGCACAAGGGGAACCTGCAGCGGAGCTGCATCGGAGCGAGAAAGGCTACGGGAGCGAAGGCAGCTGTCGAGCTGCCAAGCGGGGAGGCTCTGAGCGAGGGCCGTGTGGGACAAGTGTAAAGAACCCAAATAAAGGACAACGGAGCTCAGAAGAAAGAATATTCCTGCGCCATCATCTGCTACATCATCCGACGACGACGACCTTCCTCAGGCGGTGGACCTGCCTGCGATGGAGGAGGAGATCCGTGCAGGAACGAGTACGGGTCCGGGAGTCCAAGATGTCGCCGCGTCGGTGGACCCGTCTGCGCCGGAGGACGCGGACTTACGATGGAGACAGATGGCGGCGCAGCTCGAGGACGGCGTTGGGGAGAGCCGATGGTGGTCTGCAGGCCGCCGCCTTGCCTGCGCTGTTGGCGCCATCTGCCACGCGGCACGAAGATGCCATCTTGGGCGTGGCAGGAGAAGAACAGCGGGAAGTCGCCATCTTCAGCTCTCCGCGGCGGGAGGCCGCCATCTTGAACACGTTGCGATGCGACGCCATTTTGAATATGCCGCGTGATGAGTCATCGGCTGAGGACGGTGCAACAAGGAGTCGCAGTCGTCATCTCACAACCGTTAAAGAATTCTCCATCGGTGGCGATTGGAGTGCTTTCGCCTGCAGATTTTTGGCGGCGGTACGCTCTGCAAGGTGGACTGACGCTGAGGCATTGGAGGTTCAACCGACTCTTCTCGACGACGAGTCGGTGAGATTCGTCCGGTCTATAAAGGCCGAGAAGAATAAAACATTGAGAGGAGTTTTCGACGAGATGGCAGATGCATACGAGCCACCGGATGATGCTCATCGCCGGTTTGTTCAACGTCAGCAAGCACCCGAGGAGTCGCCGGTGGCATACAGGGGTGCTGTATTGGAGTTGGCCATGGCCGCATACCCGGAGACGAAGCCTGACCTACTCGAACCTCTCATTTTGGGAAAGATGCTCGAGCTGTCCCGGGATTTGGGGATCCCTATGCCGGTGTGTGGCCACGAAAAGCTGACATCCCGGGCGGCCGCTAAATGTCTGGATGCCCAGTTCAACCTGCGCCGTTGGAAGCAAGTCACGGCGTGGAAGGGGGGGCCCATCGTCGAAGGAGGTGCCGTGGGTTGGGATCCCAAGAAGGCGGTGTACGTTCCTGATGGGGGGGGCTCGCAGGAGCTGACAGCCGCCTCTGCTCAGTGGTCGGCCCGCAGTAGGCCGGGGCCGCGATCTGCGCCGCCGACACGGGAGCGTCGGGACGGGGGGCCTGCGGCGCGCCGCAACGACATCGACTGCTTCTGCTGCGGTCATAAGGGCCATTACGCCAGAGACTGCTGGGCCCGTGTCCCAGGTCCGCCCCAGCAGGAGGCCTCGACAGCGGACGCGCCGCGGAAGGATCCTCCGGGACAGGCAAGTCGGTGCGCATCAGACACCCGGCAAGGCTTGACACCTCACTCATCACCGTTGTCGTGCGATTCGGGTGTTGTTAATAACGGGAGGACATCGACTGGACCATGTCGCTCGGTAATGCAGTGGCGTAAATTGGCACGGCGGGTTGTCGCGGCCGCTACTGGTTCGTCCACTGTACCTGGTTCTATACAAGGGGTGGACGTGCGTATTTTAGTGGATTCCGGAGCGTCCGCGACCATAATATCGGATGTAATTTTCCATCTGTTGGGCATCCCACCAGAGGCCGTGCGTCCGGTTTACGATTCCTGCGTCGCTGCGAACGGGGGTAGCATTGGCATTGTGGGCCAGGTGGACGCTAATATATCTATCGGGGGAGTGTCGGCCTCGGGAATTGTGTTAATTTCGAGGTCCCTTGCAGTTCCTTGTTTGTTGGGAACTGATTTTCTGGCCAAGATGCCCATTCTAATTAGAATTAATGAAAACTGCATTGAATTACCGGGTGGTCGTAAAATTACATTTCTGCCGTCGCCCTGGGGGAGACCTGCTCCGGTCGCCCAGGTGCAGGCGCTGTCCGAGGTATCTGTTGACATTCCACCTGGCTCACAGATGCTTATCCCCTTGCGATATCGGAAGCCTGTGCCTGGTCGTCAAGGTGCAATTGGGGTTTTGTTGTCGCCGTGCGCCACCATAACGGGGGGATCGGCGCTCGTCGGGGCGCAAACTATTGTCCAGCCGGACCAGCAGCCATTTCTGCAGGTGCTTAATGCAAGTACCAAAAATGTGTGTGTGCCGGCTGGTACGGTTGTGGCAAATGCCACTACGGCGTTCATGGCACAGGATTATCTGGGCAGCCAGGTCATGGTTGGTGGTGTTTCGGGCCCTGGGGCCACAGATAATCGCTGGATTGCCGAATTGTGTGGGAAAATCCTTCCCTTTCCAGGGAACAACGTTGCGCGCTTGGTAAATTATTATTGAGTTATTCTGACGTGTTTAGCTCCGACGATTTGGACTTGGGACGCACCTCGTTGCTTTGCCATCATATTGACACAGGGGACGCTGCCCCTATTCGGTTAAACTCGCATCGGATGAGTCCGGCGGAGCGAGATCAGGTTCGAGGGGCAGTGGATGACATGTTGGCTGCGGACATAATATCTCCATCTAACAGCCCATGGGGCGCGCCTGTTCTTTTGGTTAAAAAAAAAGACGGCAAATTGCGATTTTGTGTAGATTTTCGGAAATTAAATAAAGTATCTGTGGCAGATGCGTACCCCCTGCCGCGTATGGACGACTCCCTCGATGCCTTGTCGGGGGCGAAGTTCTTTTCAATGCTAGATCTCTCTGCGGGATTCTGGCAGCTTCCCCTTGACGAGCCCTCGCGGGAGAAGACTGCTTTCCGTACGCCGCAGGGGTTATTTCAATTTAATTGTCTTCCGATGGGGTTGAATGCTGCCCCTGCCACATTTCAAAGGTTGATGGAGCTGGTATTAATGGGGTTGTAGTGGGAGACATGTCTGATATATTTAGACGATATTATCGTCTTCAGCCGCACATTTGACGAGCATTTACTGAGGTTGGAGGCTGTGTTCGCCAGGATGCGTTCCGCTAATTTGAAATTTAATCCTAACAAATGTGACCTACTGCAACAGTCAGTGCGCTATTTGGGGCATATCGTTAGTGCGGACGGGGTGGCCACGGATCCGGACAAGACAGCGTGCATCCGTGACTGGCCAACCTCGGCCACGGTGGGGGATGTGCATCGGTTTTTGGGATTTGCCTCATATTATCGGAGATTTGTTCCGAATTTTGCGACGATCGCGAGGCCCTTGCACCTCCTTACGGGTAAAGGACAGAAAATTTGCTTGGGGACCGCCAGAAGAGGTGGTGTTTCAAGGCCTGCGCGATCGGTTGGCTACGGCGCCGACGTTGGATTATCCAGATTTTGATCACCCCTTCATTCTGGATACGGACGCGAGTGACACGGGCATTGGGGCCGTGTTGTCTCAGTCCAAAGGTGGTGTGGAGCGCGTGGTGGCGTACGGTAGCCGGGTTTTGTCTCCCGCAGAAACCCGCTACTGCATCACTCGCAGGGAACTTTTGGCTATTGTTTTCTTTCTCCGCCAATTTCGACCGTATCTCTACGGTCGTTCGTTTATTGTACGCACGGATCATGCGGCCTTGCAGTATGCTCTCAAGATGGACCAACCATCCGGCCAGTTGGCGCGGTGGTTGGACACGCTGCAAGAATTTTCCTTTCAAATTCACCATCGGAAGGGGGTGCGTCACGCGAATGCGGACCCGCTTTCTAGGTTGCCGCAGTGATCCCCTTGCGCGTGCGCGTCTGGGACGCATAGATGTGCGCCGATCCAGCATCCCCCTCAGCCTGTTGCGTTGGCGGTCGAGGTGCCTGAAGCTCCAATGAAGCCGGGACCGGCTGATGGGATTTTGAATCTTCCAAGGGCTGTGTGGATTCGGGAACAAATATTGGACGATTCATTGGTGACCTTACGGAATCGGCCTGCGAAGGAGAGTGGGGGACCGGGTACGGGGGGTATGCCGGAAACCGCTCTCCATGATGGTCTGCTGATGTGGAGGGAAGGGTTACAGGAACGCTGGCGTCTGGTTGTACCGGCATCCTTGCGGTACGAATTGATTAGGACTCTGCATTGCGACACGCTCTTACATCTGGGGGTGCAGAAGACCCTATTGACGTTGCAGCGTCATTACTTTTGGCACGGCATGACAACAGATGTCGTCGGTCACGTTCGCACGTGTCCTGATTGTGCCCAGCGAAAGCCGCCTAAACACCCATATCTGCCGCCGATACAGTCTATTCAGGTGTCTCGCGTTAATGAATTGGTGGCGTTAGATATTTTGGGACCCTTCCCGCCGTCCGCTAAAGGTAATAAATACTTGCTGGTTGGGGTGGAGTACCTCTCCCGCTGGCCGATGGCCTGGCCGTTGCCCGACCAGTCGGCGGCATCTATTACAGACGCCTTCCTATTTGGGTATGTTATGGACAAGGGGGCGCCGGAGAGGCTCCTCACAGACCAAGGCCGGAATTTTTCTTCTAAATTGTTGGGGGAAGTGTGTGCGGCTCTTGGAACTAAAAAGATACAGACATCTCCCTACCACCCACAAACGGATGGTATGGTCGAACGGCTAAATCGGACTTTGTCGCCATGTTGTGTCACACGGTGAGTGAAAAACAATCAGATTTGGATTTGCATATCCCTGGGGTACTTTCGGCATACCGGATGACGCCGCATGCGGCTACAGGATATTCGCCGTTTTTCCTTATGTACGGTCGCGAAAACGTGCCGCCGATGGATGTGCAGTTGGGAACTGGAGTGAGGGGACCTGCTAAGCCTCTTCCTGATTACATTCAGGACACCGTTCGCCGTGTTACTGAGGCGCGGGAAGGGGCCCGCATGGCTACGGCCAAAGCCCAGGCCCGGAACGAGCGGTGTGCTCGACGCTCTAAGGGGGAGTGCCCCTGGAAGGTGGGGGACATGGCCTGGCTCCATTGCCCACAGGTGCGGCCAGGTACCTCTCCTAAATTACATAAACCATGGCAAGGGCCGGTTCGCCTCATCGAGGTTCCCAACCCACAGTCTGCGCGTGTTCGGTTTGGATCTCGGCGTTGGTTTGCTCACACGTCTCGCTTGAAACCATATGTGGCCCCTCGAATTGATGCGTCATCTCCTGATGTTGCCTTGCCGGGGTCTGTTGCTGCCGACTCACCCTTGCCTGTGCCTGTAGACCTTGCAAGAGCGCCTGTCGTGCCTTTTACAGACAAGCCGGCCGTGACACTGCAGGAGACAGGGGACTCTGCTCGGGGTGTGCCTACCACGGCTGCGGGGACTCCGAGCCCCGCCGCCCTTCCGACCCCGCCGCAGACACGATTGCGGGACACCCCCGACGCTGGGCCTTCAGGGATATGGGACCGGGACGTTGGCGGGCCTCCAATAACGACAGGAGGACTTCATCCTGTCGCTCCTAAAACCCCGTCACGTTCCCGGTCTGCAGGAGGGCCGCCGCCCGTCCGGGACGGACCGGCGACCCGCACGCGGTCGAATTCCCTTACATTTCGTTGAATTTTACTTTTGTGTTCTTGTTGTTATTGTTATATTTATTGTATGCTTCGTTGTCCTTGCATGTGTGATGGTTGTGTTCGCTCGCATTACTTGTTGTTGTTATTGTTCAGCCGAGGTCGGCTGGAATTTTCTCTACGGGGGAGGGTGGTGTAATGCGGGCGTAAACGGCCTCGCGGATATGACGTCACGGGGGGAGGGGTTAGGTCACGTGAGAGAGAGGGGTGAGGTCTTAAGGGAGAGATACCGGAAGAGAAGGGAGAGAGTTGGGAATAGAGACAGAGAGAGGCCACGCAGGGCGGAGGTTGGAGAGTGGCGAGATCGCCACACACAGTAAGACTCGGCACCGTCGGCCAGCGGTGACCGAGCACGGAGGAACGGGGAGCAGCGGTGGAGCTGCGGTGAGGGCAGCCGGAGGACTGCACAAGGGGAACCTGCAGCGGAGCTGCATCGGAGCGAGAAAGGCTACGGGAGCGAAGGCAGCTGTGGAGCTGCCAAGCGTGGAGGCTCTGAGCGAGGGCCGTGTGGGACAAGTGTAAAGAACCCAAATAAAGGACAACGGAGACAGACCCAGTGAACGAGTCCTTTATTACACAGGTAACGAGCTGAGATTAGGAGCACACTCTTAAAGGGAGTGCTCCTAATCTCAGCTTGTTACCTGCATAAAAGACACATGTTCACAAAAAGCATTTTTGGTAAAAAAAAAATCCATCCGTAACAGCAACAAAGAGTAATAATTCAAGGCAATAATGTGCTTCTCAGTTAGACACGTGGCTCTTACGAGCTGGGAAAGGAGATGGTTTTAATAATCGGCTCGTGCAGTATTAAAACCCTCCTTTAAAAGGGTATATAAAAAGTGCATTTCGTTGTTACCATGAGTGTCAGTGATGACCACTTCTGTCGGAACCCCAATTCTGAATCCGACGGTGTTAAATGTCCTCCCACGCCACAAACCGTTTTTTGCAAATCAAATCAAATTGTGCAAATCGTGCGCAGAGTTTTCCATCGGATTACCAATGTCAATGTCAACAGGTCATTTTGCCACCAATGCCGCTGATGCTGCCACGCGTTGCTACCGCTCCGTTCCTTTCGCTGAATGCTGCGGCAGGCTGCTCTGTTAGGTCAGCGGCTCACCCCCGAAGATCTGCTCTTCGAGTCGCGTAATTATAACCAGCCAGATTGAGGCCTATCCCCCCCGTGGTTGCGCAGTTGACGCCTCTCGCAAGCACCGTCGTCAAAACGGGCTCGTGATCACCACCTTCTGCCCTGGTTACGTGTCGCTCCTTCCAAATCCTGCACACGCGAGCCACCTGTCACACCCTCCTTCTCTTTCCGATCACCACTGTAATGACTCTTTGCCGCGTTGTACTGTTAAAATAAGAATGGGCTTTAACCTTTCCGACGATAAAACAGGTGTGAAGATGCTCAAACACCAAATAGATACCTATTACAAGCCATCAAATCATCATTAATCAGACATACTTGTGGCAAAACATGCCAACATTAGGATTGTCTTCGAAACGGTTTGACCTACACCATTGACAGCCTTTTTCGTGGTCATGTCTCTCCAGCAGTGTCAGACCAGGGAACGCCCAAAGGCGAACAGGACAAAGGGAATGCAAGTAGCAACGTATTAACAGCTCTGCCGAGCAGTTATATATGTGTGTCCCTTTTGCCAGGTTCAAAACGATGAAGAAGAATAGGCTTGACCATTTCTGGCAATAAACAGGTGTTAAGATACTCTGTGGTTCTTTCGGTAAAGTCACGTAGGTATAAAATAAATTAAATCACGACGTTTCGGGCGCAACACAAGCGTCCGTCATCAGGTGGGACAACCACAGCAAGAAACAATAATTGTTACCGAAAGAACCAAAGAGTATGGATCCCTGCAGTCACGAAAACTTCAAATCTAGATTCGGTGCTAAGATGTTAAGATTTTCCTTATAACCTACCAAATGTTGTCATCACATCTATGCCTCTACTTAAGGAACAAAACGGGAGGATTTCTCCACAAATCTGGCTGCCGCCTGATGAAGCTAGTTGTAATTAATGGTGAAACGTCGTACTCAGATTGTAAATGTTCTTGCTTGGCTCTCCAACACACCGGTGTGCTGCACTAGTGACGAATTGGCCACGTGTTCTGTTCACGTGACAATCCTTACTAGTTGGCTGCGTCAGGTGGTGGCGGTGTTTAACGTCACATTTATATATTTACGCGATCTAACCCCCCCAAAAAGAAACTCTATTATGAACCTACCAAGTTGCTTACCATATTCTACCATTAAAATCCGAAGCAAGGACACTGCAAATGATAACAATCGTGCACATCGTTTTGGAGCAGCACAGTGTCTCACCCGTGGGTTCGTTGTAAATGTATGTTTTGTATTGTACGTTGATCTTATTTTCGCACCGTTACGTAGGCCAACCGTGCTAATCGGAGGTGCGAATGTGTGTCGTTCTCCGTCTGTCTCTGGCCTCCGTTTAGAAAGAGATAATGTTGTGCGTGTGTGTGCGCATGTGTGCGCGTGTGTGTGTGTGCGTGTGTGCGCGCGTGTGTGCGCGTGCGTGTGTGTGCGTGTGTGTGCGCGTGTGTGTGCGCATGTGTGCGCGTGTGTGTGTGTGCGTGCGTGTGTGTGCGTGTGTGTGCGTGTGTGTGCGCGTGTTGTGCATCGTTGCAGCTCAGCAGCGGGATGAACTATTTGCATTGCGTGCATGCAAAGGAGAGAATGCATTTAAGAAAAAATAGGAACCATTAGTGCTCAATTTGGTTATTACAGTGCTCTGAATTCAGGTTTTTTTCGGGAAAGTCACGTATGTCGAAATAAAATACATCACGACGTTTTGAATGCAACACAAGCACTCATCATGAGGTGGAAATGGGGTAAACACATAGCGAGGGAACACACAGAGGGACACCACGTACATAGCACATAGAGAACGGTAAACTGCATGGATGCAAATACAACGTTCGAAACGTCGTGATTTATTTTATTTTTATTTTATTTATTTAAATTTTATTTTATTTCTACATAAAGTGACTTTACCGAAAAAACCAATGAGTATAATTTATGGAGTCACGAAAGCTTCAATTCTAGATGAATTCAGGTTGTCATATGTTTAGAAGACAAGCGTGTAACATTAACAGTATTTCTTAAAATTTGTCAAAGTTTATAGATTTCTCATGACTTGTACTGGATTGTTAATGTTGTTCGCATGTAATGTGCAAATAGCATATACTGTATGCGTCTAATGTACTGAAGTTGGTCGTTAGTGAGTTGAGCGGATCATGTGAAGTCTAATTATTTTTTGGAAGAGCTCAAAAGCTGACATTTGGCACTACTATAGATGACCCTGTACTTAAAACTAGACATGAAAACCAAAATGTGACTGCAGGATTTACTATTTGGTTCTTTCTGTAAAGTCACGTAGAAAGAAAATAAATTAAATAATAATAGAATACGACGTTTCGATTGCAACACAAGCAGTCGTCATCAGGTCGAACTAAATTTGAGAGAGAGACGAAACACAGACACGGAGACACACAGACAGACACACAAGCAGAGAGAGACAACACAGAGACACACAAAATGTTATACTTTTGGCTCTCCCAAAATTGTGGTGGGAGGAGGGGAGACAATAATATTGATCTCTTTTTAGTTCTTGAAACAAGGCTTTTACGAACTTTAGTATCTGCAGATAATGATGTGGATTCAAATATGATATCACATTTGAGATTCAACACCATTTTTTTCATTCTGGGTCCCTTCCTAAAACTGTGGTGGCCAAGGTGTCGATTTAATTTTTGTTTGTATTTTAACACGGCGGGCGTGTAATGTACAGCCCCCCTTGGCTGTACACCCCACCGGTAGTCTGGATCACCGGCTATTATCCCTCCTAGCGATGTGTCCTGCCGGCAGAGCCTGTCGCTCGGGTTAACAGCGAATCGGGCGACCGTCCCGGGCCCCGCGATTCGTGGGCACACTTCGACATCACGGTGTCAGATGTGACGCTTCCGATTTAGTGTGAAGGTGTCGCGGGGGGGGAGGGGGGGCACGTGGTGTGTGGTTTGCCCTGGGCCCCGCCTATCGGGGGGCCCACTCATGTTTCTCAAGAGACCGATATGATGTTGACAATTTTCATCTGTTCTCCGATTCCATGTGTTCTGCCATCTGTCTCTCGGTATAATTCCAAAGCACGCATCACTCCACGCTTCTTTGCACAATGTTCATCTTTGTGCATACATACGCATATATAAAAGGGAAATTTGTGAATATGTGTGTCTGTTCTAAATGTTTAGCATACTTCCCGACATGCAACAAAATTGAAATTTGGCATGTGGGTAGCTTCCAGACTGTACACAATGCAAAAAGTACAAAAATAGACTTTTGTATTTTTTTTTTGGGGGGGGGGGGCGCAATAATGGATTTATTTTTCACGGCAAGTGAGCGGTGACGTCCATCTGTGATGTCACCCGCATGCGGCAGCGTCACGCAGTGTAACTGCTGACGTCACGCACCCCACAAACCCTCCACGTAGGCCGTGTATTCATCCAAGACAACAATTCAAGTCCCGGGCGAAGCCGGGTAGTTAAGCTGGTACACATATATAACGTAGACAACGAGTTTAAAGGAGAGTGAACACGTAGGCAACCATGCATGCACTATTGGCATGCATTTTATGCAAACTTTCACCTTATTAAAACAGGACGTGCTTGGGATGGCACCGAGACAAAGAAGAACAGGTGGATTAATTACATAATGTAAACGAATTAGTCAATCTTGATTGGAAGCTTTCGTGACTGCAGGAATCCATACTCTTTGGTTCTTTCGGTAAAGTCACGTGACTTTACCGAAATGACCAAAGAGCAGAGGTGTGGACTCGAGTCATGTGACTTGGACTCGAGTCAGACTCGAGTCATGAATTTGATGACTTGCGACTCGACTTGGACTTGCATAACAATGACTTTGTCCCACCTATGAGATGTGGACTCGAGTCATGTGACTTGGACTCGAGTCAGACTCGAGTCATGAATTTGATGACTTGCGACTCGACTTGGACTTGCATAACAATGACTTTGTCCCACCTCTGCCAAAGAGTAACTAATTAGTGGTTAAGAATAATTACGGAGCGGTAGCCAAGGAATGGAACACGTCTGAAATGTCTTCCCCCTTGGAGATGGAACGATGAAATCAGCTCGTGTGAAGGTTCTAGGCCTTCACCCAGCAGTGGATAGACCATGGCTGCTGAATGATGACGATGATGACGATGGTGGTGACTAAAACAGGATGAAACTTTAACAGCCCGCGGAATTAAAGTTTCATTGAAATCTTTGAACATTGATTTCATGTTCGTCGCCGTGAACGTAACAACGCGTTGATTAAAAAAGAATTCCTAGCCTCTGAGTGCAGTGCAATGCCTTGTAGTAGGAATATTTGTAGTATTATTATTGTTCGTTGTTATACGAGGCCACTAAATTTCCAGCCGTGAGGGTGCAAATTGCCTCCGCCGCTTTCTCCGGCATGTCTCCCCCCCCCCCCCAAACTCGCACGCTCTGTCATTCATTCACGTGCCATTAATTCGTTCGCATCACGCAGGCCTTCTTAGGGGCCAGCCACTGAGTGCGTTCGCATGGAGGGGGGAGGGTGGGTAACCTAAACGCGTACGCTTGCGTATGGGGGGGGTCTACCGACAATGTAGGCATAGAAAACAGGAGGGGGGGGGGGAGGAGGGTAAAGCCTCGATAATAATTACACTGTGTAACAAAAACATTGTTCCTGGGTAGTGTTATTTTATAATTGCTTATGCCTCAAAAGTAAATAAAATGGCTGTTATTCCCCACAAACTTTGCTTGTGTGACCACGACAGTGATATTTATAAATTTACCTGTTTTCAATGAGAAAACGTGTGCATTTGTGTCTTTCGTTCACATAAAGTCCTGGCCACAAAAGTAAAGTTTGTGGGCAATAATATAAATGTTTTATACTTTTTAGGCACAAGCCATTAAAAAATAACACTTAGTACCCAGGAACAATAACTGTGTTACATAGTGTATAATTTGTCTACATTGGCCTTCAAATGAGTTAAATAGTCCGGCGGTGGACTATCTGTTTGCTTAAACACGTTAATATTATTAATCCTTGGTCGTTTCTGCGTGGATTAAATATCGACCGTTCTATAGGATTCGGGGGAGGGGGGGGGGGTGCGTCAAGCGTACATACGCAAGGTGGGGGGGGGGTGTAAAAAGTCCGCGTGCGTGACAGATTGTTGCGTGCCGACTCAATGGATGGCCCCTTACGCCGATGAGCTCCGCAGCAGTCGCCGCACACGGGCGTGCTCGACGCGTTCGCGCTGCACCCAGAACGCAGCACGTGACCTCGTGCTGCTGCTTGACCACGTGATTAGTGACCACGTGGTGCTGCTGCTTGACCACGTGCTGCTTGCTTGACCACGTGGTGCTGAGTGACCTCGTGCTGCTGATGTCGTCGAGGAACAGAAAGCACCAAAGCGCGCTCCGGTCATCATCATCGCAGCAGCAGCAGCAGTGGCGGATTTTGGGCTCGACGTCGGAACAAAGACGGTTACCGGCAACGCCGCGCGGCGCTTTCAGATGCTGCTTCTGCGGCCGTCTGGAACGCTCGCTCTTCCTTCAAATAGTTTACGAAGCCACTGGAGCTGTGCACTTTTACATCCAGATCGAAAACGAATGCATTTAGAACTGCTTTTTCGTGCGAAAGGAGACAGAGAGCTTTGTCGCGGGAATCGTCGATGCCACGGCCCAACTTTCTCACGAGCACCTGCAAACAATATCTCACCACTCCCGTGCTCAAATTAAATCATGAGTACATTTCGCATTCGCGTCGATTTTTAAAACGCGAGGCTTAACCGCATTACGCCCGGCCGCCTCTGTCTCCCGAGTGGCGGTGTCCTGGACGCCACACCGGATACGCATTTCGAGGCTGAGTCGACCTAGGGCAGGCCCGGAAACGTTTCCGATCATTATCGCACCGAACATATCCGACCGTGCTAATCGGATGTGCGGGGAAGGACAACACATCCTCGACTGAGCGAATGTCGAGGATTCTAGATTTGAAGTTTTGGTGACTGCAAGGATCCATACTCTTTGGTAAAGTCACGTAGGTGAAAAACAAAGTAAAATAAAAAATAAAACAACTAAATTAAATCACGACGTTGCTTCTGAAACGTCGTGATTTAATTTAGTTGTTTTATTTTTATTTTATTTCGTTTTTCACCTACGTGACTTTACCGAAAAAAACAAAGAGTTGGAGTGTCGAGAATTTGCGTCTCTGCCAAGTTGGTAGCGTGGCATCGCGCGCTAACCGCTGCTCCACCGCTCCCCCCAAACGACGTGGACGCACAGTGTCACGTCTCACAGGGACGCGCTTTTAAAGACGTACAAAAAAACACAGCATCGGCCACGTACCCTGTATAATTTATATCCTCATTCAATCTCCCAACAACAACAAAACCACGCATGTTATTTCAATGGTCTCTTACACGCTTGTAAGTACAGGTAATGGCGGTGATTGCGACGACGATGATGATGCCCATTACAGCGAGCATCACGCAACGCGTAATGAAGAGCTACACACATGCCCACACTAAACACCAACATCGGCAATTACACACCTCCCCCTTAATTGCCAAGCGTGCGTTTGAATGCTTGTAATTGCTCATTAAAGAACCAAGGAGCCCTATTTTGTGTTCTGTGAAGAGTAAGCGTTTTAAGGCATTTATTTTCGAGAGTAGCGTAATTTTTCCTTGTTGTTTTGAATGTTTTGTTGTTGTTGATGCTGCTGCCCGATCATATTCCATCTGTGGTTATGGGTCTCACGTCATGCCACAGAGATGGTGTCAGTGTGGAACTCTTGCATTGATTACACTAGCGGCACATTTTATTTTATTATTCAGAGAACAGCTCCAATAGATGGTTGTCACGTACCTGCAGTCGGAGTCCATTCACGCTTAAAGGTCTCTGATCCATATTGAGCTGCACGCCTTCATATCGTCCGACTGGTTTAATTGAACCAAACGAGGATCCATCATCAGCCCTCCTTTAGGCTATATAAAAAAAAACACGTAACGTTTACTAAGAACGCAATACTGAAGAGATGGCAAATGAACGGGTTCCTATGATGGAACGGATAAAGGTGCAGTCCTGCAATTGCTTATTCACACCACTGATGGCACAAAAGCTCTCGGCGGCCCCTCTAGAAAGTCTCTTGGTCTACTCTTCCACGCTGGCCGGACTTCTTGGAAGAGGTTGGGAGTACGAATACTTTACCCCTTGGCACGCGATCCGCAGATCTCATTAACTCCTGTCATAGGAGCGTGGAATTTCCACCACGGAGTCCGTCGCCAGTGGAGATGAAAACTGTCCTGTGCGTAATAGTAGGTTTTTACCCTTTTAACTGGTACAAAACTGACACCTTTATTCAAGGCATCATGTTTGCAATGACCACAACACAAGTAGTCAAAAAAGCAAACAAAAAGAAGCAACTCTGATAAAGATGATAATATGCACTGTCCTTGAAGTTGATTGGCCCACACCCGAGACGGCTTTTTGTTTGCTTTTTTGACTACTTGTGTTGTGGTCATTGCAAACATGATGCCTTGAATAAAGGTGTCAGTTTTGTACCAGTTAAAAGGGTAAAAACCTACTATTATATTTTGCCACTGGTAAAAGAGATCTCATAGTGTCCTGTGCGTATTTGAGCGGCGGAGCCACTTTGATGTTTGTTTAGTTTAATGTTGGTAAACATTTGCCCTGCGTGTGCCATGAAAGCGCACGTGCCGGCTGGAATTTAGAAGGGACGAGTGTTTTGGATTTGCGTACGGATGATGGACTTCATTTCCCCAGGTGAGAACCCTTTGAGGGGTAACAAGTGACTTTGTAAGTGTGCCCTGCAACAGAATCACAGACAGCCAAGAGGCCGGCAAGAGAGGTGGCGGTACCAGCCCATTGATGGCCCGAAGCAGAAGGAAAACAAAACGATGCTACAACTAAATTATTCTTGTATAAAGGTGTCAGTTTTTGTACCAGTTTAAAGGGTAAAAACCTACTACTATATTTTGCCACTGGTAAAGGAGGTCTCATAGTGTAAATGCTTCCCCCGAGCTCTCAATACTCTGATAGTGCGCTGTTTTTGAGTTATACGCCTTTTGACGTCATCTGATCCAACACCAATGGAGACTAGGCTCTAAGAAAAGCTGTCTCGGGTGTGGACCAATCAACTTCAAGGACAGTGCATATCATTATCAGAGTTGTTTCTTTTTGTTTGCATTTTGACTGCTTGTGTTGTGGTTATTGAAAACATGATGCCTTGTATAAAGGTGTCAGTTTTTGTACCAGTTGAAAGGGTAAAAACCTAATACTATAACAAAAGCATTATTTATTTATTTATTCCCAGGTAAGGCCCACTGCGCTATGTGAATATTTTTCAGAAGCGACCGGGCCACAAATGATAGCTCAACGAAGTGGCTTATCACGTGGACATTTCTAGCGGCAAACATACTCTAGATGCACGTTGCTTCTAAATGTGGAGAGAAAAACAGGAGGACCCGGAGAATAATCCACACGACCACGGGGAGAAGATGCAAACTCCAAATATACAGCAGCAGGCGTCAGGGTCGAGATCGAACCCACGACCTACTGTATACCGGGCCAGGTAGTTAACATCTGGCAATCGCATCACGTCACCACAGATGTTATACGTTAGACAAGCTACACATTTTTGTAAAATAATTCAGATGTTTACTGTTTTAATTCACCCTTGTTTACCCAGAAAAGCCTCACTGAGTCTCAAGACTTTTTTCAGGAGGGTCCTGCCATGTTTGTCGATGTTGCTGTCGCGTGTAACCCCCATTTAGTAAATCGTCGGTAAATGTCAATCATTGGGACGTTTTGCCCAATAACCTGTCACTTTGTGGTGGTATATTTGCTGTGGGAGGAAACCAATGAACCCAGAGGAAACCTGTGCAGAACAGGGGAGAGCTTGCAGACTCCACACAGAGAAGTGCCCGAGTTGGGAATCGAAACGAGCAGGGCCGGATTAAGACGTGGGGGCTTTAGGGGCTGCAACCCAGGGGCCTCCACCAGCTGGAGGGCCTCCAGAGATTAAGTGAAAAGGAATTTCAATTGTGAATGCTGAATTTTATATTCTATGGTTTTTTCAGTAAAGTCACGTAGGTAAAAAATAAAAATAAAAATTTATAAAAGTAAAATTAAAATAAAATAAAAATCACGACGTTTCGGAGGATTTTAATTTTATTTTAATTTTACTTTTATTAATTTTAATTTTTTACCTACGTGACTTTACCGAAAACATCTAAGAGTATGGATCCTTGAAGTCACGAAAGCTTCAAATCTAGAATTGCTGATTTTTATTTGTTGTTAGCCTTGTAAAAAAAATGTTTTATTTAACTTTGTTTTCCTTTTGACAATATCACCGGGGGCCTCACAGTGCCTGCATCCCAGGGGGCTACAAAATCGTAATCCGACCCTGTGGACGAGCTTGCTCTCAGGCGCAAGTGTTACCACTGCAGGCACCTGCGGAGTTTGACTTCTATATTGGGGGGAGGGAGGGGGGGGGGATCCCTCACATTAGGAATCGCTGGTGCATATAATTATTTTTTATTTCGAAATGTTTTTATTTTAATTGTATACTACTGAGAATACATTAATGAAGGTGTCCAGTTGGACTTCCAATATAGCGGCCAGGAAAACCACATTGAGTGCTTGGATGAATCACGAACCCCCCATCCCATACTCAATGGCTGTATTAATAAGGGCCCAATCTCAGCACTGGAGCATCTGATCTATGAGCTCAAAGACAAGGAAGAAGAACACAGCACGTGCATGGGGTCCATTCCTAAACCTTAGAACAATCTTAAACACCCGAGCCCAGATCAGCGATAACTTGGCCAATCCCCCACCCAAAGAAAATCCCTTCCTCCCCCTGCTCTGATAAGAGTCCGCTGTGCCTGATACTGTCGATGCCCCTGGCAAATGCCGTCCAGAATGTCAGGACGTTGCAACGTATGAGGATGTGGAATAAAAAAATATATATTTCAAAAAGGTGTTCTGTCTGGGAGGGGCATTGCCCTCCACCCCGTGCCCCCCTCATGCCACTGCACCATCCTGCAGCCAGAGTGAAGAGACCGCATTTCAATAATTGTAACGGAACTAGATATTGTGAGCTGATATGGAGGTGATAGAGTGTATGGCGCACACCCCCTTATTCTTTATTTTGTTGTAGCTCATGAATCCTGATCTGCTTAGGAGGGGGGAGGGGTGGCTACGGGTTTTGTTTTGGCTTCGTTCGCTCGTGCCCAGCAGCGCGCGCTGCACCTCAACAATAAAGGCCGTCAATCAAACCCGAGCGAGACAATCACTGAAGTAGCGCTCTCGAATAGAGGGTGCAACAATTGTATCGAATGAGAGAGAGATAGATTTGTGTATCAATGTACAGTAGATCGTCGATTATCCGGCGGCTTCGGGGACGCCGGTTTTCAAAAACGCCTGATAATCAATCACTACATTTATCCCCTTATTTAAGACCGAAACAGGAGGGTGTTTTCGCAACTCAGGCTGTCGCCTGATGATGCTGGTTGTAATTACTGGCGAAACGCCGTACATGAATTGTAAATGTTGTGAGTTTACTCTCCAACACACCGGTGTGTTGTACTAGTGACGAATTGGCCACGTTCTGTTTACGTGACAGCCCTTACTAATTGGCTGTGTTGGGTGGTGGCGGGTTAAACGAGTGTTTTAAATGTGTTTACTATTGCAAATTGGCATCAATAATCATACAAATAGACACAACATAAATATCTTACTTTAAAAAGTTGCTTTATTTCCTGTACCCTACTTACCGCTCAAATCTCGAATACGCTGCGTGGGGAGATGTATATCCGTGCAGTATATATTTGTTTAAGTTGTATGTAGTGTACGATGTAGTGTATATATAAAATTTAACACTGAAATCAAGCGTAGCTACTTTTGTTTTGTCACGCACGTGGTGTCGATCGCCTTTGAAGCAGTTTTGCCGGTTTCACCGGATCGGGCCCGGGACGGCCGGAAAATGTTGGATCCGGACAACGAATGATCAACTGGGCATGTATTCCGATCAGAGTGTGGATCACACAGAAAACAATCTAAAATGTTTAGTTGTCAACCCTAAAATATGAAACAAATTAAGTGACAACCCCGAATTTAATACGATGTGGGCTTCATTGCAGAGTCAGAGGTGACTGTGCTGAGACCATCATGAAGCTCGCTACATTTGAGAACCCAGACCTGGGACCCAAGATCTCAGCTGTGCCGGCTCAAGTCTCCGACACAGAATAAACTCCCCTGAGCCTGCCAAGTTGCCTTTATTTAAGAGCCTTGCAAATACATTAATATATAAGAGCACTAATGTGGAAATACGTGATTCACGTCTTATGGTTAGAGCATGCAGAGTCAAAAGTATTAAACTACAAAAAAAAGATGAGATTTGTTGTTATTTAATAGGAAATTTATTACATATTTACTGTCGTGCGAATATAAAAAATATTTTAAAACTTGGAGCATATGCATTTGTTTTGCCTCGAATTTTTCAAAAGCGTTTTTTTACAAATGTAAACCATGATTAGTTAACGTTAAATATATGCTCTTGTTGAATGGACAGTTATTATTTGACAACAGGTACAGATTCGCTGATCAAGATGACCATGCATTACAGTAAGTAGGTTGGTGACCTGAATAATATTCTTGTCACCATCACATTAACCTTAGCAACAGCAGCAGCATCAATTGCGGCATCACTAGCAACAACATAATCATCCTCATTACGCATAGTAGCAATGGTATCATCAGCAGTACCAGTAGCAGCAGTGGCATCATCATCAGTAGCATGATCATAATCATCAGTAGCATGATCATAATCATCAACAGCATCAGTATCTTCATCAGTATCACCATAATAATGTTTGGGGTGAATATGTACTCTTAGTTCTTTCGGTAAAGTCACGTAGGTAAAAAATGAAATTAAAATTAATAAAAAAAATAATTTTAATTTCATTTTTTACCTACGTGACTTTACCGAAAGAACTAACAGTATGAATCATTGCAGTCACGAAAGCTTCAAATCTAGAATGGGGTGAATATAATAACAACAAAAAACACGTGGCAAGACAATACCACTTGGTGATTGTTTGTTGGACGGACTGCTCCCTGCCGCAGGAATGTAGAATTCCCACCACCGGCTCAACACTGGCACTGGACATAAGCATGGCGAATCTGCGAGCGTCACAACACTTTGAACGCAGCGCATCAAGGACTCTTCGAGATGGTTGATGAGAGGAGAAAACCGAGACCATAGTAGAACCGAGCATCACAGACGTTTCTGCTCAGAGCTCCGACACTGTCTTCAGTCACCCACAGCCACCGAAGCGAACATCATCTTAATTACAAATGAAGTCTCGGAGGGGGGGGGGAGGATGCCAACAGGCGTCGCTATGATTCGGCGTGCTGTTTTAACTGCGCGCGTGTAATTTTCACAAGCCAGAACAAAAGGCAAGGACACAACCAACCGGTTATATTGAAGTGGGGATATGCAGGTGCTGCATTTCTTTTTGTTCCTTTATTACAATGAGGCAGTGAACAGTTACTGGCACCGCCGCGTCTAATATTAGATTGGGCAACGCCTATAGTGATGTGATACCCGTATTACAACCAGCATCTGTGTGTGCGTGCGACCCCATGCGATATATGTATATGGAGAGAGAGACCGGATTTAATATTTCAGTTGTTTGAGCAACAGCGCTCTTGTGAGGTCTGAGTTCAAATCCTGGCCGGAGTTGACTCATCATCATCATCTCTTTGCAGGTAAGCTAACAAATGCCTGGTAAGGCTTGTGCCACGTGGTACAAGGAAGTCAAAAGTTGCTGTCTCACGGAGTGACCGCTATTGGCCATAGGAAACCCTTCAGCAAATGTACCATTGCTCAAGAGAAAGGAGGCACTTTGGACTTTAGTGACGGTGAATTCATGCAGGTTATACAGGGTGGTCCAGATATCGTGTGGCCACCATTTAATTCTCTAAAACTTAATAATGTTTAAGTAAGGTTTATTTAAGACAGAAATTAATGTGAAAAGGAGCAAAACATGCTCGGGGTCAATTAATTTGGGGTCACGAGACATCTGAACCACCCTGCGCAGTGCGGCAGGGAATCCCAAACTCCAGTCCTCCAGACGCACCGATTCACACCCCGTTCAAATACAAATTAACTCGTTCCACGCTGCACGCGCCGGATGATTGTCAATCACGTCCCACGCGACGCACTAAGCAATCGACGCTGTCCGTGTCACGTGTACACAGAGACACTGAGATGTCAGTCTTAATTAAACTCGGCTCCGTCTTAATGCAGACAGCTCTAATTGCTTAACACGTCACGTGGTACGTGTTTAATGGTAATCGGGTGGATCGAGTTAAGTTGAACATGAGGTAAATTGGTGAACGTGGAAAGTGGTGAGCCTGACGGGTCTTGAGGGCCGGAGTTTGGGAAACCCTATACTGTAGAATGCCATTGACATGCTGGGAATACACAGACAGTACTCGTGTAATGACGACTTGGACGCACTTGTCTTGAGATGGTTTATTTTATTAAGGAGCCACGTGCTCACACCGACCCCCACTGCAACAGCCCCGAGTCTCCCGCGCATCTCCCTTTTATACGGTCCTAGGCCACGCCCCAATTCCCGAACCTTCTCGCTGGTTCTAGACCGCTCGCTCTACCAGCAGACTCCACTGTCCTCTTCCGTCACCTGGCCACGCTTCTATTATCAATCATTCCCGTAGCCACTAGTCCGTTCGTACTGCAAGCTGACTCCCCTCTCATTACCTCCCGTAGCCAATAGTCCATTCTGACTGCAAGCTGACTCCCCTCTCATTACCTGCCGTAGCCACCAGTCCATTCGCACTGCAAGCTGACTCCCCTCTCATTACCTCCCATAGCCAATAGTCCATTCGCACTGCAAGCTGACTCCCCTATCATTACCTCCCGTAGCCACCAGTCCATTCGCACTGAAAGCCGACTCCCCTGTCATTAAATCCCGTGACCACTAGTCCATTCACACTGCAGGCTGACTCCCCTATCATTACCTCCCGTAGCCACTAGTCCATTCGCACTGCAGGCTGACTTGTCATTACACTAATATAGGAGAACGCATATAAATGAACATGTGGAAGATTAATATTTTGGATGCTGTTGTCTGTGGGATTATCGGTGGATGTACTCCACTTATCCACATTAAAGAAATACAGATATTAGGAAGACTAGGGCTGCGTATAGAGAAGAGTTTTCCCCTCCTGCAGATATTGGGAGTTTAGGGCTAGACGATCTTATAGGCTCATGGATAGAGATTTGATAACTTGTAGCGAGCTATGCCCACGACTTCAGCTTCAAGCCTTTAAAAAAAGGGTGGAAATTAATGATACAATTGGAATGTTCTAGTTGTAAGCGTTCTATTCATTCCACAGTATCATGAGAATGTGCATCGGTCAGCTAACTCATGACAACATTAATAAGTACGTATTAGTTGCTTTGTATGCAAATGCATGGTGCTTAAAATTAATATACCAATTGATTGGAATTGTTTGGATGAAATCATGTGTGTCCTGCACACTGTTGGCATTCCATTAATGAGATTAGGGTTAATATATAGTTTACATGATTTACCTATCAGATAGTGCTGTATTCAAGAGCCCTTGTCTCATTGAAGTATTGTGCATGAATAATTTCCTGTTGTGGAGGGCTAACAAAGGGGTTAAATGGTGTTGCTCCTGAGTATGAAATCAGGTCGAGCTAAAAATCCGCATTGCACGCAGTGTCAACACACAATCACGTCTACACTCACGCACGCTGAAGTATGACTGAGATAATCCATATCGCCTGCATAGGCTCTCGGGGAAATGCTATTAGCTAGCACCTATTAAAGCCGGCACAACGCACACAGAGGGTGGTATGGCCGGCACGGCATCCCTCTGCTCTCGTCTGCCCACCGCAGATATATTCTTACACGCCATAGCAGGTGCTCGTTTAAGGCTGAGCCGACCTAGGCGAGGCTCAGGACCAGTTCTGCTAACGCTCGCCACTGATGTCAGCGCAAGGTGTGAAACACAGTTTCCCACAAATGCACCGATGCACATAGATACGTGAATTCATTAACCGACACATATCGCCGGAAATAGACACGCATTTACACACAGGGATATAAAAAAAACTGGGACAGACACATTCACATCGGGACATGCCCATTACACGGACACACGTAATTAGGTATTGACACACAAATAATCTCCATGCAGTATTTGTAACCGTATTGGCTGTTGGGGCAAATGCCGTGATAGTGGGCATCTATTTCGGCCGACACAGCCAATGAAGGGGTTTGCGTGGCGAGAATGCTTTGGCTCCTCGGTGCTGGTGTTCATGTATAATGCAGCTCTCAGAGACACCGTCTTGTCCAGTTATATATATTGTGAATAAAGTCTGCCGACTCACTGCTAATTAAATGAGTAACCGCGAGTTGACTATATACACAGCTGGGTAACTTCTGTGACTCTACGCTACGCTCCCCACGTCGTTGGCTGGCTACACAGGAGCGGATGCGTAGTAGTCACGGAGACAATATTAACTCTCGCCTTGCAAGACTACAAGGTGGCCGATCCAAGACGATGAAGACGACCCGCTCCAAGATGACGACGACGGCGACGACAGTTTCCTGGTTCCTCCACAGCAGCCCAGAGCCCCGTTCCACGCCAGCTTTTATCCACTCCTCGACCCGGCAACTCCCATTTTCCCCGAACACTGTCTCACCTCATCTGGGTCTGTCTGTCCCTGTCTCAGTTGTTATTTACAACCACTTAGGTCCCGTGCTATCCTTACGCGACCCTGTCAGTGCCCACGTTTGCATCCTTATTTACTTAATCTCTTGTAATTAATCTCCATTGGTTCGTCTCCGGCAAAATCTGGGTTAATTAATCTTTGCACCATTGCTGTTCATGCTTATTTCCGATCCAACTTCCCAAAAAAATAAAAAAATTGGGTCGATCCATTACACATTTTCTGACTCCTCGTCATATCTATCTTGTTACTTTCTCAGTGCAATCTTGGTGCAGCTGTTTCAACACTTGTAAATTGTGTTTTAATCATGCCTAAATGTTTAATTTAGGCTGAATGTAATTACTAATAGCCAAACCATGAATGAAATTAACATTCCTGTTAAAAAATGATGAATAACTGTAATAATGAGTCGAGTGAGCCGGGACACATCGCTCGAAGGCATGACGACTCAATGACCATGAAGCGCCTCCGGTTTGCACGGTTGGCTACGTAGGGTGCGAAAGAAGTTCACCTTACGTGCGTGCGTACGTACATAGCGGAGAGGCATCCAAGGAATTGAATGCTTTTTTGAGAGGACACCTCCCCAGTCTCGGATGAAGCTAGAGCGGGGCCTGTACCATGATTTTATAAAGGGGTCCTAAATAAAATAAAAACACACAAATATTAAAACACTACATTTTTTACTTGCACAGTAAAGTAAATGTATGTTTTCCATTTTCTATACAGTCAGATATTACGACAAATCGCTAACCTTAAACACCCAGTCGTTCATAAAAGTTGAAGGCAGTATAGTACTATGGTAATAGAGCAAGTGCAGAATCACTGAACCGGAATTGACAGCTTGAAAGCATTCCGGCACTGCACTTCCCTGATGAGGTGGAGCGATTAACATCGTGTTGTGTGCAGGTGCTACGTAGATTATTACATCACAGAATCGTAAGAGATTGGCAGTGGCATGCAGAAGCCTTCATTTGGCAATGGAATGCCCATGCCATTGATGATGATGATGATTATTAGTATGATGGTAATGAATCCACGTTTTTCTCCCTTTAATTCACATTATCCGCAGTATCAATGTGAGCACTGAATGCGTTTTGCGAGTGTCATTGCAGCATTATTGATGGGCACTTGCGGTGTGTTGAATCTAAGGAGTATGTGTTCATTCATTTTCCGTCACTATTTTTTTTATATCGTCGATGGGGATAATCCATAGCGGTGGAGTGCATATTGCTCGCCAGGCACATTAGCAAACGAACCCCAGACATTATTCACACGTACTGTACGCATTGCATACACACACAAACACACTCAAATACTGACGCGCATGCACACACGCATTCATAAAGCTCACGTACAAAGACAACGATCCCCCGTATCGCCATAACGGACTGTTGGGGCAAGTGCTGTTAGCGAGCACCTATTAAGGCCAACACGGCAAACGAACGGATGGGTGCAACCAACACCACGCCCGACCGCCTTTGTCTCTCTGAGCTCGGATGTTTACACACTGCACCGGGTATACTCATTTAAGGCTGAGTCGACCTAGGTGCGGCCAAGGTATTCGTTCGTGAGCGATGTTGGTTGCGAGCAGGAATCGAACTCGGGTTGTCGTGGTTCGTAGCGCAGTGCGCCAACCACTTCACTACACCTCCCAAGAGGCACACACATAGCCAAAGACGCCCCGTATAGCCTTAACATCGTGCTGGGGCAAGTGCTGTTGGAGCGCACCTAAACCAGACCACACAAACACACAGGCGGCTGCTGCCTGCTGTGATAATTCGTGTGTCTCGCACACACACACACAGACACATACACACACAGCCACATACACACACAGACACATACACACACACAGACACATACACACACACAGACACATACACACACAGACACATACACACACACACAGACACATACACAGACAAACACACACATACACATACATACACAGACATACACACACACAGACACACACAGACACACACACAGACACACACACACGCAGCCACACACACAGACACATACACACACACAGACACATACACACACAGACACACACACACATACACACACACAGACACATACACACATACACACACAAACACATACACACACAGACACAAACACACACACACACATACACACACACAGACACGCAGCCACAGGCAGCCACACACGGAGAGCCACCGCGCAGGGCAGAGCAAGAAAGAAGCACCTGAAGGAAGGAATCCCCCCCACCCCTACCAACCTCATCATCATCCATGCATCTCTCCTCCTCCTCCTCTCGGGGCACAAGCGGACAACACGATCAGCTGAGCGACCATTCTGTCTAAAGCCAAGCGACGTCGCGTAGCAATTATTCGAGATACTTTACGATTGCATTGCGTGCGATATAGCAAAACCCCCCCTCCTCCCGCCCCATCAGCAATCCCCTGCTACCGCCTGGTATTTGTGGAGCGATGCGATACAAATCGTCTTCTGCAGCAGCGTGTGCCGTACGACGATGATGATTATGAGAGCATCCGTCCGCGAGACGGGGAGAAGAGAGACGTGATTCCTGTTGTTAATCGCCGCGGTCGTTAGCCATCGTTTCGGGGGGTGGGGGGGGGTGCGCGCGCTGCTGAGGCTCTTACCGGTCGTGTTCGGTGCCTGTGTCTCGTGTAAGCGATGCTGTGATTAATATTACTGCTACTACTGCCGCTACTGTTGGGATCGCAGCGTTCCGGCGCGTTGGTCATACGCTGACGTCGGGTGGTCTTAATAGGCGTTCGCTAACATCGCTTGCCACCGCCTCGATACGGTGTGGAACGGCTGGCGTGGCCGGTCTAGGATCATGTCTTTATAGCTGGATCTAGGCGTGCGCTGATGCATGTGCGTTCGTGTGGTCACGGAGGAGTGAGGTTTAATAGACGCTCGCTGATATTGACTCACCGCCGGCATAGCGAGGGGCTTTTTACGCGGGGCATCGCCGTGGGTGTTTCCTTTTTGCTTCGCTGTCGCTCGGACTGGATGGGTCGCCAGGGCCGTCTGACATAGGCGCTCGCGAACACCGCCTTGCGCATGGACAGCCCCCCGTAGGCGCGCGCGAGAGAGAGAGGGAGAGAGGCCACCGTGCGCTTTTGTGTGACGGTGCAGGGGTGGACGTGGTGTGCGGTTTGTTGGGTGGGCGAGAGTTTTTTTTTCTTGTTGTTGATAAGAGGTGCTCGCCAACAGCACTTTTGCCAACAGTCAACACTGTGTTAGGCTGTACGGGTGGGGTGGGGGGACAATCGTCTTTGTATATAGCTGTACATATATGTTACACGTGTGTGTGTGCGCGCGCGCGCGTGTGTTCTGCACGCCGTTGTAGATAGACAGATATAAGACATCTATAGAGAGAGAGACATCTGTAATGCAGGCACCGCGTGGATCGTTGGAAGAGATCAGCAGGATGGTGGAAGCCCAGGCGAACGTTATTGAGCAACAGCAGCATCGCCTGCAACATCTGGAACGAATCGTTTCTGAATTTCGCATCGCTTGTTCGGCTGGAGACAACAACAGCAGCCCTGCTGATGACGATGATAATGATGGTGACGGTGGTGATGATTGTGCCGCCGCCGCTGCTGCTGCTGATCATGATGAGACTCATGGTGGTGGTGGTGCTGCTGCTACTGATGGAGGAGGTGGTGGTGGTGATAATAACAATGATGATGGCAATGATGATGATGGCGGTGAAAATTCAAGCTGTGCCTTGGTTCACGACGGAGTCGCCCGGAACAGTGCAACCACAGAAAACGCCGCGTTGCCCTCCTTCCAGCGACTTAAACCCGAAAGGTAGGCACGCACAAGTTGGATTACAGCACCGGGTTCATCGTTGCCATTTATTGTGTCGTTATTGTCGGTGCGAAAAGTGCAAATTGAAGGGATCCCATTGTTACCACTCGCTGCATCAGTCTTGAGTGGTCGATACAATCAAGTGCCGCTGTGGGAAGTCGGTCGTAGAAGTATGGATGGTCTGACTCCGGCCACTGTAATGTGTAATGTCCACCACTGCCATGGTATACGGGGGGCGTTTGAAACGGCGAGGTTGTTGCGATATCACTTTAATATCAACACATCGGCAGCGGCTTTGTGAGCGTCTAACCATGGACAATTCAGTCCCCAGGAGCAGCGGAAAAGTACAATCGTAGGAATCTTAAACGTCCCTTATAGTGGTGACCTTCTCAAGCAAAGCGGTGTTGTATGACACCTGTTTGCGGTGCTGTGTAAACACGACATCTTGTGTTTATATAGAGCACAGTCGTGAGCATTTCTCCAGGATAAATAAGGATTCTGATTCTGCTTTGTATGTGTGCGTGTCTTTGTGCCTGTGTGTGTGCATAAGCGGGGAGCGGTAGTGTAGCGGTTAGCGCGCTGTAGCGGTTCGCGCAGCCGTCACAGGGGATCTTTGTATCTATCTATCTTTGCTTTGTATTAGCAATTGATGTCTATAAAGCGAGTCCCACTTGAGTAATCGAGCAGTAGGCTCCGCACCTGCCCATAGGAATGTGGAATTTCCACCGCTGGCTCAGATCTGTAAATGGACACGTTCTCGTTTCGGGAGGGCGGTTTTTCTGAGTGCTGCAGTTTCCTCTCAAACGTTGGCGAATGGAATTGGCTAAACTTGCAAATTACAGAAACCCTCCTTGGAGAGTGTCTTGAACACCGTCAGAGGGCTTCGCTGGATAGATAATTAATATGAATAATATAAGTCAAAGTAACTGCAGTTATTATAAAATGATAGAAAACTTTTTTTTTTAATACCATAAGATAATTTCTCTGTAAATAAAAATGAAGCAATAAAACTGAAAACTGATTAAATTAAACTTTTAAAGCAATGATGGCCTTAATTCTCGTAAAGTGACTTTAGTCAGGGCTCAAATTCAGCTGTAGCTGCTCAGCCATTAGCTCTGCAAAATATTATAATTTGAAAATAAGCTGAGCGTTTATTTTAGCGTGCATGGCTATTAGGCCTCACTTTTTCACACCCCAAACTCTTACAAAAAAACAGAGATGATGCTCATTCAGCAATAATGCTTTTTTTTGTTCTTTATCCAAGACGGCCTCACCGGGAAGTTGTTTCATGAAGGTCTTGGCATTGTAATGTCTGACCAATTTATCCTTGAGCATTTACTCTGCATGCTTCGCGGGAAATTACCTGAACAATTTGGGTCATACCAAGGAACCTGTGATGCACTTTTGCTATCCGCGGCTTTGTCTGCAGTTGTCCTTCGATTACTGCAGTTTACGGATTGTGAATGGCATCGCAATCCCCACACTTTCTCTCTCTGTTCGCCTTGTCCACAAGTGTGTTTTTGTGCACTCGCAAGGAATTTTCTAAAACGGCTTGCTTTGTGACTCGCAGATGGCAGTGAGGTGGTGTTTGTTGCTAGGTATCTCCTTTAAGCGCCCTCCCCCACTCTCCAGGCCAGATCACATTACAAAAAAACATTAAAATATGTACGTAGGAATTGTTTTCCATAATAGAGGTGTTTTGGTTTAGGTCACGTGGATATAAATGTGTCGTTAAACCCGCCACCACCCGACATAGCCAACTAATAAGGTTTGGCACGTCAACAAAGCATACCAATTCGTTACACGTTTAGAACACTCCGGCGCGTTGGTGAGTAAACCTATAACATTTATTATTCGATTACGACGTTTAGCCCGCAATTGCAACCAAGCCTCGACACATTTATGGGATCTAACACAAAAACCCTCTTATGGATAATATTGGTCACGAAAGCCTCGGATTTGTTTGCTGATTTTTTTGGTACGTTGAACTACTTTTGGTTTTATAATTATTCGTTGAATGATCGACAAACGTTTTCAAATGAATCAATATCCTGAGAAGTGCCACGCTCCACAATTTCTACACAATTCACCAACCGCGCTCCTGCGTTATGCGGGGTGGGAAGGTGAACATTAACAAAGGAAAGTTTGTGCTGCAGAGCCGATATAGGTTTTTTTTAAGATTGACAAATCAGTTTAGTATTTAATCTTTGCTATACATTACATTCCAATGTTGCCATCGTTTGTCGTGGTAGGGGACAAAGAAAGCATTCTGAGTCTCGGTTTCGGCGTTGTTTCCACCTCGTGTCAGAGCGGCCCCCCGACAGAGGATTACGAACCAACACTTGGTTTAATACAGCACCAATCTTATTAGACCTCGCAGCGCTTTGCGTACATGTACCCAACCCTTAACAAATAACATTGAATAACACCTTTAACAACAACAAAAATCCCTAAACAAACAGTACTGGACGGAATAAAAACTATTTAAAAGACATAAGATGTGCACGGAGCAGTATGCAAAGTGAAGACAGATGCGATTTAGAGAAGAGACGTCAAAGACTCAGTCGTCACTTCCGCTGGTTGGGATCGCACTCTTTTACATTGCCTGCACACAGTGTTTCTTTGCATGTCAAATCAATCACAGCGAGCATTTCACTTCCCAGAAATGGCATACGCAGAAATTTTTCAACCCAAATTGAATCTAATAGTGCATCTTCTCATTCTTGCGATATTCTTTGGCACGTGTGGTGACGGGTACTGCAAGATCGGACAACGTCCGTCCGGTGTTCGCCGATCTGCATTGGCTTCCGTTTCGCCGAACGGACACATTGATGAGGTTGCACTCGTCAGCACACGACGATCTTGCCACAAAAGAACCAAAATACATCGCTGATCTCGGCAAAGAGCATAAACCATCACGCGAACTCCCACCATCCTTGCAGCGGCTTTTGGCTGGCTATCGAACAAAGACAGCCACTGCTTCACTCGCTTTCGGATGCGCTTCTGCGGCCGTCTGGAATGTTCTCTCGCGATATTAGGAATCCACTGGAGCTATGCACTTTTTAAACCAAGATTGAAAAGTAATTTAGTCATAGTTTTTTTTATTTAGTTTGTTGTCCTTTCGCCACACCTGCGATTTAGCACGGTTGGCTACGTACGGTGCGAAAGAAGTTAAGCATACATACGCACTTGATTGTGGAGTGCTCATGAAAACAGCTCCAGCTGAGAACATCAACTCACTACAGTTAAGAACCCGGTTAAATCATGGGGGAGGATGGTCGGATTTGAAAGCAGGATCTCGGAGGTGCGCTTTCGGTGCTCCGCCACGCACGATATCACCCATCTCCCACTTCACTATTCGGAGTGCACGTGAATGGGGAGCGCAACTGAAGGGTCGTTCAGATGAATTACGTAGAACAAATACATCGCAAAAAAAAAACACAAACTCGAGCTCAAGAACTCCAAGTAGCCACTCATCCCTTTCGGGAAGGCCGCACGCGTAACGAGGAATTATCACTGCGATTATCGCGAGGACGAACCCATATTACTCTTATATGCCGGTAGGAGAATGAGCGATGACTTTACTTAAACGGTTCACAATGGGCTGTACATTAGTGGCATTTGTTCAATCCATTCTCACCCACTGCAGTAAATGGATGCACGGTCCCGTCTCGTTTGGAACACGCATTAATAAAAAAAACTAACAACTTAAAAAAATTCTCACAATCGAAAGCACAGGTAAAACATCGTACAAATGCCATAGCAAGCGTCGAATGATGAAAATGAAAGGCATTTCTGTTCGTTAATTAAGGCTATGGAGTGCCTTGCAGATGGCAGCACAGCAGGTTGCCTGCTTCCCACTGAGTATGGACGTTGATTGTGTTAGCCTCGCCACACGTCGTGGGTGTTCACCAGGCACCCTGGTTTCCTCCCACGTGCTATGGCACTCGGACACGGCGTCACGGTTTGCGCACCAGACTTGCAATCCAGGGGTCGCCGGTTTGGTTCGATCTCCCGGCGCAGCAGTTTGAAAGGGCGGTGCAGGTCTCTTAAAATTCCCACGCATCTGCCCCACCCAGCAGCGATATAAAAAAACGGGTTCGACGCAGTTTGTCGATCAGCAGCTTGTGTGTGGTGGGGTAAAGTGTGGGTACTCGTAACTCTTCCGAGACATTTGACCAACGTGGAAGAGTAGACCAAATGCCGTCTAGAGGGGCTCTCTAAGATCTCCCGCTGGTGGAGGTCCTTCTGCCAGTCGTGCCACAAGTAAGCAATTGCAGGGCTGCACCTTTGCCTCTTACCTTTACACTCAATGATGGAAATGGACAAATAAATCCTGTAGAGTATTTCAGAGTAGAGTATGTTAGGCTTTTCGAGGTAAGTAAAGAGCTGTTTCATTTGGATCTTGCATTCTCCTGCTAGGGTATGCTGAATGGACAGAAACTCGTAAATGTCTGGCTGGATTAGTTAGCAATTGTTGAAAGATGTGGCCAAGATTTTTTGCGTTTGCAAGTATTTTTTAATCGCTAGACTGTTTCCTATTATCGTATTGTATTTGTTCAAATATTTTTGCATGATGCATTACAACAAAACTGTTTAAACACGCGAGTTTTGAAAAGGAATGTAAAAAAATCCTGTACATATAATTTGGACCACAGGTTACATGAATGGGATCTAGGAGGTGCAGCTCTTTGATATCCACTTCCGTGGGTCATAAAACGATTGCGTCTCCTGACCCGATGCCGTGACAAAATCAGGATGATATTTGGGTGAGATTAACAGAAAAAAAATGTGGCGCGTTAATTTTGCCTCTTCAATTTTCAATATGCTCTCGGTGCCCGTATTCCTTCGGTGCAATTATTTAGTGTTGATTTTCTTAAATACCAACATGACGTCTTTACATTCTGCAAGGTTATATCTATCTATTTATTTACTCTCCAATCACACTTGAACGTAGCTTCATATGAGCTTCAAAGGGCAACAATAACACCAATCGCTGGTCATTACCGAGCAAAGCTTTGCCCCCTTTTCAGGTTGGCAGTTAAAATGCGAGAGTCGCACCTGGCAGAGAACACACACATGAAGGGTGTAACACTGAAATCGCAGTACAGATGAATTCAAGAACCCATGTGCTGTGCTACGATCTCCTGCGCACCTCAGTCCCACAGCACCTGGTAATTCCAAAGCAGTCACCCATCCTGAGTACTCGCCACGCTCAACTCTGCTTCACTGACAGAATGAGGACTGGGGTGGCAGCAAGCACACACACTGCCCACACACCGAAGGGACATTTACAGCTGACGAAGAAACACTGCCCAAGATGTCACATTGGCTCTGTTTGCGTTTCCATGTTGTGCTGATGTAGATTTTTTTGTTGTTGTTGTATCGAGTTTGCATTTTACGTCCTTGAAGCCACTTTAGTTGTATTTCTTTAACCAAAGGGGCCAGATTAAAGTGGTGCTTTCAAAATATGACAATGCAAGATAATATTTGACGGCATGATAGCAATTTATCAATTACTGTCTTGCTGATTCGTGCGTTCGTTTCTCAGTCCGCTTGTGCTGGCGAGAGTCGCGGCGGTAGCAGCAGCAGCAGCGTGCTGAGTAGGTTGGTACACTATACACTACTATACACTACTACACTATACACTACTACACTATACACTACTATACACTACACTATACACTACACTATACATTACTACACTATACACTACTACACTCTAGCAGCGTGTTGAGTAGTGGCGGTCCGGACCTCCCTTTCCCTGGCGACAGACTCCAGCACTACTACACTATACACTACACTATACACTACACTATACACTACTGCACACTACTATACACAACACTATACACTACTACACTATAGCAGCGTGTTGAGTAGTGGCGGTCCGGACCTCCCTTTCCCTGGCGACAGACTCCAGCACTACTACACTATGCACTACTATACACTACTATACACTATACACTACTATACACAGACTCGAGCTCTCCCTGGGGTAATTCCCAGGCGTTCCGAGGCCAGCCAAGCGACACCGTCCCGCCAGCAGCAGCGTGGTCCTGGGCTGGCCCCGGGGTCTTGGCCCAGTGGGACGTGCTGCTGCTGCTGCTGCCGGTAGAGTTCCAGGGGGAGGCTACCAGGGGGCATCCTTACCCAGGTGCCCGAACCACCTCAACTGACTCCTCTTAATCCGGAGGAGCAGCGGCTCGACTCTGAGGTTCTCCCAGATTATGGAGCTCATCACCCGATCACGGAGAGTGAGCCCGGAAAACCTGTGGATGAACCTCGTTTCGGCCCCATGCACCCGCGGTCTCATCCTGTCGGTCATCTTGCTGATTTGCCACATTCTTTTTCTGCCGAATAATCACCTCCGTAAAGCCAGCACGAGGCGGAACCCTGCGTCGTCCATTAGGTGGCTCTGAGTCGGCCATCAAAATTCCACATTCCTATGGCGGGTGGGATTGCTTCAATATGGCCAGACCGTGTTGCCCGTTGATATGGCGGTACTCGATTATAATAATATCCACGCTTCATCCGGGCTCAATGGCACTCAAGACAATGTTTTTTTTCTGGTTTCGGTGGGGGGGGGATTCTGCTGTACTGGGGATGTTTGACCAATTCCATTGTGGGTGAGAGTTTATTGTGTGGCAGGAAACCGGTGAAACTTGAGAACCCACCACACATACGAGGGGGTGGTGATACTCCAAATTTCCAACTCCTGGCATCACCTTAGAGCCCCACGCCTCCAAGATCCGACCATGTCCGTCCAGTGCTCGTCGAGCCGCACTCATTGTCCAATACAACATCGCAGTCGTTACACACAAATTGCTTGCCGCAAATGAACCACGACAATACCTTTCTGATCTCGTCCAGGTGACGACGTTAACCATCACGCGAGTCTCGTGGCCAGATCGGATTTGGCCACTTAGATTAGGATGATGTTGATGTTGAGCTCTTGCAGACTTTAGCTCTCAGTCACTGCATTTGCAGCTCCTGCACGATGGAAACTCTCCTCCGGATGCAAATGCCAGCCTAATGTTCCGCAGGCGGTTTGAAGCAGTGGAGGTGTTTGCATAGCAGGATAACCACGTATTGATTCGTCAGGTGTAATTGGTTCTTGGCCAGTCCAAACTTGTTGTTGGTATAGGGAGGTGTGTGCCATGCCTTCTGAAAGATGTCAACACAACCAAGACATATGTCCTCCTACCCCGTACACCCCCCCCCCCCCCGAGCACTATTATAAGGAATGCAATTTCACGGGAAATAGCCACTTGTTATTGACTTTTTCCTGTTGGCTGCATGACATTATCACAGCACAGGCATTATTGCCTTGAGATCATATTTTCCATATTGACTCGTGTGCTTTTACAAGACAATGCTGTCGCGTGCATTGTATCTATAGGCGCACGCGAATGAATATATATTTAAAAAATGTGCCCATTTTCCCTTTAAATACCGAAATATCAAAGGATAACAATGCTTTTGTTTGTAAGTCAATTTGCAATTGCGCGGAAGTAAATTTTAAAAAAAATCGCTATCTTTCAATACAAACCGTCGTCGTTTGGCACTCCACAGGAGCAGTCAGTGGAAATTCCACATTTCTATGACGGGTGGGGGCAGTATCTATAATTTTATCATCTCCGAGTTCCGACCCGGGTTTGAACTCGTGGCCTTTCTGATTGTGAGTCGAGCCCCATCTGGGCGAGGCAGTGAGGCGAGGTGCTATACTCTTAGGTTTTTTCGGTAAAGTCACGTAGGTAAAAAATTTAAATTAATAAAAGTAAAATAAAAAAAAGTGTGCCGTTCCTGGCCCTTCCCCCCTCAACCATTATATATACGGGCTAGTATTTCTTGTGATCTCTCATTTACTTGATACAGCTGTCGTGGCTGTGACGGTTCCACCTGAAGACGGAGGCTTGTGTTGCTTCTGAAACGTCGTGAATTTTTTAATTTGTTTAATTTTTAATTTGTTTAATTTTACTTTTATTAATTTAAATTTTTTTTACCTACGTGACTTTACCGAAATAAAAACCTAAGAGTATGAATCCTTGCAGTCACGAAAGCTTCAAATCTAGGCGAGGTGCTGTTGACGTACGCAGCTCATGGAGAAAGGCTCTTAATATTGCGAGAATCTGTCTTAGTTCTTTGCTGGGTACACTCCGACTTGGTATTCATTGCACACTTAATCACAAACAATCCCTCTTAAAGCCCTCTTGTGGAACCAGAGCCGAAGAACATTGAACAACGTCACACAGCAGTGATCTCGAGTTCTATGCAGACTCGTCCTTAAATGATTGCAACACGACTCCTCCTTTGTCGCCAGTTTTGTCATATTATAAATTTGGGATGTGTGCTATGATGCCACCACACACAGAGGTCTAACCTGTCCCATATTTTGATGTTTTGTACGATCTTGGACATCCGTTGTACAGTGCGGGAAATGTCGGTAATTCTGTGGAGAAATTAGCGGGCAGCTGTGGCAATTGATTCCCGAAATTAATATAAAAAAAACTGGATCATTAGCGCGCCCTCTTTACATTTTCACATGTCTTAGGCTATGCGGAGAACTTGAGAGAAGCTGCTTAATATAACACAAACGGGTTTTGAACCCAATCAGGAGCTCAATATAGTAGCGAACTTTGGCAAACTCACATCTTACATGGGTAGATTCCGCCTATGTCATCTGGCATCACGACAGCCAATTCTTTTAACAGACCACGCACTCTGCTGACGGAGACCCAGAAGGTGGAAACCGGTCCAAGGGTTGCTTGCTTCATAAGCATGCGTGTGTGAAAGGGTCGTTTCACAAGGGACTCACTCGATTGCAAGTAACATGGCAGACCCCAGCTTATTTAATTATAAAGACACAGTGCGGTAATGACATTTATGCACAGAATGCTCACCGAGTCTTAAGACTGCCTGGGATTTTTGACCAATTCCACATTGTAAAATCTTTTCTCGAGTCGTTTAATGCCATGAGCGTATTGGTAAACAAAAACGAATTAGGTCCCTTTTTTAAAGCACGGTAATCATGATATGAATTCATATACAGTACATTATATCTATATATATAAAAAAAATCATAAATAAATCTAACACCAATCCAAAAATCCGGTGCATGATCATTTGCAAACAACTTTCAGCAATTCACGTGGCAATTCTCATCATCGGCCAGGATCGGATCCACTGCTGAAGGCCTCAGCCAAGCGCGGGCGTGAGCTCTCTCCATCCTGCGATGCAACAAATCCATCGCAGGGCACCTGCACACGAACCCATCTCATCGCTCCATCTCATCGCTCGCCGTACACCCCTTCCGCCGCGTTCCTAATTGACACTCGGAGCAACAACAACAACAACAATGACGGCATTGACAACGGCTGATTTTTTTTCTTTTTCCCGGTAGCGTGCTGTGTGCATGTGTCCGTATAACCCCTTCGACGCCCTGTCTGGAGCTATATACAGCACCGGCGGCGTTGCAGTCAATGAAAGGTTGAGGTGAGCCTGTGGTTAGTATGCATGGCCTGTGTTCGGAGATGCTGTTTGCAAGCTGTCTAGAAAATGTTTGAGGTTTCGGTGGCTGCGACACTATGACTTGAGGCTTTAATTTGGCATTCTCAGCTAAGTGCCCGGATACACTTTACTATTTAAGGGATTTCGCTGCCCTTTTTTTCACCCAATTATGCGATTGGTCTCGGGCCACAAGAGCGAATGAAGGGACTCGCTCATTTGCCGAGTGGCCCAGTGACCGTAATGACCGAGCCGGATCGACCGAGCCACCGCCAACGGGGGGTGACTCTGCTGCTTGGTTGAAATCTCCGGCTCCAGCCGCCCGTGACCTAAAAACCGGCTTCTCTTAAGCACGGTCGGGTTTGAAGGTCCTCAGCTCCGGTGTCCAATAACCCCCATAAAAAAATGTTCTATATCATTTAAAATTCGTGGGGTTGTTTTTAACCCGATTTAGTCTGGCCCAGCTCTTGATCGATCAATTTGGTAGAATGCACCGAAACTTAATTCACGTTGCTGTGAGAGATGTGGGCGGGGGTGGGGTGGGGTGGGGGCACTGCCAGCATTTCCCACGATCAATGATTTTGATTCATGCCACCACTTTTGAGTGGCGCGGCGACTCTCGTCTGCAAACAAAAATATAATACCGGTGAATAAAATGTATCCGAAAATGTTTAATCTGTCGGAGTTGTTTGACCATACTTCACCACATTTGGTAGTGGTGATGTTAGCCGTGGCCAGGAATAAAACTTGGGTGACCGGCTTCGTAGTGCAGCTAGCTAAGGACGGTGATTATCGGGGCTTATTCCGCGCAGGATTCACACTCCCCAGGATCTCGGCGGTGATGGGTTCGTAGTGATGGCTCCTGATGGCCATGTACGGGCACAGTGCTGGAGGCTATTGGGGGGGGGGGGTCCTAAGATCCTGTCACTTTTGTTAAATGTTGAACCAAGGTCCTATCTGCACTGCAGACATTAATGATCCTGTGACGGTCTTTGATAAAAGCTGCAAGGGCTTATATGCTTTATTCATCTGGCAAAAAAAATATTCCTTATTCTGGCTCCATAATGAGATCTTTGTCCAGGGCAAATTCCTAGACATTTAATTATTTCTGCAGTCATGGGTAGACATATCAATTTGTTTGCATTGCTACCGTTCTGTTTCGTGTGATTGTTCGCTAAGTTGCTGTCCTACCTTCTTATCCACGTCGTGTTAGTCCTGAAAGTTTGTTTTCTTACCATACTTCAATGCGATGTGGAAACAGAGCCAAAGAACATTGAAAAACGTCACGGTGCAGTGAATCCCAGTTCTTTGCAAACTCGTCGTTAGATTTTTTTTGTAAGACCCGTCATGTTTTGCCACCTTTGCCACGGGACCATATTACAGATTTGGGATATTGTGCTATGACGCCACCCACACAAAGGTTCTACCCTATCCCACGTTCGATATTTCGTACCGTCTTGGACATCCGTCATACGACGCGGGAAGTATGTCGGCAATTCTGCGTGGAAAATTACGGGCCGTTTGTTTGTGACAATAGGATCCAAAATTAATATTTAAAAACATGACTCATTAGTGTGCGCTTTTAACATTGTCACGTGTAAATTTTCCATGTAAAGCTTTCGTGAGTGCAGGGATTCATATTCTTGGTCCTTTCGGTAAAGTCACGTAGATGGGAAATAATAAAATAATGCTACTGCTTTACTTATTTTATTATTTCCCTTCTACGTGACTTTACCGAAGGAACCAAGAACATTTTCACGTGTGTTACGCTGTGTGGATGGATGACTTGTGAGCAATTGCTTAATATCATGTAAATGTTTCGTGGCTTGGTGAAGGGAGGTTGGGGTGGGGGTGGTGAGGAGGTGGCGAAGGGGGTGGCGCAATAGATGGTGAGGAGGTGGTGAGGGGCATGCTCAGTAATGGCTCAGACATCGCTCACACTAACTTCGTCTTTGTCCAAATGAGGTTCATATCAATGCATGCCGGTGCCGCGGGCAGTCAACGGCGTGTGCTCGCTGGATGGACTCGTCCCCGTCATGTAAATGTGGAAATTGCACCACTGGCTCAACACTTCCAACAGACGTGAACAGCAGTCCCCCCGTGTTCCTTTTGAGCAGTGAGATGCTTTGATTTCATTTTTGGCACATGCTCAATACGGTAGAATGACCCCAAATGTAATGTCTCGTTTTAGATACGTGAGAAATAAGAGCACCGTTAGCTTTGTTCGCTGTCAATGTGTCCTCCTCGCTCCAACAACCATGGGAAAGAGCTCATCTTCTTCTCTACAGCCCCGAGCCAGCGGTGGGAATTCCACATTTCTCTGGCGGGGTGCAGTCTTTTCCTTAAATAAAAAAAATCACTGTTGATTTCCCGAAAAGTGGTGTGTGCGCGCACGGGCTTGTGTGTGTGTGTACTGTATGCGACGTAAACGAATGTAGAACGCAGGCAGTGTGGGCATTAAATTAAACGTGAAGTTTTGCTTGGAGCCAGAAACATCTGCATTACACGAGGAGAAACACGGGATTTGTGGGAGCAAATCCGACGCGATTGAGATTTAATGTCGAATTGGAAATGCTTAGAAGACGTCGGCTGATGAGCCGTTTGCGTGGCCTAACTCCGTCCACATCTGTCGAAATAAATGCCCCTAGATCTGCCCGGCATGAAATAAGTAACCCCCCCCCCCCACCACCAATCTACCATACCGCCATCGTCCGCACGTTCGCACTTTCGCTTGCCGATGCCAAACTTGGTAGCCGTCCTCGCGTCTCTGTTCGTCTTTGCCTACCCGGCAGCCGAAATCTCGCCACAACACTGCGGTGTGTCGTGTGTAGTTTTGCTCATGTGTGGAAGTTTGGTTCATCTCTCTCGTTGGGAAGTTTGATTCATCTCCCATTGGGAAGTTGGTTCATCTCTCTCGTTGGGAAGTTTGATTCATCTCCCATTGGGAAGTTGATTCATCTCTCGTTGGGAAATTTTATTAATCTCTTGTTTGGAAATTTGATTTATCTCTCGTTTGGAAGTTGGTTCATCTGTTCATGCACGTGTGTTCTCAAGCCGTGTTCACAGCAGGTCGGTCGGTTGCATGACGCAAATCTCATTCAATATCGCGCAACTGAATCATTGCCTGCAACTGCTTTGTCCACTTCTGAGCAAGTGGTTGCACGACGACGAGGACATTCAATTCATCATCGCAAATGTACGCCACGTGATAGGGGAAAAAATGGTCGCTGTGAATCTCTGAGCGGATCGACTGGAAGTACAATAATCCTCTGCTGTGAGAACATGGTTGTGCAACTGATTACAATTGGTTGCTCCAGAGATATGTACGCACATAAATATGATTTGGTTGCATGCAACCAAGTTGTGCGACTATTTATTCACAGGTGTGGACCTGGCTTAGGGACTACATCCTGGTCGAGGAATATTCAACTCGTCCACTCCCACTAAGATGGCCATTGCACTATGGGCATTGCGAGCATTCGTGCAACATCAGAGCTGGCATAAGAGTGATACTATTATATTAGCGAGCAGTCGTTGGCTTTGTCTGATTTCATATTGGCTTTATCATCGTACTCGACAGGAGGGGATTTACTTGCTGCACTGATGGTGATGAACATATATTTGCAATTGTTTAGCCCGGGACTTAATCAACGTAGAACTTCAGGCTCTTTCCCCGGTGACTAAAATCAATCAACCTCTGGCTTGTACGGTTTTTTGCGTGCCAAGATAAATTTTTTTTTTAAAAGATAGGTTTTCTTCAGGTTTTGAGATGCTGTTTCTGGTTATGAGAAAGACTGAAGTTTAGCCAGATCTACCCAGGTTGGCGAGCAGTGAACTAATTCCACACCCGGCACAGGCCACATTCAGTCTACCTTGTGGGGTTGTCGTTGCCCCGACTGCTCCAGTCTACCAGCGATCTGGACGATAGTCGGTGAGAACATCAAGTTTAAGTTAATTTATTAGGTGTATCCCTGTGAGCCATTCCGCACTTGAATCGGGTGCAACCGCAACAAACAAAAAACAAAAACATGAACAAAAAACATCTTAAAGTGACTATGTGACTGAGTGCAAACAGAAAATACAAGAAAAGACAGCAAAATATTGCAGAAAAAGCACCGTACACAAAAATGTGCAAAATCCCAGTGGGATACAAGTCAAACAACAACAACAACCACAAGACAACTTAGATTAAGGCCATCAGTCTAACTCTGTACTACAACAAACAAACATGGCCAAACCAAAAAACGTGTCGAAAATCACCAAAATAAATCCATTAGAGCAATGAAACAGTGATCATAGGAACTGTGACCGAATTTTCACAATGAACGACATAAACAACATGTACCACCAAACTCTGCAGCCATAGCTGGCTGCATGAGTCACTCCACAACAGCAGGAGCATCAGTCGGAGTATCAATATTTTTCAATGCACCTTTAACATCAGCGCACTAAATCAAAACACAGATCATCATACTTTGCAGCGATCATCCGGAGCGAAACATTTGTATTTTAGGCCACTAAATTGCGGTGGCAGCTAGGGGTGGACAACTCCTCTAGAGAAGTTTTGAGTGAAGATCTCATAGGTAGCGATTCAAGAACATGACGCCCTAGTAAAAAGTACGTTGCATTACACTGTATATTCGATTTCTAGATTGACTGTATTGAAAGATAATCTTTGATACTTTTCTATAACCTTCGTTGCAAGATATTAGTGTTCAACTAAGGCAATAGATTAGCATAGCGAAATACCAAATATTAAATACCGCCATGGTCATCGCATCATAAAGTGTTGCCCAATAAAGGCATCGGTTCAACACACATTCCGTACATTATTAATACCCACGTAACATATTGCTCTATCGTACAATATAGGCATGCTGCCTATTTGTCTAATATCACAGCACGCGGTATTTTTCAACATAGCCAAAAGCCTGATGCTGCTTCTATGACAAAGCAGTGCTTAATATAACCCATGCATTACAGTTGTCTGGCTGATAAATCTGTTGCTCGATATAGCAACATCTTGCCACGGTCTGCATCTGAGTGCATTGCTCAATATAACCAATGCATTACCGTCGCCTGCTTCACAATACATTCGGCAAAACATCCGTATTCGTTTATTGTCGCATTGCATTTAATTAAGATGCGTCACCGATGCCCTGCCATTTGTTTATTATATCCCACTGTTCATTTCACTTGTTCGGTTCAGTCCGTCGAGAAACGACGCCGTCTCTGTTGCACGAAGGGATGCCCAGCATCGGGCAGTATCTGAGCGGTGCTGATAGGTGTCCGTATGGTGTCACGGTTATCGTGGCAAGTATCACGAGAACAGATCAGGAATGCCTCCGATCTGCCAGGGATTTGTTCAATGTGGCTCGGACACGGTTATGTGGTTCTTAATAGAATAATGCGTCTGGTTTCGTGCAATATATACACACCATGAGTTGTGTTTTATTGTTATTATTATGATGACGATGATTGTTACAGATGAGTGTGGGATGCTGTTTACGATTAAAAGAGTAATAATTATATCGTTCTCATTTTGCTTTTCATTCCCATGCCCTCTGCTCGCAACTGACACATCTGTTACTGCTGATGGATCATCCCTTTATACGTCCTTTGGATTTAATTGCGTGCACAGATGCATGATAAAGCAGGATATATGTGGCATGGGATGGAGAGCAGAATACATGGGCAATGGGAGAGAGAGGTGGCTTGTAGATTAACCATTGCATCCATCCTGAGGTGTGAGTTTGCGTTTCTGTGCATGGGTGGGGAGCGGTGGCGTAGTGGGTAGCGCGCTGCGAACCCGGCCACCCGAGTTCGATTCCCGCTCACGACCAACGCTGGTGACGATTATCTGAACCGGTCCTGGGCTTCCCCTAGGTCTACTCAGCCTTAAATGAGTACCTGGAGCAGTGTGTAAACAACGGCACAAAGGCGGCTGGGCGTGGTGTTGGCTACCCACCCCCTCGTGTGCCATACCGGCCTTCATCGGTGCTACTCGCTAACAGCACTTTCCCCAACAGTCTCTTTAAAGCTGTACCGGAGATCTTCATGTTTTTTGTGTCTGTGTGTCAGTGTATCTGTACCAGCGGTGTCAAGATCGGCGTCTGTGGGGAAGGCTCGTGTAGGACGCTATTTGGCAGTTGGATGCAGTCACCCTCCAAAAACAATGGAGGGCGGAAGAGCAACGCTCACAACAACGAGTCGAGCGGCAGGCGGCTAAGATGCGGCAACTTGGCGCAGTAGGGGGTTCAGCTGGTGCATCGACAGGTCATCTCAGTCGGCCAACCCATGGCACCCGGGTCTGTCCCGAGACCTCCTGTCAGCGAGCCTTTGACCCTTCATGTGGCCTCAAAGTGCACCTGGCCTGGCACAGGTGACGTCACCGCCACTTAGTGGCGAAAGGTGGATATTGTTATTGTATTGTGTATCTTTGTATATGCATGTGGTTGTGTTATCTTCCTGGATGTTTGTGTAAATCTGTGTTTGTGTAAATCTGTGTTTGTGTGTCCATGTTTTGTTGGCATATTTGCATCAACCCTCATGTGGTGTCAGCGATTGGGGCATTGCATCACAATCACTGCAGCTAGGTTCAATTCTTGACCGTGGCTGAAGAAGTAATTGATCTAGCTTGAGTCCGGCCTTAAATTACTACCTTGATGCAGTATGTGACAACCCCCAACACTGGGGAGATGAAGGCAGTCAGGCATGAGGTTGGCCTTGCCATCCTACCACGTGCCACATCGGCCTTAACAAGTGCTCGCTGGCAGCACCTTCCATAGCAATTCCTCTGTGGCTTCTCGCACGATAAAGCTTTGAAGGGAACCTTGGTCATATAAATTAATTCTGTAATATGCCAGTGCATCCGTGTGTACGTGTGGTATGTATCTTTTTGTGCGTGTGGGGAGCTCGCTGACAGCACTTGCCTCGACATTCTTTCAAGGCTATATGTAGGGGGGATCTTTTTCTTTGTTTGTCTGGGGGGGGGGGGGGGGGGCTGCGATGTAATGGTGAAGTGTTATGAAGCGAGCAACCCGAGTTCGATTCCAAGCCAAGGAAAATACCAAATGTTGTGCAATATCTGACCTTCTCCTGGGCCTCTCCTTATTCGACTCGGATTGAAATGAGTACCTGGCACAGCCTGAAAATATTCATACCTGGTAGACAAAGCCGGCTAGGGTGTGGTGCTGGCCAAATCGCGTCCCTCCTTAATAAGAGCCCAAGCCTACTCGGTGCATCCTTTGTCTGTACGTTGAATTTCTTTCGCACCGTACGTAGGCAACCTTGCTAATCCGAGGTGCGGGAAAGGACCACGAACTAAGGAACTCTAGGCGATATTAATGGCATTTACGTGAGAAAGTTTTAGCTTCATGTAATTAGCAAACTCATTACGTTTAGGGCTGTGACATGGGGAACGGGGTTTCTCACCCTCGCAGGCAACGCCTCGCGGGGCGTTTAACATTCGCGCGACGAAGTAAGTCTCGGTGGTGTTAAGCTGGGGGTCGGTAGCATGAAATGCCCCACAATCTCCCGCCTCCACAGCTACCGTGGTCATGAACCCCCCCCCCCCACCCCCGACCATTCCAGCCGCGTTCATCACCGCAGCGAACACTCGCGGTGAGCGTTTTTCTCTTCCCCGCGACGTGGCGATTGCCGCTGCCCGTACATCTCGCGCGGGTCCAGATTTTACTTTGAAACGACAAACGAATCGCGGGAGCGGGCCGGATCGCCGCCGATCGTTTGCGCGCCGACGCGCGTATAGCATAGTAGCAATAATAATAATAATGCCTTCGGGGGGAAAACAAGTGCACTCGCTCATGTTGCGTTGTCTTGGCAGGAGTAGATGGGGGGCGGGAGGATGGGGAAGGGGGGGGGGCGGTGGGCGAGGGGGGGGGTGTGGGGGCCTTGATCGTCTGCGGTGCTGTGTGACCACCGTCATTGGAAGCTGCCGGAGAAAACCGCAGAGAAGCGACTCCGATCTCACCACGCGACACGCCAGTCCCGGGCGTGCGGGCGTGCGTGGTGCCGTTACGCTTGCGCAGCGGTCATCGATAAGTGCCAGGGCTCGCTCGTTGATGCAGTGAAGCCGCGTCCTCATCGCGAACTGATGACGCTGGCGTTGTGGTCCTCTCTGGTGGCCACCTTCGTCGATTCCTGATTGTCCCCACACCCCCCCCCACACCCCCCCCACATCCTCAGGGCCCGTTAGGCATTGAGCACAAGTCAACAAGTCAGCCGCGGGTTTTTGTGTTCTATGGTGAAACTGCTTCCCGTCATAGGAATGCGGAGTTGGCATTCATGGCTCGGGTGCGACCAACAGAGAAGAGGGTTTCAGCTGTGTTTGTTTGGTCAGGGATCTACTTTGTTGTTGTTTACATCCGTCCGTCTGTAGCATAACTCTTGTAGCGATAATGAAGTGTTTACTGAAATCTCGGACAGAGTTTCACTGCGCTTAGGGACTTACCGAAGAGAAAACTGGCCACATTGATCGGTAGTTTGGCCAAAAAATTTAAACCATGAAAAAAGCACGGCCTCATTTAAATTCAAATCTTGCCATTTGGTGTGTCATCTTGCAAGAGAGTGCATCACCCCGTGTGTTGGTGGAAAAGCAAAGCGACATCGCAGAACCACCGAAGTCCCTTCAAGTGACCTCATCCCCACGTGCCCTGCTTGAAAGATTTCCGCCGCATGTCTGTCGGCACCGAACGTTTGAAATTCTTCGAGCTGCAATGTAGCGTCTTTTGGGTGAAAAGTCACATTTTTTTTCACGATCGAGTGTTTACTTATTTTTTGTTGTTGCTGCTCTGTCATCGGCGTGACGGCACCCCCGGAACCTTTGGCACGCTTCACTCGAGAACCCAGTTTCGTTCACGGGCGGCTGAACCCCGACTCGAACACAGGTTCCCAGCGATGCTGGCCCAGTGCTTGGACCCCTCCCCCCACTCCCAACCCCCCCACCACCATACCCCCTCCACCCCCCCCCGCCAAGCCTCCTCTGAAATTCTAATTCCTCCTTCCCTCCGTGTCTCTGAATCCCGACGAAAGTAATTTGCGAAAGGTCCGTGGCAAATGCGCCAAAAGCCACAGATGGGAAGCGTGTTGGGGGGGGGGCTGTAATCTTTCCGCAAAGCCCTCCTTGGAGAAGAGCCAGTATTTGGGGGGGGGGGGGGCATAACCCTTAGGCATCTGGGGGAAGAGCAAGCAGTGGTCCGGACAGCCGTGCGTTTGTTTTGGCAGAAGGAGTTGACGTTTTCTCCACATGACGCTGACCTTCGCGTGCGGGCTGCGTAATAAGAGTGACTTCGGTGTGCGCGTGTGAAGGATCGAGGTGGTGCCTGCCGATTAGGTGTGTGCATGGGTAGGTGCGTGGGTACGTCCGCGTGTGTGTGTGCGCGCGTGTGGTTGTGTGTGTGTGTGTGAAAGTCGTGGGGAGCGGGTGTGTGGCGGTTAGCGCTACGCTGCGCTATGAACCAGGCGACCCCGAATTCGATTCCTGCTCATGGCCAACGCCAGTGACGGTTACCTGAACCGGTGCTGGGGCTCCCCTAGGTCGACTCGGCCTCAAATGAGTACCTGGCGTGGTGTGTATACATCGCCAGTAGGGAGACAAAGGCGGCCGGTCATAGTGCAGGCCACCCTCCCCCTCGTGTGCCGTGCCGGCCTTTATAGGTTCTCGCTGACAGCACTTGCTCCAACAGTCTGTTAAGGCTACACGGGGGGATCTTTGTCTTTGCTTCGTGGGTGAAAGCAACAGGAAAGATTTGGTTTGGTGCATATTCTACAGTGCTTTTAGACAGCACCGCGAGTATTCTGCTATACAAACAAATACTCTGGCCACGTGACGCAGTGGCTCGGGTAAAGGGCTGCCCGGTTAGTATTTGTTAGTGGTGTATTAATATTAATACGGCACTCAATTCATTGCGTTTTGTGTGTAGTTCTCCCCTTGTCTGACATTGTGAGATGGTCCTCTTCCCATGATAGGTCTTGTTTGTTATTTTTTTTATAGCTCAGAGATGGCGACGCTATGAGAGTGCTCGGCTCGCGAGCGGAAGGTCCGCGAGTCCAAATCCATGTCCTGCGAGGGACCGACTCTCGCCCCATTATCTCCACCCCCTGGTGAGGTCGATATAAAGGGGGTTCCGGACCATTCGTGTGGGGCAGTCCAACAGTGGTCTGTCTGAAAAGAAACGAACGACTCAACATTTGTGTCTGTTTTACCAGGTAAGGCTCACCGAGTTTTATATACAGCTGTTTTTTTTTCAGAAGTCACCGAGCCACAAATTACATTTGAACAAGTGGCTTATCATCACGTGGGAAGTTACAGCAGCCAAACGCACTTAATGTGGATGGGAAAACCCGGAGGAGCTGGAGTAAAATCCACGCGACCGCTTTGAGAGCGAGAAAGAGAAATGCAAGCTCCAAATATACAGCAGCAGGCGTCAGAGTTGGGATCGAACCCACGGCCTCCTGTATACCAGGCGAGGCAGTTAACATCTCACCACCATGGAAATGTGGAATTTTTACCACTGTTTCCGAGATACTGATGGTGAAAATAATCACCGCTCCAATATTTGTTTGAACAGGAAGACGCTTTTACACTTTGAATAGTTGTATTTTTTTTTTATGCGTGACCGTTTGCAACAATCGAGCGAGGTTCGAAACCCTCCCCACCTTCCATCGCCTCTATCCGCCCAGCAGCTCGCATGGATGCAGGTCCGGTGTGGTGGTGGGGTCAAGTGTGGGTATTCCCCCCTTCTTCCAAGTCATCTGGCCAGGATGAGAGAGCAGGCCAGACAGAGAACCCCTTTATAGTGGGAGGCCTTTCTGCCAGCAGTGAAATGAGAAAGAAATTGCAGGGCTGCACCTTTTACCCCCTTCGGTGCATTGGCGCTGTTCACAATAGCGATATAATGATTAAGAATTGAAGACATTTTTATCTCGTATTTTACCTAAGCGTTTGCACAGTTTTGCTATTTCAGTACCCCAAGTGTAACATGAGCATATAATTTGCACTCGTTATAAGTAAATCGATTCTCATACACAATCTCTACGCACGTATTGTGAGTGGTAAGGGTCCATTGAAAAAATCTGCATAGTTAGCACGTCCTGCTAAATGATATGGTATTCCAAGCATAGTACGGTAAAGTTCAAAAACGTGAAAAGTGTTAAACACGTAAGTTCGATAGGAGTTGTGGAGAAAAACTAAATAAAATTAAAAGTAAACACATTCAATGGCATGATCAGTGTGCTGAAAACGTAAAAAAAAATACTCCCTTGCATGGACATGGGAATGAGGTATTAGCATGCTAACAAGAAGAAATCCCCCAGTTGTAGATATTCAAAACATAACTCACGAACACCTTCAATCATATCCCATTTAGAGGCTCTAAGAACCAGTGCTTCTGAATGTATGTTAACTGTAAATCAGAAAATATTTGTTAAGCAATTTAATTCTTTGCAGGACCCATGGTATGTAAAGTGCTCTCTCCAACTCATTTCCACTCTCTCTGGCCTCTCTGTGTGCGCTGAAGAAGGGTCATTGCCCGAAACGTTGCCTATTTACTGTATATATATTTGAATTCCTTTACATGCCACACACGGTGCTATTGACGAGTGTGTTGGGTTGTTATTTTGTTCGCCATGCTTTGTGCACCACTGCCAACACACCATCACCACCAAATATTTTTGCTTCTGTTTGGTAAGGTGCCCCCCCCCCTCCCAATTCGTGATGGGACCTCCCCCCGCCCCCGCCCACCCTCCACCATCCTGGTGTCGTTTAAAACCATCGCTTTGTTGGCGGCACCAAAGCGATCCACCGGCTTAGAAACACCGGTGCCGTCACGGGACTGGCTGGAAGAACGACCCAGGCGTCAGTTTTCAAAACATTTGTTGCCGTTCCGAAAACCCAGTTGGAGTCTCTGTGGCGGCACGGCTGTCGAGAGGAGGAGCCGGTCAATGGCGAAAAAGCCTTGGGGACAATTGTGTTTTGCGTCCGTGTTGTTCGTGACGACGACGGTGAGCGAGTTTCCCGGTTCGGGGGTCGACTCGCCCCATTATCTTCATCCCTTTGGCGGGGTCGATAAAAGGCGGGGACTGGTACCATTGGGTGTGGGGCAGTCAACAACAGTGGGTCAGCCTGTGGAGAAATTGAAGGCCTGCCATGGGAAAACAGTGCCATTGCATTGCGGAAGAACCCAGGCATCTGGGCGTGACATTTATTCCCTTTCTCAAAAGCAGTTGAAGTCTTTACAGCACGGCTGTGAGAGGAGGTGGTGTACAATTTTTAAAAATCTAGATTGAACACTCATTTCTTGAGAACTGCTTTACGTGTTTCGTTTGTTGTCCTTCCCCTGCACCTCCGATTAAGCACGGTTGGCTATGTACGGTACTTGCATAGAGCAAGGAGAAAAGCCTGGGGGACCATCTTTTGATCCGTGTATTGGTGACGACGACGTCGTGAGTCGACCCGTGAGTGGGGCTTAAAGCCCTGCGTCCACCCGACCGCGCGCTGTACGTACGTACGTACGTTGAGCTTCTATCGCACCATGTGGAGCCAACCGTGCTGATCGGAGGTGCGAGGAAAGGCCAACAAACTTAACTCAAAAATCAGTTCGAAAGAAATTAGTATTCATCTAGATTTTGAAAGTGCATGGTTCAAGTGGCTTCCTAATATCGGAAGGACGAGCGTTGCAGACGGCCGCAGAAGTGCATTTCAAAGCGTGCGATGACCGTCTCTGTTCGATGGTTAGCCAAAAGCCTCTGCGAGGATGACTGGAGTCTGCATGATGGTTCACGCTCCTTGACGTGATCAGCAAGGTATTGAGGTTTACTTGTGGCGGGTACTTTGTGTGTAATGAGTGCAACCTTATAACGTATTCGTTCGGCAACTGGAAGCCAATGTAGCTCGGTGAGCACTGGACGGACATAGTCTGATCCTGCAGTACCCATCGCGATGCGTGCCAGGGAATGTTGTACATGCTGTGGCTTGGAAATGTTTTTGCCAGGAGTCCCGTAGGGTAGCGAGTTGCAATAACCAAGCCCTCTCGATACTTAGCTGTACGCACAACCGTCTTGGCTATGACATGACTCGATAGTGGTGAAATGTGCCGCAGAGCCCTGATATGAAAATTGCAGGACCTGACTATAAACTCAACAAAAATTTGTTTTTTATTTTACCAGGTAAGGCCCACTGAGCTTTATAACTCTTTTTTTTCAGAAGTGGACCTTGCCACAAATTATATCAGAACAAAGTAGCTTATCAGGTGTACATTCACAGCGGCCAAATACTCTTGAACGCGTGACGTTGATTTTGAATGTGGAGGGCAAAATCGGAGGACTCCAGAGAAAAATCCACACGACCACGGGGAGAATAGGCAAACCCCAAATATACAGGTGTCTGGGTCGGCGAGGGCTTTAGCCGAAATGTGTGCGCGGAGAAGGGCGTCAGCTGTGAGCCAAGCCGGTGTCCGTTTTGTGTGCGGTGCGACATCGTGCGTCGCTCCGTGCCCTGCCAAATGGTCAGCTGGCAAAAAAAAAAAATTGCGTGTACAGTGCGTGGCAATCTGGTGTGCAGAATGCGTGGCTTAGAGAGGCTTTGCATTAATAAGGGGCACACGCGCATGATGTGGACACTGTGTGCTGTGCTGCGGCAACGTGTACTCGCGTTAACGCGAAATATAAAATCCGAATAATTGCATTTGCTTCTCTGAATATACTCGCGGAGTCACAGACGGGGGCTGATATGTCTGTACGATTTTTTTCTGCGCAACTGTGCGTGTGTGTGTGTTCATGACAGCGGTAGTGTAGTGGTTGGCATACCACGCTACAAACCCGGCGATCCAAGTTCGATTCCCGCTCACGACCAATAACGGTGGCGAATATTTGATCGGGTCCTGTGCCTCCTCTAGGTCGACTCGGCCTCAAATGAGCACCTGGTGCGGTGTGTAAAACATCAGCATTTATCCGGGTGCTCCGATTTTGTTGGAACCAGATCATGGCTGGTCACCACTGACTCGTTCATTCTCTCTACGAGAGCGAGTGAATGCTGTGCCATGGTTGAGATTACGTTATTATTACTGCTACTACTACTGCCGCTAACGGGGACACATTGATCTTGGTGTGTGTGTGTGTGTGCGCATCCACAGATCTCTGGGCACCTTGCACCAGTTTTGCTGCCCGGTGCCACCCAAAGCTGCCGTCCTCACAAACTCTCCCATGCGTTGCAGGTAAAGCAAACACGCGCACGCACGCACGGACACACCTGCATGCATGCACATACGTACGTATGCATATCATGCACACAGAAACAACGACGCGCGCGCATAAAATACACACAAGCACACAAACGCACCGTAGACGCACGGAGACAACCACGACAACAATAGCTGCCATTCGCCGATAAGTTGCGGTGATATCACGACCGCGATCGTGCCAGGCTAGCTGCACCTTGAGGCCACTGGACGTGTGGAAGGCACGACAGCACCACGTCCCGGGACAGACCCCGGCCGTCGTGGGTCACTCGCCCCCGAGAGGACGCAACGAGTTTGTCGCGGTGCGGAGCACAGGGTCGACAGCCGGTGCCGGTCGTAGCAATTCCACATTGCTGTCGTGGGGGGGGGGAGGGGGGGAAGTCAGTCCATCTGCGTGAATCGTTGTTGATTTTCGACAAAGTCGGTGCTAATTTTAGCCGCCCTTGAGTGATTACGCTGATGGGCTGAGTCGAGCCCGACATCTAAACTCACAACTTCTTGATTGTGAGCTGAGCACTCGCACAGCAGGCAGCAATGCCCTAGTCTTTGCATACCTCTTTATATTACACGCAAGCCCGGAGCAGTGGCGCAAGTTGTGGTTAATGTCATGGTGCTGTGACACCACCTAACCAGCAAGTGGAGTTCAATTTCTCTGTCACAGCTAACATCGGTGACGCGTCATGAACCCGAACCTGTTACCATCCAGCGTTGTGAAGCACACAACAACCTCCACTCCGACTCCCAACTTCCACATCCATCTCCATCCACGCCCCACCACCTCCCCCCCACCACCACCTCCCCCCACCACCACCTCCCCCCACCACCACCTCCCCCCACCACCACCTCCCCCCACCACCACCTCCCCCCACCACCACCTCCCCCCACCACCACCTCCCCCCACCACCACCTCCCCCCACCACCACCTCCCCCCACCACCACCTCCCCCCACCACCACCTCTTCGACGTCCCCAAACATCAACGCCCCCGTGACTAACGCGCACCGCCAAGGTCTCCTGCAGTGCGTGGGTTGATTGACAGATGGGTTTCAAAAGTTGCCGTGATGATGGCGGCGCGTCGGCGTACTCGGCCGCCGAGATCGCTCGCGTCGCATTGGAGGGGACGAAATAGATTTTGTCAACTGTGTGGATTTGGGCGCCGTGATACCTGGGGTTTCTTTCACGGATGGCGCCTGCGATTTAAGACCTTGTCGCATGGATGGCTGGCCAGAGGGCTTGCGGAATAAAAGGGCTTCTTGCGTATAAAGATTTTATTTTTTTATTTCCCCCAACGCCTCGAAACTTTCCCCCCGTATTTTTTGCAAACCCCGAAGGGCAAACGTGTGTTGGCGCGCACCGATTCCGTGTTGGTCGTGTCACGAGGGTGGGACATTGTGTTATCGGAGCGGTAGTGGTGAGCGCGCCGCGCTAGGAACCCCGTGAACCGAGCACGATTCCCGCTCGCCGCCAACATCAGTGACGATTATCTGAACCAGTTCTGAGCCTCCCCTAGGTCGACTCAGCCTCACATGAGTACCTGGTGCGGTGTGTAAAAACATCGCCACTGGGGAGACAAAGGTGGCCGGGCGTGGAACTGGCCACCCCCACCCCCTTGTTTGCCGTTCGGGCCTTCATAGGCGCTTGCTCGCTAATAGCTCTTGCCCAAACAGCCTGTTCAGGCTATGCGGGAGATTCTTGTTTTTGTGCAATAAAAGGTTGATTGTGAGGCCCAGCAATATTTCTCCACGCGTTGTGAATTCTGCTCGTTACTGAGAATCCGTGACCTTCCTCGTGATGCCACCGCACTGTCCGTGGCGCGGCTGGCTTTCCCGTTCACGCACCGCTCACTCTTGCGGTCTCGTCACCGCCGTTTCTGGCTTCAGGTCTTTCCCTTCTCCTTGGTCGTCACTGAACTCTGGGTGCCACTCCAGTGCCTGTCTCCGTAACCTTCCCTCACTCCTCCTTCTCACTCATCACTCCTCCCTCTCCAGCCTGCGCACACGTGTCCAACCCGCAGCGAACTACTCTGCCCGATTTGCATCGACAGCGCTTTCCTGCCACGTGGTGGCAATGCTCCCCTGGAGTCCAGCATATTGTGGAGCACAAATGATGAACCCACGACATCTCGTATGAGCCATCATCGCGCAAACGTCGCTCCTTCTCGCAGTAGCAGCAGTAGCAGCAGCAGTAGCAGCAGCAGTAGTAGCAGTAGCAGCAGCAGCAGCAGCAGTGGCTCTTGGGGCTCACCATCGAACAAAGACAGGCTCACTGGTTGTACTTCTGCAGCTGTCTGGAACGTTCTTCCTTCCAATGTTAGGAAGCCACTGGAGCTATGTGCTTTCAAAATCTCGGTTGACAACTAATTTTTTGGAACTGCTTTTTGCGTTCAGTTCGTCCTTCCCCTGTACCTCACGGTTGGCTATGTATGGTACAAAAGAAGTTCAAAATGCATGCATACTTTTTAACCCGTAGGCTTTCGCGACCAATATTATTCATATTAGAGGTTTTTGGGTTAGATCGCGTAAGTACGAATGTGTCCAAACCCTCCACCACCCGACACGGCCAATCGGTAAGGGATTTGTCACGTGAACTAAACACCAAATAGTTTACTACTTCAGCCCACCGGTGTGTTGGAGAGTAAATCCACAACATTTACAATCTGAGTAGTAGAGCGACGTTTCGCTGGTAATTACATCAACCAGCATCATCGGGCGATTTGCCAGAATAATGAAGCAATCCACCTGCTTCTGGTCTTAAATCGTGGTGGGGTCGGTGGATCGTGCTTGGTTGGTAAACTGAGTTAGGCAGTACAGCAACTAGGTTAGGATTCTTTGAGCGTTATCCCTCTTGATTGCGACGGGCGTTTTCCCCTCCGGGCGCCCCCACAGCAAAAAAGAAAAAACCTACCGAACGAGAACTTGGCCAAACAACCTCAAGCCCGTCGTTTGTATCACTGATACGAACGACTTTTGTATATTTGTATATCTTTTTCACCAGGTGGGTCCTGCAATTGCCAATGAACAATCTCACGAAACGCACATCGAACAGCACGTTTTAGGAATCGATACACTCCGATTCATGAGGGCGTCGCTCGACCCCTGACCCCGTGATCACTGGCGGCTGCTACGATTGCCACATTGTGAAGAAGGAAATGCTTCTTTGAACAGAAATCGCGGCCATCGGTGGTCAAAATTCGTCGATCCACTGGGAGAGAGCGGTCGTGAATTATCACAGTTTTTTTTTGCCATCTCGTGTGCATCGTTTATTTTCATTTGACAACGCTTTGTTCCGTTGGCATTCGCGTAGCATTAACACGGATGTACATTGAACTTCTTTCGCACCGTACGTGGTGAACAGCGCTAATGGAAGGTACTAATTTGCGTGCAATTTGCATATGTCGTTGTAAACGGTTCTTACAACTCGCGATCTGATTCGTGTAATGGGAGGCATAAAAGAAATACATTTTAATGGACAAATTGACTTTCAGCGCATGACTGTTGACTTGCCTGTGGAATGGCACTAATTTTTCACTCGCCCTCCCCGGGATGATGGCCTAAAATGTGCCTGTGACCTTACATCTTTTTTTCTCTCTCTCTCCCAAATGCATGGGGAGTAAATTCATGGATTTATAGAGGTGGAATGTAACTGTGGAACAATGCTAATGACACCGTGAAACGTTATTTATAGCTCCGTTGCTCATGCGAAATTTCCCGTAAAACCATGCGGGGAGGTGGTAGGGGGTGGGGGTGGAGGTGGAGGCACATCTCCTCTCCCTCTAAGAGATGCAGACACCCACGCAGTCAAGCAAAGAGCGGCATCCTTGTAACCAAACGTATGAGACATTAATAGAATGTGCCCACCAATAAAGGTATTCGACGCGGCGTTAACCGTGCATCTGCCGAAGGCGGTCGCGCGTTTTTGAGTAGTGGAGCATTTTATGCACGGTGATGCCAGATAAAAAGATAGATTGCCTCATAATTGCAGCCGACGTGAGTGTTCCGAGCGAGATTTTGTTAAGTCTTGCGCCTGCCAGGTGGTGGTGGCCAAAGTGGCTGAGAGGTCAGAGACGTTGAGCTTTGGCAATTGGTGAGAGGCTGGGTTCAAATCCAGGTTTCAGCCGGTTGTGATTGAAACGGGTTCTCGGAAGTGGAGGGAGTTGATCGTCCTCGGCTCGGTCATCAATGACGCACTGCGTTTTGGTCCCACACTAAATTTTGACTAAATTTCAGCACTGACAATTCATGCATTTGTTGTACTGTCGTACTACAAGCAAATAGTATTTTTGTGTGCGTACAATATGGGAAAGTGCTGCCCTCTACTGTGTCAACCGGAGGTCACTTGAAGGGATATCTGGTGGCAGCTCTGTGATATCAACTTCCGTGGGCCGATCTCGAACAGAAAGCGTTGCAACTGTTCTTCGAGCAATCAGAATGGTTACTCCGTCTCCGAACACGATGCCGACAGTGGAAGGGGGGTAAAATTGTTGCGGAATTACAGGATGAAAGTGAAACCGGTTGATTTAATTGTTGAGCCAGGCTGGGCAAGGACATAATCCACGTTACACCCGGGCAACCAGAGAACACAGACCAGATATTTCTTGACTTATCACTATAACAACAGCATCACGAATTCAAACAAAGAGCAAATATGCGATTGAAATTATCCCAGGTGGCTTGGTGTGCAGGGTTTCACAGGCTCCCATCCTTGCAGCCCATCGTGGTCCACTTTTCCATCGTTCACCAAATCTTCTCAATCATACTGCTATTAAAAAATAATTCACACATGCCTCGAGCTTCCTGGCTAGCTGCCCCAACAGTGATTCTGTAGTTAGTGGTTGCGGGCAAGTTCCCACCAAAACTAGCTGGGTAACTGGCTAAATGTGTAGCAAATAAACGTTCATTGAACTTGAAACGGCGGGAGAAATATGGAAGACTTGATACGAATAGACAGCGAAGAGGTGGGAATGACGAATGCAGAAGACTTCACGGTGCATTTATAATTGCTTTAGCTTTTTAATGTGTGCTCCTAGTCATGTAATTATTTCGCTGGACTATTCCTTAATTCCTAAAGAATATAAAAAAACCTCACAGTAAAGATTTTCTTGCCGTTTCATTATTACATAAATAAAGATACATTTTAGGGCTCGAAGTACAGGAGGCGGATTGTGTGAAGAGCATGAACATGATGACAGCTGTCCCTTATTTCCGTTGCAGACCGACGGCTTCTCTACTCGTGATGTGTATATATATAATCACGTGGTTACGAACTGCATGCGCCTGGTGATTGTGAAATACGTGACAAGCCCACCAGTGGCTGTCATTTGGAGAGATGTCAAATTTCCTCTCCCGACTCTCATGTGAACAGTTAACCCACGACCGCACGCTCATTAAACAAAAGAAATAGTATAAACTATTTTCATTTAACCAGGTGAGGCCCTCCTGAGCTATAGAGCTCTATTTCAGAAGCGACCTAGCCAATGATAGCTCAACAAAGTGGCTTGTCATGTGGAAGTTAATAGCAGCCAAATACTCTAAACGTGTGTTGATTCTAAATGTGGAGGGAAAAACTGGAGAATCCGGAGAAAAGTCCACGTGACCACAGGGAGAGAGACATGCAAACTCCAAAATAACACTACAGGCGTCGGGGTCGGGATTGAACTCACGACCTTCTACGTACCAGGCGAGGTAGTTGATATCTCGCCACTGTGACACGGGCTAACCCACGTGACATTTGTTCCTCATCGATGGCAAGAATGGAAATGTTTTTTGTGGTCTGTTGCTGTGCGTCACACTCGTACTATATTAGAAAAAAAAGTTTTCTGGCTGGATGACCTGGGTGGATTCCTGTCTGGCTGCGTGCCGTGCCGCCAGGTGCCCGTGCATGTGGGTGACATCGCCCGCGTCCCACAGTGTTGAACCGCGTCTCCCGTGGCATAGTTAGAGAAGGCCCTTCATCCAGCAGTGAATTGACACTGTTCTCTCAATTATTGTCGTTTTTTTTTCGAAAAACTTTGGCTGGCTGGCTGCAGGGATTGATGGACCTCATGTCCAAAGGGCGTGCGGTCCGCGAGCACTAAAATTAGTTGTCTACGTTCTCAGAGAATCGGGCGTCCAATCACGGGTGGAGAGCAATGTCTGGTCCAAGCGCGTGTTGCACGGACCAATGGGACGAGCCGTGGACACGCAGCAAGCCGAACGGAGCACTCCGATTGACCGAGAAGATTCCCGTCCGCTCTTCTGCACCGCTCCCCACAGGTCCTCGGGGAGGCCTGTGGTTGATGGTTATGCAACAGACTACAGATTGCCTCGCGCTCTGATAACGATGGGAAAATGTAATAAGCAAACAATGAAGGTGATCGTCTCGGGAATTTCCCTGTCTCGGCGCACATTCTGAATTCAGTCCCTCTGTTTTCTTCATCATCATCATCATCCTGTTCAATTCAGCTCCGCCAGCGCCGTCATTTGAAAAAAAGAAAAAGTCTCCGAACCATTTGTAAATATATATCTGTGTGTGTGTGTATTTGCATTCGCGTATTCCAGCCGGCGTGGATCTCAGTGCTTCTAGAGATTGACTTGCACTCGGCTGGGGGTCGACTCAGCCTGCCATTGTCTCTCACAGGTGTTGGTGAAATCGGTACCTCTTCTTCGTAGGAAGCCGATGAAAACGCATTACTTTTTTTAGGACTGCTTTTGTGTTTAGTTCGTTGTTGTCCCCCACCCACCCACCCCCCACACTTACAATTAGCACAGTTGGCTACGTGCGGTGCGAAAGAAGTCCAACATGCATGCATGTGAAACAGTCCTCCGGATTGCAACCGACATCGGAAGCTCAGCAGGTTATGAGCCTGGTCAGGGAACCGCCACGCACGGATATGTTGTCAGGCGGCTGTTGAGCTATGTGCTGTTGAACTTCGTGCAAATAAATGCATCAAGTGCTGTACTCTACTCCTACGCTGCACACAGATATGCTCCTCCCGCTCCTTCGCCAACCTGCGCCGACCAGCGGGGTGAAGTATGGTCTAAACAACTCCCCCGTCAGTCGCACGGTGTGTGGGGAAGCGACGCCCCCTCGCTCAGTGCTGGATTAACAAAAGGGCTGGACGTGCACATGTGGGAATATCAAAAGTGTAAATTTCTGGGATTAACTGGCGGCCCAGCCTTAGGAATGTGCAATTGCCACCACTCTGCACATGGAGATGAGTTTCACCTGAATGCTATTTTAAACCTTGGAATTGTTTTTCAAATAAGAACGGACGATAGTAACTATAAACATAAAAAAATAACATTTCCCCCAGAGCAGGACAAAGCTGTGTTGGTTCCACCTGCTAGAACGAAGCATCACAGTTCTTACTTTAGCCAGGCAAGGATTAAGATCCGTTGAGACAGCGTCTCTTTATTAGAGGCAAAGGATTGGTTTTCCATGTGTTGCATGATTTAATGTCGTGTTCAAAATGATGATCAGTTTTACTTCCTGAGATGTTCAGTACACATGAAAATGATTCTGTTTGCATGAGACACGGATGTCTCTTGAACAGATACTAAATTAGAAAAAAAAACATGTATTAATAATCTTGGAAGAAACACTATTTATATAAAACAATTACATATGAAGGTTGCCTATGTAGCCATATAGACCAGTGGAGCAAGTGCCTTAGCAGGCACCTCATCAAGACAAGTCCACATTGGAGTGGTGTGGCCAGCACCACGCCTGGCCACTTTCATCTCCTGGCTGCTGATGTTAGCACATTGCACCAGGTACCCATTTAAGGCCGAGTCAACCTCGGGGCTGCCTCAGACTGGTTCAGATATCACTCACAACTGATATTGGCCTCGGCCAGCAATCAAACTCTGGTGACCATGCTTTGTAGCACTGTGCGCTATCCACCGTACCACCATTCCCCAAATACTTGCCGTGTAGCCATTAACAAAGTGCAGGGGTGAGTGCCGTTAGCGAGCACCTATCAAGGCCGGCATGGCGCGAGAGGCTGTGGTGTGGCTAACACCGTGCCCTGCTGGCTTTGTCCCACTGGTGCTGATGTCAACCTCGATGAGGCCCGGCCAGGAGCCGTCCCGACATCACTTGCCACCTACATTGGCCATGGCTGGGAATCGAACCCTGTGTCGCCAGGTTCATTCATGCATTCATTTGCTCTGTGATCACACACACACACGCGCACAAAATGTTGGAAATCTCTGCTGCATTGGAGCCTTAATCTGGCACTGCAAATCAGGGGTAAATAAATGAAGCTACATGCCGGAGGAGATGGGCAGGAAGGATAAGGAGCAAGCGGTTTACAACGTGCGCCTAATGAGAGGCTGGATTGAATTGTACAGTGCTCTTGTAAACACTAATTACGCCTTCTCTTGCCGCCCACCCAAACACCCACAGAGACTCCGACTCCATGCATCAGTTCTGCTGCGCAAAGCCAAGCGCTTCGGACGCCTTAAACAGGTGAACACCCCCCCCCCCCCCACTTTGCCCCCCGCATTCTCCGCCATCTGCCTCCCCTGCTCCTGTGACCTGTACGAACACCACCTATCCGCCGCCAAGTGGCAGGGATGCCACCACGGCGCCCGTGCCAGGCCAGGTGCACTTTGAGGCCACGTCTAGTGCCGAAGGCTCCGCTGACCGGGGAGGGTCATCGTGGGAGAGACCGATCCCGGCAGGTGTCACGGGTTGACCGACCGTGATGGCTGGCAGATGCACCACCCGTGCCCCCCCCCCCACCCACTACCGTGCCAAAACTCGCTGCGTTGTAGCCGCCAAGCGCCTGTGACACCGCCGTCGTCACCGCCGGCAAACACGGAGAGCCACCGGCCGCCAATCTCTCCCTTAATTTCCGGCGACGTTTCGGCCGCACGTTCATCGGGGTGGAGGGGGGGGGGTGCCCCCGGGAGTGGGGGAGCAGCCGGGCCAGCTCTGCCTGCCTCTGCGTTGCCGCAGCGCTGCCGGAGCGCTGCTGGTAACGTTCCGTGTGCCGGAGCCTGACCTGTGCGCAGTTGCACGCGCACGCCTTTGATCTGGCGTTTTGGGGGGTGGGTGGAATAAAAAAGCGTTTCGTGCTCCTCTGACGAGAGACACCTCCATTCGCCGCTCCTTTCCAAAAGCTCGCCTCATTATCCTCCACAGAATTGTCCAGGGCCTCGTTTGTGCAGTGCCCCCCTCCCCCCTTTCATTTGTGATCACACGGAATACATCCAATTCATGTCAAGGAAACGGCCTATTCACACACCATCTTGAGAGGGATTAACTATTTCCACTCTACCCCTACACTCATCATCATCATCATACCACCTACAAGGTCTACAAAGTTACCGGCTAGCCATCGCCCACGCACAGAGACGGAGTGCCGCTCGACTTTGGGTGGGTGTGTGGAGGGGAGGGGAGGCGGGAGGGGGACGACGACACGGTTTTTGTATTATGTCATTTCAACGAAAAATTTAATTTCCGCCTCCTGCAATTCGCACCGTTCGTGAGCGTTATCACGAACGGAACGGCATAGAAAACCACACGAGCAGGTGGCCGGGCCCAGTATCGGCACAAATACCAATGGGCCCCCCCCCCCGCTGCCCGCTTACCCCCCCCCTACCCTGCACTTACTTCCTCTCGGGGTAAAACCATCAACGCCATCGCACATTCACTTCCCTGTTCCTACGCGGCGGAAACTGCACCCCTCGGTGTTGCCGCTGCCACCGCGTCCACCCCCCCCCCTCGTGGTAAACTCACTCGGCGACGCCGCTGCTGCTGCCACGTGGGCAAGCGGGGAGGGGGGGGCCCTTTGTGAGCCGATGGGACTTTCAGGGAACTCAATTTGCCGCTGGATCCTTGTTCGCTCTGCACTTCTCGGTTGTACTTCCCCACCCACCACCCCCACAACTCCGATTTAGCGCGGTTGGCCATGTACGGTGCGAAAGATGATCAGCGTACTGTACATAGTGCATTGTGTCCCTCCTTGTCTGCACGAATCCCCGAAATGGCTCTCGGGACTCGCCTGTTTTTTCAGCTCGAAGCGTGCGGTTGGAGCGTCTCGCCTCAATAAGTGGAAGGTTGCAGTTTAAAACATTGGCTGGGGTCGCGGGGGTGGACTCTGCCCATCATCATCATTGGTGATGATCATCACTCCGTCCATCATCAATCATCATCCGTCTGAGGTTGATAATTAAGTGCCACGAAGTGGGGAAATCGGCATTGAGATTGTCTGTGGCGTCTTCCCAGCGTGGAGTCGGTGAAGCAATGCCTGAATAGATTTTTTTATTTTTTCCTAAACTCCCTGTACGTGCAATCTATACTCTTTGGTTCTTTCGGTAAAGTCACTGTAGGTATAACATAATTTGAATTAACGTGCAATATAATTGTGCGTATAAGAATTGAGCAATAGTGGCTATGACCGCCCCGGTTGGTGGATTGCAGAAATGTCGTGAAACTCGTCCCATGGGTGTAGACGTTCCGATCATACCGTGGATTGCTAGGGTATGGGAGTTCAATAAGTGGATTAATCTCCATCTGTTTCCATTCGCACGGGGGATTGAATGTTGCCCCCTCACGCGTGCGCGCGTAAGTTTTCTCCAGGTTTCTCCCACATGCATAAAAACTCGTGGATTGATTGAAAAAAAAATTATTGTTAAAATATTAAATGTGCAATTAGCACCAAGCACATATCATTTGTGCATTGATTTAATAAATTAAGTCAATGCTTCTTTATTATCCAGCAAGTGTTGGACATTCCTCATCTCTGTTATGGGCCCCGAGTCTGTAGTGGCAGCAATTCAACATTCCTATGATGGGGAACAGAATTTCCAGAATATTGGCTTCAATTTCCAAATCAACTTTACGATTGATTATAATTATAGTGCTGCAGTGTTGCGTTTTAATAATTTATAATGTAGTGTGTACTGTACAGCAGTCCCTCTGTTAACTTCTTTAATCTGTTCCACGAAAACAACTGTGAAACGAAATAACTGTCAATCGAATATCGGAATTACATGCATCACGTAAACATTACCGTTAATCAACATTGTAACGTCAGTCGAAGCCATGGGGTCCTATGGGAGGCGAAACGCTCACTGAAAACCCGTTAATCGATCTCACTGTTAACCGAGAAACTGCTGTAGATATGTTTTTGCAGGGAGGGGTGAAGATTTAGTGTCCATAGCCGATAGGAAAACATGCAATTAGCACCAAGCACCTATGATTTGTGCAAATTAATTCTGAGCTTTCTCCTGCGGGGCATATTAATCGTAAGTGCGCACCTTCTGCGTCAGAGTGTACGTTAAAGAGATCCTGTTGCGTTATTCAAAAAAGGAAGGAGTGGGCCAATGTCTGCTGCCATCGCTGGGCAAATTTGCCAAATTAGGAACATTCAATTATTTTTGGGTAAAAATCACAAAGCAAACTATTAAACTTAATAGGACCCTCCCTGGAAAATCCTTGGGGTTCAGTGAGGCCTTCCTGGGAAAGTAAATGTTATTTTGATGACAGTCGTATTAAATAAATAACGCCACACATTAGTCCTCTATTGCACCGCACTGCCGTTACAAATCCCACGAATTTTAATTCTCGTTGTTGCTTTAGACGGTGGCATGCGGTGTCTACCAACCTGCATCGTACAGAGAAACGCTCGCATGGATCTAAACTATCGGCCTGAAATAATTAAAATAGACCCCACTTTCCACCCCTCATCCTCTCTTGGCCCCCCCCTCCACCCCCCTCCCCCCGCCCGACCTCCCGTTATCCACTGCACCATGCCTGTCCTCAGATCTTGGGCTGGAGATTTCCTCCCGGCCGCCGACAAACCACACGGTGCGGTGCGGGCCTGGTCTGTGCCACGCTTTATCCAGCGGGGCCCCCACGTTGCGATTGTGCGCAGCCACGACTCCGGAGGTCGTGCTCTCACCTGAGGCACGCGCTTGTGTCCGACCCCCTCCTCAAACACGCGGCCGTCAAAAATTGTGCTGCTTTATCACCATGCCGTGTGTGTGTGTGTGCGTGCGCGTTGAGCCTCTTTCGCACCGTACGTAGCCAAGCGTTGCTAACCGGAGGTGCGGGGGAAGGACAACAAACTAAACTCTGAAAAATAAGTCCGAGATAAATGGGGTTTCACTCTAGAGTTCAAAGTGCATATCTCCAGCACCACTCGCATCAGCCCCAGGACGAGCGGCTAGAAATTCTACTTTCCCGTGACAGGGGTCCAGTTAATCCGTGGCACGAACATTTTATTTTTGTTCGCAAAGCGGTTCTGATTTTATAGACCTCTGATGGTAGCGGATGCTGATGGGCTGAGTTGCCAACCCACTGGGATTTTCAACTCGGACCAGATTGTGTATTGAGCGATCTAAGCACAGCGCCACACAGCCACTTACGTGCAAGCGAATCGTGGCTGGCGCATCGACACGGGTCTGCCAGATCTGAGTTTTTGACTAATTAGGTGGCGATGACTAGATTGCGTCATACAGGCACTCCTTGACGTACGCGATTGATGCGTTCGTGGAAAAGCACTCGTATCTCAACATTGCGGTACGTCAAAAGCAATTTCTCCATAAGAAATAATGGTAAAGGGGAGGGGGTTAGGGGATTTCGCTGCACTCGCAGACATAATCGCCTATATTATCCCCGCCTAAATCAACACGATACATGTACACACAATATAATACTTTAAATTTAAAAGAAAATCACGTGAACACGAATATACTTTCTTTGAAATAAAAACGAAACTCAAGAAATACAATATTACTAGTAAGTAGATATACAAGGAAACTTGACAGCGTACGATCACAACAAGAGACGCGAGACAACGGGAAGAGAGCCGCTGCACGCTAAAGCGCGCGCTAGTTATCATACCGCACTGGCTGCCGGCAACGCCGTTGGGTCGCGGTGCCAGGCTATGGTGGCGTGCGTCGCGTCGCGGGTCACCTTATTCCGAAAATTGCCTCGCGCGTGTCAATAAAAGGGGTCTAAAATACAAAGCGCGCAGCGTTATTCCAAAATGGCGCACCGCAAAGGCGCGTAAACCGAGGATTGCCTGTACTCGTAAACTGCGCCCCTCAAGAGTGCAAGCGCCCATTGGCAATTTACAACGGCGCCTGATTGCAATTGCGTCTGAAGACGCTGCACAGAAACGCTGTGCGCGTGGTTGTTTTTTTTTCTTTGGAAGAGAGAGAGAAAGCCAGACGGTTTTTCGCCAGTGGGGGCAGAGTTAATGAAGAAGCCTTGAGCCGGGGCTTGAGCAGAGCCAGATAATGAGAATGGCACGGATGGCCGGGGGCGTGTGATTTTTACACAACTGTGGGTGGAAGCATAAGTAGGCACATCGAGCTTCTAAAAAAAGAAAATGGCTGTTTACTTTGTTTTTAATGATGGATAATTGGGCTGCATCTTTGCTGCATGAAAAGCCACGGAATATACAGTGGATGCACTCTCTAGCATTGCATTTTGGTAGTAAATGGCTTACAGAGGTGCTCGTTGTAGTTCATACAGACACACAATAGCCGTTCCACGTTATCCGTAGCCATCATTCTTAAAATACTTGTGCCGAAGCGTCGCATTTGGTTTTTCGTGGATGTTTTACGCGCGGCTAAAATCGTTTTTCTTTTTCATTTTGCACTTGAGTTTTTTTTTTCTGTTAATTATTGTCGGCCGTGATTTCTTAATGTGCCCTTGTATGGAAATCAACACCACTCGTCAACTTGAATATATTGCCGGGAGCAAACGGATGATTATATTTAATATTTTCTGTAAAAGCACAGGGCAATGCCACATTTTCTCACCGTAATATTCCCTTAAGGACCACGTACTTATTCTCTGCAACATCCGATGCCTTTTGTGTTGGCTTTGTTGCTGCTTTTCTGCTCACGAACCGCGGATCTCCCATGCAAAAAATAGCCGGGCCAATGCCTAAACAGGAATCATGCGTGTGCCGAAAAAAAAAACTCGATTTAAACGTCTCTCTCGCTCTGTGGGCACGAGGGAGGAAATGACTGGTGGCTTATTTTATACTGAGAGTGTAGCAACTGGCAGTTAAAAATTGGGGGGGGGGGGGGGAGCTTGTAGTTTCCTGTGGTAGGCGCAGCATGCGTGCGTGCGTTCGTGGGGTTTCAGTCCAGAGAGAGGTGGCCCCTCCAGCACCACATCTTCTAAACCGTGCCCTCGCCCTCTGCGATGAATCCAAGGTCTGTATGAATTTTTATGGTTGGATCTTAACGAATACGCGCTGTGCTGTGCCCCGTTCGCAGCACCGTGTGTGTCTTTGTGTGTGGGGGGGAGGCAGCCGTGGGCGGGTGCGGTGGTGTGCGTGCTGGGCTATTAACCCAGTCGGCTCGGTTCAATTCCTGGATGGAGCCTGCGTCGGTGGCGAGTCAAATCTGAACCGCTCTTAGCCCTCTCGTCGCTTGACTAAGCCTTAAAATGAGGTAAGTACATGCCGTACGCGTGTAAACACGACCCCTGGAGAGACAATGGTGGCCGGGCGTGTTCCTGGTCCACTCCATGCAGTCGTCCGGTTCGATTCCGGACCACGACTAAGTTGAGCGACGAGTGATATTTGAACCAAATCAACCTTAAGATGAGCACACGTTGTGGTGTGCAAACATCAGCCCTCGGGAGGCAATGGAGTGCTGGTATCCTGCTGGCAATGTCATAGGCGTCTTGCTCGCAGAACTCTGTCTGTGGTTATAGTTTATGCGATGTGGGGGGGGGGGTCTGCTTCTTTGGTACATAGGCGGTGCGTACCAGTCAAGAGTCTTTGCTGTGCCAGTATTGGTCACGCAATAGGTGGTGAATGAGGAGTGTGGCTCGTGGATTTTTTTGGTATGAACCTCTCATTTAATCGCAATATATATAATATATTTCTATTCGCTCAAAGGCGCTCGACATAGTTTGAAAATACGGTGACGGAATGGAATGATTTGGATGGCAGGGGCGTGCAAGGGTTGAGGAATGAGTGACAGCGATAAAGGAGTACTTGGGGGGATCGTGAAAGGTTGGGGGAGGGATGGGAATGAGTGGAGGGGCGAGGGGAGGGAAGAGTAGAGGCAGTGGAGAAGAGAGCTGAGGCTTCAAGAGAGGAACGGCACGAGGTTAAGGTGGGGGACTGATCTTTTTTCTGATATAGTATCAGTGGCAGGCTTCGGCCTGGGCGTAGCGGTCCTCATGAGACGTCGCCAGGCAACCACGTCAATAGTATAGTGGCAAAATACTCTAAACGCATGTTTCTAAATGTGGAGGCGAAAAACTGGAGGACCCGGAGAAAAATCCACACGACCGCGGGAAGAACACGCACACTCCAAATATACAGTAGGCGTCGGGGTCGAGAATCGAACCTTTAACTTCCTGTATACCAGGCGAGGAAGTTAACATCTCACCGCTGCGGCACCCCAAGAGCGGGAGTCTACTGGCTCTTGTCTACTTGAGACACAGGCTGACGTGATGCGCTTGCTGTTCAACAGCAGAGTTCGCCATATGTGAGAACGCTCGCTGAGGTTCAAGTTCAAGTTCATTTATTAGGTAGAGCCCCGTGAGCCATTCGGCTCTTGAATCGGGTGCAATCGCACGTCTCTGTTGCAAGCACTGCTGGTCAAAGGCGTCCAGTTTTTGTACTATGGTAGAAAGAAGTTTTGCTGGCTGGGTGGAGGGAGCGAGGGACGGACTGTCACGCCCAAAAGACGTACGGACTGCTAGTTCGAATGAAGTTTTTTTTTTCATGACGTATTATTGCAGCTCTAAAAGTAATTAAAAATTGCGATTATAAAAGCATCTCGTTTGGTGCATATGTAGTTTGCAACCTTCCAATTTATTATATATATAAAAAGCCAGATGGCATGTGTGATTCGTAAAATTGCTAAATTACAAACCACAAAACTTTTTGACTTATAGCTTTCGTGATTACAGGAATTCATATTCTTTGGGTCTTTCGGTAAAGTCACGTAGATAGAACAATACAATAATAGAAAAAAAGTGAATGAAAAATAATTAAAATATCACGACGTTTCGATCGCAACACAAGCAATCGTCATCGGGTGAAAAGCAATGACGATTGCTTGTGTTGCGACCGAAACGTCGTGATATTTTTATATTTTATTTTATTGTTTATTATTGTATTGTTGTACCTACATGACTGTACCGAAAAACCCAATGAACATAACACATTATCGTGGCTGGCTTTTTATAATGAACTGGTGCATTGTAAACCGCACATCCACCAAACCGCAGAGTTCCCTTCTGCCAGCGGTGGTGTGAGCAAGGGAATTGCAGGGCTGTATGTGTGCTTGTGGGAAGCTGTAGTGTAACGGTTAGTGCATTGTGCTACGAACCTGGCCACCCGAGTTCGATTCCCGCTCAGGGCCAAAATCAGTGACGATTATCTGAACCGGTCCTGGGCCTCCCCTAGGTCGACTCCGTCTCAAATGAGTATCTGGTGCGATGTGTAAACATCGCCACTGGCGAGACAAAGACGGCCGGGCGTGGTGCTGGCCACCCACCTCCTCGTGTGCCGTTCTGGCGTTCATAGGTGCTCGCTAACAGCACTTGCCCCAACAGTATGTTAGCGGCTATATGGTCGATCATGGTAGTAATCGCCATCGTCATCACAGCTCCTCCGCCACGGCTATACCATGCAACACGCGCTGTGCCACCACTCTATGGTGACGTGAGTCGGCTGACACCTGCCACGTTAATGTGGAATTTCCGTTGGTGGCTCAGAGCCCCCCCCCCCCGCAAACAGTTATAATGAGCACAGTGGAATTGCCGCGCGAGCTTTGGGACTTAAACCCTTTAAAATAACGTGCACCCTGAAGCCATGAATCTTGCATTGTGTTCGCTAATTGCGTGTGAAATTTCCGCGACCGTGAAGCATAATTAGCAAGGGTGGTGGGATAAGTTTGGATTTAGAAGTCGTTTTTTTTTAAATTCATGAATATAAACGTTTCGGCAATACAAATGAAGTCGGTGGACTCGGTGGCATGAACATTGGCGGAGTTAAGTTTGATTGGAGGGGCCAGGGGCTCGTAGTTTTGGGGGGGCCCTCTGTACATTCACCTCCTTCCCTTGACTATTTCACTGCCATCCGTACTCAATGCCAAACTCTTCATTGCTATCCCCTGTTATCTTTTTAATTTAAATTTGTCATGCGAGTCACGAAGATAAATCTAAGTTAACACGGACAAAGAAGCACCATTAATCCCGGCGCATAACGGAAGCTCTTGCTTTAATGATCAGATTACCTATTGGATTTATCATAGTGCTTTCTAAATTGTGTTTTAAACTGATATAAAGCAGTCGATATATTTTTTGGGGGTGGAGGGGGGCGGCTGGTGGGTGGAGGGCTCTCAATCCCAGGCCCTGTGCTGCTGCAGCACCTAAAAGCCCCCTGCGTTAAGCCGCGCGGTGGTGGCGGCGGCGGTGGTTACGCTCCACGTGGCTGCCTGTAATCCAGCGCTGTGGAGGCAGCAGCGAAGGGTGTGGATGTGCCGTGTACCCAGACTTGCCAGGAGAAGGTGGCACAGAAAAGTCGTGGATTAATGCAATATGTCCCCTTCTTTATGGGACAGAGTGGTGTTCGCGCGCCCTTGCACGCGTGGGTTTTCTCCGGCTGTGGATAAACATCTGAATATGTAGAGGACTACGGAGCTTGGGAAATTGTTGGTGCCAGCTCACCACTGCATGACTGTTGTCCTCCAGCTTATCTGGTTCCTCTGCGATAGTGAAATGCAATCTGCATGAACAACGGCGCTATATAAAACAAAAACATTATTACGATGACTCCCGGGTGAAAGGAATCCAATGCCCCCTCCCCTCTCTTCTTTGTGGCCCAGCAACTGGGTCCCTCCAGGCCCTGAGCCCCCAGACCAGTTGCACCACCTGCGCACCCGTTGGCTACGGCCGCCGAGTTGCCTGAGGATCTTTGCTCCCTGGCTTTGCTAATTGCAAGGCTGCATTTTCAGGAAATTGGTATCCTACACAAATCCGAACGCAGACACAGCGTTCGTTAATTAGGTGACTTAATGCAGCCTTGGTGCAACACACCCGCACAGATGATCCAAAGAATCCACCCCCGCACCAACCCCCCCCCTTCCCCCCCATAAAGCCTTAACAGACTTTAAGGGCAAGTGCTGTTAGCGAGCACCTATGAAAGCCGGCATTGCACACGAGGGGGTGGATGGTCAGCACCACGCCTGACAGGCCTGTCTCCAAAGTGGCGATGTTTACACTCCGCAGCAGATACTCATTTGAGGCTGAGTCAGCCTCGGCAAGGCCCAGGATCGGTTCAGATGATCGCCACCGGTTTTGGTGGCCGTGAGCGGGGAATCGTACTCGGGTCGCCGGGTCCGTAGCGCGGCGCGCTAACCTCTGCGCCGCCGCTTCATGCACACACGACACACAAACCATTACCGCACGGTTGTAATGAAGGGATTCGGGGAGGAAAAAATATATAATTGCATCTCCGTTTAGTTGATGGAGTTGTAATGTCGCCGTGTGATGATGTTTTGCTGTGGTCCCCGCCATGCGTAATAAACTCGGGGATGAATAATTTCCGTGGCGCAGGTATACCGACTGCCTCCTTTCATGGCAGGGGAAATAATTGAATGGAAAAATGACGAACTTAATGCCCACATTCTGGTGACAGATACACACACCTCTGTGTAATAATAAAATCCCACACGCGGCGCGTGTATAAATCGTGCACGCGCGTGCGTACACCTGTGCAGAAGAGTACTTGCGGTCGGGGATAATGAGATTCCTACCAGCTGGACGTCTCTGGGGGGAGAATACCAAAAGAGGGGATCACAACATGCACCTGTGACTACATTTTCTTGAGTGGTGTATGATTATTATCATTATGCAACTGACAAAAAACCTGGACTTTTAATGTTTCCGGATGATTTGCAGATTTGCCAGTACAGCAGCTATCTCAAAGAGCGGGGACGATCCTTCGGAAAATTCTGGAGAGTTGACAGCGCTATACGTGGCCTTGATGAGCCAATGCTTCCAATTTTGTATTCACTAGAGGATGACCAATTTTGACTTTCTTATGGGGTGGTTACTCACTCAATTTGTCTCGGAGGAATAAAGGTACTGATTGCATCGCCGACTGGGATTTTAAATTGCAAGATTTGTAATGAAGTTCTAACCACGGTGACATCCGAGTGGGTTCTACTGCACCGTATATACAAATTTATTCTAGCTATTCTGAATACACCAATGAAGGAAGGCCAAAATGGTCATGGGTTCGAAGCGCAGCGTCCTAACCAAGGTGCCAACACTGCGACCCGTTACCATGTACGTAGCATGTGATTAAATCATGAAGTTTAATGTTAATTTATGATTGTGTATATTGCACCTTTTTAACACATAGGCTTTCGCAACCAATATCATCCATAAATACAAGTTTTTTTGGGTTAGATCGCGTAAATATATAAATGTGTCGTTAAACCCCCCACCACCCAACATAGCCAATTAGTAAGGTTTGTCATGCAAAGCCACAATATTTGCATGTTGCGGCTTCGCTTTCCAACCAGAGGTCACAATCGGGTACCCGATACCCGATACCCGGCTACCCGTACCCGGCCGGGTACGGGTACCCGTTTGCGACCCTGGTGCGGCCGGGTACAGGTACGGGTAGGCCGTGAGTCACTGGTGAGTAACTGTTTGTCACTCATTTCCCAACGTCTTGTCTCTTCTCACAATTCAAGTTCCTAGAATCAACCCACCCGCGCCTGCAACATGGCTTCATCCCAGAGGTCGCAATCGGGTATCCGATACCCGTACCCTACCTGATACCCGGCTACCTGTACCCGGCCGGGTATCGGGTAGGGTACGGGTACCCGTTTGCGACCCTGGTGCGGCCAGGTACGGGTACGGGTAATGAATCAAAACCCGTTTGCGACCTCTGTTTCCAACACACCGGTGTGCTGTACTAGTAATGAATTGGCATGATCTGTTTACCTGACAAACCTTACTAATTTGCTGTGTCGGGTGGTGGCGGGTTTAACGACACATATCTACGTGATCAAACCCAAAAAACCTGTATTACGGAATATATTGCACCTATTCGTACGTTTCATACACTCTACCGTATACTCTATGTGCAGTGCATTCAATGTATTAATTGGTGCAAATGGACACTGAAAACTATTGCTATGTTTTGCAAAAAAAACAATGAGGAAAGTTTCCGAAACCAACTTCCTCTTTTCACTGAAAAGGGAACCTCTGTTGCATGCACTGCACCTTGCTTCAGCTCTGAAGCCTACAACAGGCCCTAGGTTAGGCCTCACCCCATTTCCTAATCCACCGTCACTTCCCGGTTCTTAAAGAAATAGCCTCGGCGGCAGTTATAAAATTAAAACCAATCTTAGATTGTTGTGATCGGGCAAACATCGCTGCCGTGAGTAGCAACCGTGCTGTGGTTAATATCCTGGTGTGGCTGGGGTTTAGATGGCTTTAGCTTGAGTGTCGTGTGGATGTTTGGGCAAGGTTGCCAGCACATGATCGCTCTGTGCCTATGAAATCTACACAAAACAGATCTTAGTGCCTGGTACAGTCTGGACTTTTTATTTTTATGCGATGGCAATGTTGACCATAACGAAACGAAATACGGAGATATTCCTTGTAAATAATTATTGCATGTACATACACGATTGATAATTCATACGTTTAATGTGTCGTCAGTCAGTTCATTTGATAGCATTAAACTTAAATTATTTTAGCAGCTTGTCAAAGTCAAAAGCGATTTCCTCGCTCAGGCGAGCATTGAGCGATGCTCGTTTTACGTTTACAGCCCTGAGCCAGTGATACAATTTCAGATTCTTATAGCGGTGGTTCAGTCTCTCCATAAGACAACGACTGTTGACTACCCTGCAGTGGTCCTCATCAACTTTGGATTTGAAATTAATAAGCCAAAGTGTAAAAATTCAAGGGGTCTATCCTGCATAAATGAGGTGTAAGGGAAAGTTTTCATTGCTGTTGTTGGTGTTTGGAGCCAGTGGTGATCATTCCACATTTCTATGGCAGTGTCCACACAATGAGGCGGTAACTGTTTGATATCCACAAAGCAGGGTGTAGTGAATGTTATCGACCCGAAGCAGTTGACGACTGGGTGGATTTTCAAATGAGATTTTCATCGCGACCTTCCGATTTGTGAGTCGTCTGATCGGTGTTAAATAGTAAATCTTCACAATTCATCATTTGCCTTCCTTTTTGGAATCCGCAGCATTAGCCCGGACTCGGAATTCGCCAGTGGAAATGCCACGGACGCCTGTCCCGAGGATCCGATCGAGTCCCCCAGCGAGGCCCCGTCGAGCCTCCACCCATTGTCGACCGATCTGCAGTCTGCCGCCCCTAAGACGACGGCGTCCGACCGCTGCCCCCGGACGGTCACATCACACCTCGCCTGCCCCTTCACCCTGACCCCCAAATCAACCTCGTCGAACACTTCTTCGTCATCGTCGTCATCGTCGTCGTCCTCATCCACGCCCTCCTCAACGTTTTTTGCGCTGTCGCCCGCGACGTCGTACCGCCTGGTGGAACCGGAGCACCGCCCCGCGGGAACGCAGCGGCGCCTCAGCCTGCAGCAGCCAAGGAGGCCGCTGTGGTTCGACGAGCCGGGGGTCAGCGGGGTTACCGTGCGACGCAAACACTCGCTCGCGGGCATCCCCTACGAGCTGTCGATGGACCTCCAGGCCAAGCAGGTAAGCCGGCTCTGCCTTCACTCGATGGCTCTGCCACCAAGCAGTCAGTCAGCCGATCAAACGATCAGTGAAGTGGTTATTAACCCATGGTTGTGAAAAGTCATGACGCATCATTGTTGTTGTTTTTGTGGATTATTGTGTGTTTTTGTACCTCAATTAGTCCAGAACATGTGTCCACAAGGCCATCAGGCTGGTAAACAAACATATATCTTTTCATGAATACTGACGAAGTGAAGGCTGAAAAAAATATAAGAATAGGTTTTACCCTTTCTGGCAATAAAACAGGTGGTAAGATGTTCAAAGACCAAATATAAACCTTTGACAAGGAATCTAGTCTGCATTAACCACATGCACTTGTGCTGAACATACAAAGGAACATGTTCTGGTAATATATGCTTTGTCTTTAAAACTGATTGGCCTACACCAGAGATGGCCTTCTTTAGGGCCTACTCACCAATGTCAGGCCAGAGAACGCCAAAGACGAACAGTGCAAAGACCAGAGGTGTGGACTCGAGTCATGTGACTTGGACTCGAGTCAGACTCGAGTCATGAATTTGATGACTTGCGACTCGACTTGGACTTGCATAACAATGACTTTGTCCCACCTATGAGATGTGGACTCGAGTCATGTGACTTGGACTCGAGTCAGACTCGAGTCATGAATTTGATGACTTGCGACTCGACTTGGACTTGCATAACAATGACTTTGTCCCACCTCTGAGATGTGGACTCGAGTCATGTGACTTGGACTCGAGTCAGACTCGAGTCATGAATTTGATGACTTGCGACTCGACTTGGACTTGCATAACAATGACTTTGTCCCACCTCTGAGATGTGGACTCGAGTCATGTGACTTGGACTCGAGTCAGACTCGAGTCATGAATTTGATGACTTGCGACTCGACTTGGACTTGCATAACAATGACTTTGTCCCACCTCTGAGATGTGGACTCGAGTCATGTGACTTGGACTCGAGTCAGACTCGAGTCATGAATTTGATGACTTGCGACTCGACTTGGACTTGCATAACAATGACTTTGTCCCACCTATGAGATGTGGACTCGAGTCATGTGACTTGGACTCGAGTCAGACTCGAGTCATGAATTTGATGACTTGCGACTCGACTTGGACTTGCATAACAATGACTTTGTCCCACCTATGAGATGTGGACTCGAGTCATGTGACTTGGACTCGAGTCAGACTCGAGTCATGAATTTGATGACTTGCGACTCGACTTGGACTTGCATAACAATGACTTTGTCCCACCTCTGAGATGTGGACTCGAGTCATGTGACTTGGACTCGAGTCAGACTCGAGTCATGAATTTGATGACTTGCGACTCGACTTGGACTTGCATAACAATGACTTTGTCCCACCTATGAGATGTGGACTCGAGTCATGTGACTTGGACTCGAGTCAGACTCGAGTCATGAATTTGATGACTTGCGACTCGACTTGGACTTGCATAACAATGACTTTGTCCCACCTATGAGATGTGGACTCGAGTCATGTGACTTGGACTCGAGTCAGACTCGAGTCATGAATTTGATGACTTGCGACTCGACTTGGACTTGCATAACAATGACTTTATCCCACCTATGAGATGTGGACTCGAGTCATGTGACTTGGACTCGAGTCAGACTCGAGTCATGAATTTGATGACTTGCGACTCGACTTGGACTTGCATAACAATGACTTTGTCCCACCTCTGAGATGTGGACTCGAGTCATGTGACTTGGACTCGAGTCAGACTCGAGTCATGAATTTGATGACTTGCGACTCGACTTGGACTTGCATAACAATGACTTTGTCCCACCTCTGAGATGTGGACTCGAGTCATGTGACTTGGACTCGAGTCAGACTCGAGTCATGAATTTGATGACTTGCGACTCGACTTGGACTTGCATAACAATGACTTTGTCCCACCTCTGAGATGTGGACTCGAGTCATGTGACTTGGACTCGAGTCAGACTCGAGTCATGAATTTGATGACTTGCGACTCGACTTGGACTTGCATAACAATGACTTTGTCCCACCTATGAGATGTGGACTCGAGTCATGTGACTTGGACTCGAGTCAGACTCGAGTCATGAATTTGATGACTTGCGACTCGACTTGGACTTGCATAACAATGACTTTGTCCCACCTCTGAGATGTGGACTCGAGTCATGTGACTTGGACTCGAGTCAGACTCGAGTCATGAATTTGATGACTTGCGACTCGACTTGGACTTGCATAACAATGACTTTGTCCCACCTATGAGATGTGGACTCGAGTCATGTGACTTGGACTCGAGTCAGACTCGAGTCATGAATTTGATGACTTGCGACTCGACTTGGACTTGCATAACAATGACTTTGTCCCACCTATGAGATGTGGACTCGAGTCATGTGACTTGGACTCGAGTCAGACTCGAGTCATGAATTTGATGACTTGCGACTCGACTTGGACTTGCATAACAATGACTTTGTCCCACCTCTTTGCCAAAGACAAAGCACTGTCAGAGCATTCATTGCTCGGTGTGAGTAGCTACAAACTCATATTTTTTTCTTACTTTGATACTGGCAAAAATGTAAAAAAAAAAAATTTAAGTTAAGGCAATTAATTTCTTCTAGCAAATTTCGCAGCATGGAAGTGTATTTCAAATACCCTCTCGAACTATCTCAAGTAGAGGCTGTTACTCCAAGAGTGGTGTGAGTGAGATTGCAAGGCTGCAACCATCTCATTGGCAAAGAGAGGAGTTCGTTTTTTTGACGGAAGCCAAAACCCCACTCCCCCCCCCCCGCTCAAAAAGAGCACGTGAAGTCAAAGTGCTGTCTCCAGTGATTTTGGCCAGTGCTCGTGCCTCCCGTTCGCAGGGATGTCGTACAAAGTCCACATTCTCATGGCAGGGATGAATATATAGCCAGCAGAGAGAACTCCTGTTCATTTCCCACAAAGTGATACTCATTTTTAGTGAGCTGGGATTGATGAAGGCTTGAGCTGACCCCCAACTGTTGAAATAATTTTTACGTTTGTCACAGATGTATCTTTGTGAACACCTTAGTTTGTTGGCCTTCCCCTGCACGTCCGATTAGAACGGTTGGCTACATATGGTGTGAAAGATGTTAACTCCCCTGCCTGATATGCAGGAGGTCGTGGCTTCGATCCCGACCCTGATATCCTGTATATTTGTAGTTTGCGTGTTCTCCCCGTGGTCACGTGCGTTTTTCTGCAGGTCCTCCGGGTTTGTAACTTCACATTTAGAATCGACGTGCATTTCGAGTATTTGACTGCTTGAAATGTCGACGTAATAAGCCACTTCGTTGAGCTAACATCTGCGGCCAGGTCGCTTCTGAAGGAGCTGTAAAACTCAGTGGGCCTTCCCTGGTAAAATAAAATATATATCTTCTTTAATGGTTTAGTTTACATAATTAACGACCTTTCACCTTCATTGTCACAGCACCAGGCAGACATTCTGATGCACTCTCTCTCCATCTCTCTCCATTTCTCTCCATCTCTGCGCTGCCTCCGTTCCGGTGCCTTCGTCTGGCTCCAACGCCACAGACCGAGGTGCTGGAGAGACGCTACGGGGGCTACGCGGAGAGCCGGCGTGCTGCTCGCACCATCCAGGCCGCCTTCCGGCAGCACCAGATGCGCAAGCAGTTCGAGCGAATCCGCATGTCGTCGAAGGGGGGCGGCAGCTCGAGTACCCCCTCCCCATCCCCCACGGCTCGCACAGCCAATCAGCGCGGTGCCCGCGACACTCCCGGCGGTGGTGGTGGTGGCGGTGGTGGTGGTGGTGGTAGTGGCGGCGGTGCAACGGAAGGTGGTGGCGGAGACGTGGCTGATATTGGAGGTGGCGGCGGCGGTGGTGGCGGTGGTGGTGGCGGTGGTATTGATTTTGGCGCTGACAGTGGCAGAGGTGGCGGTAGTGGCGATGTAGGTGGTGCTGATGGTAGTGGCAATGATTGCAACAGTGGAGATGGTGGTGACATTGACAGAGGTGGTGGTGTAGATGGTGATGGTGACCATCACGCTACGACTGTTCCAGCTGAAACAAGGACATCGCCGGCAGCTGTGGAAGATCTCTGCTTAGGTCAAAATTCCCTGCATTCCAATGAACATGCGAGCGGCAAAGATTTGGAAAACCTCGATGGAACAGTCAACAGGCCAGGCGATGTCTGCCACGCCAGCGTCGTCAGTAACTTGAAAGCAGATGAACAGAGCGGCAATCACGTGGAAGGCAATGATCATGACGACGAAGACGACGATGACACGGAAGGTGACAGAGGAGAGAGCAATGGAGTGGCAGACTCCTTCATCAAGGTGACCCTGTTTATCGATGAGGACACGCTGGTCCCACCGGGCCGCGACGAGGTTTGTGTGACCCGTCCCGACGATGGACCGGAGAGCGGCGATGGGTTGCAAGCGAGCGAGGAGGAGTGCGTCATCGGAGGAAGCTGCGCGATTCCCAGTGACAAGCCGGAGCCCTCCATGAACGTTGTGGATCAGAGGAACCGCGAGCGCCGCACTCCGAAAACGAGCAGCAGGGATTTCGGCGTTGTCACGGACAAAGTGCCAATGCACTGCTTGCTAAGCCGCGAAGGAGAGGAGTTGTTGGCGGCGGTGAAGGAAGTTGACGAGACCGCCGCAGGCGATGCCGACAAAGGTACAGAAGCTGAAGAACCAGCAGGTCGAGCGGGTGAAAGGGATGACAACGCGGGCAGCGGGACGACGCAGGAATGTAACGCCCGGCAATGTGTCGCCGTGAACCAGAGCCTTTACAATGGCAAGTCGCCGAGTGGGAACATCCAAGACTTTACCGGCGTCAACGGGAGCGACGGAGGCAATGACGATGAGCGAGATGACGGAGACGATGGCGATGGTGAGGATGATGACGGTGACCTGTGCGCAGAGGGCAACACGGGCTCGTCGGCCGTGCGACGAGATGACGAAGACGAGGGGAGCACATGTCGAACCGAGGAGGGCTCCTCGCTGTGTTCGTCGGTGGCTGCGGCACCGGCGACAACGACGACGGGAGGAGGAGGAGGGATGGCGGTCGTGGACCAGGGAGTGGAGTCGCTGGATTTCCTGGACGAGGTGGAGACGATACCGCGGGACGGGGGCCTCCAGGGGTGGGACACGAGCAGCGTCGCGGCGCAGCGCAAGCGTCAATACCGCGTGGGCCTCAACCTCTTCAACAAGTGGGTGCCGCAGTGACGAGATGTTAACTACCTCGCCTGGTATACAGGACGCGACCTGGGTTCGATCCCGACATTGACGATCCCTGATATATTTGGGATTTGCATGTTCTGCCCGTGGTCGCTTGGATTTTTCTCTTGGTCCTCCGGTTTCCCCCTCCACATGTAGAAACACGCGTTCAAGAGTATTTGGCTGCTCTAAATTCCCACGTGAATCAGCCACTTCGTTGAGCTTTAAATTGTGGCCAGGTTACTTTGATAAATAAGTATATAGCTCAGTGGGCCTTACACCTGATAAAATAAGAAAAGGTCACACCGTTCCCAGAATGTAGAGCGTGCTAAAAATTGAATAAAATATGAAGTTCTTGAATCGAATTGTTGCCCAGGTTCGTGACAATTCATTTGTCACCAAGTGCCGATCGATGGGCTTGTAATAGGATATACCAAATGCGGCAATAATAAGATGAGTGCTTGCCTTCATGCGAGATCAAATCGGAGTTGTCTGGGAAAAAAACGCGTGTACGCGAAGAGGCTGAACACTCAAAAGCTCCACACAGATTGGTTCAGTCGTCATCTCCTGGGCATTCTGCAACTCACTTGGTATTTCCAGGGAGTGTCTCGTCCAAGTAACTAACCCGGCGAAATCCTTCGCGTCTTCAGAGTTGATTCGATCGTGGAAGGTATTTTGCATACACAGCTAAACAAACTTGAACCGCTTTGTAGGCCTCGCTCGATACTGGACGCCACCAAAGGAATGTGGAACTTCCACCATGTTGCATATTGCAATGGTTGTGTTTATAGCGGCGGCGGGAAGATGGATCATGTTTAATATCTAGATCGTGAATCACGTCACGAGATGCAATGTTGTGTGTCTGTGTATTTTGTGTAAGATGTGTGTTTCGTGCTGTGTATCTGTATGTTTTGTGTAAGATGTGTGTTTCGTGCTGTGTATCTGTGTGTTTTGTGTAAGATGTGTGTTTCGTGCTGTGTATCTGTATGTTTTGTGTAAGATGTGTGTTTCGTGCGGTGTATCTGTGTGTTTTGTGTAAGATGTGTGTTTCGTGCTGTGTATCTGTATGTTTTGTGTAAGATGTGTGTTTCGTGCGGTGTATCTGTGTGTTTTGTGTAAGATGTGTGTTTCGTGCGGTGTATCTGTGTGTTTTGTGTAAGATGTGTGTTTCGTGCTGTGTATCTGTATGTTTTGTGTAAGATGTGTGTTTCGTGCGGTGTATCTGTGTGTTTTGTGTAAGATGTGTGTTTCGTGCTGTGTATCTGTGTGTTTTGTGTAAGATGTGTGTTTCGTGCTGTGTATCCGCGTGTCAGTCAGGAATTCGTTCCTTGGTGCATCTTGGTGTTTTGTCACCCAAAACATGGTGCTGGCACTCCCCGCACATATTCAAAGTTTCTCCTGTTCAACATGCATGCTGCAGTCTGCCCCCCCCCCCCATCCACACCACCCCCAAAAATCTTTCATACCCCTCTTGGGGCGTTGCGCGACCCATGGCTCACGCTAGAGTTTGTTTTCACGCTTTTTCAGAATTTAGGCATTGGCCGGAAATTCCTCTTCGTTTGTGGGTGCGGAGGGGGGGGGAAATGGTTCACCATCGTTAGCTGGTTCCGTAGCACCACCCTATAACCCCACCCTGACTCCACTCAATCATCAACCCCGGACCCATTTCACAATCGCAGAACGAGAAGTGGAGGAACGGGGGCGATGTGCGATCTTGCACGGAAGCATGCCGCGACGAGGTTTTTGCCACATGCGTAACTGGTCTGATGTTGTTCTCGAAAAGAAATGCTGTCATTCTGCCAAAAATTTCGACTGCGAATCGGAATATATATTCACGCCGGAGGAATCCGATGAGCTTCATCGCAGCTCTTCGTCAGACAGATGTCCGGTAGTTTCTCCTGATGTCCAGTCGTCGAGTGATGGACGATGCAACTCCAAAGCAAGTTGACGGTGAGGAGCATCCTCCCCTTTGCAATTTGGCACGGACTGGCAGTGGCATTGAGGAGCTGTCGTGGCGTTTAAACGTATTGGCGGCACACCGGTGGTGCGGGATAAAAAATGAAAGCAGAAAATCTTGCGGGGTGCATCAAAATCAGTTCCCGTCATGTCAGAGCGGTCGGAAGACGAATGTTCACATCTGAACACGGAAACTTCAGTCTGTTGCCGTATAGCAGCACCCAGCCTGGTGGCAATTGGCTGGCTCCATGTTCCAAAGGGGCAGATTTGGCTCATGCCCTACACTGGGTCGGACAGTTCCTCGATTCAAAGGGACCAAAATCTACGATCAATGTTGCCATTTTTTTTAGCAAGTCTCGGTAGACTGAATAAAACCTTCGAATAATATCAAACTTGGGGACAGCCAATTTTAGACTGATGAACAGATTTGCTTATTCACCTTTTCATATCATGGAAACCTTTTTTGCCAGTATCAAAGTATGAGAAACATAAGAATAGGTATTTACACTATGAGACCTCCTTTACCAGCGGCAAAATATAGTGATAGGTTTTTACCCTTTCAACTGGTACAAAAACTGACACCTTTATACAAGGCATCATGTTTGCAATAACCACAACACAATCAGTCAAAATGCAAACAAAAAGAAACAACTCCAATAATGATATGTTTTTTGAGTTGTACGCCTTTTGGCGTCATCTGGTCCAACACCAATGGAGACTAGGCTCTAAGAAAAGCTGTCTCGGGTGTAGACCAATCAACTTCAAGGACAGTGCATATCATTATCAGAGTTGTTTCTTTTTGTTTGCATTTTGACTGTTTCTGTTGTGGTTATTGCAAACATGATGCCTTGTATAAAGGTGTCAGTTTTTGTACCAGTTGAAAGGGTAAAAACCTATCACTATAAGAATAGGTTTTACCCTTTCTGGCAACAAAACAGGCGTTAAGATGTTGAAACACCAAATAGATACATTTTTCGAGGAATCCAGTCCACATTAACCACACCTACTTGTGATGAACATGCAACCAAACGTGCTCTGGTAATAATATATGCATTGTCTGTGAAACTGATTGGCCCACAACAGAGACAGCCTTCTTCATGGGCTCGTCTAATCAGTGTCAGACCAGAGAACGCCAAAAGGCGAACAGCACAAGGACAATACCACTACCGGGGCATTTTTACCTCGGGGGGAGCAGCCACATATCTAGTGCAGGCCAATCGGTTTCGATAAACTGCTTCAGCAGTGCTTTATTGCCGTGGTTGACCCACCTGATGACGATTGCTTGTGTTTGCGAACGAAACGTCGTGATCTATTATGTTTCTACCTACGTGACTTTACCGAAAGAACCAAAGAGTATGGATTCCTGCAGTCACGAAAGCTTCAAATCAAAATCCACGTATTATTATCAGAGCACGTGTGTTTGCATGTCCACCACAAGCACTGCGTGTGATTAATGCGGCGACTTGATTTCTTCGCAACAGCTATCAATTTGGTGTTTGAACATCTTAACAACCCCCTGTTTTATTGCCAGAAAGGGTACAACCTCTTCTTATTTTTCATACGTTCCTCTTGTGTGTCAAAAAGGTACGTTAGCCAGGCATTAACAATGACAGCACACTTCCTCAATAGTCAACATTATTCAAATGTCCCCCATTGTCCGACGAAGGTAAATCTGTGTGTAAATCGCTCACCTGAGTGGTGAGAATTCCACATTCCTATGGCAGGGACCGGTGTAATCCATAGGACATCCACTATTGGCTTCGCAGTAGTGTACACATCATTAAATGACAGCCCCTATTGTTATTTCTCACGTTTTAGACTGTTTTATGAGGATCGATCGGTGTGTTCCGCTGCACCGGCGTAACGCCAACGATGCGTCCTTTTGCCATTCATTGCCGAGGTTCGTGGCTCGGGGGGGGGGGGGCTAAACCAAAAAATGATATCCACCCACATGCCACCACATGGGACATTAAAGATCGCTTGACGGAGACTGAAATGAGAGTCGGCGGCCACACGTGTCTCGGCTTCAATGTCCGAAATGGAAATGAATTGCACGTTCAGTTCTTTAATTGGAAAAAAAAAACTCTGTAGCAATATCGCCCACTGCCAGCAGGCTAATGTCCACGTGCGGGTCGGTGCCACGTACACCGAATGCCACTGCCGCATCGGGAGAGCTGCCACTGTGGGGGGGGGAGGGGTCCCTTGGCTAGAATTCAGCAAGGCATTGGGATGGTTGAAATTATGAGATGTGATGCTACTCGCTACAGTAATTTTGCTGTGGCTGTTCCACCTGATGACGGAAGCTTGTGTTGCCTCCGAATTTAATTTAGTTATTTTCATTTTATTATTATTATTATTTTTCTTTTCATCTACGTGCCTTTACCGAAAGAACCAAAGAGTATGGATCCTTGCAGTCACGAAAACGTCAAATCTAGAAGATGTGATGTTCTTTGACTTGCCGAGGAATTGATATGCCCTGTGCACGCAAATCTTTCAGTCCACGTCCCCACTTGCAACGCCGAGCTAGTGGCAGGAAGTTAAACATTTCCTTGGTGGTGGGAGCCAGTTTCTCTTTGGGACTGTGTCATTGATATCCCAAAAATGTAATCGGCCTCAGAGGGATGATGATTATGACGGTGACGACTATGATGATGACGACTATGATGATGATGATGGGCTGAGTCACCCTCTGACTGGGATTTAAACTGGCGACTTTCCGATTGTGAGTCAAGCACTCTAACCACAACATCACCCGGTCAGATGAAGAAGCGTGTGGTCAAATTCTGTGCCAAAATGTGCTTTTGGCTAACCATCGAACACAGATGGTCACTGCATCGCGCACTTTCAAACGCGCTTCTGTGGCCGTCTGGAACGCTCTTCCTTCCGATATTAGGAAGCCACTGAAGACATGTACTTTACAATCTAGATCTGAAAAGTAATTTGTCGATAACTTTTTTTACGTGGTTTTATTTGTTATCCTTCTTTCGCACCTCCAATTATGCCGGTTGGCTACGTACATCCACAGCATTCTACATAAGTGACACTGACACGTTTGCGTTGCCTCTCACACTGCGTGTTTCTCGCGCTGGGCTCGAGTTCCAAATCCTGTTTGGGGAAAGAACTCATGCCTTCAGAATCAATGTACCTTCTCTATCCAGGGACAATAACACGAGTACCACTTTGCGGGCAAGTGTGAAGCACTTGCCAAATGGCAAGACGAGTCAATTGCCATTCTTAAAATGATTATTGAATCCATCTGTGCGGAGCCTGGAGTTGTGTGTACCCCTTTGTATGCCGTGGCTTTTTTTTTGTCCTTCAAGCCCCCACACACCTGACAATGGAATTGGCCTAACATCCCAAAGCAAGAACCTCCTGACAAACATTATTGTGACTCGGTGAGGCCTTTCCTAGGTGAAGCGCATCATTTACAACCATACGGTTTGCCATATTGTTGTGCAGGGAAATTGAGTTTTCAGGTCCATACGGCGTACAGCCGTTTCAATACGGGCAACAACATTTTTGTTGTCTATTTGTTTGTGTTTCTCCCTTGTGATGGGGCTTTGTAGGATGAACGTTGAGACTTATAAGGGGCACGGGGTGACCAATAAGGTCTGAATTGGTCTGTAATAAGGTGGGCACTGATAAGGGGTTGACAGGTATGTTATTATTATTACTATGATAAGTAATTACAATTAAGCGACTTAAAGGCATTTAATACGGTTTTATAAATGAATATTGTATTACTATATTTTTTTGTAATTGACTGTGAAAGGATTAGGGTTAAACAACTCGTTAAATATTTCATTTGGCTTTCTTATTCAAATGCAAATATTAAAATGGAGATATTGAATTCTTGCTTTTTGAGAGTTAAATATTTTTTTAATCGTTTCTATTAACAGGCTGCGATGGTTAATTAAAAACGTAATTGAGAGGCAATGAATGCTTAATAACTTGTAACTAATTTTTTAATGTCCTTAAACACATGAAATCATCCCCAACACATCTTAATGAACCGTGGGTTTACATTATTGACATGGTATTGTTGTTTTCATTCAGAAGTGGACTTAATTTTTTAGCAGGTTCAATAAATACACACATTTTTTTTACATTGCAATTTGCTCCACTATACTTTTCCGGACCTTTTTATTTGTGTATTATCAGCAAGTGCTGTACAGAAAAGCTCAAAACATGGGAAGAACAACTTCAAATTGACTGGCACAAACAAACAGAACAGGTAGTAGTCATCCTCCTGCCATGAGCTCAGAGACAATATTACTCGACAATACACCACCTTCTCACGCCCGTAGCTCCGGATAAATTCAGTGACTGAACCGAATCGTTATTGGCGACCGAACTACGGCCAACGAACGCGATGCGCAGTTACTTGAGAACTCGGTTTAGCAATGCCCTAGGCCTCGGCCCGTTTCCAAGCTTCTCAATGTTTCCTCATTGCCTAGCCACAGTTGATTACGATCCTGTGGAGCCACCCACCCACACATTCACCTACCCACCCACCCACCTCTTAAAAGTTGCATCTCTGTGAGCAAAAACAAAAAACCGCATTGCTTCGTTTTCGAAGTGCCACTCACGAATGAAGGGGAAACGTGCGGCCTGCACTACGGCAACAACAACAACAACTGCGCTCATCAGGGAGTGCAAAACAGCCAAGAATAAGCGTGATCGTCCCCGCGGCAAATTGGTTGGTTCAAGGAAACGGAAAAGATAGCATCGTTAAACGACCCTGGGCCCATTAAATGTTCCTTTCTGGGTATACATGTAAATATATTCTCTTGGCCCCCTCCTCCCCGGAGGAATGATGCTAATTCGTGGCACAGCGTTGTGTGTTTACTTAAGGGCAGAAAAAGACACAACTTTGGTTTATTTTTGCAGTTCATTGCCACCAATTAATGAGCTGATGTGAAAAACAAAGCATCGGCTGTTGGGCAGAATAGGAGTGCACGCCTTGCTTTCCGTTTATTATTCTTGTTATTAGTCTTCTGTTGCGATGCTTGGTATCCGCCAGAAAGCCTCGCCGAGTCTCAAGCCTCGTTTTTCACGAGGGTCCTGCCAAGTTTTCGACAGTATGGGGGTGGCAGCGTTTGCTGCTGCTGCTGCTGCTGTGTAATTCCAATTAGAAAAATATGAAGGTAATCGCTCACCCGCGGGATGTTTGGTTTGTATAATTTGCATTGCACGTTTCATTTTCCCGCGGCAGAAGACCGGGGCAGAACATACAAACTCGACGCGGAAAGGTCGGGACCCCCACCCCCTCGCAGACCCTTGTTAGCACGAGGCACAGAAGAGTTACCACTGCTCACCGCATTGCTGCCTGGTTAAGGCACAGCGTTGTAGGATGCTATCTCAGTCGGTGATGGGGTGGGGGCTAGAGCGAATGGGCCCCTCACTCAATCCATTGCAGGGGGGGCGGGTGGGGGCTTTTTTGCAAAACCTTACGCGACCGGCTCCCCCCCCCCTACGGAAACCACATGGGGGGCGGGCGGGGGGGGGTGTGATAAACACGCCGCTCGCCCGGGCCGGCGATCGTTGTCGCGAGCGAGGTGGAGGGTGGTGGGGGTGGCAAAAACATTTATCGAGCCCTTCCCTCGGGCCAGGCTGGGAAACAAACGATAATACGGTGCACAAGCACAAGGGGTCATCCCAGCGTGGCTTCTGTGTTCACCGACGATATCGCCTTTCTTGTGCGCATTCACCGTTCAAGAATCTGCTGTCTCGTAACAAGGATGAGGCCGCTGTGCAGTTGCCTTTGTTGGCCTTCTGCTGACTAAATTAATGCCACAATCTCGCCTCTTTTGAGCTCGTGGCTGTGAAATGGCTGTGTACAGAAAATGCACCAGAATTGTGATGTCCTCTTCACATGCAAAGCATTCTTTAGATTCCTGTTATGTTTTTGTTGTTTGAATTGTGTTTTTGCATGCATATTGTGTCGTTTATGCACCCAGGAGGCTCGGCGAAGTTTTCACGAGTTCACATCCTGTCCGGGGCTTGACTCGCCCATCATTTCGCCGGGATCGCTCAAACGCTCTTCCGATATTTAGAAGCCACTGGAGCTATGCACTTTCAAACGCAGATTAAATATTCGTTTCTTTAGAACCTCATTTTGTGTTTAGCTTGTTGTCCTTCACCCGCACTTCCGATTAGCACAGTGACGCACAGATATTTTGCTGTGACAGTTTCACCTGAAGACAGAAGCTTGTGTTGCCTCCGAAACGTCGTGATTTTATTGTTTTTATTTTTTTATTTTTTTATTATTTTTTATTTCATTTTTTACCTACGTGACTTTACCGAAAGAACTAAGAGTATGAATCCTTGCAGTCACGAGAGCTTCAAACCTAGAATTAGCACAGTTGGCTACTTACGGTGCGAAAGACGCTCAACGTACATTGTAGCATGCGCGAATAACGGCACGCCGTGGACAAATACAAAAGTGGTCATGTCGGGCCTTCATAACTTGCTCGCTTCACCGCACTTGCCCCGGACAGTCTGCGTAGGCTACATGGGTGACGCTTTCCATTTGTGCGCTTGTGTGTGCAACAGGAAGCCTGAGAAGGGCCTCGCATTCCTCGTGTCGCGGGGCTTCGTGGGCGCCACTGCGTCGGCGGCCGCTCACTTCCTGCTTCAGCGCAAGGGCCTCAGTCGCCAGATGATCGGCGAGTTCCTGGGCAACCGGCAGCGGCCGTTCAACCGCGACGTCCTCGAGTGAGTGCCGCCGCACGCGGAAAACCAGGCCGGCCGTAACCGCGGGTTGGTTACAACCCCCCCCACACCCCCTTTCCACCTCGTAGCCGGAGGTGCTCGGAGGCAAATCTGCAAAGCAGCTGGAGTCAAAAGTTCTGAAGTGTCTTCCTGTTTGAAAGGGCGCGGGGTTGGCGATCGTTTTTCCATCGAAGGCTCGGAGCCGACGATGCAAGTCAAATTTCGAGGGTACGATAAAGATAAGGGTTGGAGCCTACTGCACTGTTGAAACCTGGCTTACCTGAGGTTGGCTAGTGTGCTGCGCTCTATGAACCCCCCACGACTCAAGTTCGATTCCCGCTAATGGCTAACACCGGTGACAATTATCTGAACTAATCCTGGGCATCCCCTTGGTCGCACCTGGTGCGGTGTGTAAACATCGTCACTTGGGAGAAAAAGGTTGTCTGGCGTGGTGTTGGCCGCCCACCCCCTCGTGCACCGTGACGGCCTCAATAGATACCACTCGCCAACAGCTCTTGCCCCAAAAGTCTTTTGAAGCTGTAAGGGGGATCTTTGTCTGTGCGTGTTTGTATATGTTATTGCTAAATATTCGTGTATTTCTACATATGTCTACCTTGACAAAATCACCCAGAATGCTACTCCCCTCATTATATCTCAGAAGCTAAAGCAGCATTGAGCCTGGATGGTACCTGGTATGGGCGACCACGCTGCGTGCATAACCAGGCGCTAGAGGCCGCTTTGGAAGGGATACTTTGTCCGGAGAGGGCAGTGCAGCAGAATGCATCGTTGTACTGTACCATGCGCCCAACGCCGATGCCCCCTGCACTGACTGGCGCGGTGAGGTGTGCTGAACAACCATCGCGGCTCGCACCTATAGCACCCGGTATGCACCGGTGCTCAGCCAGCCCTGCGCGCTCACACGACTGGGCCTCGGAGATCCAAGCCACTGTGGTGGACGGCACCTTGTGTGGATGCCTTGGGTGGGGACGCGTCTGCCTGTGTTTTGTACCCCACGGCATCTTGGATCGAGATGGCATCTGGAGCTGCGTTTATAAATAGCGGACGTGCGTCTTGTGTGCACAATATATTCATCACTGTCATCATAGACGCGCATTATATATTTATTATTATTTTTTAAAATACGTCACCTTGGAAAAAAATCCACAAGAGACGGAACATCTCGCTTTTGTAAGGCTTGTCCACGGGGTGGAAGTGGCAGTGGGAAGTGGCAGTGGGAAGTGGTGGCGCAGTGGTCAAGCACCCCGCGCTATGAAGCCGGCGACCTCATCCGTCCTGGACCTCAAAAGGATCGTCCACTCGACCTGAGATTGTTACAATCGATCAGCGATGATCCGGCGGCTTGGGGGGAAGGGGGGAAGGGGATAATGTTGGAAGCAGCTGGATAAATCGCTCGCCGGATAATCGATGAGCAACCTGTAGCTTGTGCGGTGTGGAAACACATCAGCACTGGGGCGACAAAGGTGGGCCAGGCGAGGTGCTGGTCACCCACCACCACCCCCTCATGTGCAGTGCCGGCCTTCGTAGGTGCTACTCGCCAACAGCACTTGCCCCAAACAGGCTGTTAAGGCTATACGGGGTGGGGGTGTCTTTGTCTTTGGTTCTGTGCGAGCAGGTGCTTTGTGGACGAGATGGACTTCTCAGGCCTGGAGCTGGACGAGGCTCTGCGACTGTTCCAGACACATGTGCGACTGCAGGGAGAGGCCCAGAAGGTGGAGCGGCTTGTGGAGGTCTTCAGGTGAATTGCGCACTTCGGGCCGAGTCGACCTAGGGGGGGCCCGTGCGGGTGTCAAAATGCTGAATGTCTACGGCGTTGTGCTCGTAATGTTGCCTAGCCATCCAAGCGTGATTCTTCGGGACTGTGGTGCGTTTACGTGCACGCGTGAACGTGCACGCGCACGAAACCGCACGCGTGAAAGAGACAAAAAAATATCTTCCGTTACAGCCTAAAATGAGTCCCTCTATTTGAGATGTAAACGCCAGTCGTCCATTGGAGGGACTGGCCACTGTCATGGGAATGTGGAACTTCCACCGGAAGCTAGGGGCTGCCAGTGCTTGCTTGTTGAGGGACACATTGCGTAGACATTTGTGACTGGGCTGTGACCGGTCAGCACTCGCACGTGGTAGCCTCGTTGAATCAATGGTGGCCTGAACCTGGATTGGAACTCCGAATGGTCAGGATTTCTGGTCCAGTGTCTCTGACTCAGCCATTGAGTCCGCCGAGGCAATGAGCCCCATCGAGCTGACTTAATTTGAAGCCGAAGTTTTGCACACGTTCCACAACGCTGCTGATAAATTGCTCGTATTTTTTTTTGCAAAGTTTACTTTTTAAGTAAGGTGTACGGTACAAGGTGTAATGAGTCTTTAAAATCCTATTGAGACCCTATTTTTAATCTACTGTTCATTAAATGCGTGACCTATAAGTGGGTTCCTTTTAATTATCATAAATTGGCATGCAAGAATTAGCCACGCATCAATCACTCATCAATTACCTTGCAACGATTATGGAATTAATCTTGGGGACTTGCGCATAGTTTATCTATCCATCATTTGTCCTTATATTATACAGCAATTAGCTTGCAATTATAAAATGTGCATCGATCAATCCTTGTTCTGAAATCTTAAATAACGGCATAAGCGCCCGCCTTGGGGTAAACAAATTTCAGTGCTGACCAAGGCCACAGTTTCCGTATGTTTGTGTTTAGGAAATGCTGCGTGATGTAGGAATCTGTAAAAAAAAAATCCATCTACTGCATTACAATTTGGAATTTGTAAAGCACGTTAATGGGACCGTGCCTCGATATTCTGTACAATGCATAAATGCTCAAGTAATTGGCTGCAAACATCTTAACATATAGAGGACCACAGAGCTTTGAATATTGTTAGCACCAGCGCGTACCGCCGGGCTTGCCTTCCAACTCGCCCATGGTTCCTCGGCGATTGTGAGATACAAATGGCGTGAACGACGCCCCGACTGGACATCTATGAAAAAGAGCTTTAAAGCTCATCGGATTCCTCCAGTACAGAAATATTCTGATTCCGACCTAAAACGTGACCCTCACTATAATGAAAGTTTCCATTTGAACAGAGGTCACCTGAGGATTGTTTCTGCAGAGCGGGAAATGTTAGGTTGCGAAACGCTCGAGGCCGCTAAAGGTGAAATCGAGACAACGTTGCGGTGGAAGTGGCAATGGAAGATGCCTGTGAGGCACAGAGATGGGTCGGTCTCGTGGAGACCGCTGGGCTGCAGCCACGGGCTCGTGACTGATGGTGACTGTTTCCTGGAGAGCCGTCACTAGGGGTAACCGGCGAATGGGGGGCGACCGCCCCGGGCACCGCGCTTTGAGGGTGCCCACGCGCTTCCGATGTCACGGGGTCAGACGGAACGCTTTCGGTTTAGTTTGAAGGCGTCGGGGTGAGGGGGCCCACGTGGTGCGTAGTTTGCCACTGACCCCGCAACCCCCCGTGGATGACCCTGGCTGTACCTACTCTCTCGCGTGATCTACGCTCCCCTGCCGTCACCAGCCCACATTGACCAGTTTGGTCGGGTTTGGTCAAATAACAACCACTTATGTATATGTGGCGGTCAGTGCGGGCTGGTAAAGACAGGGGAGCTCAGAACCACGTGGGAGAGTATAAGTATGTATGTTGAACTTTTTGAGCACCGTACGTGACCAACCGTGATAATCGGAGGTGCCGGGGAAGGACATCAAGCACTTGGTGCTGATCACCCCACCCCTTCCTCGTGCGCCGTGCGTGCTGGCCTTCACAGGTGCTGCTCGCCACTCAACAGCACCAGCCATAACAGTCTGTGCAGACCACCGCTCGGCGGGGGGGGGGGCGTATGGGCGTTGTGAGTGAACCTTTGCGTTGCTTTTGTCTCCCCTGCGTGCGTCGCGCGTCGCGCCCCAAGCCGGCGCTACTGCGCGTGCAACCCGGCGGTGGTGTCGTCGCTGTGCAGCGAGGACACGGTGTTCGTGCTCGCCTTCGCCATCGTGCTGCTCAACACCGACATGTACAGCCCCAGCGTGCGGCACGACCGCAAGATGCGCCTCGACGACTTCATCAAGAACCTGCGCGGTCAGCGGCGGTGGTAGCGGTGATGGCACCAAGTAGCAAGTCGCAGCAGCAGCAGCGAGTATATGTGACTTGAGTGACAGCAGTAGCAATAACAGCAGCAGCAGCAGCGAGTGTATGTGACTTGAGTGACAGCAGTAGCAATAACAGCAGCAGCAGCAGCAGCGAGTATATGTGCCTTGAGTGACAGCAGTAGCAATAACAGCAGCAGCAGCAGCGAGTATATGTGACTTGAGTAACAGCAGTAGCAATAACAGCAGCAGCAGCAGCAGCAGCAGAGTGTATGTGACTTGAGTGACAGCAGTAGCAATAACAGCAGCAGCAGCAGCAGCGAGTATATGTGACTTGGGTAACAGCAATAGCGGTGCTGACAGCAGTCGCAATAACAGCAGCAGCAACAGTAACAGCTGCAATAGCCATAGCGGCAGCAGCGTCAGCAGCGATTGTAGCATGAACGGCAGCAGCGGGAACATCATCACTAGGAACAGCAGCAATAGCAGCGACTCTATCGGCAATAGCACCAGCAACAGTATCAATAGCACTCGCGTTGACGACAGCTGTGAGAGGAGCGGCAGCAGCACTATCAGTTGTGACAGCAATATCAGTGGCAATAACAGCAGCAGCAGCAGCAGGGGCAGTGATAGCGGTGGCAGGAGCAGGAGTGACAGCAGCATTGTCGCCGCCACTACGATCGGTGCAATCATTGTCATCGCCACCACCAAAACGGTTGCAACACAGCAGGTTACTCTTGGGCTCAAAGACTACATTTACATGTTATTGGCATACCTCCTATAATTTGGGAATGTGGAGTTTCCACTGCTAGCTCCGGAGCCGTCACTAAAGCCAATCGCTGGCCCAGGGGAGACGTGGTGGGTGAACCGTACCACTGAGTTACCCGATCGTCATTGGCCATGATCAATCCAATACTTGGATGAAGTCCTCCCCAAGCCGTCGCCATATCTCACGGCCCTGCAGTGTAACGATGCCCCCAGTTTGTTGTGCTTCCCCACACTTCCGATTCGCACAATTGGCTACGTACTGTGCGGAAGAAGTTCAACACGCACGCACGCAGCTCGAGCACCCTGCGCACGAGCTGATGTCACCTCTCCATCTCCGCTGCAGCAGCCCCCCACAGTCTTGCCGCGTCCGCAGTGGAGCAATGTCTAGCCGCTGCTGTGCACACGCGCGCATTACAGACGAATTGGCACAACACCTGTAAGTCCAGCGCTGCGGAGGCGCGGCGGGGGTTGGCGGGTCGCGCGCGGACGCCCCGAAGGTCACAGCGTGCTCGCCCGCGTCTCTCCCCCCGCGGCCCCGTCCGTGCGCAGGCGTGGACGACGGGGAGGACATCCCGCGAGACTTCCTCGTCGGGATCTACGAACGGATCCGCAAGCAGGAGCTGGCCACCGACCCGGATCACGTGACCCAGGTGGTGGCGGTGGAGGCCACCATCGTGGGGCGCCGGCCGGTACGATCCGGCGAGCATATAGGGCCCCCCCCCCGCCCCCCCCCCCCCACGGTTACGGTTCGCCCCCTTTGTCCATCGGCGCTCCGGTGAAGTTTGCGTTGGCTCAGCCGGGTTCGCGTTAGTTTGAATCCCATGTCAGCCGTCGAAAAAAAATAAAAGTATGGATTTGGGTTGCTTAGTTTACACTGTTGGGCTGGCTTTCCGTTTTCTTCACATTGAGTCAGTCTGGTCCGGTTTACATGTACAGTTAGTCGTCTACTTTGCATTAGGTGAGTATTCTAGACCACCTCGGGTCAGCCTTGTTTAAATGGGATTACTTGTTTAAGTTGGACACGTGTTTAGTCTTACGGTGAGTTTTCATACCTGATCAGTTTACTTTACATTCTGCCGGGTCTGGTTTACATTGGATCGAGTCTGCTTGGCTCCGTTCGGCTTGCAAAGTGGTTCTCGTGGCTCACTTTGTTTCAGTCTCTGTGGCAATGTGGTCCACCTTGTCGCTCCATGGAGTCGGTCTGGTTGACGTGGGACCGGCCACGTCGGCGTTGAGGTTACTGTGGCCACGTTGATGTGGATAAGGGAGGCTCGATGTGGATAAGGGAGGCTCACCGTGGGCCCACGCTCATGAGTCTGCGCGCCGCGGTGTTTGAAGGTCCGCGGACGCTCTCGGGCGCTACGTCCACGCACAACAACAAACAAAGTTCCCCCCTCCCACATAGCCTTAACAGACTGTAGGGGCAAGTGCTGTTAGCGAGCACGCACCTATGAAGGCCGGCACGGCACACGAAGGGGTGGGTAGCCGGCACCACGCCTGGCCGCCTTTGTCTCCCCAGTCCACACAGGTGCAGCTCCAGTCACCTCACGTCCAGTCACATTATCTGCCTTGACCGCCCCCCTACTCCCTCCTGCCCCCCCCCCAATCCGAATGCTGAATATTAATGGCATCGGCACCCTACCACGACGTGTGGCTTTCCCGCCCCCCCCCCCCCCACACACAATTTAGTAGGAGGCTAAAAAAAAAAATTACCGGGGTCTCTGAAACGGGCCTATTATGTGCATTTGTAACCCATTATCCGAGGCCTCTCCCGGCCAATTACTCGCGACATGCGCAGAGCGTTTGCTGCTGTCAGGCGGCGCTGCCAGACGGCGCTGCCAGACGGCTAAAGTGGCGCCCTTCCGAGGCTCGGGCGAACGGGCAGAGGCTGCAAAGAAAGCACGGCGTATTCCCAGAGCGCGGAAAGTAAGCCGGAATAAAGCCAAGATCACTCCCGGCGGCGGGAGCTCTCCCTTCCCGCAGCACCGACTCTGCGTGAACATTAAATCTGAACCTTTATTTTTTATTTTTACCAGGTAAGGCCCACCAACTTGGCTAAATGGCGCTTTTTCAGAAGGGCCCTGGCCACAAATGATCGCCCAACGAGAAGTGGCTTGTCATCACGTGGAAATTTCTCGTGGCCAAATACGCCGAACCCACGTTGATTCTAAATGGTGGAGGTGGGGGGGGGAAGAACAACGGAGGACGCGGAGAAAGAGCCGCGCGGCCACGGGGCGAGAGAGAGGGTGAGAGACCATGCAAACTCCCAAATATACAGGTGCCAGGGTCGGGATCGAACCCACGACATGCTGAATACCAGGTGGGGTAGTTAACATCTCGCCACGTTGTTCCCAACTCTATTTGTTTATTCGCCAAGGTGGGGGGGAGGGCACAGTAGGTGAATTGTTGCTCCGCTTGAGAGGGATTCTATTGTAATGCTGAGCCTCCTTCCGTCCGCCACGAACCCCCACGACCACTGCCTGCCCAGTCTCAAAATCGCCACTTTTGATGTAAGCGCACTTGGAGCTGTTATTGACGATGCGTCGTCCGTCCCTGGCTTAGCGCCAGAGGTCACAACCGGGTACCCGATACCCGTACGCTACCCGATACCCGGCTACCCGTACCCGGCCAGGTATGGGTACGGGTACCCGTTTGCGACCCTGGTGCGGCCGGGTACGGGTACGAGTAGGCCGTGAGTCACCGGTGAGTAATCGTTTGTCACTCATTTCGGGTAAGGTACGGGTAGCGTACGGGTACCCATACCCGGCCGGGTACGGGTACCCGTTTGCGACCCTGGTGTGGCCGGGTACGGGTAAGGAATCAAAACCCGTTTGAGACCTCTGCTTACCGCCCAGCCAGCGTCCACTTGAGTCAACGTTGTGTGCATGTCGATGTTGCAATTCACAGCAGCGGTGGTGGGGGCGGAGGCTGCTGTGCTCATGCCGTTCATTTGTGAAACCGTTTTTCTAATTATTATTCTTGATAGTGTGATCGCGTGGCGCAACTTGGTCGCGCGTGATAACGGTGGAGTTGATAGGCAACAAGGCTATGGGGGAATGAGCAGGGAGAGGATGTCTGCGGCGCAGAGAGCGTTCCTAGGATGGTGACAGCACGATGCGCAGGAAGGGGGATCGGGACTCAAATGTGCAACGTAGTGACATTGTTGCTGTTTCGCTTCATGGGTAGGTGGTTGTTGTTGTTGTTGTTGAAAATGTAAACGGGCGCCGCGGTGACGAGATGTTATCTCCCTCGCCTGGTTTACAGGAGGTTGTGGATTCGATCCCGACCCTGAACGCCTGTATAATTGGAGTTTGCGTGTTCTCTCTCCCCGTGTACGCATTAATTTTCTTCCGGTTTTCTCTCTCCACATTTAGAAACGACATGCGCTCAGAGTATTTGGCTGCTATAAATTTCCACGTGATGATAAGCCACTTGGTCGAGCTATCATTTGTGGCCAGGTGGCTTCTGAAAAACAGCTTTACTAGCTCAGTGGGCCTTGCTTGGTACCGATAAAAAAAACTTGTTTGGTGTATCATTCAACGACTTGAATTATAGTAATTTTCCTCTCCCTGTCCTTCCTTGACGTTGACGTTGACGTCCGTCCACCCGCCAGGTGCTGTCGCTGCCCCACCGGCGCCTGGTGTGCCTGTGCCGGCTGTTCGAGGTGCCCGACGTGACGCGAGCACAGAGGGCCGGGCTGCATCAGCGTGAGGTCTTCCTCTTCAACGACCTCCTCGTGGTAACTGCGGGGGAGCCCCCCCCCCCACTCAGCCCCCTACACCCCGCCCCACCCTCCCCCCACTCCACCTGGCCACACAGCTGCTGCGGGCACGACGGGCCCGATGGTCGCGTGCCACGAGTTGGAATAAAAAAAAATGTCTTCATAATAATGATGACGGAATGTTTTAGCCTTTTCTGTGCATACGGCTCGTCGTGGTTCGCGCGAATTGCATCTCTCGATCGCGGAGGAACCGCAGACGCAAGCTGGGAGGCGGCAGTTTGTTTGACCTGACAACCAAAGAGTGTCCGGCGATAAGCAACGCACCACAAAGCTGTGAAATTAAAGTAACTTTTACCCTTAATCGTTTTGCCGGTTTGACGTTCAAATGCGATTTTTAAAACAGCGTGAGGTCTCGAAGCCAGGACTTGGCAGCAGAACGTTCAGCGGATCCCGATCGGTGACCCCGAGATCTCGGACCTGTCACTCTCCAACATGCTGTCCTCTTTCCTGGATGTTCATTGTCAAGAAAATGTATTTAAAATACAATTCTATTTCATTCATAAAGAGATAGATGCCAGTCCTCGGCTCCCCTGAATGTTTTATTTTTCATCATTTATGATACTGGATGATGCACAAATGGAATATTTGAGCATCATCAAGTAAAATAAAAAACGTTGTCGGTACTGAGGCTCCCACAAGGCCATGCGGGAGGGTGTGTGGCACAATTTTGGTGCCAGTAATCATCGAGTAGTGCGGTCGTGTCGCTACGGTTCTCTGCGGTGAGTGCAATGTCTTTAAAAACAATGGCGCTACTACGCCTCTCTACATCAAATTAAACCGCTCGTCCGTTCCGAGATTCTGTGGCGAACGGGACACCACCCACCCTGCTACTTGCAGACGTCTCGGAACGGGAAATGGTTAATAAGATTTCGCCGAACTCCGTTACAGATTCGTGTTTTGTTTAATTCTCTCCGGGGGCCGCCCTCCTCTTCCAATCAGGTGACCAAGATTTTGCAGCGGCGAAAGCAGGGCAGCACGTACAGTTTCCGGCAGGCGTTCAGCCTCTATGGGATGCAAGTGCTGCACTTTGAAAATCAATGTGAGTGAGCGGCAATGCTGAACGGGCGCAGCGCAGACAGAGAGCCATGTTTGAGTGCTTTTGCTTATCTCAGTTGCGATGCAACACAAAAGGATTTGGATTTATATATATATAATGTCGAAATGTCACTGCATCTCAAGATGCCGAACTCAAATCACGATGTGCAGGAACAAAAACGAATGTGTGTGTGTACGTATACACGTGTGGGGAGCGGTGGTGTAGTGGTTAGCGCGCTGCGCTACAAACCTGGGGACCCGAGTTCGATTCCCGCTCACGGCCAACACCAGTGACGATTATCCGAACCGGTTCTAGTGCTCCCCTAGATCAACTCGGCCTCAAATGTGTACCTGGTGCGGTGTGTAAACGTCGCCACTAGGGAGACAAAGGCGGCCGGGCGTGGTACTGGCCACCCACTTCCTCGTGTGCCCTGCCAGCCTTCATAGGTGCTCGCTAACAGCACTTGCTCCTACAGTCTGTTAAGGCTATATGGGTGATCCTTGTCTTTGTATTTGTATATTTATATTTACCGTACATATTTTAAAGGTGCATTTGAATGCAATTGAATGCAATTCATACATACGAATAGAGTATATCCTAAAATGTGTCCCGCACCTTGGATTATCATGGTTGACAACGAAGGAAGTTAAAAATGCGCCAGAAGTGCCTTGCCTCGGCCATAGTAATGTGGAATTTGTATCGCCTTCTGAATCAGATATACTTAATTAATCACTCACCCACCCACCCTCCGATACATTCGGGCACTGCAAGCACCTATTTACCACCCACTCACCCAACTCACCTACTCACCCATTTGTCCACTCCACTGTCCCTGTCACTCATCCACTCACCCACTCATCCGCACACCCACTCACCCACTCACCCACTCACCCACTCACCCAACTCACCTACTCACCCATTTGCCCACTCCACTGTCCCTGTCACTCATCCACTCACCCACTCATCCACTCACCCACTCACCTACTCACTAATGCAGCAGAGGCCCCCATTGTGGGCTTGGCCTGTTAAAATAAAAAAAAGGTTTGTTTTGAGTCAAACATTTTTTCATTATCATAATTTTTTTAGTGATTTGCTTAGATTGCCTACACTTTGCACTCCCATCGTGTTTTACGTATTGTTTGTTGTTGTAACTTTCTGACCCGCGTGCCTCCTGGGCACGTGTGCAAAAGAACTTGTCGCATTCCCCCCGGATATCAATCAATATTCTGATTACACTATTACCCGACAGCGCTACGTAATGTTCAGTTCATTTATCTGCTTGCGCTTGAACACCTTCCGCCCTCTCCCGCGCCAGACTACTCGTACGGCCTGTCGCTGGTGTCGGCCGCCCCCGGGCTCGACGTGAGTACGCTGGGCAACTTCGCCGTGCCGAGCCTGGAGGACCGCTGGCGCTTCTCGCGCGAGCTCCAGGAGTGCATCTCCGAGGTGCACGAGATGGACCGCGTGCGCATCGAAGGTAACCCCCCGCTGCGGCGTGTCGGAAGAGGGGGGGCCGAGCAGGGGGGGGGGGGGTTCGCTTTCGCCGGCAGTGACCGCGAGCAAGCAATTGCGAGGTGGGGGGGGGGGGGTGCGTCTTTGCCCGCAAGTCGACGCTCCATTTTTCCAGGGTAATCTAATTGTCCGTGTGTTTGGTATTTGCGCCATTCTCGTAGCGCGGGGTCATCGCGAAGGTGCGACCCTTCCCAGACATGGCAGCGCCCCCAATTAGCACGGTTGGCTACGTACGGTGCGAAATAAGTTCGACATGCAATAAGTAAAAAAACACTTTTTTTTTGTAATGTTTGCCTTTTTTCATATATATACAACAAGTGGAAGGTTGGGACCCGGCCGTCATTGTTGACCATTAAGGAGAGTAAGTGGGCTGGGGGACTGGACGCGTCGCTGGAAGGGACGATACCCACTGGTCGAGACAAGCGATGGAGCTGCAGCCAAATGAGGGGTGGCTCTCGAGTGGACGTCCACGTGACCCTGCGCGCCAAGGGGATCACGGTGGCTAATGAGATGTTAGCTACCTCGCCTGGAATGCACGAGGTCGTGGGTTCGATCCCGATCCTGACGCCTGCTTTATATTTGGTGGTTGCGTGTTCTCCCCGTGGCAAATTATATGCTCGTGTTACATTTCAAGCTGGTGAAGCGACTTGAGCTCGACTTGCGTGAATGGAGGATTCTGGGAGAGAGAAAAAAAACGAACAATAATGACACAAAAACGAGAGAAAAAAAAATACATGTTTGATTCAGAAAAAGATTGCCGGGTGGGTGAATCGTTCTAACCCTATCACACAGCTGAACGCGATAGATCATGACATCAACAACATCCCTCCATCAGCTTTCACGTCCTCTTAACTGCCACTTGTGTCCATCAGATTGACGTTTGTCGTGAATCGGCTTTAAAATGTTGCAAAGCGGCCGCCCGGGTTTATTGCAGAACCCACGGCGCAGGGGCACCGGGTGAGATTCCCACCCAAGGTGTGTTGGGTTAATCAGAGTATCATCACGTCGATCATGTCAAGTGATGCGAATGAATTGCAGGAAACGATCAGAGTGAAGATCATCAGAGTGAAGGCCGCACTTGAGATACGCGAGGGCAAAAACAAATACAATCAAACGCAGGAAAGTTTCTAAGCGAATTAAAATCGTCGTCGGGAGTGGCACGACTGGAAAATAACACGTAACATTTGTACCGAGAGAAGTTATTGAAGGTGGATCGGAATCACAATGATGGAATTAAGGGACGGACAAAGGCAGGCCGGAGCGCTTCTGGAAAATGTAATTTAGTAACGTGGCATCACAATGCGCGTAGAGAAGAAACTTCTTGATCACCGTTCCAGCTCAAACCAAATACTAAACAAGGTCAACTCGCCTCCGCTTCCAAGATGAGGTGATTTCAGGGTTTGGATATGTTTGTTGAACTTCTTTCGCACCGCACGTAGCCAACCACTCTAACTTCATTTTCAGAGCTGGAATACACTGAATGCAGTGACAAGCTACATTTACAGCAAATAATAAGCAAATGTGTTTATTCATCATAATAGTAATCATAGCGTGCGCCATTCGAATACTGCAACAGCTCCCGCGAAGGTGCCGTGGTTTGCGCTTCGCGAGCTTCACATAATACCTCCTACGCTTCTCTGCCGATCTTGCCGATGGTGGCATTGTTCATATCACCGGGAGCGGTGTGTGGGGGGGGGTAGAGAGTTGGCAGTCACCGTGGTCATTGGGTGACCGGGCCGAGACCACCAACTGGCCATACACAAGGAAACCCCGTGAACATTTCGGGGCGGCTGTACCGTGGATGTGAAACCCCTCGGGGGATGGGATCTGTCACCGGGTGGCGTGCTCGTGACCTGACGAGGTTTTTCGCCACCGTGCTAACTCCGCTAAAACCGCGACCTTTAAAAATGAAGGTTATCTCTTGCCTCTGCCCAGTCCTTCCAGCGGCGCCTGCGGTGTAGGTGGTATCGCGAGCTTTCGACGCGGAGTCTGGCATTTCTTTGGACACGTATTGTGTTCTAAAATAACCACTTTACCTGAGGCTTGAAAGGGTTTTTGTTGTTGTTGTTGTTGTTGTGTTTTGTTGCGAGGTTGTAATCCGACGTGAAAAGGCGTCCCACGCGCTCTACCACACTCAAAGCCCGAATCTGTCAAAGTAGCGTTTCGCTCTCGCGCTGTCGCGTGCGATTTTTTTTACTTGAACACTGACGCGCGTGTGTGTTAGTGAGAGCCTGTTAAAGCCAATTCCAGTGGATGTACACCACGTAAGCCACGTTGCCTTTGTTTCCACGACGACTGATGTTCAATGATCACACTCTGATCCTGCTGCGGCTTTAGGCCGAGTGAACCTAAGGGAGGTGAGGTTCAGGTTCATGTTGCAGCAAGCGCTGTGCATCGCAGTCACAAATTCAACTTTGGTAACTGTGCTGTTCGTGTTTTATACGGATTGCTGTGGGGCCAATAAAAGACAGATCTCCCGTATAGCCTGTAACAGACCGTTAGGGCAAGTGCTGTTAGCGAGCATCAATGAAGGCCAGCACTACATACGAGAGGCGGTAGGTGGACAGTACAACGCCCAGCCGCCTTTGTCTCCCCAGTGGTGATGTTTACACACTATACCAGGTAGTAATTTGAGGCTGAGTCGACCTAGAGGAGGCCCAGGATCGGCTCAGATAATCGTCACCGGGTGTCGGCCGTGAGCGGGAAGTGAACGCAGCACACCGACCACGATGGGAACCGCTGCCACGCTCGCTCACACACACGCTGTGTTCCGTGGGAGTGTGCGTGCGTGTGCACACTCGTCCACACGCACACGAGCACAAATGCCTGCGTCCCCCACGTTGTTACGCAAGTGGATTACAGAGGCCGCCCAGTGCCGCCGCCACCGCCGTCGCATTCGCAAAAACCGAATTTGTTCTCTGGTTGGATTCAGGGGGCACGTGGGGGGCGCGGGGAGGGGGCTGTGTGTCAGGGGCTTGTATAATGTAGTACTTTTTTTTGCAAGCAATCAATTCGGCAATAAGCACACGGTCCTGTGGTGAACGCACAAACAAACTCTGATAATGTAGTGCCTTGTCTTCGAAACTGATTGGCCTTTCGGCGTTCTCTGGTCTGACACTGGTGAGACTGGGCCATGAAGAAGGCCGTCTCGGGTGTAGGCCACTACGTTTCTAAGACAATGCACACACACAGAGATTGTTTGCATATTCAGCACAGGTACGTGCGGTTAATGCACTACTTGATTCGTTGTCAAAGGTTTCTATTTGGTGTTTGAACATCTTAACACCTGTTTTATTGCCAGAACGAGTAAACACATATTCTTACTCCTCATACTTTGATCGCGGCAAAGAGGGTCCCATGATTAGAATGTAGAACTGGATAGCGATTTCCCTCCTGCCTAACTCCCACCACCAATCCCCCCTTTTTCTCGGGAAAATAAAAGTTTTGAGGGATGAAGGCAATGGGATTTTCGCACTTTCAAAGAACCCCAATCAATTCAGCCCCCGAACTGCTGCAGAGAGATTGGAATCTGACAGGCGACTGGGTGGTCACTCCAGAGGAGGCACGGAATGGCCGCGTCGCGCAATGCGGTGCGCAGTTCCATGAGCCCAGTCGCTCCCACCTCCTCCTCCCCCCTCCCTCTCCCCCCCTCCCCTCTCCCCCTCCTCGCCCCCCTCTCCCCCCCACACCTCTCCCTCCTCTCCCCCTCCCCCTCCTCTCCTCCCTCCTCCTCCCCCCCTCCTCTGCCCCGTCTCCCCCCCACTCTCCCCCTCCTCTCCCCTCCCTCCCCCTCCTCTCCCCCCCTCCTCTCCCTCCCCCTCCTCCCCCCCCCACTCTCCTCCTCCTCTCCCCTCCCTCCCCCTCCTCTCCCCCCCTCCTCTCCCTCCCCCTCCTCCCCCCCCCACTCTCCCCCTCCTCTCCCCTCCCTCCCCCTCCTCTCCCCCCCCTCCTCTCCCTCCCCCTCCTCCCCCCCCCCACTCTCCTCCTCCTCTCCCCTCCCTCTCCCTCCCCTTCCTCTCCATACCCCTCTCCCCCCTCTCCACCTCCTCTCCCCCCCTTCTCCACCTCCTCTCCCCCCTCTCCACCTCCTCTCCCCCCCCCTCCTCTCCGTGAAGTACACGGTGGACACGCTCTCTCAAGCACGCTCTGTCCTCCGGCTGTCGTTCTGTCGTTGCGATCGCCCCGCCAGCGATCGTTCCCTCCGGCGACGTTGCCCCGACGATCCCACTGAACGTTTCTTAACCCTCGCGAGGTGGCCGTGGTGCTGCTGGTGCTGGTGGGGTCTCACATGAACGCAATCTCAATCGTCACGTTTTGTTCACGCGGCTGCTCGACTTGTTCGGCCGTGTCGGGTGTAGGAGGGGCGTGCCGATTGTCCAATCGTGAACGTAGGTAACGTGTTGCTTGAATGGAGCAGGGCTCGTAAGAACCTGGACAAAGAGGTACCTATGTATATATGTTGAACTTCTTTCGCACCGTATGTAGCAACTGCGCGAATCGGAGGTGCGGGAGAAGGACAACAACCTAAAGACAAAAAGAAGTTCAAAATAAATGAGTTTGCAATCTAGATGGTGATTTAAAAGTGCTTAGCTCCAGTGGCTTCCTAATATCGGAAAGAAGAGCGTTCCGGACGGCCGCAGGAGCGCGTGTGAAAGTGCCACGCGACGCGGTGAGAGCCGCGCGCGACGTGAAGCAGCAGGAGTCGCCGCGCCTGTGTCCCATCGGCGCGTGCCCCTCTCACCCCGCCAGCCGAGCTGGAGAAGCAGAACATGGTGGTCCGGCCGCCTCCTTCCCCGGGCCGCGATGGCAAAGGGGGGCAGCACCAGGGCAGCCTGGGCAGCGTCCCGCGGGGCAGCCTCGACGATAGCTGCATCCCGGCGGCGGAGGAGCGGCCGTCCATGAGGAGGGGCAACCTCAGCGGCTCCCTGCGGGACCTCGCCGATGGAGGTGAGGGTGTCATCCCGTGACGAGTGGGCCTCGTCCGGTGGTTGAATGAGCGAGTCTGTTAGTGAATCGGCAGGTTCGTGAGGTGAATGAATGGTTGGTTGGGTGGGTGAGTGAGTGAGTGAGATCATGGGTGGGTGGGTGAGTGAGTGAGTGAATGGGCAGGTTAGTGAGGTGAATGGTTGGTTGGGTGGGTGGGTGAGTGAGTGAGATCATGGGTGGGTGGGTGGGTTTGTGAGTGAATGCGCAGGTTAGTGAGGTGAATGGTTGGGTGGGTGGGTGGGTGAGTGAGTGAGATCATGGGTGGGTGGGTGGGTTTGTGAGTGAATGGGCAGGTTAGTGAGGTGAATGGTTGGGTGGGTGGGTGGGTGAGTGAGTGAGATCATGGGTGGGTGGGTGGGTGAGTGAGTGAATGGGCAGGTTAGTGAGGTGAATGGTTGGTTGGGTGGGTGGGTGAGTGAGTGAGATCATGGGTGGGTGGGTGGGTTTGTGAGTGAATGGGCAGGTTAGTGAGGTGAATGAATGGTTGGTTGGGTGGGTGGGTGGGTGAGTGAGCGAGTGAGATATTGGGTGGGTGGGTTTGTGAGTGAATGGGTGTGTGGGTTTGTGAGTGAATGAGTGAGTTAGTGAATGGACACATGAGTGAGTGGGTGGGGTTGTAAGTGGGTGGATCTTGTGGATTGTGTGAATAGGTGGGTAAGTTAGTCGCATTATGGATGAGGTGAGTGTCGGTGTGTGGATTGGTAGTTGAGTGAGTGAGTGGGTAGGTGAGTGAGGGGGCAGGTAGGTGAGTCGGTGGGTGAGTGAATGAGTTAAGTGGGTTGATCTGCAGGCTGTGTGAGTAGATGGGTGAGTTTTCGGTTTAGTGGATGAGGTCACTTGGTGGGTGGACAGGGTGAATAATGGGTGGACGAGTGGTTGTGAGTGAGCGATCAAGCAAGTAGGATCTGTGGGTTGGTATGTAAGGAGGTGGGCAACTCATTGGTGGAGCAGGTGAGTCAGATGGATCAATGGTTGATTGAGTGAGCGAGTAGACAATAGGGGTACTGGTGACGAGGTGACTACCTCACCTGTTATGCAGGACATTGTGGCTTCGATCACAACCCTGGCGTCTGTATATTTGGAGTTTGCGTGTCTCTCTCCCCGTGGTCTCATGGGTATGTGTCTGGTATACATTTCCACGCGATAAGCCACTTCGTTGAGTGATCACTTGTGGCCAGGTCGCTTCTGAAAAAAAATCTACATAGCTCAGTGAGCCTTGGTAAAATAAAAATAGGCAAAATAAAAATAGGAAATAGGGAGGAGGGATTTAGTAATTTAGTAACATACGAAATAATTTCTAGCCCAAAAGGAAAAAAAAACCGCTGTAATATTTGCCGTCTTGTCCCATCGGGACGATGTTTCTGGAGTTAACGAACGACGCCAAGCGCTTGGTGAGAGGCGTCTAACCAGGTCGGTGGACGTGTCGGTGTGCTGACGGTGTTTTACCTCCCGCCCTCAATCTCAATGCTGCGTGCGTTTTTCTTTTTGTCGAGCGATGCAACGATAAAAAACCCGCTCTGTGCTTTGTGCTACAGACTCGTGCGAAAGCATCATCACCATGGACTGCACCGACAAGGTGAGCCGCGTGAATGCACATGCCTGGCGTATTATTGCCGATTATTCCGCAAGGATATCCAAGATAATTAAATCCAAAAAAATACTGAACAAAAAATACAAGTTTACGTTACAAGTATGTGATGATGCGCCCCCATGGTGTGATGGTAACCAAAGCTAGGCTTGCAAGCCAGAGGTCGCAGGTTAAAACTAAAATAATGGGCCCACTTCATAAAGTTCTCCCCCTCCCGTCGCCTCTCTCCACGCGGCGTCGGTCGGCAGGCCACGTGTGGTTGGGTCGGTTGCGTTGTCGCTCGCACCCCTTTCTTGACGCGTCACGCCAGCCTAAAAGAGTAGGCCAAAGTGTACGCTAGCGGAGGGCCCTTCCAGTAAGTGTGCCGGTGTGTGTGTCCCGTGTGCACGTTGCACTTCTTTCGCACCGTACGTAGCTAACCGTGCTAAATCGGAGCTGTGCGAGTGGGTGGGCGAGTGGGCGAGCGTGAGTCGGATCCAGCCAGTGGGACTTGCTACGTATTTTCAATTTATTTTTCATTTCGGCCAATGTATTTTTCATTTTGGCAGTGGCACAATGAAAACATTGCAGGGCTGCACAATCAGAGCCGTTAGAGCTGTTTAAGGCCTGTCTTGAAAACTCGCCTCTGTAAACGGGTCTCTACCCCCTAGTTCTGGCGGTTTACCCTGTGCAGGTTCTGTTTGTTTACTGGCTTTCCATACACGGTGGTTGCGTTAGGAATCTAAGGATGAAATGCACCACTTTACAAATGTGAGTTATTATTAATATTAAAATCCGGGTGAAGTGGCTCAAGGGAGCCCAAGTGAGCCTGACTGTCAGGCAGGTCACAACCTCCAAAGCCTGGCAGCGTCAACTCAGGAGCCAATCGTCAACACCACCATCAACATCTTCCCGATTCGGTGTACAAAATTCGTACCGCTGAGTCAACAAGGCAAAAGTGAGTGTCCTTTGAACGGGCCAGCTTCTGCCATAGCAATGTGGAATTTCCACCTCGGCTTCTTTGACCGTTCGTGGACACGATCGCTGCCATGGCATTCTCATCTTGTACACTGAACAAAGACGGTCACCGCATCGCGCACTTTCGGATGCGCTTCTGCGGCCGTCTGGAACGTTCTACCGATAATAGGAAGTGACTTGGAGCTACGCACCTTTAAATATCGGTTGAAACTCGTGTTTTTTAAAAAGTACTTTTTGCGTTTAGTTTGTTGCCCTTACTCGGCACCTCCTATTAGCACGTACGAGCCAAAGAAGTTCAACATACATACAGTACATACATTATCACGCCCAGTTCAACCTTGTTAAATACTTGTTTTTGTGTTCCTACGACAGGAAAACAAGTCTTCACATATACACGATCACTCGTGTGACAGAGATCACGGTTGCCAGTTAGGTTCCCTTGAGCTGTGCGTTGGGATATTATTTTGTTGGCTCCGCACGGTTCAACATACACGCATGCCCCAAGTCTCGTGTGCGAGCAACGAGAGACCTCCCGCCCGGCGTCTGCGCGGTAGAACCGACGCGCGTGACGACTTCTCCTTGCGCTCTGTGTCTGTCCCTCCCTCCCCGGATCGCGGCCGCTCGCAGGACTCGCAGTTTTCTCAAAGCAAGAAACTCCCTCGGAGCGCCGGGACGACCTCGCGGTCTCGCCTCACCCACTCCTCCTCCTTCCGCCTCGGCAACATCTTCGGCTCGCTCCGAGGGAAGCCCACGCTGAGACAGGCCCGGCAGCCGCTGCCCCAGGCATTCCATGCGGCCGACGCGTGATCGCTTCCCCCCCCCTTCCCCCTCCTCTCGTGCGCTGCCACTCAGTGGGTGTGTTGGTTGGTGGGTTTTGGTGGGTGGGTTGGTGGGTGTGTTGGTGGATGGGTTGGTGGGTGTGTTGGTGGATGGGTTGGTGGGTGGCTTGTTGGGTGGGTTGGTGAGTGGGTTGGTGGCTGGCACCAATACCTGGGTTCAAATCCGTGTTTCAGCCTCGTCCTGCCTGCGAACTGGGAGTTTCACGTTGCACGTCGACTGTCAATGCTCTCAGCCCAGTCTCCCAATGGCTGCACGAAGAAAAACACACTTTTGTTGTTGCGTTTTGTTCCCAACACTGAAATGTTTGTGTGTGTGTGTGTGTGAGCGTGGCACTTCATTTCACGTGGCAAGGATATATTTATAGAGCCCTTTGTTTAGGCAGGCTGTGATGGGCCACCGTTACGATTGAATTGATTGTCATAATTCCGCACACAAATTCCATACGAGAATCAATTATTAGATATATATTTTTTGTGAATGGAGTGCACCTGTAGTGACTGCAGGATTCATCATCAGCAGCAGCCATGATCTGTCCATTGTTGGATGACGGCACCCACCAATCTGTCACTTTCGCATGGGACACGACGCATGTGCACAGAAAATAAGAGATTCTCGCTCGCGATGTTTTAAGACGACAATGCGTTATCATCAGCGTTGCGTGCATAGTTTGAGTTTATTCATCTTATTGCGATCTTATCGTCACAGATCCTGGATTCGTTCTTAAAATTCTGCGTTATTTAAGCATCAATTCCCCCCCTCCCTCTTCCAAAAAAAGACCAGACCTTTTCTGAATGTCTGTCACATCCCAAACCGCGATTCTTTTGCGATTTGGACATATGCAAACACGAACGACAGTAATTCAGTCGTGACCGCTGTAAGAGCCTGCGCACACTCGAGAGGCGGGCTTGAGACGCCGATTGAAGGCACCGCTGGCGAATAGCCCCCCCCCCCCCCGCGTCATTGTGTTTCGCGGAAGATTCCCCGCGCACACATCTAGCTATGCTGTCTGAAGGATGTTTAACAGAACGACCATGGTAGGCAGAATGGGTGAGGTTCGTAAAAAAATTAAGACCAAAAAAATGTTGCATTTTTGTGCCGTTGGTACAGCACTCGGTATCCAGCTTGGTGGCGCAGAGGTGAGAGTGCAATTCGAAGGTCGCGAGGTCAAATCCAAGTCGGCCAGTTGAGCTCCCTCCTATCATCCCCCGGGTCCATAAAATGAGTAACCACTTTGTCTGAAGTCAACAGTGGGGTTTTTTTTTTCTACGACTTAAACACAGGTCCACTGTCGTGGCAATGTAGAATTTCCAAGATTTTCAAAGTAAGTGGGCCTCCAACGGGGGAAAGCAAGGTTTTTCTGTGGGTTTTTTTTTAGTTCAGTACTCAGAAGCAGAGGTTCCGGATTCACACTCAAACAGGCCCTTGCAGGGAAGGCATTTGCAGTGCAACTTGACACACTCGTTGCTCTTCAACTTTTCGGGCAACTGTTGCTTACTTGAGCCGTTCAGTGCTGCAGCGATCGTGGTTTCAGTTTTGCAAGGATCGCAGAGACTTGCCATAGCAATGTGGAATTTCCACCACGGCCTCCGGGGGTATCAGTAAATGAGCGCCCACTCCATGTTCACTTGAGCAGTGAGGCTTCTTTGACTTTCTGAGTCAGTCTGGTATTTTCACTTTGACCGAATTTCCATTAATATATATATAAAAAAATGTATTGTAGGACGTTCTGTCGAGTTAGAGACATGGCAGCTCGCTTTGTGAAAAGTTTTCACTTCTCTCCTAGACGTTATATTGACGTAAAGCTAATAGCATCACAGCACACACATGCATCACTTTGTTATGAAATAACCATCAATATTTTTAAATCTCACCATATTACGGTCATTTTGCACTGAAATGGAATGTTTGGCTGTTCTCTTTCTTACGCAAGTGGGAGCAAACTACAATGCCCCAGAGAAAACCCACATCTACGAAGTGAAATGTATGAAGGTTAGACCACCTACTTGCTATGAATCATTTCCCCCGCCACATCAGTCTTTTGAGGTGGAAGTATCAAGTGTAACGTGGTGTTGATCCACCAACACTCGGCATCTAAAAGTGTTTTATTACACGCTTGAGCCAAGACAATGGGCTATCTGTCCCTTGAATACTGTGTTCCATACACAGAAGTTGAAACATTATGAGCCACGGAGGTCAAGCTCGTCACGCCACTTCATAAGAAAAGAACACGGCTGGTTATCTGCGGAGAACACTGACCAATGTCATGAAAATGTGGAATTTCCACCACCGATTGAGCCCCCACCAACGTACACAATTTTTTTGTTTTGACCTAAGCATTAGGTTTTCGAAAACACGTGCGTCTTCAACTGGATGTGATCTAACGAGGACTCTTCACCCAGCTTCCCACGGTGGCGAGCAGGGAGGGTCGGGACGATGCTACTTGTCGCGATACCACACGACGTCAATTACACGCTGCGACCACGATCGTGATTTCACGCGATGAATATTTGGGGGGGGGGGGCGGGTGGGGTGTTCATATCGTGCGTCGTGAACACGGTGCCGCCACCCTTGTGACCTCCCGCGTCGTTATTGAAGGAGGAATACTACCCACGTTTGCCCCCACCTATTTGTTTGATTTTTTTTTGGTCTTCTATCGTTGTGGAGCCAGGAAGGGGGCACGAGGCCCCGTAACAAACGGCAAGCGGTCAGCAACAAGCAGCACTGTTCGAAAGTAAATCCGGAAGATTCCATTTTTTCATCGACAGGAGTCGAACTGAAATCGCGCTTTTTGCCAGGCCCAGCTATATCATCGCCTGTCCCAATGCCGTGCGCGTTGTAAACTTACATTGTTATTACATATCTATATTTTCATATTTCAAATGTATTCAGCGAGGGCGTGTTTAAAATCCAAAAGGATGTTAGATTAACTTTTTTTTAGAAAGCACTCGGATTGACTGCCCACTCCGGAGGTTAAAGTTCAAATCCAGGTCAGGGATTGACTCGGCCCATCACAGTTGTCCCCACTGGACATCATAAAGTAAGTACCACTTTGTTATAGCTCTTGCCATAGGAATGTGGAATTTCCACTACTGACTACAGACTGCCATCTGTGCCACTGGTATATGTGCACCAATGAAGACGTCTGCCCCTACTCTCACTTGGGCAAGGAGAAACCTTGACTTTTGTAATGAATGGGATACATTTAGATCCCCTAGATTATAATGTAAAAGTGACCTTAAATTTCCATAATTGAGACGTTTGAATCGCATTTGATCAAGTGAACATCAGAAATTCGGCAGCAGTACATTTACGTGGTTAAGTTTTCAACTTTTGACCACCACTCTGGCTTGCCAAGTCACTAATGAGTTGGGGGGGAAATAAGAAGCGTGCATTATTTATGTATTTGGCTTGCAAAAGAAAATGTAATTTTCCTTTAAAAGACAGCGACCCTGTAATGTTTAACTTTTAATTCCATTGAGAGTGCTTTTGAGGTTGTTTCAGAGGTCTGATGTGCACGCTAGATTATTTGCATAATATAAAAGAAAGTCCTATCTCCCTGGTTGACATTCATCTCCGTTGGTAGCCCTAAGCCAGCGTTGTAAATTCCACATTCCCATGCCAGTGGCCAGTTTATTCATAGAGAACCAACCACTTGACTTTCCCACTCGAACCGATAATTCGTTGCATCGCACGATCTTGAGAGGTGGCGGTGGCTTTGTGGAGGCCTTCATCCAGCAGTGGATTAACCATGGCTGACGACGACGATGACAACAACGACGATGATGACGACTGATAGTGATGATGATTTCAGCAGCGCAACTCTGCACGTTCGGAGTCTTTCGACTCAAACACGCATTGAGAAGTAGATACAATTCCACATTCATGACCGGCACCACGGTTTTCTAAATACAGCTGCTGCTGATTTCTCACAAATTATTATTCTGTAGACATCTGGGGAATCGATGGCCTGAGGTGACCCCTAACCAGGGTTTGAACCCCCGTAACCTTTACAATTGTGAGTCAAGCATTCTGACCACAGTACCACTCAGCTCGATATTGGTGTGTGTTTGTGTAAGTATATACAGTATATATATATGAAATGATTTGTATTTTCCCATTCTGGCTAACAGCGACATTTCAAAACCAACCCTTTTTTTTCCTTTAGCAAACCACACTTCCAGCGTGCTTAGCTGCGCCGTACACAATATGAATATTTTTGTAATTAATTGTATAGGGTTATTGGATTGGCTCAGCGGGCTGAGAGAGTATCACGGATAATGTACGGGGGGATATTTCTGTAAAATGTATTGTTTTTTGTTCCCGTCCGCGTGTGCACTGTACGCATGTACAAACCCTCTGTTGAGCTGTGCACCGCGTCACTGGCTAGTGATGTTAGCGAGCACCTGTCATCCTGTTTATCGTGGCCGAGTGGCTGTGCAATGCTTAGCCCATTGCGCCATGGTCCCAGCGAACCCGAGTCCCGATCCATTGCCATGATGTACAATTAATCATCTGTCATTGACCATTGACCTGCGCCCTAGGTGTAGGTTAACCTGGTCTCAATTGAGGAATGCACTTGATGTGGTCTAAATCGGCAAAGGCGGGGAGACAAAGGCAGCCAGGGTCCCCATGGTCTTGGCCACGCCGCTGCAATGCAGCCGGTTTAATAGGTGCTCGCTAACAAGACTTGCCCCGGCAGGCAGAATGCTAAACAAAGGGATCTTGTCACGGATAATAATATATGGATAATATGCAAATGCAATTACTCTCAATTCATTGGCTTCTAAAGTCATACATATACCATGTGCGGAGACATGTGTTATAAAGCATTTATATTAAAACTATCAATTCAGATAAATATTTCAAATTAAATGGTCCCCCTGAAGCTAAATACATAAAGGATTATTAGCTTGGTTCCAAAGGGGTTGTGTAGCAATTTACGTTTTATTTTTGCTGCAATTATCATTCAATTGTGCTCCAACTGTAATAAAATGTGATTTACATTCTGGGAAATTGCATGGGGGAAAGTTTGGCTACATATGCTCACGCAATTGGCCAGAAAAGTTTACAAACGGACCATTTATCAACTGAGAAAAACTGCAAAATGTAAAACAAAACCTCCTGAAATATAGTTTAAATTAATAATGACAAATGTCCTACGATATTTAAAAGATAACCACAATATCGCAAGAAGCTGGGAGCACAGCACATTGACTGCTGACCTGTCTGTAGGAATTGAGTTCTTTCTCCCTTCCAATGTGTTTGGGTTTTCTTCAGATAGCGAAACTCAACACATTCTTCAGTCACACGTGATCGGCAACGTTTCAAGCAATGGCCCTTCTTCATAACACAAGAGGAGGGCAATTGCCCATAAAGTCACCGAGTGTATAATTTTCATTTTAAGGCCACGTGGTGTTCTTGACGAATGTGTTGAAGTTGTCTTGTTACGTATTACAATATTTGGCAATAAAAGGCCGTCCAGGTACTCTGGTTTCCTCACTCGTGAAGCCACTCATTCATCACATTGGCCAACGCAGGACCCTCAGGAAATGCAGCCTCGAGATTCTGTGAGGCTTTCCGATATTAATAAGGCAATGTTAAAACGTATCAGGTCTGTAATAATCCTCTAATTCGCGCAGTTCTATTAATTATCGCAATAGTTTTTGTTTTCTGTTATGGTGAATGCGGTGTATCCACGACTTCCAAAGATTTACGAATCTAAAATAAACCACTCTTCCACGCACGATTCGATGCATGTTGCTGGCGCATATGCATCGGTGATTCTATGGATCGTCACGCCACAAATATTTAACTCCCAACGAACTGGCAAACAATGGCTAACCTTTGTCTTGTGAATCGCATCGCAGTGCTGTGCGTTGAGAGTGCTTCTGTGGTGTAATGGTTAGCAGACCGGACTTGAAATCCAGGGATCACCAGTTCGATCTTTCTGGCACGGCAGTAGAAACAACACGTTTTTTAACCCCCCACTGCCTGCCTCTGTCAACCCAGCAGCATCAATGGGTGCACTTCAGTTCGTCGATTGTCAGCTTGTGTGTGGTGGGGTAAAGTGTGGGAATACTCACACCTCTTGCAGAACACCTGGCCAGCTTTGAAGAGTAGGCCAAAGTAAAATACCCTCCCAGAGGGGTGGGGGGGTTCTTCTGCCTACAATGGAGGGCCCCCTGTTTTCCGCCAACAGCGATCTGAAGCAAGCAATTGCAGGTGTTGCACCTTGACCTTTCTAGCGTGCACTTGGCATCCGTGTCGCAACTTTGATGGCAACGCGCACGCTGTGGTAGCCGGCAGATGGTGACCCAAAAAACCTCGCGTGCGGCCTGCCGCCCCCTGTCGAAAGGGGTCGCGCGCTAACCAAGTCCTTAACCTTTCCGAACGATCCCTGGCTGACCGCGGTAATGAACCACCTGGGACCGTTCAATAATTTTTGTACAACTGGTTCAGTGGGACTGGTTCACACTTTAGCCGTGTTTTTTTTTTCTTTTTTAAAGAAGTTTATACTGTGAATTGGTAATGGAGTCTTGCTACTTAACAGCACGCTTTGATGATGATCGTAAGGGCAAATTGAAAGCACTTTAAATGGGCATGGCTTTTCTCGTCGTTTTGACACAAGGGGACAATTTAATTGTCCGTATCGCCACAACGTTTGTGTAATAGGGTTCCCACGAGACACAAATGTGTGGACTCTAGGGTCGGATTTTCAGCGACTCGATTGGAAGCGCTTGTTTTTACGGCGTGCTTGCTTTACGGTTGTCTGCCACTTGCAAGCAAGTGCTGGTTGCATGAAGGGTGTCATTGGGAAAATGTGGTCTTGCATAGAAAACGCATCGAGTGAGCCTTTACACGAGGTGCGTGTCGTCCTCCTCCTCCGACGACGACAACGACGGCGTGAACGCAAAGCAACTGGGTGGTACATCGGCGTGCCGAGGTCTTCATTCGCGCCTGGAGGGGGGAGGGGTGGTTGGGCGGGGCGGCGGGATGGGTGGGGGGTAACCTTGGGCTTGCACTTCACGTGAGCTGTGTAACAGCACGCATCGCTTTCATTAGCCGTTCAGGAGGACTTTGCTTTCTTTGCACGGTCACCCTTCCTGTGTCGGCACATGTGGAAGGCACTGGGAGCCGCCGTGTCGAGTGAATTGTTTTTTGTTTTGTTTCTCTACACTTTTGTATTTTATACTTTCACCCCCCCCTCCCTCTCACACCAAAAACAATCTGTTGTTGTTTTTCTCTCTCAAATTTCATTTTTCCGGTTAATAATAAAGGTCAATTTAAACCCCTGTAAAAAAAAATCATTAAGGTGTTGATATGATGTTTGGTACTTTTTTATGTATTATCAGGTCACGGATTTTGTTGTTGTTGACCACTCCTTGTTTGTCAAGCCAAGTGTTAAAATGCAATTCTTTGTGTGCCCGCTACCAATGGCGTGGAATCGACGATGTTTTCGCTGAGACGTGGCCGTTGCATAAATAGGCTTCAGTGGAAACGAGCACGTGGTATATGTTGCAAGTCAAATATGCATTCCAAAATCGCTGTGTTTCTAAGTCAATTGATAAGCTTGAGTCAAGAAACCCTTCCGCAATTTAAAGACATTCGTGTGTTCGTGGCACGACCCTGACTTTTTGTTAATCAGCGTGGCCAAATAACCTGATGGGTGCATACAAAAGGGTATTTTACCCAAACACATTGAGTGAGTCTAAAGAAGTCAAAGGAAATTTTCTGCTCAAATGTGCATTGAGGCGGTGCTCCTTTCCCGTTTACAGCCCTGAGAACAGCGGTGGAAAAATTCCACGTTCCCAAGTCGGGGTTGAGTCTGTCCTGAGGGGTCAGAAACCAAAATAACAAGAAGAGCCATATTTCGATTTAAAGCTTTCGTGACTGCAGGGATTCATCTTCTTGGTTCTTTCGGTAAAGTCACGTAGAATGGAAATAATAAAAGAATAAAAATAAAACATAATAAGATAATTCTCACGACGTTTCGGCCACAACGCAAGCAGCCGTCCTCAGGTGAAGAACAGGTCTATCGAGACGACAGAGTCTGAATTCAGACTCTGTCGTCTCGACAGACCTGTGAAGAAGAGCCATATTTTCAAATTCGGTAAAATAACAAAACCCATTTTTCCAGAGGCGCAATGCATTTCAATGCGAGAGACGGTGGTCCTTAATAAATAACGTCACGAAGCTCCCCGAGCCGCAGCTTGCCGTGACCCCTGGTCGATCTGAAGGCCGACCGCGGCCGATTTCATTTGAGCGACCCTGGAGGGAATCTGGGCCGAGTCAAGCGCCAGCCAGGATTTGAAATCGCGACCTTCTGATTGTGAGCCTGCTCCTCTCCTGCCGAGCCAGAATTGGGCATTTTACATCTTCAGTCTGATCGGTAGCTTACAGGGTACCACAGCACATCTGGTTGTCACCTAAATTGTGGCGTCAGATATTAAATATATCTCATAATAATAATGATGATGCCATATTCTCTGGAATATGATGCACTTTTTTCCCCTTCGTATTTGAAAGAAGGGTTGGGGAACGCGTCTCATGATCCAATAGGGGGTGTGTGAGCATAATTGTACAACATGCTGGACACCTGGTACAAGCTTTTGAGGTGCTTAAGTCTCTTTATAATCCAGAAAATATGGTGGTAGTAGTTGTAGTAATACTGGAGCTGCGGTATATTTTAATGCATGGCCAGGTTGTTGCTGTGTTTCTAGGATTTGACTCACAATTGGTGGTCGCATCGACCAACCACAAACCCTCCGGGTTCAATAAAATCATATTCTAAGGGTTTTTTGGTAAAATCACGTGACTTACCGAAAAAACCTAAGAATATGAATTCTTGCAGTCACGAAAGCTTCACATCTAGAATTCAATAAAATCATTTTGCAGTCATTCCAACAGTCATCGTACTAAAGAGTATCGATTTAACATGACTTTTTTTTTTTACCCTTCCATAGTAATATGGAGTTTCCACCACTGCCTTGGTGGCCACAAAGCAACGCCCCAAACTCATTCGAGCAGGGAAATAGCCGACGTTGGACATGCCGAGTTCAACCCCAAATCATTGTTTGTACACACGAACATAAAGTAGACGCGGTTGCTATTTTTCCAGCAGCATTTCTCTTTCGCATAATGTGCGGTTGTCTGGTAATGGCAACAAATGAAATTGTGAAAAGAATGTATGGCGATTGTGAAGATGTCTGTTTGTTGTTTACCTGCTGCCGTATTATTGAGCAGTCCTGCAAACTATTTATCATTTCGCTCCCATCCCCGTTTCTTTGCCGCGGGGGGTGGGTTGTTTTTTTTGTCACCCCGAGCACGTTGCTTGGCGTTTGTTGCTTTTAAACCCCGGGGCTTTCACATCAGTCACTCTTTCGTCTTGTAAGTGAAATTTGTAGTAGTATTATTAAAATTCCCCCCCCTACACACCATTCCCTGAATGTTTTCAAACGTGAAGGTTGCGGGACACTGCCGTCATAATCAAGGCCTACTTTCCGAGTCAGATGACAGCACCTCATTTGTTTTTTTCCTCACCTCGATGAAAATCACCGGTGACGTTTGCTGAAAACGTGTCTCGCGTTCCGCGTTTACAAAAAAAAACACGCAGCGACGGACTAATGTTGACCTACCACATTCGTGTACCTCCTTCAAAGTTGGCTTCCGCTTAATCCGGCGAAGAGATGCGTTTCAGAAAGCAAAACCCCCTCGTGCGTTACATTTCCATCGTGTGTATGCCCTGAACGTGGAGGTAGATGTTCAGCGTCCTTAATCTGGGCACTCATGTCCACTTTGCAGATTCACTTTCGGTGAAAAATCTTCGAAGGATTTCGTTCTGAACCGAACTGTTGTATACACAATCGAACGTTCACGTAATTGAGCCATATAATGGTGCAACCATTCCTTGACATTTCATTTCATTTAGCGCTTCCATGTGTCTTGAATGGTCTTATAGAGGGTACGTGTGTCTGTGTTATGTCAATAATATGGCTTTTTTTACATAATTGTTCTCATAGAGTATGTGTAACCAAATAACCCCAGTATTATTTAATCTTTGTAGAATGTGTTCCAAATTAATGTTAAGTGTTTCTTAAGTTAAATTGTTCCGTTAGATGATTGTTTAACGTGTGTGAGCGTGTGAGAGAGATTGTACGACTGCAATAGTGCAAGCTTATGAATTTTTGCACAGCAAGCTGCCAAATTTGACCAAAGCACAGCACAGCGAATAGGAAAAATATATATATAAAATTGTCACTTGCGTTGTGCTTACAGATTTAAAAAAATACTATTTATATACGATATATTTATAGTGTTGTGAATGCTAATGATAATATTGTATTTTTCAGTTATACTTTGTGTTACAAATTACCTTTACTTAACATATACCGTATTCTCTGGAGTAAAATCACTTTTCCCCCCATTCCTCGATTTGAAAGCAAAAGATTGGGATGAGGGGGTGCATCTTATAATCTGTTAGGTGCATGTCTGTGTGTGTGTGTCTTTGTGTGTCTCTCTGTCTGTGGGGAGTGGTAGTGTGGCGGTTAGCGCGCTGCGCTACAAACCCGGAAACCTGGGTTCGATTCCCGCTCACGGCCAACATCGGTGACGAATATCTGAACCGGTCCTGGGCCTCCCCTAAGTAGATTCAGCCTCTAATGAGTACCTGGTGCGGTGTGTAAACATCGTCACTTGGGAGACAAAGGCGGTCGGGCGTGGTGCTGGCCACCCACACCCTCGTGTACCGTTCTGGCCTTCATAGGTGCTCGCTAACAGCACTTACCCTAACAGTCTGTTAAGGCTACACGGGGATCTTTGTGTGTGTGTGTTTGCGCGCGTGCGTTACAGACCAGATTTGTTCAACTTTATAGAAACCGGGGAGAGGTGAGGAGTGCTGCTTATTTTTCGGAGGCTCTAGTAATCCAGAGAATACGGTATGCGTGTCAGTTGAGCTTGGCGCGGTACCGCTTGCATTTGCCCCATGCGATGAAACGCAGGGCACAAGCGAACGCTGATGGAACGCAGCACATTTTCTTTCTTTCTTACAGTCGAGAAGTTTCTGGCCCGTAGATCGACGTCTTGTCTAGAAAGGCACCTCCACATAGGCTGTGTGAATTTACACCGGTTGCGCGTTTGCTACTATGACGAATTAAATGAAAGTCGAATTCTGCACAAACATGATATATTTACTTAAAACATTTGAATAAAAATTACGTCTTGAGTTTGTGGTTGTGCGCGTGTTTTCTGCAAAGCATCTGCATCTCGGAGTGTGGGTGTTTGGCACTATCGGTGTCAAGATCGGCCTCTGTGGAGGAGGCTCGTGAAGGACGCTACCTGGAAATTGGAGGCAGTCCCCCTCCAAAAGCAACGGAGGGCAGAGGAGCAACGCTCAGAGGAGCGACGCTCACAGCAACGAGCGGAGCGTCGGGCGGCAAAAATGCAGCAAGTTGTCACAATCGGGGGTACAGCTGTTGCATCTGCGCGTCATCTCAGTCAGCCAACCCATGTCACCTGGGTCTGTCCCGTGACCTCTTCCTGTCAGCGAGCCTTCGACACTTCACGTGGCCTCAAAGTGCACCTGGCCTGGCACGGGCGCCGTGGTGATGTCACCGTCACTGAGTGGCGAATGGTGCCGATTGGTATTGGTGAGCTTTTGATGGGGAGTAGTGGCGCAGTGGTTAGCCCGCTGCACGAAGAATCCAGCGACCTGCATTTTAATCTCAGCCCGCTACTGATGTCGGTGGCAAACGATATCCCATCTGGCTTTGGGACTCATCCTCATTGTGGAAACACCAGCACTGGTGAGACAAAGTGGGGTCGAGCGTTGGTGCTGGACACACAGCGCCTTGTGAAAGCTGACTTCGTGATTGAGAAACAACGTATCAACGTATCTTGAAGGAGAACATTGTAATGAATGTGTACACCCCGTTATGTATGTTGAATTTCGCAGGCGCCGTGCGTATTCGGAGGTGCGGGGAAGGACCACAAACTAAACACAAAGACCCAAAGAGTACAAAAAAGTAGTTCTAAAGAAATGAGTTTCCAATCTAAATTTAAAAGCGCATCGCTCTAGTGGTGTCCTCATCAGAAGGAAGAGCGTTCCAGACGGCCGCAGGAGTGCCATCTGAAAGCACGCGATGCGGTGTTTGATGACCAGGCAGTGGAACGAAGTTCAACACAACCGTAACAAAGTGGTGCATTGACAAGAGAAAGCCTCTTCTCATCCTCAAATGAGACCAACACAAGTGGTTGATTTTTTTTCTAATGGCTACGTACGGCGCGAAAGAAGTTGAACGTACACGCGTAAGGTTTACATACACAGCAAAAGCGCATTTTGTGACACTTTTGTGGTAGATGTGTACGACATCCAGTGGGGCCCCGTTCCTTAACAATTTTTCCCGTTAATGCCACGAGAAATGCGCTAAATCCCCTCTCTCAGGCTTGCGCTATGTGTTTAATCTGTCTCAGAAGACTGAGCTCTTTATAATCACGAGCACAAGGAAGGGGATACAACTGCACACATCGCACATCGGCCGGCAAAAAAACAAAACCCTGTACTCGGAAACTTCAAAAACAAATTGGACGCATGTGACGTCGCGATTTTAATTGTTCTGCGCTGTAAATTTCCACGCCGCGAGTTAATCCGGGCAGAGGGGGACGCGGGGTGGGTGGGTGAGGGGGGGAACGTGAATAAATAAATGATTGGACTCTTAATAAAATAATAAAAACTAAGCCCAAGAAAGAAGTAAATCTCGAGCGGCGACGCTGCCAAAGCCGACACCCCCCCCCCTCTCTCCAATCTTCTGCGCGCACGAAATGCATTCCTCGTGCCGCTCCGTCGCGGCAAAGGAGGCGTCGGGAACGATGAGCAAAGGCGCCGCGGGGACCGCCGTGTCCTGGGGCGCACTCTTCAGGATGTGCTCCAAGCCCGGGGCCCGTCTGTTCGGAGCGGGAAGGCAGTCGCGGGCAGCCGCTGGCGGCGGCGGCGGCGGCGACGATGGCAGCCCGCACCGAGACGAGGTGAGGAGAAGTTGCGTCATCTCGGGGGGCCCCCCTCCCCAATGTGTTTTTTTTGTTGTTGCGATAAAGTTGCGTTGGTACCCAATCGGGCACGGCTTGGAGGGCCTCCCGAACCACTGCACGAGTTGTGGAGTGTGTTCATCTGCCCAGGTGGGAACTCGAGGGACCCCCCCCCCCCAGGATAGTCGCAAGAATGGCCTGGGTCTTGGGTCACCAAAATGTGTCCAAATTTAGCACGGTGCGAAAGAGGTTCAACACGCGTACAGACAACGTGCGCGGTGGAGAGTGACCGGCGCCTCTCCACTCGAGCATTTTCACAGGCCTCGGCCTCGTGACGTTGTCTGCGATATCCTGTTCGGTACTGGACAAATACTCTAATGGTTATTATTATGATTATTTGAGTATTGTTATTAGAATAGAAAGCAGAGCAACGTCGACCGATTGATTAGAAATCAAAGTTTGTTGTCCTTACACCAGCACCTACGGTTAACACGGTTTGCTAAGCACGCGTGTGAAATAACTGCTACGTACAAAGAAAATTAAACCGTGTTACAGGATAAATCTAAAAGTGCTGCTCGAACATAGGTCAATGTAAGAAACACATTTCCCTGCAGCGGACGCTGTCTGCGACAAATTACTTTTAAACCGTCCGGCGTACAATTAAGTAGGATGAACATTATGCCGACGTTTCCATAAACGCGTAGAACAGACGAGGATGTATGCCACATCCGTTCGCGGTGGTAGGAAACACTTGTTTCCATTGGCCGCCCACAACCGGTGATGGAATTCGCTTGATTTGTTGATTCGCGACACGCTCCGGTCCAGGTATCGGTGAACTCCATTGCCTGTGCCGGGCATTCGGAAACAGCGGTCAGAGCCAGTGGTGGAAGTTTCTTATTCCATAGGATGACCGCTACGGTGGCGAGATGTTAACTACCTCGCCCAGTATACAGGAGGTCATGGGTTCCATCACAACCCTGGCGAGGCCTGTTGTATATTTCGAGTTTGCATGTACTCCCCGTGGTCGCGTGGATTTTTCTCAGGGACCTCCAGCTTTTTCCCTCCACATTTAGAATCAACAACGTGCTTTTAGAATATTTGGCTGCTATAAATGTTCACGTCATGATAAGCCACTTCGTTGGGCTATCATTTGTGGTCAGGTCTCCTATGAAAAAGGGGCTCTACAGCTCCCTGGGTCTTTGCCTAGAAAAATAAAATTAGGTCGACGTCTCAAAATCAGATGATACTTTTTTTTTGTCCCACCGCCACCCAAGTCTGCCTGTCAAACCGGGATTTAAACGTTCAACCTTCCAATTGCGAGTCGAGCGCTCTGAACTCTCACAACGTCCTCGCCAGGTGTCGCATTCGGGTGGCTCCATCCCGGAGCTTCATGAAGCCAGCAAGCACGGCTGAGAGATAACGGAGCTCGCATCCAGGAAAGATGCCTGCCTACGTTACGGACGAGGATTTTTGATATTGTGGGGCGAGTGGCAATGACGGAGCTCGACTCGCAATCGGAAGGGTACAAAGGTGCAGCCCTGCAATTGCTTTGCTCAAACCTCTGCTGGTGGAAGGGCCTCCGGTAGACAGAGCTTCTAGATGGGCCTTCTGGAGGAAAGTTATCGAGTAAACACAACGAGTGGCTGTCAACTCAGACCCATCATTACTCCCGAGTGGCTTAAGCAGTGCACTTTGTACCAGATGAAACGGTGGTCACAGAGGGTGGTTAGCACTTACCATAGGAATGTGGAATTTCCGTCAATGGCTTGGGACAATCGATGGAAGTGAGCAACCACCTCATGCTCAGTGGAGCAAGGAGACCCAACTTTTGTTGCAAAGAAAAGTTGGGACCATTCATTACTATATGCATTTCATGCTGACGGTTTTGATATACATTTACATTTGTAAGGCGTATTTCATCCAAGTTATCCCAATGCGCCACCGTGTATGGAAAGCAGGGAAATAAGACCGAGCTTGCAGCGTAAACGACCAAAACTATTGGGAGAAGGCCATTTTACAGAGGTCAGTTTTCAGGGGTCAGATTTAATAGCACGAGAGATTATAATCGTCTTATTGTCAGAGGCAACGCGTTCCAAAGTCTTGGAGCTGCACTGGAAACAAGTATAACCCGTAAAAACAAAGTTTTTCATTATAAATCCTTTATATGCGTGGCGGCTAGAGTCTTCTCGTCCTCTGGCTTGAGATGGCTGCCACCTATGGGTCAGATGATTGTCTGCCAGTATTAAGCAATTGGTGATTAAATATTTAATTAGTTTTCCCTAAACAGTGTAAAATTTTGGGAATTTTTTTTCACAAACATTAATTGTCTCGCACAACGAGTCTGTGTGGAAAATGTCAGCTCGATTGGATCACGGGAAGTGGGTTAAAAAACGACCGAAAGATTTGCACGGTCGTAAGCAAGCAAGCACGCAAGCAAGCACGCAAGCAAGCAAGCAAGCGAACTTAATATAAGTATAACCCGTAAAAACAAAGTTTTTCACTATAAATCCTTTATATGCGTGGCAGCGAACTTAATATAAAGGATTTAAAAATATATTCGCCTGTGGAGGACGCGGGGATCGATCCCGCGACCTTTGGCATGGGAAGCGAGGGCACTACCAACTGCGCTACTCCGCCACGGCCTGTGGAGGCGTTACGCTCTGGGCTCTTAGACTGTTACGTTCAGCCAAAGCCAGGAATGAGTTATATTTTAATATATGTAAAATACATTTTTTTTTGCCTAAAAAGTGTAAAATTTTGGGAATTTTTTTTCACGAACATGAATTGTCTCGCACACCGAGTCTGTGTGGAAAATGTCAACTCGATTGGATCACGGGAAGTGGGTTAAAAAACGACCAAAAGATTTACACGGTCGTAAGCAAGCAAGCAAGCACGCAAGCACGCAAGCAAGCAAGCAAGCGAACTTAATATAAAGGATTTAATAAAGGATTTAATAAAGGATTTTTAAAAACCCGATCACCCCAGGAACGGAATTTTGACCTGTGATGATGATGGTGCTAATTGTGATTAAACACAATCTTAATGGTGATGCTGCATTTTTGCAAATGTGCAATCTCTGCCCCGTCCTCCCATTTGTTCTGTTCTGCAGGCTTACGATGCCCTCTTGCCAATGGACCGAGACTCCCAGGACTCTGATACCACGGCAACCGTAATTCCGGCCGAACAAGACAGCCTTGGCATGTATCTCTCCGGGACTACTGAGACGGAATCCGACTGCTAACGAAGCCTCCGTATGGACCCTTCACCGAAGGCCAACTGAGAGCCACCGCAATGCCAAGATGAACATTATCTGAGGTGGTTGAGTGGCTACCCAGGGGGCTCTGATAATGGCTCTGTCAATGCCACGGAGCCAGCACTACTGAGATCCGTGATGCAAAGGGCACCGATTCAACTTAAGATAGAAGATAGAGGTCTTGTTAGTATGTGTGTGTACACTGGTGCTTTCACGAGCCAGCATTTGCTGCTTGCCTGCTACGCCTCAATAGCCTGTGAGGTTACGCAGGGAATCTTTGCCCAAGCATGTGTGTATGTGTGTGTGTGTGCGTGTGTGTGCGTGTGTGTGCGTGTGTGTGCATATGGGGAGCGGTCGTGTAGTGGTTCGCGCACTGCGCTCTGAACCTGGCAACCCGGGTTCGATTCCCGCTCACGGCCAACCCCGGTGACGATTATCTGAACCGGTCCTGGGCCTCCCCTAGGTCGACTCGGCTTCAAATGAGTACCTGGTGCGACTTGTAAACATCGTCACTGGGGAGACAAAGGCGGCCGGGCGTAGTGTTGGCCACCCACCCTCTCGTGTGCCGTGCCGGCCTTTATAGGTGCTCGATAACGGAACTTGCCCCTACGGTCTGTTAAGGCTACACGGGGGATCTTTGTCTTTATCTTTGTCTTTGATGGGGAGCAGTAGGGCAGTGTCGTGGTTAGGGCCTCGCGCTATGAACCCGTCGAACCGAGTTCGATTCTCGTTCACGACCAATAATAGTGGCGAATATTTGAACTGGTGCTGGACCAGTTCAAATATTCAGGTCCATTCAGAGTACCTGGTGCAGTGTGTAAACGTTAGCACCGGGGTGACAAAGGTGGCTGTGCGTGGCGTTGTTCAACCACCCCCTCGTGTGCCGTGCTGGCCTTCTATAGGTACTCCTCGCGAACAGCACTTGGCCGAACAGTATGTTAAAGACTACAACGGGGGGGGGGGGGGGGTCTTTCTCTTTGTGTATGTTTGTGTGTGTATGTGTGTGTGTTGGAAGTGGTGGCGTAGAGGTTGGCGCACACTGCCACAGATGAACCAAGACACGTCGCTGATCTCATCAAGGAGCATAAACCATCATTTGAACTCCGGTCGTCTTTGCAGCAGCAGCTTTTGTATAACCATCGAACATAGACGGTCACTACATCACGCACTCTTCTCAGATGCTCTTCCACGGCCGTCTGGAACGCTCTTCCGTCTGATATTAAGAAGCTACCGGAGCTATGCACTTATAAATGTAGATTGAAAACTAAATTTATTCAGAACTCATTTTTTCGTGTGTTGTCGTTCCCTCGCACCTCCGATGCGCACGGTTGGCTACGTACGGTGCGAAAGAAGTTCAACGTACATATGCACACGTTGCTGCGAACTTCTGTTCAAGGCTCCACGGGGGGAAGGTGGGGGGGGAGAAGTGAGAGCGGTGATCTTGTGCCTCGGTGCGTGCGTGGCAAAAGATGCCACGGCGCAGTGGGTCCCGTCGGCTTTGACGTCTCTAACGCCGAGCTCCGCTCTAAAGTCGCCTCGTGCTCAATGGGCGGGGGAGAAGGGGGGGGGGGCATTGAGGACATTTCCACGTGTCGCCACATTCGGCGCACCGCTGCTCGGCGGATCGTTGCGCCCCGCGATGCCGGACCCCGCGCAGATTGTTTGTCCGCGAAGGCCTGGCTTGGAGGGGGGGGGGGACTCGTAGGGGCGCTGTCGAAACGGCGCCCCCCCCCCCCGAACCCCCCACCCCCCCCCCCCACTGACGACGTTCTAGCGCAGTGCGTCTTAACCTTTACTGCAGCAGCCTTGCAACCAATTTGATTCTCGATCGTAAAAACATGTTAATAAACACACTAGGCTTTGATGAAACCAATCCGTTGTACGTACTGTACGTGCGCGTGCTTCATTTGTCTTTCGATGATTTACCTTCCAAACGCGTCTGGCCATGTCTCGCATCCACAGAGAGGGCATCTCGCACCCCTGGGAGGTTGCGTGCACCCCAGGTGAAGAACCACCGACTCGAGCCACTCTTGACTACCACCACTACTCTCGGTTGCTTCTGCTCAGAATGAGAGCTGACTGTGTTCGATGAATAAAAGAATAGATGTTTACCCTCTCCGGCAATAATACATGAGGCGTTAAGATGTCCAAACAGCCAATAGGCATAGGACAATAGGTTTTACTCTTTCTGGCAATAAGAAAAGGTGTTAAGATGATGACACACGGAAAAAAATCATTTTGGTGAACATGCAAAAAAAAACATCCTCTGATTTTATATACATTGTCTTAGGCTCAAAAGAAAGCTGTCTTTGGTGTGGACCAATAATTGATTTTATTCTCAGAGCATGTTTTTTGTATGCATGTTCACCACGAGTACGTGTGTGTTACTGGGGACAGGATTCCTTGAAAAGGGATCCTGTTCGGTGATTTTAACACCTTCACACAACTGATTTCCTGCCAGAAAGGGTAACACCTATTGTTTTATTTTGATACTGGCAAGAAATGTCCCATATTGTAAGCGGCTCACCAAAGAGGCAACGCCTATTGTTGCAAGGCGTCAAGTCTGCATGAACCACACATGCCCTTGGCAAAACATGCACACGCACGTGCTCTGATTGTGTGCGTTCTCTTTCACACTGATTGGCCTAGAGCAGAGGCCTCGTCTCACCTGTGTTAGACCAGAGATCGCCAAAAGGGCGAACAGCGTTTTCTGACTGTGCTCGATAACAATTTTCCCGACAAGCAAACGCTGCGGCAGACAGATGTGTCAAATTGTAGTCGCTATTCATAAGTAGGTTCTCACCCGAGAAAGTACATCATTATAATCGTATAAATCCACGTGATTTCATATTTCCCTTTTTACTGCTGCGATAGTGTCACCAAATTGATTGTTTCCCCCTCTATATCACACGGACACCTCTGCATATAATTTTTATAAAAAAATAAAATAACATGTTCACGTAATTCCAAAGTGCGAGAATCCAGGGGTTGGTTCGCTGCATCCCAATTTTTTCTAGATTTTAAGTTTTCGTGACTGCAAGGATCCATACTCTTTGGTTCTTTCGGAAAAGTCACGTAGGTTAAAAAATAAAACAAATAAATTAAATCACGACGTTTCGGAGGAAACACAAGCTTCCGTTGTCAGGTGGAACCGTCACAGCAAAATTACTGTTGATACAGCAAAATTGCTGTTGATACCGTCACAGCAAAATTGCTGTGACGGTTCCACCTGAAGACGGAAGCTTGTGTTGCCTCCGAAACTTCGTGATTTAATTTGTTTTATTTTTTAACCTACGTGACTTTACCGAAAAAAACAAAGAGTATAGTGCTTCATTTCTCGGGGCATATTCCTGCACCGCTCCAGCTGAGACAAAGCCCCATGGGGTAAAGCATTGCACAGCACAACTCCATTCGCACGCCCTTCTCTTGGCTGTAACTCATACTGCGGCCTCCAATCGATTCGCGAAAACTTACCAATAGTTTGCCCTTTTGCGGATCAGACGAGTGGCGTGGCAAATCAATATCTGTTTAATCCACGGATAAGAGGCGCAACCCTGGATGTGATCGCCACGGTGGCGTTAAATTGACCATTTTTGTTTGGGAGGGTTTCACGGATAAGGGGGAGGGTCGTCCTTTATCCGATTTTTAGCGAATAATTGTGGGTCGTACGATCTGCCCACACCGCCCCGGACGATGCGGATAAGATGCCCGTTGTGGTTTTCCCGAGGAGTTTCACCGCCATTGCAGGGACGTTTCGCAATGGACAAAAATAAATGAAACTTACCAAGCGGTGCCTATGTTCCACGGTGTTCGCTGGGAGAGAACGAGTCAGAAGTCCGAGGAATCGCAGACGAGCAGGAGGGCAGTCACGAGGTGAGCCGCTGGCAACGATTGCCCAAGTTCTGCAGTAATCTAAACATTAAGGTGTTTTTGGCAAATAATCAGCGCTTACATGTGGGAGGATACCGCAGCACCTGGTGAAGAGCCACGCATGCGAGGGGGACACACTCTATCCCATACATATAGAACGGGTGGATTCCACATTTTGGCTGCAACGTCCCAATTCGTTACTAGTACAGCACACCGGTGTGTTGGATAGTAAACCCACAACGTTCACGATTCGAGCGAGACGTTTCTCCAGCAATTACAAGGAGCATCATTAGGCGACGGGAAGATGTGTGGAGAAATCTACCTGTTTCGGTCTTAAATAGAGGGATGTGATGTCGTCACTTGTGAGCCAATCAGGTGCGAAGGCCCGGGGGGGGGGGGGGGGTTATTATTTACGCGATCTAACCCCCCCCCCCCCCAAAAAAAAAAACTCTTATGGATAATATTGCTCGCGAAAGCCTACGTGTTAAACTACACACAAAAAGCAGTTCTGCAGAAATTAGTTTCCAATCCAGATTTAAAAGTGCATAGCTCCAGTGGCTTTCTATGATATTTGAAGAGCGTTCCAGACGGCCGCAGAAGAGCATCTGGGGTATGGCACACCACCTCGAGGCCCAAGTGGAAGGAGTTTCGCAACAATTGTGCGCGATCCACATCACCCCCCGCTGCCTCCACAGCTCTGGATCACCACCGCTGGGCGGCTGGGAATAAAAGACGTACTCTCGTACAAAAAAAGAGATGCCTTTAATTAGATATTTTGTTACAGATAAGTGTCGGCAGCGAGTTTGCTATTTATTCGCACGTCAATTTATTAATGACAATCGGTCAAGCAACAACACGTGGGGCATACACAAGACAAATGACACCAGACCCAGTTGCATAGTTCAATTAGAACAGATTTGCACAGCGGTTCATATGTACACTACAAATCAGAGAGCTTTGCATTGGTGTTCAGAAATTGAAAGTCACGTACAATTCGAGTGTGTGCGATTTTAGTCACTGGTGAACCTTCACACAAACACCATTCTCTCCCTTCCTAGCGGCGTTTCCTTATTCGCTTTCATCCCTGGATGAAGAGTGCTATATGAATCAAATGTATTATTACTTTTTTTTCTTTTCTCGAGTAGCAGTAGTGATGTCTCGAATGCATTTGCTTCGAAATAAACGGACGGCTACAGTTGGCTCAAAAATTTCCTCAGCTGCTGTTATTGATATCATTCATAGTCACGACACACCAACTTGAAATCGTGGTCGATTATAGATTGCCCACATTCTCTAACGCTGTCAAAACAAACCACTTGAATGTAGAATGTTGACGGTAAAATAACGTGTTTCTTGTAAGGTGCGTATAATTGTTTTTCAATCGCGGTGCTTCTCACAACGTTGCTTGCATGTGTATGGCATGAAAATAACAACAACAAAAAAGCTGTACGTTTGCTTGGAAATATACTTGTCAAGAGCAGTGGTCGTAACGGTTTGACGAATGTTACAACAACAACTTAAGTGAAATGGTAAAAAAATAATAATCAAAATCGCAATGAACCCCCCCCCCCACTCCTGGACAACGTTTCAGGACACAGCGTTAGTATTGGTCGTGATTGCGATAAAGAATAACAATAGATGAAAAACGTGAGAAAAGTCACCAGAAAAGTAGTTGTTTGGACTTTGGATAACACTTGAATACTGTTGCATGGTGTTACAGATTACGCAATGCATAGTGCAGACAAAGATTTTAAAACAAACGTGTTTTATTTATTTTACCAGGTAAGGCCCACTGAGTTATCTCGCTCTTTGATAGAAGCGACATGGCCACAAATGATAGCTCAATGAAGTGGCTGATCACGTGGAAACTTATAGCAGCCAACTACTCGAAACGCACGTTGATTCTAAATGTGGAGGGAAAACCCGGAGGACCCGTAGAAAAATCCACGCGTCCACGGGGAGAACATGCAAACTCCAAATATACAGCAGGCGTCAGGGTCGGGATCCAACCCACGACCTCCTGTATACCAGGCGAGGTATGTAACATCTCGCCACGGCGGCATCCTTCTATTAGAAGCCACGTTTGTTGTGTTGGATTCAAGACCCACAGCTTTGACGGGGAATTGTGGCGTCGGTCAAAGTGGGGCTAGGCATGCGGAGATCACGTGCTCTCTTCCTGTTGGGTGTTCAGCCAGACCTATCTCTGTAATGAATACGACTACATCGATGAGTCGCATGAATGAGACTACACAGGTCAGCTTGGACTATCCCACGCAGACCTGTGTGTCATTGCTGTTAGTAACTTTCTCACCCAGCCCATACAGGAACATCTGTGAAAAAGAGCGTCATAGTTAATCGGATTCCTCCAGTCCAAATAGACTCTGATTCTGTCTTATTCTCACGTAATGTAATCCCTTGTCTCTACCCTAAATTGATTTTTCTCAAATTAAATAGCCCCCCCCCCCCCCATATCATTCTCTCTAATTGAACTCGCTTTTTTTGTTTATTTAACAAGACAAGATAAACCCAATCAAATGTAATAACGAAAACCCAAAGATGATCAACTCTATACGTAACAAATGCATTTTTTTCTTCTTTGAAGTTTCATTTTCTCACAGATCTATTTATAGTTGGTGCACTCATTTGAGGAAAACTGCAAGGGCCATATATTTTCTGTCGACCTATTAAGCGGCAAAATAAAATTTGGTAGCACTCAAATTTACAATCGCAGCCCGAATACTGTGGTGTTGGCTTCCACACGCACACCACCGTTCGGGAAAAAAAGAGACAGGCATAGCCCATGGGCCAGTGCAGACATTGGTGCCAAGTCAGGTGGCAAAACTTTAGTTGTACGGATTTAAACTTGATTGTTGTGCGGATTTACTCACGTGTCCAGTGAGAGAGTGCGTTACTTGATAACTCCGCTCATTTCCAGTGGCTATCGCACGGTTCGCTGCGTTTGGCCACATTCGGAACCACTGAAGTTTCGCCAACTCGGGCGGTAGCAGGAATGGAAAGTAAAACATTGCTGGGAATGTTTTTGACAATTTGAGCTCGGATCAACGCATCACGAGCTCAAAGCCAGACGTGTGAACGTGGTGGAGCCTCAACAAACACATTGCAACACGAAGCCAGCTCCTCCAGAGGCACTGGATTAAAAATCAGGGGGTTTCAACTCTCCGTGAATGTTTTTTGTCACTTGCTCAGATTTCAGTATCATGGTTCATTCAGCATTGATGCCAAATAAAAAGGAACATAAATCCCCATTGTCTCTTTTTGCAATTGATGCAGCCAAGGAATAATATACAATCGTCTGCCATAGATCTTCAAGGTTGGGCTAATTAACTCACGCATCTAACAAGAGGTTTAATTTACAGCTCACAATGGCATTCTGCTCCGTCTCCGTGCCGCCGGAAAAAGGAGCATTAACAATGACAGTCCAAAGGTTTCGTTCTGTAATCAAATAAAACAATAATTGCTTTACAATGTAAATAATTAAGGAGAGGGGGAGGGAGAAGCTGATTTAATTATATGAAACACATCACAGTACAGCACTTTGAATAACGGCGCTTAATGCAAATGTTGTTGTGTGTGTGTGTGTTCGCAAAGTGATTTTTCATACGATATCGCCATTAGCTGTTTGGAAAAGCAAAGAAACCAGGTAATAATCCACGTAAAATAATGTTTTAAAAATGATTTTTTCCTACGCACCACGACTGTTATGGCACTAAATCACACAACCGCATGGATGCTTTCCAGACAAATGGAGTCACGTGATTTTTGATAATTATATCAGCGAATCTTGAAACGTGCGAGTCTGACAGAGATTCAAAAAGTTCTCGACTTTCTACACCAGATACATTCTCTGAAGTCGGCGGACTCCGTTTTGCAATGTGTTCACTTAATAACGTTGTCGTTAAATACATTTTGAACTCCACTCCTCTCTTACAATCGTTTCTACTCACCCCCCATCAGGGTGAATACAGAACTGTCCACATACGTGTAGGAACGTTGGAGCGTTCCATTTTCATTCAAAAGTGAGGGGGTTGGGGTTGTAATTAGGTTGGTGAGTATTTTAAAGCGTGGTGTTTGACAAGTATTTTGTATTTTTAGACAAAGCAAGCGGAACAATCGATCGTTAGATTCTCTCCGATTCCCTCTGTCGGAAACTTTTATCTCCAAATCACTGCATGCATACACACACGATATCGATGAGATGCTAATCAAATGCAATGGAATCGTTAACATCATTATTATTATTATTGTACTTGACTCAGCACGAGTGATATTTGTGTGCCCTGTAATGAGCACGAATATTTATTGTCAACTCCTATTTGTATTATTTTTTGTATTCCGTGTCCTAAGGTTAGTCAATTTAAAACCAGTGGTGACAGTGTTTTTCATGTTAGTGTCTATTTGTCCTAGGGTCTTATGGGCCTAAGAGAAAATGCTGCTAGCGAGCCGAAATTCGACTGGCATGCACACGAGAGGGTGGTGTGGTATGCATAATGCCCAGGGCCGCCTTTGTCTCTCCAGTGCGTACATTTATACTCTACGCCAGATCTTCAAAATTAAGGCGAAGAATGAACCTGGGTGAGGCCAGGGCAGGTTCAGACACGTGCATGGCCAGGAATGAAACCCAGGTAACTGGGATGATTGTAACACAGTATGTGAACCGCTGCACCACTACTCCCCAAGCTATTAAAAAAAAACATGCATCTCTCTTCACATTCTGTACTTGAGCACGTGTGATGTGGTGTGTATGAGATGAATAACAGATTGTGGGGGAGATGACATGGGATCTGATAAGATATCTAAACAACACAAAAATACAATTACCATTGTAATCGTTCCCTGCTTTGTAGAAAATGGCAATAACAGCTGGCTAAAAGCATTTTACAACGTACGTACACTATTGTATCTTGTACACATTGTGATGATGCCGATGTGTGCTATAAATTACCAGCTGGCCAAGCTTTATTTGCAAATTTTATCATAGATGTGTCTGTATTCTGTGATTTGCGAGTTGATGGTAGGTACAGAAAGTAGGTTGACGGCATTCCTATAGGCGTTGAGGATCATTGCCTCGTGTGTTCTCGAAGACGCGAAATATTCTCCGAGGAATTTTACCAAATATCCCAAAGCGGGAGCCTCGTGCAAAGAGTATTGAGAGTCAGCGAGGCTTCTTCTCTTTGGCCATAAAAGAAGTAAAACAAAAATGAACAGCGTGAAGGCAATTAATCTTATCAGATCCCAGAATACAATTACCTAATTCAAAATTGCATTGGGTTTCGTTCCATAGATATTAGCTGCACTGAATGTTGTAAATTCTAAAACCCATTAAAACTTCATTTGTTGATGCCGTTCTGCTTTCAAATCCTCGTTCCATGGAAGTTGATGAATGTCCAATGCGCACTATTGCACGTGTCTTTCAATATCCCAACACAACAGTCGGATCATATTTACCGTTTTGCTCTAGACGCAGCTGATCGTACAAGTCCACCTGCAAATAAGGTACAACAACAGTATTGCTTGTAGAGGAATCGATTGTAGATGTTGTCATCCTTTTTTTGTAAAATTTAATTTGCCTTTCCCGTTTATAATTATCACAAAAACACGGTAAGTGTACTGTAGGAAATGTGGCAGAATGCTTTGCTCACAATCGAAAGGCTGAGTTTGAAACCTAGATTAGGTCAACTCAGCCCATCGTTATCATCTCCGCAGGGTGCACAAAATGGGCACCACATTGTGGAAAGCCAACAGTGATTACTCAATGAAAAGACTGCTCCCTACCAGAGGAATGTGGTATTCCCACAACTGGTTACAAGATGAGAATGATTGTGAGAGGTTCACCTTTTGATTTCTGATTACGATGATGATACTGATGATGATTATTATTGTATAGCGCCAGTAAGTATTGAAGTACTTGGTTCTCATATCTTCTGCAATATGATTTCTTTGTAACAAAAAAGGAAACTGACTTCGAAGTACGCACATTTATATTACGGACACGAATACATTCCTTGAGTTAGGAGTACATGAAAACAAGATATTGGTGACTTATTTTTGTTTAACTGGATGGAACGCAACACTTTGGACAGACGATCATGCTTATTTCTCCGGGACGAACAGACGACGGAAACATAAAATATTATTTTTCAAGCAACGCACAAAGACCAAAGAAACGTCGGACAACGTGCAAAGGGGGGTGAACGGTCGACGTTGGGTTTCGATGATGGACTTGGGGGAAGGGGAGAATGAGGGGGGGATCCGCGTACAATCGGTTAGACGTGCAAAAGTTCTGCTCATACTATAGAGATATATACGTGGCGATGTCACAACGATTGCAGTTATATATTTTTTTCTTCGAAGTTCCAAAAGCTTTCATTCATGTAAGTAATCATTCCTCATCCCGTCTAAATGCATTACTTTTACAGTAAAGCTTTAATTCGTTTTTTTTATGTTCGATTCATTTTTTTTTATTTTCATGTGTTTTTTTTGTATGTTTTTTTTTATTATTATTTATGTATTTAATATTTAAACGCCTCTGTATTTTCAACACGCACTTTCAGACATGCAGAAAAAGAGCATTATAGAATAGATATTGTTTTTTTTGTTAATCATGCAGCAAACGATATTTACCTTCTTCAGCAACAGGTAACAAAAACAAAGAAAACACGCAGACACACTTTATATTTTCAAGTTGTGTTCTCTCGTAGGCCCTAAACATCCCTTAATTTAAGCCGCCTTAATTTCCCGTCCTCTCCTGACGCGGAACCATTCTTCCTTTTTTTGCTGCAACAACAGAAAACCTCGCACGGCAGATTCACGCTTAGCAGCAACAATACTGACAATGTGGCAGCGTCTCAAGACCCTGACCGGGGCAGATTTCCGAGCGCTGATTTTGGGCCAGCTCTGCAAAACGCGGCACAATAATTTATTATTTGACTTTATTTGACTTTCTTTTATTGTCGATGTCCTCTGAATTTGGCGATGTGTAATCTCGCCACGGCGAGGATTTTGTCCATTTCCAACATGGTGTGGCAAGCCCACAACAAGAAGGACCTCGCCCTCATTCCACAAAGAATGAGTATTGCTTTGTCTTGTTAATAAATAATGATTACAGCCGCTGTAATATATCACAAATTGTTGACCTGTTCGTTTCTTCTTCTTCTGTGGGACTATGAGACATGTTGCTTCCAGGATGCAATACTAAGAAAAAGCAGCTCCTTTTGTGTTTAAACCCAATATGCTGACGTTCGACCAGTGAGCGTGCAATTGCTTTTGCTGAATATGTGTGCATTATGCAGTTAAAAGTGAGAGCTGCCCTCCTTTGCTGCGTAGAAACACTGTGCCAAAAAGTGCACGTGGTGACCGTCATTCAGGACAATTTTTACGCTAAAAAAAATCCACATAACGTAAAATTCCCCGTAGATTTCAAATGGATTTTTTTCAATGACTTAAATAGTTAAGAATAAATACTTGCAATGAATCAGTTTCCATGTTAAAATGTTATCTTTCAATTAAGACTGTAATAGGATTGCACTTGAGGCCTTGAAAGATTTTGTAATCGTAACAAATGGATTCACTGGGGATTTTTGTGTGTTTGTTTCTCTATAAGACGCACACTTTTGCATATGGTAAAACAGCATTGCGTTTGCATGGTTGTGTGCTCACGCACGCGTGTGTGTGTGTATACACGCGTGGACACGCGCGTTCAATTGTGTATCGCATAGCTGTTCGGCAACCAGGCAAGAATGCTAATATTAGCTAATCCAGCGTCAAAACCCATACAAATCTCAACCTTGCTGGATTCATGCCAACCAAAGAAAACCAGCGCTCCATTACAATTCCTATAATACATTTTAAATTGAACAAGTCATTCATGTCATCAAAGTGCACGGACAACGTAACTTTAAATAACTGTGTTACACTGATCAGGGAGAATCCATGATGCTAAGAATTAAAAGCGTCCGAATAAGATGCAACTGGGCAAAATTATCTACATACCCTGTGAACAAACAAATAAAATTATAGGTTCCACTTTGTAAATGCACCGCTTTGAAACAAGGCATATATCTATAAAGCATTCAAAAATTATCCGCAAGGTGCTCTGTTATTCTCCGGCCAGTAAACAATCGTAATTTTAAATCAAATTAACGTAGACGTGTATTGGTGCGTTTGTGTCTTTGCCTTTGTGTACATGTAAAGAATTCTACATTAGTTTCTCAGGTAATGATTATACGTACAAGAATAACATTTTGTAGGGAACAATGTCAGAAATGTATGTTTGGCCAGTTCCAATGTTTTCATAAGCGAAGCCCATCAACTTTAACGTCAATTTCCATGTTCAGCATTCATTTGTATTATGAACGGTTTGTTTTTATTAGTATTTACAATATATGCATATATTCGAAGTGTATCTATTCGCTGTGTATCTAAATTTATTCATCAACTAACACTTAGAAGTTTACGAGTTCTCTTTGAAGAGCCAAATATTATGCTACCATACAATGAAATTGGCCCCCTGCCATAGCAATGTGGAATTTCCGCCATATGTTCAGGGGCTTTTGATAACGACGTGAATAGGCTTAACATTACGTTGGGTCGTTGTAAAAAATATATAATAAACATGTCTACCCAATTGCATTCACACACACACACACACAGGCGTGTGTATGTGTGTGGATACACCCAGGACCTCGGATTAGCACGGTTTGGCTGCGCACGGTGCAAAAGAAGTTCTACATATTTGCACGTAAGGTGGTGCATATACCTACGTGTATGTGTGCTTGTGTGTGTGCGTTTGTGGTAGAGTGTGTGTGCGTTTGTAGTAGAGTGTGTGTGCGTTTGTAGTAGAGTGTGTGTGTTTGTAGTAGAGTGTGTGTGCGTTTGTAGTAGAGTGTGGGGTGACGGCCAAACCACCAAACCACCCCCCCCCTCGTGTGCCGTGCTGACAGCACTTTCCCCAACAGCCTCTGCAGGCTACACGCGCGGGGGGGGGGGTGGAATCTTTGTCTTTGTGTTCATAGAAGCCCCCAAACCAAACATGAAACATAACCTCTGATGGAGAACCAAAGGGTGAACCGCGTCTATACTGAACGACCACACTATGGCAATCGAATATTTCGCCAATGTTCTCCCGTCTCAAGTTTGCTCGCGAGCGCCGCAATCGTTACGCCAGAGATCACGAACATTCCACCCGTTGTCACCGGGCGAACCTTGTTGACCACTCGATGAACTGCCCTGCCCGAAGGAAGCGTCTACTACTACTACGACGACTACCACACATGCGCCTTCGACTCCGACGTCTCGAAGATCAAGAGTCATCCGGATTGCGTCCTCCCCCAAGGGGGCGAGGCCGAATTGATCGCACGCGAGAGACGCGGGCGTGCGGGCGAGTTTCCTCCTCCGTCTCTTCCGCGAATGTTTGCCTCCAAAAGTGTCCCGGTCACTCACACGCCCCGGCAGTCACGCGGGAAGGTCCGGGTGCCGGAACGTCGCGGACAAAGCAGAGAGCGCGAGCCGCCGATGCGAACGTCGCGCGGTCACCGTCGCTCTGATTTCGACACGTGCCACGAATCGTCGAAAAATTAAACCAAAGCCATTGCCTTTTTTTTCCTTACCCCCCCGCCCGCCACGTGTAACACGATACAGTATATACATACACACGCGCGCACGCGCGCACACACACACCTGTAAATGTTTATACGGGCAGTTGCACGGCAATATAATTACAAGGACAATTCGGGGCATATTAGAGACGGTAATGACGCGGGCTCATTTAAGTATCATCGTGCCGCTCGCGCGCCCGCTGTGAATTGAGAACATTTAAGAAGATAAAAAAAGATGTTTACGTTGGACGTTGTGATTACCAGGCTCTCTGTGCCATGCCGAAATGTCTTTGCCGTGAAATAGGCGATACGCAGACGCAGAGACATCGACAAAAGGAGTTTATGCGGGGGACATCAGGATAGTAACTTCTGGGTGTTCTTTAGAAGCAGAAAACGGCAGCCGAAAACCAGCGCTTCAATTGACTCTGCCAGTTTCTCCCTTTTGAATGATTTAGTTGTTGTTGTTGTTACCAGCCCCGCCGCATTCATCGCTAGCCCAGAGCTGCAGTAACACGGAAAGGGGCTCGAACTGCGTCAATCAACGCGGGGGCCGCTACGCTCCGTGTGAGCCAATCGGAGTCATGTTCTGCCCCTTGAGTGAAGGCGGCAAGGCTTGAACGAAATCATTCTTAATTATAGGATAAAAAATAAACCTATATGGGGGTCTAAATGAAGCCGCATCTCAAAACGTGGTTCCAAAAAACATTTTTGAGAGATTTGTATTTTGCAGAAAGAGGGACAGTCGTGGGCCGATGTTAAAAGCGAAGTCTTGAGCCTCCACGTGAATAGTGGCATGGATTCAACAGGACAGACGGCTGGGGGGAGGGGAATTCCAGACAGTGGGGGAAGCAGAGGAGAGTGAGCAACCCCCCATAGAGTGAAGGTTGACTGGGAGGTATTCACAGCAATCATCGGTTGCTGTAGCAGAGAGTGCCACATTGCAGGAACTAATCAGTAAAGGAAGCCTGGTGCTGGCATTTTCTCTTCTGCAGTAATCCAGAATCAACTCCGATTATGTACAAACATGTAAATGGGACATACATTAGGCACATAATCGTTCATTCTAGATTTGAAGCTTTCGTGACTGCAAGTATTCATACTCATAGGTTTTTTCGGTAAAGTCACGTAGGTAAAAAATAATAAAAAATAATAATAGAAATAAAAATAAACGTCGTGATTTATTATTTTATTTATATTATTTGTATTATTTATTTTTACCTACGTGACTTTACCGAAAAAACCTAAGAGTACATAATCGTTCACTCCTCGCCCCATGCCGCTTGTTATCAAATGTGATACCCTCTTTATAATAAAAAAATAACAACCTTAGGACACAAGTAAGGGTTTCCTGGAATAATGGACATTCGTTGAAGTCGTGTCTCATTATTACTGTCTTAGGTTTAACTCTCGTCTTGTATGGTATGGTGATTGTTAGTGTCCTGTATGGTTTCAGTTGCTCCGCAAGCCCATAGTATTGGGATAGATTGACTTAAATTGGATACATTCTTACGCACACAATTTGACGCATGTGTCTCATGCAAAGGATTCTATTTTAATCGAGTAGCCATTTCATGCCGAACATACATGTCTGTATATGTAAATACTGCATCCATGTATCGATAAATACAGCACCTTGTATGTTTGCATGCACACACATGCAAACACACATGCACATACAAGCCTGTATACTTATATATGTGTGTATACATAACATACTGCATATACATATCTATAAATATTCTGCAGGTGTGTACACGTGTGTGCTTGCACACCCACATTTTAGACACACGTCCAAGCCTCGCCTCGTTCAATCGCTCGCTCACTCACTCGCAAGAGGTGGACGTAATATTATTTTCAACGCATTATATTTTTTAAAGGTTTTACCAACCTGATGTTAGGCTTATCTATCGGTGCCTTTTGACGCTTTGAATGTGGTAGCAGAGTAAAGCGCATTGATTTTAAGGATTGTGGGAAAATGCAGTGTAGAGTGAGAAAGTTGAAAGGGTGCCGTGCATTGAATATTGCATCAAAACACATCTCCACCGCCACTTACGCGTGTGCGCGTGATTGTGGCTCAGATTCAGAACATCAGACGCAACATCGAACAACATTTTATCTCAAATTTCTAGGCCACTTTTTGCCCCACTCGTGGCAACAAGACTCCATCAAAATGCCACTCTCCCGTCGATGCTTCATGTTGTGCAGAAAGTCACGTGAGCACGCGCACGCACAAAGAGTCACTGCTCTTGACACTTTGATGCACTTTTTTCTTTCCGGGTCCACGGATGTGCATCGCCTCTGCCGACACGTGAATGTTTGCACGTATGTACGTAATGAATAGAGCTGCGGTTCTGCGTTCAATGAATTCAGCGGGCACCAACTTTTCTGATAGATGGATCGTTGATGACTTTGTAAAAACAGAAACACCACAACTATATCTGTGTGCGTGTGTACTGTTGCTATATCGGTATACATGCACACACACGGGGAGATGTGGTGCAGTGGTTAGTACACTGCGCCACGAACCCGCCCACCTAAGTTCAATTCCCACTCAAGACCAATAACAGTGGTGAATATTAGAACCGGTCCTGAGCCTTCCGTAGGTTGACTCAGCCTTAAATGGGTAACCTGGTGCAGTGTGTCAATATTAGCACTGGGGAGACAAAGGCGGTCAGATGTGGTGTTGACCACACTCCCTCTTGCACTGTGCAGGCCTCACAAAGGTGCTAACAGCACTTGCCCCAACAGTCTGTTAAGGCTGTCTTTGTAGACCATATCTCCCAGGTAATTGTCCCCTTTATATATATATGTACCTTTAAAAATTACTGAAACATTATTTTTATCGTAATATTGCGAGCTATTTTGTTGTTCGCGGACCTGCGAGTGATGGTCATAGATTCACCCAGAGTCTGAATCAATACGAGCGTAAAAAATAAATCAGAAATTGGAAACACTGAAAGCTTAAATTAGTTCAACATTATTGGCATTTGGCGATAATCGTGGCCATTCTTGATCGATGCGGTAGGCTTCCTAAGTCAAAAATGTTTTCCTTAAATGTACCCCATTACAAACATTTTATTGCCACTAAAAATCATTATAGGCGCTTCACTTATGAAACTTGGAAAGAAACGTGCTTATAGATTAAAGCGCTTACATTTCAACATTGGGTGTTACCTGGGTAATGGAAGCTATTATAGTTACTTGTGTTGTGGTAAGGAATCATTAATGGATGATTAAAGAGTGCTTGCAGTCTTATAAAAAAACAAATTGAACATTAAACTTGTTTTAAAGTCTAATACATTATTTTTTGCACATTTAATTGTACGCTTTTGGTTACAATAACGTCCCCCCCCCCCTACAAACCGCTATTGTAATGTCAACAGCAATAAACGAATAAAAACGGCGTTCAATGGAATTGGCCAGGCTGGATTCTACAAAAAAGGTTAATAGCAAAATTTGTACTAAATTGCAACCATGATAATAAGATCCCAATTAAATTCACACGTCTGTAACAGATTTTTGCTGTTGTTAAAATCGAACATTTTCTTCGAGTGGAATTGCAAAAAATAACGATACAAACAGGAGACGAAATATCATTTTCTGAAACAAAGAAATAAAAATGGTGATGCAGATCCCCGATCTGTGATTACTAAAACATAAACTACCGTTCATGAAATGTTACGAAAGAAAAGGTTTAAACAAAATCGACGAATGCGTTGTCACCCTTCTCTTATGCTGAATCTCTCGAAACAAAAAATGATTGACAGAGCCTGGATAATCATTCTCTTTCTGCTTGTTGATTAAAGAAGCGCTCTCATGGGCGGCACGGCTAAATAAATATTAGCTCAAACGATAAATCCGCTTGTCGTGATCACTGCACTAAATTCTACCTACACTTGACTTGAGAGCAAACAAGCCGATATTTGACTTGAGATTTTTCAATTGGTCATTCCTCGCTCATCTCCATCCCCCCCCACACCTCTCCCCCGCCCTCCCCCGCCCCGTATTCTTCTGATTGAAATACCGATGGCCATCATCTCCTCCTGCCGGTGACGACGACGACGGCGATGACGACGGTGCCGCGATGGAGCGAAGCTCTTCCCGATTGCCACCGCCACACCCCCAGTAACGTATTCCGATTAATTTTTTGTCACACTTTGACGATCCTCGGCCGCTCCCCCTCCCCCCCAAAAAAATCCAAAAGCGCCCCCCCCTGCCCCCCACCGCGCCTCTCCCTGTCTAAAGCGCCGTCTCCAGGCTGTTTTGGGGGCTCGCGGGCGCAGAAGAGAGCGACGTGTTGGTGAGCGCCACGCCGCTGTCCGTGTTCCGGTTGGTCGGCGGCGAAGACGAGGACGAGGACAGATTGGACCTCCCGGTCGCCGCGTTGGCTTTCAGGGCCGCGTTGGGGCTGGGGTTGGGGCTCGGGTAGGGGTTGGGGCAGGGGTTGGAGCAGGGGTTCACGGCCAGGCACGGCTCGGACGCAGCGGAGTCGGCGATCGGCGGAGCGACGCAGGAATTCAGAGGCGTCACTGTGGTGGTGGTGGTGGTGGCGGTGGCAGGCTTGAGGTGAGATTTACTGCTGCCCGTGGGACTGGCCCTGGATTTGATGTCCACGTCGCTCGCGCCGCTGTCCGACGCCGCTCCTCCATGTCCCAAAGAGGCCAGCTGCGTCTGGGAGTCGTCCATGTTGAAGCCGGGGTCGTTCATGAAGTTGTGGATGGAGGTGCGCGAATCGGGTTTTTCGAAGCCCTCGTACAGCGAGCTACGGAACGCATCCACCACTCGGAGCTGTCGAGGGGGGAGGGCAATGGGGGTGGGTGACGGAGACAGAGAGACAAAGAGAGAGAGGCAGAGGAGGGCAGGGAGAGGGAAAGACAGGGAGACGCAGAGAAGCAAAGAGACGGGCAGAGAAACAGGCAGAGAGGCAAGGCGGGCAGATGGGGAGGGCTAGGAGATGAGGTACAGTGGGAGTGCAACGGGGATGTGGGACAGAGAGAAAGACAGAGAGGGCGAGAGTAACAACGGTCATGGGGAGAGAGAAAGACGGAGAAACGAGGGTGACAGGCGGATATGGAGATGGTTAGAGATGTAGAAGGCACAGTGACAGAGGACGAGAGCGATGGGGTGGAGATAGATCGAGAAAAGCAGAGACAGGAAGACAAACAGAGAGGGGGGATACAGAGAGACAGAGAACTCGAGAGGCAGACAGAGCAGCAGACGGCAAACACAAGCACGTGCTCGTGTTGCGTGTGTGTTGAATGTTGCACGCACACACGCGTCAGCATTTGATGTCGGTGTGTGTGTGTGTGCGGAGGTGTGTGTCGAAGTATGTAATGTGCGTATTTAAATACGTGTACATATTCGCGTGTATGTAAATTTAGGTTATGTTTGTAAATATGAATGTGCAAGAGTCCCAACAGTGCGAATGAGATGTGGTGGTGGTGTTAGTTGGTGGGTAAATTTACGTATATATGTGTATGTATGAATGTACATGCGCAGGTATACACACAAACAGCGAAACAAATACGCACATATCCATGTAGTTGCAGTGATAGAGAAAGAAAAAAGGGAGAGACAGAAAGAACATTGGACATTAGTTCCGCGTGCTTTGTTGGTTCGAATATTTTAAGAAATTCCATCACACGCTCATCAAATTTAAAGAAGATGAAAATCAAAAATAATTTACCCGAGGTTAGGATCACTGCCTGCAATTGCAAAGGGGGGAAAACTGATCAAATCTTTTTTTACTGTCAAACAGTGCTTGGTGCTGTCAATTTAGCGAACGGTCCTGGAAGATGACACTGCAGAACTAATTCTGGAGTCAATTCAAGAAGCCGCTCTCATCAAACAACAGACGGCAATCCTTCGTGCTTTGTGAAGATCGGTTTCACCGTATGTGGGTCACGTGACATATTTATAAAAAAGCATAGGCAAGGATGAATTAAAATAAAAAACGAATTCCTTACAGAGTGCAGTCATTGGTGACAATTAAGTGATTAGAATTACGAATCCAGTTTAATTGTGGGCAGCTCAAACTTAAACCCAGGAGCTCGTCATTGGCGGCTCAGTGTTTCAGTCAGAGCCATTCTCAATCTCTCCTGGGAATTTTCCGGCCACAATTCGAGGGATAGGCTTTTTTTGTGCCTAAATGAATTCTCATTTTGTGTTGTTTTTTTACTAGACATTTCAATTCCCCTTTGCAATTGTCATTTTGCCGATTTCAGGTTAGTTTGCTATTAACACTGCGATGACAAATTAGGCGTCTCATCGCTCGTTCCGAAATCTCCGAACGTCATAATTTTTTACGTAGATTGATTTGCAGGTGAAACTTTCGGTATTGTTTTAAGCATATAACGTGTGTCGCAAGCTGAAGAGTGAAGGTGCGTTTGCAAATGGTCATCGATGAAAAATAATGTATTCATGTTCATGTTATAAAACGGAACCCTAATGGTTCAAATGGCACCATTTCTGCCAATGGTAAAATTATATTCAGCCATTTGAAAGGCATCTTAATAGTATGTGGCTCATGAGCAAATATTCACGACATTATTTGTATTAATAGTGTAACTTATTAAGGGTGGTTAAATTTGACACTGGCATGAAAATATATGTTCTCGTAACTGATGTCAAAAGTATTTGTGTTAAATATATGGACTGGATGGCTCTGTTCCAGCCTACGAACCCTTGCAAAAGTGTTCCATTTGCTAAACAAGAATATGGGATTAAAACTTGTGATTAAAACTGATGACATTATTGAAATTTCTGACACTTCGAAGCAAACAAATGTTTCATTTATTCTAAGACGGTGAATATTTATCAGATTTAAATGACTACAACGTTAATTTCAAACATGTTTTTAAAATAAACAAATATAAAGATACATTGGTTTGAGACCATTTGCAGCTCAATTCACGTGGAAGTAGAGGTATTTTCACCGTCAGTTGATGGAGAAAAAAAAAGGTCAAATCTTTGCCATTATCACCAAATTGACCACTTTTATTCTCCACTGAACATTTTTGGAAAGCTGCCATTAATTTCTGGTGTCTGACCATCACAGGTTGCCTCGCCACGCTAGACTCGGGCTGTGGTGGCGCGGGTCTGATGGGAGGGATATTTGCGTAAAAAAATAAAACAAAAAGCGACCCTCCTGGTCGTCCATTCAAATCAAAGTTCAGCAACAGCAGCTGTGCTTTTACGGAGGCCACGCAGCGAGAGAAACGTGAGGGGGGTGGGTGTGGGGTGTGTGTTGTGCTCTGGATAAACTGTGTCGCAGAAGCTGCCTCCGCTGCTGCTAAGGCGCAGAGATTTGTGGAGGGTCGCACTGCGCTGTCCGGAGTAGCAGGGGTATCATTGCGACAGCCGGTCGGCTCGAACCGGCAAGAACAAAGTAGGGGCTTAGAATATGCGTGCGGTTGCTGAGCGTGGTTGTTGTTGTTGTTGTTGATCGTTTATGAGTGCCAAATAAATGCCAAAATAATCCGGCCGGGTGGCACGATCGTATTCTTGCGTATGGCAGCGATATTTTGAGGCGACGAATGGCAATGTCGAGGTCTGCTAGCCACGAAAAGAGAGCGGGCTTCAGGAGAGAGTTTGTGTAGTTTTGCTATCCCTCCATGGATGAAGTGCAGACTACAGTGGTTTATTATATGGCCCACGGTTTGGGTTGCATGGTTCTGTAGCATCGGGTCGAGCCCTTCATCAGGTTATGAGTTAAAATAATGACTGGGGATCTGCTCAGCCCATCATCTATACTCTGGGGTCAGTAAAATTAGTCTCGCTTTGTAGGAATCCAATTTTACAATGAAGCTTGCCATGGGAATGTGAAATGTTCTCTACCAGTCCAGTGCCGACAAGGGAGGTGGAAACATCCCAATGCACGATTGAGTCGTGGACAGCAAAGAACACCGATGACTTACAAAAAGGCAATCCGGTATTTACACACCGATATTTTTGTATTCCTGTCCATTTGTGAGCAAGCATTGTGGTACTTGCCATGAATTCAAATTATTCGGTGCTCGGGTGAGTGTATCACAAAGAGATTGCCTCGTGCTTGAGACTCAAAACCCCCTTTAGAAATCTTCGAGTCCATCAGCTTTCCAGATCAGCAAGGTCAAAATCGGCAGAAAGTCTGCCGCTTAAATAAATGCTGTCGAACAATAGGCCAATTGGGTGACTGCCTAAACACATTTTAGTAATATGTGGAGGCACAACACGGAGTTCTGCGTATGTTTGTTTTATGGCAAAATACTCCACGGCAATGCATAATGCGTATGAGTAAGTAAAGGTCTCAGGTTTATCCCCATGCGTACGGGGTCTCTCCAGGCAACTCTGCTATTATTTTCACACGCGCAGCATACTCAATGAGAGGCTCCCAAGCAGGTCCTTTTGATCACGTGTTTTTGGATTTCCAGGCACGTAACTAACCGTGTTGAGCTGATGATTATGTACACATAGCTTCTGTTGTGGGGATGCAATCCAAACGATGTATCATATTGTAAGCCACGTCTAATCCACGCCCCTTTAAACGGAGAAGGAACAGCAACACGACAAGAACTCTCTCCTGAAGCCCTCTCGACATTGGCCTTGACCTCCTGAACATATCACCGTTGTGCGCAAGAATATCACCTGGCATCATTACTTAATACAATGAGTACACGACCATGATATTTGTGGTTAAACAAATCTCTGAAAATAAATAGGGCGTGCCTACAACCGTGTGTTTAAATGTTGAAATGCAAAAAAGGTCTCAACGTTTTGTTAAAAATCCCAGAAATAATTCGTGTTTCACAAAAATGGAACTGAAATGGGTGAAATCGAATAAGAACAAAGTTAAAAGAAAAGAAAAAAACGATCTTACAAATGTGTAAACAGGATAGCCTTGCTTTGAAGCCAAAATGTCCCATTTATTAACAGAGGCTGCGTGCGTGCCAAATGGTTCGTTAACTTTAAATCGACTCTGATGCCGGGGGCCCTCGAGTGTGTGGGGGTTCCGGTATCGGCAGTGAATGCGAAATGAGGCGACCAATGTGCGATCTGCACATTCCGAATTGTTTCAAAAGAATCCGGCGCGAGACAAACGAAGAAAACCGTAAACCGCTTGGGCGGCGCGAATGGTAAAGCGTGTGCAATGCGTAAAGCAACATTGGCAGGGAAACGAAACCTGCAATAAAAAATAGGCATTATCGGGGTGTAATTCGAGCAGAGATCAGCGTGCGATTGTGTTCCGCCTTTGTGGAGTCGATTGGCTTAGTCAAAATATCGACGTAAAAAAAAATGCAATCAACGTATGATCTGGAGCGCTAATTTATGCACGTACACACACACGCAATGAAAATCATTATGATGGTTAATATCCCCCCTTTGTTTTTAGAGGTCTACTTGGGCAAGTGCTGATAGCGAGTGTCTCTGAAGGGCGGCACTGCACACGCGTGAGTAGTGTGACCAATGCTAAGCATTCCTAGCTGCCTTTGTCTCCCCAGCAGTGATGTTCATCACCACGCCAGCTAGCCCCGGAACTGAATTATAGTCTCTCGTGAAATTCATTTGAGCTATTTAGTTCCATTAAAATGTTACTTGGTATTTGAATATATATATAATTGAGAGCGTCATGTCAACCTGTGGCTAGACGGTCTCCCCATGTGGGGTTGGCTTGACCAGACTTGACCACGCTGGTCAATGCAGCTTGGTGAAGAGAGGCCCCCATAACCAGTTGAGGTGTCACCCGCCACTGATGTGTGCCGTGATTGTTAATCAAAATCTCGTTTTCTGGATTCCTCCCGCAATTGCACTAATCACCGCCCCCGCTTAACACTTGTTCATTTCATGAAAACATTTTGCGCGGATTCACCTTTGAGTCTCACGTTCCCCTTGCCATGACCCTTGACAAACTCAATTATGAACTGAATAACTCACATGTAAAACAAAACCAATCGAGGAAACGAATTAAACACTGGCGCCACATTTGGATGATGTCCAGGTTGTTTGTGAGAGGCTGCTGGAAAAATAAAACTAACGCTTAATCACGGGAAAAAAATATTAGTAAAAAAAAATGTTAGGTTGTTGAGCACTTCATGAAATAAAAGTGTGATATTTAATTTGTTTTGTTTCAAGGAAAAACTATTAAACGTAAACTGAAGTCCAATAATGTGAAATAGTCTCGCGCTGCATTTAAAGATAATCAATAATTCAATAAAGTGTCCCCCTGTTTTGGCCGAGATGCCTGCACATGCACATTGGGATAAAGTGTCTTCCTTTGTGGAGATGATGATGTGAACCAAAGAACAACATCATGAATCTGAATGTTATGGTCACAAAGGCACCACACTGAACGTAATTACCAAAGTCCATGAGGCTACATGTGCGTAGGGTACACCAAACTGCCTGAGTGCTTTCGTGTTGATCGGTGGGCGTAAGTATTGCCACTTGTACCCACGCGAAAGGCGCTGCAGAGCGGGTCGTAAACACGTCGGCCCAATGTGGACGTCTCTTTCAAGCGGAACGCTGCGATCGAATCTCTCGCAAAAAGTTGTCGATGCAACGCAATCGATTTCTCGCCGAAACTGCGCGCCGTGAACCACGCGTTGAAGCTCAAGTCGGGAAAATTGGGTCGAGTGGATGCAAGGGCGACGAACGCGCACGTGATTACATCTATAAATGCACATCTCGCATGGCCCAGGGTTATCTCGGGTGAACGAGAGACGCGGTGAAGTTCATTTGGAGGCGCGTGATCGGCGGTCGCGACGCGCGTGACTAGGAGCTCTGCTGTGACGGTGTCACGACCGCTGAATTGTGTCACGAGTTTCGATTTAAAGCTTTCGTGACTGCAGGGATTCATCTTCTTGGTTCTTTCGGTAAAGTCACGTAGAAGGGAGATAATAAAATAATATTATTTTATTATGTTTTATTTCTATTATTTTATTATCTCCCTTCTACGTGACTTTACCGAAAGAACCAAGAAAATGTGTCACGAGTATTGGAGGTCACATGGCCGAGGGACAATAGCATCGCCCCAATAATGTGCTCTGTTAGGTAGGTGTCTACCTTCAACATGGAAATAGACTTTGATAAATACTCGTTGTGGGCCCATCATATGGCAGCATGCTCTTGCCCATGGCGTCACGGGGTGTTGGATATCACTAACCTTAGAAACATGCGTTTGGATGATTTTAATCGTTTTGCTGCTATACGTTTCCACATGATAAGCCACGTAGTTGAGCTATCAATTGTGGCCAGGTCGCTTCTGAAAAATAAGCTAATAGCTCGGTGGGCTTTACGTGGTAAAATAAAACAATATATATTTAGTTTAGTTTCATTTAGGTCTTTTAAAAGTAATTAATTTACCTTTCCTATACTTTGCACTCCTGTCGTGTTTTATATTGTGTGTTGTTGTAACGTTCTGATCTGGAATTAAAGCTTTATAGCTCATCGGATTCCTCCAATATAAGTCAATATTCTGATGTCTGATGACAGCGAACTGCATGCCAGGTGTTTGAATGGGAGATGAGGCCAACCGCAGGATATCTCGCCACTGTGCCTAAAGTAAAATAATGTACATTTAAATAAACATTGCACATGTGCATTCAATTTATTTAAGGATTTTAAAAAAATATATCAAATCTGTCAGTGCAATAACAACCCAACATTTAGTTGTGGTTATCAAGTAGAGCGATTGAAATGATCAATAATCATGAACAGTGCTCCAGATAAGCCTCATTCACCCCGCAGTCTACGCGTTAAAAAACAAAAATTGACTACCTTTGAAGATTGGATTTAACGCATAAAATTTTTTTTTACGACAATAGTCGAATCGGTTTTGTTTCGGTTGTTGCGCCACTCGAGGTCACGGGATGGGGGCAAAAAAACAATGGGGGGGGGAGGGCGCACGAGCGGTCAGGTGACCTTCAGGGCCCATTCGAGGGCATTTGGTGGCGTTGACGGCTAAACTACGATGTGTAGCTTTTGTTTGTTTTAGATTAGAATAAATGATTGGTGCGTGAAAACAGATTTGAAAATTTGTAATTTGCAACGTTTGTTGGGGCTCGTAAGACCATTTGTTTTTCTTTGCAGGAGCACCAGGTTTTTCTACAATTTAAAATCGCAGTTAAAATATACTGCTTTAGCTATGAATGCACACCCCCCCCCCCACACGTTTGCATTAATTTATTGCGCAGTATTTATCGAAAGTACTCCTTGACGTCACGGCAACGTTGCGTTTCGACTGCGGCCATGCAACCCAAACTAAGGATCCGGTAGTACACCACAGTTAGTGTGCGCTACATCAACGGAGGAAGAATATCAAAGTCGCACACAACTCTCGTGAAGCTCTCTGGTGGCAAGCAGACCTCAACTTTGCCACTCATCCCCTGCACGTATTTCCATGCACAAGAATGTTGCATTTTTACCATCTCTCAAACATTGGAGAGCACATTTGAAAAAAACACCCCCCCGAAAAAACTTATTTGGAGCGCTGATCACAGATGTACCATTGGGTTGACATCGAACGGCGTTCTAATAGGATTAGCAGCGGTCTCGACAGACTAATGATGTGTCGGACAAAAAACAAAAACGAGCTGGCTCCCTCAGACACCGTTCACTAACCAGCAGGCTCCTCTCTCCTTCTCGATAAAAACAAAAAAAACACCAACTGCGTGATAGAAACCAAACAACACAGAGGATGAAAGAAAAACACGCACACACAAAAAATGACAACTTTTTTTGCATTGGGCCCTCACCGCCCCTTTGCAACGCTTTGGTCGGAGTGCTCTGCTCGCTATCAGATCACGTGGTCGAATCCCCGTTGAGGTTCCATTGAGGCCCGGCCCATCAACATCCGAGCATCTATTATAGGTACCATCGCTACGCTGTGAGCTCCCGGTTGGCTGCCCCCATCATAGGAATGTGGAATGTACACCACTGGCTCACGGCTGCTCATGGGGATATGTCCGCAGCCCAACGCTCACTGGATGGAAGGAGTGGCGAACAACTTTTTTGTATCACTTGCAAAAATAATATAAGTGCCCTCTTAGCAATTATTTAACCCGTTACACAACAAGCACACACGTAAATGGCATAAAACAATAATGACATGATGACGAAAAAGCAATTAAAAGTAGACGAACAAAAAAAATGCAGCATACAACGGCTCGAATGTTGAATTCACTCCTCCACCCCGACTGATCTCGGTGTTTGGCCGTGGCTGAGAAGAGTTTCGTCATTTTCGCTGTTGCCTGCCCTTAACCGCGGGACGAGCCTCAACGCTTTAACTCCCACGGAACCTCCCCCAAGTGTCCGGCTTTCGAGCCCATTCAAGTGTCTCGTTGCACCGCCTATTAGAAATCAATCAATCGAGCGTTTTAATGCGCAACTGTAAAACGTTAGAGCAGTGCACTTTGCGAACACGCGGAGAATTAGTCCTCTGTTCTGAACTGCTCAATAAAAAAAAACTCGAATCGCGTTTTTTTTGGCGATAAATATAATTAACCGATGGGCAATCACGCTTTACTTTAAATCCTGAATCACCTTGTGAACGACGAATGGTTTGCGCACTGAAGCTCTCCAAATCGAGACTTGAAATTAGACTTAGTTACTTCATTTGTTCATTCTCTCAATTCCTACTTGAGCTAAAACTGCATTGGGTAATACGTCGCGCCGAGTACTGTCTACGGTAACTGAAGGTACGCGATTGCTCTAAAGAAGGGTCATGATCCGAAACGTCAGTCAATAAAATGAGCAAAGTTACAGACCACTTTGTGGGCGGTCGGCAGTGGTTCGCATTTCGATTAATTTCCTGCCAAAGGGGATGATGAAATATCGTCTTGAGATAATACGATTGTTTTAAATTGTAAACTTTCGATGTACGGTGAACAGAATTTAAGATGTGGTTTCACGAACCCGCCATCGTTTCTATCACCGCGGCACCGAGTCTGCTGCGATACGGGGTCACGTAAGCCACCACTGGTGTTCCAGCTCATCCCGACCGTGTAGGGTTCAAATAGTTCGTGAAAATATTTAGACATAAATAGACTGACAAAATGAAAAATACAAAAAGAGTCCTGTTAATTTCATTTTGTGTTTACATTTGTTCTCGACATTAACGACCGTCAACCAATGGGCTTGCTTTGTATTGCAGCAAGTAAGGTCAATAATGTAACTACACTGTTGCTACGTGTGAATGGAACGTGGAAAGAATGAGTGGTTGAATAAAGGAGAACTTGACTGACGGTACATGCAATGTCTTGTAGTTTCACAACATTTAAATTCATATTCATGACTATTAATATAATTGTGTGTGGGGGGGGGGGGGTGATATAAGTGGGCAAATGCAGTTTGAAAATGTAGTATGACGAGACTGAGCGAGGGAGCAGTTCATGAAGATGTTCATGACTTACTTTGAAATGTACTGATCAACGGAGATTAAAGCAGATGGCAAAGTGGTTATAATTTATCACCCACAAGCTTTAACTTTTAATCATCATGAGTGAAATCTATAATCTGTAACACGTACACTTAATGGTGGCATTTGGGTGAAAGTTACCAAATCACATCCCGATTGGGTGTTTTGCCTCGGGCACAATCTCTCCGGCATCGATGGATTGAGAACCATTCTGTGGGAAGCCAACGTGGGATATGCCATGGGTAGACTGAGCCCCGCCATAGTAATGTGGAATTTCCATCACCGATAAAAGAGACGAGAAACATCCCATGTTCATTCGAGCAGGGACATGACTTCGACTTGACTTCATCTAAACAATATTATCGTGTGTGCGTGCGTGTATATTAAGTATTTTTATATGTATATGTATATTGTTTTCATCTGAAATGAACACACCTGAAAGGGCAAAACATTTCTTTTCAAAGTATAATAATGAAACCTTGGTGCTGGTGAACCACTTACGGCAGAAAGTGGTGGTGTTTTTGTTTTAAATGTCAAGAGTAAAGCAGGAAAAATGCATTTCAAGAGGCAAATTCAAGGGACATATTGCAGCATTGACATTATAATGGCCAGGAGTGAATACACAAGAGGTGTTCGAAAATGTTTTTGAAACAAATATATCTCAGTGTTTTTTTAAAAATATAATGGCCTGGCACCTCAGCGGTAGGGCAAGCGGCTCGCACTTGGAAGGTTGCCAGTTCAAATACTGGTTGAGGATTGACTCAGCCCATCATCCATCGGGGGCAGGGTGGGTCGATAAAATATGTACCACTTTGTAAGGGAAGTCAACAACAGTGGTTGTCTCGAATGAAATGAGTTTGACACAGCTCAACTGTTTTCTTCTTCTTGTTGTTGTTATTGTTGTTAAGATGTAATTTTCAAAACATTTTTGAAGCTCCCCCTCTTGTTTGATCTGCCATGCATGGAGAAAAAACATCTGTGTCATGGATGCTGTCTTGCTTATCCAGATGCAGGGAACTTGCACAGCCGTAAGAATAAAAGGGGAGAAAATGATGTTAGAGGGGTGGAACAGCAGTCGCAATGGAGAGAGAGAGAGGGGTTAGTTTGTATGTTTGTGCGAGGATGCAATGCCTTAACACCACGCTGAGACGCTCTTGAAGACTCGCACAATGTCGTGTTAATGATGCAGTCAGGTAAAAATAAAGACGATGATTTCCTTTTCAACATCTGTGGAGCTTGTCGAGAGGCGAGGGTTCAAGACCACCGGCGTTGCATGCACGTGCTGTGTTGTCCGTAATGGCCATGACACAATGGCAATGAGATAGAATGTGATCAACTAGCATGAGAATGGGCCGAGAATTTGCGCAATAAATACATCCAAGCTGCGGTTGTGACAGTGGGTAATGTTTCGGTTCAAAATGCACACTTGAATTTAAAGCCCGGTGGATCTGAAGGAGAATTTATAAAAAATTCACGCAACGTGATTTTGAATTTGACCAATTGTTATGGTGGTTACAAAATGTCATTTGTCAAGTAATACAAATCTGTTTAAAAAAAACGAACAAACGTCCAAACCACACTTGTCAACTCTCATCCGTGCCCCCGAGCTAAAGCAAATGTGACAAGCTTTGAAGTGATTTCAATTGGTTGAACATTAAATAAAGTTCGGTAATTGATATATCGCTTATTAAAACATGAAAGCAGTGGCCGCCTGTGTAAACCAATTTCACAAACGGCCGTGGAACTCTCTCGCAGTTGTTCGCTTGCAAACGTCGCAAGTGCAAAAGGGAACTTTTAAAACTATCTGAAATTAAAAAACGGTGTGCATTGTGTGCAGCATACGTGAATTGTGCTGTAACAAGCTCGCGTGTCAAACGTGTAACGAATCAGAACTTATATCTGTAGGAGATTAAATAGCGGTACAAAAAAATTATGAAAGTGTATTTTCTGAAAGGGAATAAGACGAATAATAAGAATAATCAGGCTTCTGACGCAACACGCCTTGGAGGGGCGTGGGTGGGAGATGCATAACGCTGGATCCAACAGAGGGACAGGGCACCGGGGGTGCCTTCGTGAGGTGGTAGAGCAAGTAGCATGCTGACCTACGTGGGTTTTGTCGGAATGTAAGCATTATCCCTTCATAGGCGTGGGGTTTTTTTTATCCTGAAAACTTTGGTTTCGTCCAATTCAACAAGGAAGTGGCCGAGCATCCCATGGCAGAACCCTCCTGAAATTAGCCTCAGTGAGGCTTTTCTGGGTGGACAGAAACCGATATTAGGCATTATTGTAATAATGTTTTAATTGGCAGTTATGGAGCATGCGTCAGTTTCATAATTTAAGCATTCGTTAGCAACGTTTTCAGTGCATAATGGCTGGCCGATTTTGTCTGTTTACGACAGTATCTTGGAATAGCAATCAACGACGGGCTTGCTGATGAATGCTTATAAGTGTGAAACGTGGTTTCAGTCCAGCTGTCGTGATCGATCACCTTCCAGTGGTAAATGTTCACCCTCGCAATGTGACGGCCGAAAAGCTGAGTCACTATTCCCTTCAGTGATGAACAAATTTTCATCGTCGTTATTTCTTTCATACACTCACTCACTCCCTCTTGTCAATAAAGGAATAGGGAAAAACGAACACATTTATAAAGGGGACACTTTGCACATCGTTAGCAATCAAAGGGTTAAAAAGTGAGAATCAAGTCTGGTCCGCACTTAGAGATCCTTACGGAGAGACGCATCGGGGGAGACCTCGGGGCGACAATCGCCAATACCGTCGCTCGCTGGGGGTCAGTAAATTGCCCTCGCCGTGACCTACGGTGGCATCGGCCGGGTGCTTCTGTGTGGCGTCAGGAGCTCAGCGAGTCGTGATGACTACGAGGAGGGGCTCGCCTCGTGTTTCTGTTGCACGAGGGCAATGCAGGAGGACGCTTGGAGACAGCTGCTGCCCCACAATGCCAATTCCAATGATGACATTCAACAAGTGTGCGTCAATAGCACTGTGTGGCAGTAAAAAAAAGAAACGTTTCAGCCAACGGACCTTCTTCATGGCACATCAAGTAGAGCCATTGGCCCGATTTTTTTTTCCTTTTAAGGCCACGTGGTGTTTTTGGCGAACGCGTTGGGCTTTTCGTTGTTTGCCTTCCACTGCCGACGGAGCAACAACGCCAAGCGATTAGTTTGAACTCCGATGTTCGTTTCGCTTGGTTTTATTAAGGATACAGGAACAAAGCTACGTGTCGGCGAATGTCCATTTTCGCCTCAACGTTGGTAATGCGCAGACAGATATCTCCATTACCAACAGCGGGGTGAAAATATCCACGGCGACTTGCATTGTGCCGTGCCTCTGGTGACTGCAATTGAACTGCACAGTCGACAGTGTGTGAGTTCGGGCTAAATGCCTTGGGTTGGATGGCACTTTGCGATAAGTCAATCGTGGTTCTTCGGGTAATTCTGCACCGCAAAGGGCAACTCCCAATCGATGCTTCAATAGGGGGAGGTACTCTCCGACTTTAACTTTGGCTCTTCTCAATTTACACCGTGAATATGATTAATTAAATTATCGTTTTTGGCGACGTTCTTCTTCTGCCGCACTCGCCGGCCCTGCAGTCAATTTGTGTGGCACTTTTCGACGATGTTGCCCGTCCTGGCTATCTTCGCTTTACAACAGCGTGGGAAGCGTGCACCAAAGACACCGTCAAAGATCTCTCTCTGGATCTCTTTCGTGCGAAAGCCCCTTCTGCCAGCAGTGGCAATGAGCAAGAAATGTCAGTGGCTGCACTTTTGCCTTTACAATTAAATGACCAATCGCCTTTGGCCACGATGTCACCTCCTGATTAAAAAAAACAAAAACCCCTCTTACAAATGTGTGCGTGGCGTGGGAACGTGTAGCACTCAACTCTGATTGGCCATTCGACAAGACCACGCCTCCGCTATCTCAGCTGTTGTGAGCCCCCCCCCCCCTAAACCAACAGCAGAATCAGAATATTTATTCATACTGGAGGAATCCGATGAGCTGTAAAGCTCTTTTTCACATTTCTCCAGTAGGGGCCGAAACTAAATGACGCGGGTTAAACAGTTGGATGCAACTCGGTTGCATGCAATTCAATTGATCGTGCGAGGAGAAAAAATAAACCTGGCTCTAGGGCGGACCGAGAGGGCGGATTGGCCACCCTGCAAAAGCGAATCGCTAAGTGCGGACCGTTTGCTTGGAGGTAGTAGTGGCAGCGAAGGCGTGGGGGGGGGGGGGTGAGGGGGGGGTCTCTTTCCGTCGGACGAAACGCCATGCAACGCGCGGAGGAGCTCTCACTCACGGGACAAGCTTGCGCTGGGTAGGGGAAGAGCCAGCGGTCAAATAGCTGCAGAGAGCGGCCGGGCAGGGCTACACATCGCTGGCGCCAAAGGCATTCTGACTACGACATGCGCAGGGGTGCAGGAGGAAGGCGCATTCATTGCCGCTGCTGATGCTGCTGCTGTTGCTGCTGCTGCTGCTGAAGCACTGATGGTTGCGGCTGCTATTACATCTTGTTGCTGTTGCTGCTGCTGCTGTTGTTGTTGCTGCTGCTGTTGCTGCTGCTGCTGCTGTGAATTTATCTGCTGCAGTTGCTGGCTTAGCACGGATGCCTGTCTGCGTAGGGTCGGGGGAGGGGGTGCTGAGCTGCCTTGAAAGGCATTTACTACGTCCATCTGTAGGGCGTCCGGAGTGGGGGCAGGGAGGGAGGGGGTGGAAGGGGGAGGGAGGAAGGACACAAAGGGGCTCCCCAACACAAGGAGAATGAAGAGAGACGGACAGACAAGGCAGGGGGACGTGCGTGCGAGGAAGATGAACGAACGCACGTGGAGCGAGAGAGACGCCAACGGAAGAACAGCGGATGGAGAAATGATTGACAAAGACGGATGGACATGGGCTCGCATGTGGAGTTAAATAAAAGACATAGGAGGAGGGCTAGACACGGGGCAACCGACAGGCACAGGGAAACAGGAGGTTGGACCGGCGTTCAGAATAAAGATTGACTTAAGCAGACAAGCACACACAGAGAGAGATCGATCGTAGAATGAAAGCAGCAGCAGAAAAGCGAGAAAACGGAAGAGGAATTATGACGCCGGCAGTGCAGGTTGCGGTCGGGCATGCCGGGAGAGATCGGAATGGACCAGGGGGTGAGAGTAAAAAACGAAAATGAAAACGGCACACACAGACGCACAAAGTCAGGACGAGCTCGACGCTGAGACGTTACATCGGGGCAGAATTCATTCGACAAAGAAACGCGCCAGAAACGGTCGAGGGTTGAATGGTGCAGTGCGGCGGTAGGATTTAAGAATTTAACTTCGAGCAAAGAGGGATCTCGTTTTTTCTTTTTTAAACCGCCCTCTCCGCTCAACTCCACAACAAACGGCGCGACCGTGAGCGTCGCGGCTCGGCGTTGCGGTGGAGGAGGAAGCCCATTTCCCCCACGGGAGCGCAACGATGCGGCGGCGGCGGTGGCATCGTCCATCTCTCAATTAAAACGCGTCAAGTGACGCGGATCGTGGTGCCATTCGGCGGGTGAAGATCCGGCGTACACGGCCATCGAGGTGTTGGCGGTGGGGACGGGTCAACACTTTGGCTGGCGTGTAAATACATAAAGGCTCAGCTTATTTTTTATTTCTCGTGCATAATCTCCGCAAATGTGTCGCAGCGAACGCGGGAGCGTGTGGTTGGGCCTATGCCGAGACCGCAGGGATTCGCCCAAAGGCGGCGGGCGCAGTGTCTCTCAGTTGCAGACTCGGCAACTCGCTGGGATGGTCGCTGCTTTCGCGGAAACGGTGGACAGCGACACGCGTTGTTGCGCTTCGCTGGGTGGCGTGTGGGGGTGTAAATTCACGAGAATGTTAAAAGAATTGACTCGTGAATCGAATCGCGATCCTGATTCGAGACAAGCCATCAGATTGAGTGTTAAGAGTACAGGACTCAGATGTGTCCTTGACCGCTGTCTGGCGTCTGCTAAGCCACCGTGGTTGGGACCGGTGAGTTGTTCGAATCCCGTTTGAGTAGTCGACTCAGACCACCACCCATTTGGGGCCGATAAAAAAATTAGGAACCGCTTTGTGAAGAATTCACCGGCGGTTTTGTCCTCTGCGGTGACTGAACCCTTGCCATATCAACGTCGAATTTCCACAACGCGCGGTGTGCTATGCACTTCTGAGCAGTGGGAAGACAACCTCGGCTTTGACCTAGCGTGTGCCCGCGTGCTACCAACTTCACCGAGCTCCGCCTAAACGTGTGAGTTTGTGCACCATTCAACCCTAAGCCCCGCGATGGCAGCGAGCGAACGTCAACGCATGGAGACATTTAGGACGCAGCGACAGTAAACGGCGTGGTTAGAAAACGCACACATGAAACGGGGTGCCCAAGGAGCGGTCAACGCGGCTAACGACCGGGCAAGATTGACCGTGCCGCTGATAAGGAGAACGCGTGAAAAGCGCACACGCGCGTGTGCATGCAACTCGGCCGTTGTTACGCTGCAAGAGAGAAGTGAACGGTTAAGAGTGACTGTGAGCTCTGCATTTAATGGGATGCACAATGCGATTACGTTAGCCCTCGTTTACATGACCAGATGTTCGTTTTTGTCGCTCAAACGACGACCCTTTAAGGGGCTCACCGCAATTGCGGTGAGTGCGAAGGGGCAGCCCCCGTAACTGCTTGTTCAAGCCACTGCTACTGGCCGAAGGGCCTACATTTTTTATGGAGATCTATAACACCTCTGAATAGAGCATTTCAGGCCTCCTCTTGCAAGCTGACCAGACGGCCTGGAAGGGGTATGATTGTCCACTCTTTTCTCTGCCACAGGCAACGACCTGCCCATTGATGAAAATCTATTCAGTACCAATTTATACAGAGGCGGGGGTGGAGGGGTATTTATGTAACTTAAACTATAACACATTTTTTACCAGGTAAGGCCCACTGAGCTTATATAGCTCTTTTTCAGAAGCGACCCGGTCGCAAATGATATCTCAACGAAGTGGCTTATGACGTGCGTGGAACTGTATAGTAACCAAATACGCGTGTTTGGAAATGTGGTGGGGAAAAATCGGAGGACCCGGGGAAAAATTAACGCGACCACGGGGAGAACACGCAAACTCCAAATATACAGCAGGCGTCAGGGTCAGGGTCAGGGTCGAACCCACGACCTCCCGTATACCAGTCGAGGTAGTTAACGTCTCACCACCGTGGCGCCCCATTGTTTTAACTGCCACGCCGGGAGATCTCTGCTTGAACCTCTGGATTGCAAGCCCGATGGGATAGCTGTGGGGTAACCGTAACACAACGATACCATTCCAGGCATATGCAGCAAATCCTTCACTCTGGACACTTAAACGGAGATGAGTGACAGAAACTCCATTCGGCTTTTGAAATCAATATAGCCTGATGGAAAATAAATAATCATATAAACTAAATAAGGGTACGTTAAACACGAACTGGGTGCTGAAGAATACTTTTTAATTGGTCGGTCTAAATCGAGAGTGATGATAATGTTGATAAAATCGAAATGTTATATCGCTTGCTGTGGCAGTCATTTTCCAAAGGCATTAAATACAATTGGATTTGGTAGCATCTAAATGCGATAAAATAAAAAAACAGTGGCACATGTCTAAAGATAATTTGCATCTTAAACTGCATCGAAAATAAACCGTTGTCATAAGGGCAATTTCTGTATCCAAATTGTGTCAAGAATACATTTTTGATCTATATTCAAATTTGTTTTTTTTCATCCCACAGTTTAGGGACTTTTAAATTCCAATTTGATCATGTAAATAAAAAGGGCTAAAGTATTTCATCACTGAAAATAAAATGTGGTTAACATAAAACGACAACACCGTTTATATTCACGTTCATCGTAGTTTCACACCTAAACACAAAACCGCAGTTCTTCATTAGCGAAAGTTGAGACTGTAAAACTTTACTTTCTGGAACTGTGTTTTGTTTTCAATTAAAAAGAACCAGCAAGTTATTTAAACATCCAGATAGCCAATTAAAACTTCCGGGCATACAAAAATATGTGAAGTTAAAGGCGCAGCCCTGCAATTTCATGCTCACGCCACTTGCTGACAGAAGGGGTTCAGCTCGAGGGAGCATCTAACCAACCGCTTCTAGAGGGTATTTGGCCTACTCTTCCACGCTGGTCAGATGTCTTGGAAGAGGTGGGGGTACCCAGACTTGACCCCCACCGCACGAGACCTGCTGATCGACTCACTGCGGTATACTCAGTTAGACAGCTGGGTGGACAGAGGCAAAGATGCATAAGAAACTTGCACCATCGGCCAGAGCTTAATAATTATTACAGCACTACAGCATCCATAAACACGTTTTTGTTTGTCAATGGGATCCGCAGACAGAAATTTGATGTGCGATGGATGGTCACCGATTTCATAACCTCCAACCTAAAATCCTCAAATCATGCAATTTGGGAATTAAAATGCTAAATTTGGGGCTCAGTTCTTTTTTTTCAAACGCTCATGCAAACATAAAAAACAGCGGAGCGCATCTTGACGGAAAGAATGTGCAGCTTCAAAAGTGTGAGTCAGAGGTGAACACAAAAAACACACATTTAATTAGTCACTGACGCTGGGCCTGTAATGAAGAGAAATTGCAATTGTTAGTTGAATTATTTCATCCCTCCGAGATTAAAAAATAATCAGGCACGCCTCCTGTGGGCATGAGTTAATCGCCATTCACGCCCACGGCATTAATTACGAGGAATCAAAGCCTCGGTTAAAATTCCCTCAACGTTGTTGCACAGCTTCGGAGATGTGAACATCGGGCTGTAGATGACCACGGCTGGGCTGATACGCGTCTAATAGCCCCTGTCTGGAAGGAGGCTTTGAAAGGTTCACACCCTTGGTGCCCCTCTGCTCTGCTAGCGAGCACGCGGCTTAGGGCAAATGAGGCTTGATCCACACTTTATCCACACCTTGCGAGATGCCCGCCAATTATTAATCAGCTGCCTCAGCGTATGGGTTTGACGTTGGTTGTTTCGATGCAATGGCCCAGATGGAGGCAAACTGCGGATGACGAAGCGTGGGTGCGGCGTCACGCGCGCGCCGTCACAATGGATCGCCAAACGATGCGGTACAGATTTCGATTTAAAGCTTTCGTGACTGCAGGGATTCATCTTCTTGGTTCTTTCGGTAAAGTCACGTAGAAGGGAAATAATAAAATAAGAAAAATATTATTATATTATTTTATTATGATTTATTTTTATTATTTTATTATTTCCCTTCTACGTGACTTTACCGAAAGAACCAAGAAGATGGATGCGGTACAGAGTCTACGAACCTTAGCTCGCAATTTTTTGGAACTTTCGGCAAAGGCTTTGAACCGCGTGGCGCGTGTCAAGAGATGAACGTCGCGCTAAAATTCCTCGATTTATCCACTGGTGCTCTCACGCGAAATGGAAGATTTGCAGAAATGATTTAACGCGACCTCCTGTTTTTTTGCGACGGATATTTGCAATGGTTTCCGTGGCAGCTAGAATTGGTGCTCGCAAGAAATATTCTAATGAGCAAATAAAAAAACGGATTAAACTTTTGCGTGTGTTCAGAACACGTAAATTTTGTTAAGTTAACAGTGACAGGGCAGCTGTAATTTTTTTGTATGCAGAGGGTAATTAAATTCCTTATTATTCGAATGACTGTTACCATCTGTTAGAACGGAAGCACCATTCTATTGTTAAACGTCGATGGTGATGATGCAATGCGACTGCTGCTGTTGATGAAGATCGTCAAGATGATGGCGATTTTTGATGGTGATGTGTGTCCGCCTGGAATCTAGGGATTTGGAGGCAGCATTTGGTGTTGATCACGCAAAGAACATCACGTGCGTGCGCGTAGCACCCAACTCAAACAGGTGGCCAGTAGATGCCAGTTTCATGAAGTGAGTCGGTGGTTCCCGTCTCTACATCTCACTGAAGTTGGGCATTTCGAATCTCATAAAAATGGTTTGTATGGTCACCACTTGCTATTCGGAGCACGCGCGCAAATGCGCACATACACAGCGGCGCACGCAGACCAACATTTCATGAGGGACCGAACTGTTTCGCTGTTAATACGAAGTTAAACGAGATTGATCGCGTACCAATTAGGCTTTCGTTACGTAACGCTGAACGCACCGACGATGGCATGCTCATCGGTGGCCGCTTGCCGATGTGTTCTGGGGGTTGCGCCGCGTTAATTCGGGGACCGAATTTCAGGAACTGTTAATCGACGACTCGGTTCCTGAAAGCAGCTCCCGGCGCATGAGCGAAACGTCGGACATTAGGCCGAGCAGCGGCAAACCCCCCGAAAATACAGCGGAGAGCCAGAAAGCGCCACCGCTAAAACCTACACGGCAAAAGAGAATGGGTCAATAATGGTTCATTTGTTCAGTGTTACATTAACTAAAAATATATATTGAGCAGAAAATTGTCCATGACATACAACATTAATGTAAATATTTCAGGGTGGAGGGGGTGGGTGGGAGGGGGGCGATGGGCAGCCACCCATCACCTCTGCACGCACACAAACACAACAAAGAAAGACAAAGCTCCCCCATGTAGCCTTTCACAGGCTTCTGGAGCAAGTGCTGTTAGCGAGTAGCACCGATGCAGGGCGGCACGGCAGACGAGGCGGTGGGTGGCCAGCGCCACGCCCGACCGCCTTCGCCTCCCCAGTGGCGACATTTACACCTTGCACCAGGTACACATTTCAGGCTGAGTCGACCTAGGGGAGGCCCAAGTGTTGGCCGCGAGCAGGAATTGAACTGGGGTCACGGCCGCGGCTCGTCGCGCATCACGCCAACAACCGCTATACTACCGCTCCCCACACGTGACACACATGCACGCACTCACACACGCACGCACCTGCGTCTGGATGCGGTTGAGCCCCCGGAACCAGAGGATCTGCCCGCGTCGCAGCTCGCGCTCCGCGTGGTCGATCTCGTCCACGTCGGGCGACGTGACGTCTTCGTTCAGCTCGTGCTCGGCCGGCCCGTGCCCGGCCTCCTTCAGGAACTTGAGGTGGCTCGTCGGGATGGTGACGATGAGCTGGGGGGGGGGGGGTTGGGGGGGCGTCCCGAGATGGCAAGGGATAGGTTTGTGCCGGGACGGGGGACACACGGGCCAAAAAACAGTTCTCTCTCCCCAAACTCGTATAATCATAATAATAACCTTGCTCAATTAAAGAAACGTGTTACACTCTTTATCGATGACAACTCTAATACGAGTGCTGTTTGTTGCTGCCCGCTTGGTTATTTTGGGCCTGTGCTCGGCACAAAACAAAGGCGATAACAACGTGAGATAGAATTACAAAGTGACATCGCGATAGTTGTCCCATCATGAAATCTAATCTGGCATTGTCAAGAAAACAGACCAGGCAGCAACCCCTCGTGGCAACATCGAATGATCTCTTAGCACAAGTGCACCATCTGCTGGGGAAATTATGGGAACTACAAAATGAGCGCATGTGCCAAGTGACCTGTGTGGGGCCAGACATTGCGCACCTTAACAAATGAATCGCTTGTTGACTATACAACGCCAGGCTTCGGGGGTGGGGGGGGGGGGGTCGCTAAAATATGTACCACTTTGTGGGGAGATGATTGTCGTGGCAACGAAAGCCTCAACAATTAATTAGCCATAAAATCAAAATAAACTCAACTAAAACTATTACTTCACCGGGTAAGGCCCACTGAGCTGTATGGCTCTTTTTCAGAAGCGACCTGGCCACAAATGATAGCTCAGCGAAGTGGCTTATCACGTGGACATTTATAGCGGCCAAATACTCTAAATGAACGCACGTTGATTCTAAATGTGAAGGGAAAAACCGGAGGACCCAGAGAAAAATCCGCGCGACCACGGCAAGAGAGAACATACAGACTCCAAATATACAACAGGCAGACGACGGATAACGTCCGGAAAGGATTTTTCGACGTCGCTGTACCTGTCCCCAGAGCAGCTCCCCGAATCCCAGGACGACGCACCACAGCCACTGGCCGATGTTGAGGCCCGAGCAACTGAAGGGTCTTCCTCCGAACTGGACGATGACAATCTGTCGGAGACACAGCTCGGCGTCACGTGGCCGGACCGACGGTCCGTTATCGTTTGCACTCACAGTCGTTTCACTTTGCTGTCGCGCCTTGCGCGTCGTTCGCGTGGCTAAGTGAGCTGCGCCCGAGCAGCCAGCGGATGTCGTTCATGATGACGACGTCGTGTCGAAATCCTCCACCTTCGTTTTTTTTACTTTGCTCATTTTAAATGCAATCTGGCCGTCCCATTATCTGCGGGGTCATCCATCGCGGATAACCCGAAGATGATAGGATCTCGGGCTTTTGCTTGCCCGGTTGTATGCCCCCCCCCACCCCCCCACTGCGTTTCTTGTTCTGTGATCGGTGCTTTGTAGCGGGCACGTGTTTGGTTGAAATAAAAAAAAATAACACCACCTACCGCATGCAACAACAACAATCGCCATTTGCCGCTAAGTCGCGGTGACGTCACCACGGCGATTGTGCCAGGCTATGTGCACGTTGAGGCCACGTGAAGTGTCGAACGCCCGCTGGCAAGGAGGTCACGGGACAAACCCAGCAGGTGCCACGGGTTGACCGACTGAGATGACTGGCCCGATGCACCACCTGTGCCCCCTACTGCCCCCTACTGGGCCTTTAGGGCGCAGTAGGGGGCACGAACGGAAGCAGCAAAGACAAAGATACCCCGTATAGCCTGAGCAGACTCTTGGGGCAAGTGATGTTTGCGAGCACCTATGAAGGCCGGTACGGCACACGAGGAGGTGGGTGGCCAACATCACGCCCAGCTGCCTTTGTCTCCCGAAGTGGCGATATTTACACACCGGGTAATCACTTGAGGCTGAGTCGACCTAGGAGAGGCCCATGAGCGATTCAGATGATCACCACTGATGTTGGCCATGAGCGAGAATCGAACTCGCGTTGGCGGGTTTGTAGCGCAGCGGTAGCGCTAACCGCTTCTACGCTACCGCTCCCCACAGAAGCAGCAACAGCAACAACAACAACCGCCATTCGCCACTAAGCGGCGGTGACGTCACCACGGCGCTTGCGCCAGGCTACGTGCACTTCGAGGCCACGTGGAGGTCACGGGGGCAGAACCCAGCCGGTGCCGCGGGTCGACCGACTGAGATGACTCGGCCGATGCGGCACACGCAGAGAGGGCAACTGGGTGCAGCGCCACACCTGGATTGCGAAGGTGCCCAGGACAATGGAGCAGAAGATGGGGTTTCGGAACACGGCCTCGAAGACGTTGCGCTCGCCGTGGATCTTGCGCGCGTTGATCTCGTTGAAGAGCTGCATGAGCACGAACGTGTTGAAGATGATGGTGTAGTGCTCCGACGGCGGCGCGTGCAGGGGGACGTTGCGGCCGTTGTCGATGTCGAAGATCTGCTCACCTGCATGGGGCACGGTCGGAGAAAAGGATTCTCATTTACTTGATACAGCTATCGTGCTGTGACGGTTCCACCTGAAGACGGATGCTTGTGTTGCCTCCGAAACGTCGTGATTTTTTTTTACTTTTATTAATTGTAATTTTAATTTTTTACCTACGTGACTTTACCGAAAAAACCCAAGAATATGAATCCTTGCAGTCACGAAAGCTTCAAATCTAGGAGAAAAGGATGTTCAGTCCAGTCTTATTATTGTTGTTGTCATTATTATTAAAACAGACAGGCCAGTGGTGACCAGTGTTACCAATCAGACACACGTGTGTAGCAAGGTGAAGCACTGCAATTCCTCTCTCCTGCCATTGCTGGCAGATGTAGATTGAAAACTCAATTATTGAGAACTGTTTTTCCTGTGTTTAGTTTGTTGTCTTTCCCCCGCACCGCCGATTAGCGCGGTCGGCTACGTACGGTGAGTAAGAACTTCAACATACATACATACACACTCGTCGTCACTGTCGTTAGCCATGGCCGATAATGATCTAACTCACAGGCCGCCTGGTTTCGTATCAAAAGTGCCCTAACCACTAACCCACCACTCCCCTACACCCAGATACGACAAAGCGTGTACGCATAGAGCTCCAAGTGACGGTGAACTTCTTCTTTCGTACGGCAGCTCGTTCACATTACTTTAGCCCCGAGATGAACCTTGAGCACCGTTGCTTTTCGGGCCCGGTATACCTTTGTGGGGCATTCGGCCGGCATTGTGACGTAGCCGTGAAGACCACGAGCAGGCTATCATCTTCTCCCCCACTGACATTCATTGCGCTTCCGACATACATGCATGCATACATACACATACGCACAGGCCACGTGCAAAAAAGACCGACCGGCCGACCGCGGAAGTCACTTTACCGCAGAACAAGAGCGTGAAGATGACGGTGAGCTGGTAGACGGTGTGGCCCAGGATGTTCTTCATCATGGTGCGCGAGATGAGCGGCTTGTTGCGCCCGTACGGCCGCCGCAGCAGCAGCGCCTCGGTGGGCGGTTCGGTGGCGAGCGCCAGCGACGCGAACGTGTCCATGATGAGGTTCACCCACAGCATCTGCACGGCCTTGAGCGGGGAGTCCTGGGAGGGCGGCACGTGCGGAGGAGGGGGGGGGGGTTGGAATCGTCGGTGCGTCGACTCGTCAACAGCGGAGGCAGCAGTGACCACAAAACTTTGTTTGCCCCCCCCCCCCCCACCGTGCTACCGGTGTCACAAGACAAAAGGATACATTTGGATCCCTCGCAGAGCAGTAGCTGCAACCGTTCGCGTTAGGAGAATGGCCCACGCAAGTGGGATATCGAGGAGCTGCTGCTGCCATCGAGAAATGCCTTCGAGTGACCCCTGGCCCCGCGCACAGCAAAGGGCAGCGCTTTCCACGGCTGCCCTGCACGCGAGTGCGATCGTTCACGGAATGACAGCGAAACCGTGATTTTAATTCTCAGGACTCGAATTTCGCCGCACAAAGTGCGGAACAAGATAGAATGCATTGGCCTTTTTTGTTTGTGTGTGTGTATGTATGTTGAACATCTTTCACGCAGTACGTAGCCAACCGTGTGTGCGTGTGCAGTCATTGTGACCGTGTTGAGACCATCGATGGCCCTGCGGTTGAGGACTCAGTTCTCATCTCACGTGGCCGCCTCGATTCGGAGCCGGGGATCTCGGCGGAGCCAGCTCCTGGCCGCCCGGCCACCTCTCGACCCGAAACTCTTCGTTAACCGTGGACTGGCGCGAAGGGACACGGTCGAACGAGCGAGCCGGCGACCGATCGAGTTGTGGGCTGCCCGGCAGCTCGGGCTCAGGGCACCTGCGTGATGCAGGCGCCGGTGAAGGCGACGATGACGGCCACCACGTTGACCGTGAGCTGGAACTGCAGGAACTTGGAGATGCTGTCGTAGACGTTGCGCCCCCACATCACCGCCTTGACGATGCTGCTGAAGTTGTCGTCGGTGAGGATGATGTCCGAAGCCTCCTTTGCCACGTCCGTGCCAGCAATGCCCTGAGTGCAATCGCAATGGAGGGGAGAGAGAAGATGAGAGGCGATGAGTTGTCGAGATATCAATGTGAGCGTGTTTGTGTGTGTGCGTTTGGGTCTACCGAGGCAATCGCCCATCAAGCAACAATAGAGGGCGGAGAAGCGACGCTCGCAGTGAGCAAAAGCGGCAGGCAGCTAAAAGAACGCGGCGAGTTCCCACGGTGAGGAGCCCAGGTGCTTCATTTACCCCTCATCCCAGTCACTGAACCCATCACACCTGGGTCTCTCCCGTGACCGCCTGCCAGTGAGCCTTCCACACTTCGCGTGGCCTCAAGTGCATCTAGCCTGGCAAAGTACTGTGGTGACATCCAACGTCACCAGGGGAGAAGATGATAGCCTGCTCGCGGTCTTCAGTGCCGGATGAAGCTAGTGCGGGGCCTGTAGCATATGTTATAAAGGGGCCCGAAATAAATAATAAAAACGCTTAAATATTCAAACACAAATTCTTTACTTGCATAGTAAAGTAATTGTATAATTTAATTTGCTATACAGCCAGATAATACGATAAATCGCTCACCTTAAACACCCAGTCGTTCATAATAGCTCAAGGCAGAATTGTACTATAGTAATAGAGCAAGTGCAGAATCACTGAACCGGAATTGATAGCTTGAAAGCATTTAGCGCGGGGCCCTTGAAAGTGCGGGGCCCTTGAATGTGTCGGGACCCGTAGCGACATATGTAGCTACTTTTGCTGCTAGGATAATCCGGCACTGGCGGTCTTCTCTGCGACATCAAATTCCCCCACGAAGGAATCCCGGCCTGAATAGCAACGGTGCTCAAGGTCTTTCTCAGGGCAAACGTAATGTGAACGCGCTGCCATACGAAACAAGGAGATCCCCGTCACTTGGAGCTCTACGGCGGTTTGTGTTATGCTCATCAGGTGCGGTGCTGGTCACAGACCGTGTCGGCACTCGCCCCAACAGGGTGTACACGCTATACGGGAAATATTCTTTATTCGTATCTGGGTGTAGGGGAGTGTTGGTTTAGTGCTTAGGATAGGGCACTTTTGATACGAATCAGGCCACGTGTGAGTTCGATTTTCGGCCATAGCTAACATCAGTGACGAGTATGTATATATGTATGTTGAACTTCTTTCGCACCGTACGTAGCCAACCATGCTAATCGGAGGTGCGGGGGGGAAGGACAACAAACTAAACACAAAAGGAGTTTCACAATGAATTCGTTTTCTATCTAGATTTAAAAGTTGCGCAGCTCCAGCGGCTTCCTAACATCGAAGAACTTTCCAGACGGCCACAGAAGCACATCTGAAAACGTGCGACGCTGCGACCGCCTTTGTTCCATGACAGCCAAAAGCCGTAGCAAGGATGACCGGACTTCGCCTCGTGGTTCATGCTCCCTGACGAGCTCAGCAGCAACGCATCGTCGTTCATTTGTGGCAAGCACTTTGCGAAGTGATACCTGAACCGGTCCGAGTGCTCCCCTCGCTCCAACTTTGGCGTGCAGTCAGTGCCTGGTGCAGCGTGCCAAGACATCAAGGAATGGGATGAAAGAGGCGACCCCGAGTTTGAAGCTGGCTACCCCTGCCTCATCGTGGGCCATGCCAAACCCCAACAGCCGATAGAGTCAACCCGCACCTCCGACTAACACGGTTGACTACGTACGGTGCGAAAGAAGTTCAACATACGTACGTACAATATCGGGGGATATTTGCCCGCTTGCGGGTGTCACGCCGAGTGTACGCATTCAGACTGGCCGTTCGACAATCCATCCTGGGCAGCTGTTAATGCATTGTTGCTGTTGGCACTGTTGTTGTTGTTAAGCGTTGATGAGAATACCGCAGGCGTCGGCTGCCAAGCGGCACGCCGGGACGTGCCGCTTTGTGCGACGGCGCTCACCATCGCGAATCCGACGTCCGCCTTCTTGAGAGCTGGGCCGTCGTTGGTTCCGTCGCCCGTCACGGCCACCACCTGCCGTTGTGCGCAGACGGTGCTGTCGATGATCCCTGCACGCGCGCGCGGGGACGGCGCACACACAGCCAACACGGAGATTCCACCCGTGTCGCCTTGGCAGAGTTGTTGGCGTTATAAAAAATGTGTTCCGTCATACATTCATCGCATTGTATCCAATTCACGTTATGAAAACAACACGTGGGGTTATAGCAGAACGGAGTGTATTCGACAATCAGCCAAATGCACATACAACAACAACCGTCATTCGCCATTAAGTGGCGGTTTACATCACCACGACGCTTGTGCCAGGCTATGTGCACGTTAAGGCCACGTGAAGTGTTGAACGCTCGCTGGCAGGAGGTCACAGGGTGGACCCAGTATGTGCCATGGGTCGACTGACACACGCACATAGACACATTCGTACCTTTCACGAGCGTGTGTTTGTCCGTCGGAGATGATCGTGCGAGCACCCTCAGCTTGGGCCAGATCTTGTCTATCCTCTCCTGCTCAATCTGCCAACGCAAGCACGCGTGATAGTAAGTTAGTAAAACTCAGTTTCACTTCGTGCCATTCACACGAGGCCTCGCAAGCGCTGTACAACGAACATTCCAGGAAAGACCCTTGACACTAAAACCAAGAGGAATACCCACCTCTTACGCAGACGGATACACAAGAGAGAATAAACGTGTTTTCAGACGAGCCCCAAAAAGCTCGACTGACTGAGCGCACCTCACGGTCTGGGGCCAAGGCGTTCCACAAACGGGGCGCCTGCCTTTATTTAGCGAATGCTTCTACACGTGAATGTCATACGGTTAGAGTGCCAGCTTTACAAGAAAATAAAGAACTATGCCTGTCAATGTTATATGTTGTGTGAGTGGACGTCAGCCCACGTAGCCACTGAGCCACGTGACAGCCTCCTCCTCCTCTAGCACGTGCAGGGCAACAACAACAACAACCAACACAACCACCACCACAACCACCAGTACCGCCTGGCAGGTCCTGGCGGATTTCACAGCCGCAGACGATGCGAGGCGCCCGACTACTGGACACTTTATCGCCCATTGAATGCAGATCTGTCCCCCGACTGGACATCTGTGAAAAGGAGCTTCCTAGCTCAACGAACTCCTCCTGTGTAAATAGTCTACACTGACTGCCAGAAAGAGTTAAAGCCTTTTCTTTGTTTGTCTCACAGTGAACTGAATTTCACGTTCAAGGGACCGCATTGGCAGGAGAGCAAGCACATGTTATGAAGGGATACAAAACTCACCATCTCCATTATTAGCAATTCCTTATGAAGGAAAATTACATCATAAGCCCATTCTTTTGGCATTAGTCCTCTATTCTATTTCGCGGATTTATCTAGCGCCCTTTGCAGTATCCTAGAAAAGTATCCCTCGAGAAAGGCTTATACACAAAGAGTTTACCATGTATAATGTTCTGTTATAAGGCAATGCGATGGTGGCAGAAAATCACTTGACATGATACGGTCCAGACGAACAAAACCTCTCGCATTGCTCTACAGCCCGCATCGCCCACTCGCCTCTCCCTGCTCGTTGCGAATCCGTCGGTTGAAGTCTTTGCCCTCGAGACACAGAAAGTCCTCTCCCGGGTGCAGGATGCCGCACTTGACCGCGATGGCACGCGCCGTGTTGATGTTGTCTCCCGTCACCATCCGCACCGTGATGCCCGCCCGCTGGCACTTGCGAATCGCTTCTGGGACCTGGTGGACGCACGCGCGGGGTGATCGCGCGATGGCGAGGCGGTTCAGGGGGCAAGCCGTGCGACCAAGTGTCACTCTCGAAAAAACAATCGCACGACTTGACCGTCGCCATCGGACTGCTTTGTCCACGTCTGAGCGGGTAGTTGTGCAGAGAGAATTAAACGGGGGGGGAGAGAGATCGTAACCACCGATCGCAGTTCGTAAATACGGCATGTGATGGCAGACGTCGCTACGAATCGCTGAGCGGGTCGCCTGAAAGCCGAGTCTGTGAAATCGGTTGCGTGCAACCGATCACTCACGTTTTGGAACCCGGCTTTAGCAGGTGTGATAGTCCACCATATATGCAGTTTTACGCGGACTTTGTAACTCAACACTTTAGATGAAAGGCCGGTCAAGCAAGGAATGACTACGAATGTAAGATGAATGTTTGGGTTGTTTTATTGGCTGATGACAGCTCGATATTGGCTTTATGATAATTAGGTGTAACATTGCCATAATTTTCGTCAACATCATCCTGTGTTGTTGTTATCTAAATCCAATCGTGACTGACATCATCTAAAATACATTCACTGTCATTCATCAATTATCGCATACGTATGTAAACCATAGTTCATCATTAAATATCCATCCATCAATCATTGTCATCAATACCCATCATCGACCATCATCATCATCTGGTCCAACATCATCATCGTTAAACATTCAGCGGAATTATCATTCATTAGTCATCGACAACCACCCATAAATATTTTTTTCATCGTCATGAATCAATTGCGAGCCATCATTCATCATCAACATTAGTTAATCAGTCATCAACAATAACCCTTTGTTTTTGGGCAAACAATACGAACACGGCTTGCAGAGGCTGCGATCAGTAGGGTAAAAGAGGGGCAGATGCTCAATAATATTTCTACACGACGTAGCCATCTCGTTATTTAACGCAATGCTTGCATTGTGATTCATGTCATTAATGTAATTTATGTACATTTAATCAAAGCTGTCGCTCTCTGTGATTAATTTTATTTCTCAGTCCCTTGAAAATGCTCCACTGCGTTTAATCAAGAGTGGGGGGAGGTGGGGGTGGAGTCTGCAAATGCACAATGATGCAATTAGTTTTCCCCATAATTTCAAGCAAATTCCACCATCTGCGATGTCACTATTCATAAAGATTTATTTACGACACGACACAGTGTGCACCATCTGCGATTGGAAATTCAATCAGTGTCACACCCCCCGCCCCCCCCCCCCCAGATAATAAAATGCCCAACACGAGCAAGCCTTTGAAAAGGGTCGGGGATGAAACGAAATCAATGTTCATTCCCAAGTTTGCCAGTGCAGCAAATTCAAAACTTTTTAACGCATTCTGAGGACCCTTTGATGTTGCGTAACGCTTAAGTATTAAAAAAAAAGAATGAGACAGATGACGTTGATTATAGCATAGATTACATTTTACATTAAAAACTCATCAAATATGTCTGGAAAATCAGTGGGCTGATGGATTTTACAAAAAAATAGTGTTATTTAAATGTGGACAGACAGATTGGCGTAATGTAAAAAAAAAACGTGCAATGCATTTTGGATGCAAAATTTATTTTTGTGCTGAACATGGCACTATTGTTCAGACAGAGTGCTCGAGACAATAACATCTGGCAACGCATCATTTTGTTTAACAAGCCTCACTGCTGATGAGACCCATAATATCGAAACCCAGTCCAGTATTCTTGTTGCTTCAACAGATTACACTGGACAACAACCAAAAAAAAAATTCTGGCCTGGACTTTTGCAGCTGTTTTAGACTAATTTCAGGGTGCTGATTCCAAATCTGATCTCAGATTTGCTCTATCACATCTCATTTTAATGCTATCGGCATACCCTATTTTCATTGATTTTACCCGAAATTAATTCTGTCACTTATGATTGCGTGTTGTTGCGAGTCAGTGACTGCTTTAGTGTTAAAATATTGTGCTGTATTTTTAGGATAGTGTGTTTATAATATCATTTAATTTAGATATCCACATTTATTTAATATTTTTCTTCTGCAGTGATAGACAAAAACTGATGCCAGATTTGGAATCAGCACCCCATAATTACATTAGAACCGTTGGAATACCTTATGCCAGAAAAGTGTGTTGACCAGTGTTATTATCCTGGTAGCCCAGTTTGTTGACGGACAAGGTTTTTTTTTATGCTCATGTATTTTTTTATTTTATCATTTGAGACCTGGGGATAAGCATTGCAGCTGTACACATCTGTGGCTGTTTTATTTTAATGTTTACTAATGTATCTACTTTTTACTAAGTGTACATTTAATTGTAATATTTTAACGGTATGTTTACTTTGTGCTCTGTGACAATGTTACTTGTGAAGGGCGCTATATTAAGTAAAGTTTGATTGACTGCATCCTCATGGTACAAATCTCTATCCAGCAGTGAATAGAGAGCGGCAGACAATGGTGCCCGCAATAAAATACATCTGACACGTTTAGGGAAATGTGTTTACAGTGCAACATGGTGCAGTATCGTGTTTATCCAGTAATGGATACAAAAAACATTGCCATCCGGAGAGTCAGGCATAATTGGCATCTGTTTTTGGTGGGCATGAATCGATTTTGTACCGAGATCTGATGGCATTGTGTGAAACTTCATCACAGTCCACTGCACAGTGTTGATAGATCTAGGCCAGGGGTCGGCAACCTACGGCTCCGGAGCCGCATGCGGCTCTTTACGGGCTGCTTCTTGACGATATGTACGTATGTACATAGATGCATTGCGGCTCTTGAAATACTGAATTTTGTACCGAATTGGAAAGAAATGGCTCTTCTTGTTATTTTGGTTGCCGAGCCCTGATCTAGGCTGACTGAGAAATATTTCTCGGTTGGGTCTGATGAAAAACGATGGCTACCCGAGTGGATATACTACATCATCGTTATAAGATGTGAAACAAGGTCACCCAGGAGTTATATAGAACATGAGGATTTTTATAAAACATAGATATGTTTTTTTCTCTCCCCCAGTGCTGTGCGCTGTGCAAAGGCAGAGAGTGTAGATTGTTGTACTTGCTCGCTGAGTCAGGACAAACTGGTTTGCCATGGGGAAGTGTGACTCAAGGTGTGGCTATTGTGTTTTTGAATAATTGGAACCCAGTGGGGGAAGCTAGCTAATTGACCAGGACCCATTATTAAGGGCGCTTACCGCATTAGATGGTTTAGCGTGCCTGGATAAGTGACGGCCCCGTGTGATTGGCTAATGCCTGGGCCAGGCATTATCTATAAGGTCGCAAAAACTCCTTTAAATCAATCTCTGTGTGCTCGGCTAGCATGGAGTCCACTAGGGGAGAGCCAGATGATGCCTCAGTAGGCAGATGCTTTGGTTATTCTGCCAGTGTGTCAAATAGTTGTAAGTAGGATGCTATGGTAACGGTAGAGAGATAAAATACTCTTTAAGGGCTCCAACTCCCAAAACTAAACCATTGTGGTTTGAATGAACGAGTGGACGTTGAATTTATTTGGCACCATATGTAGCCAACCGTGGTAATCGGGGGAAGGACAACAGACTAAACACAAAAATTAGTTTAAAATCTAGATTTAAAAGTGCATAGCTCCGGTGGCTTCCTAACATTGGAAGGAAGAGCGTTCCAGACGGCCGCAGAAGCGCATCTGAAAGTGCGTGACGCGGTGACGAACTTTAAAGCTCTCTCCTTACGATTGCGAACTTTCAATACGAAACTACTCCGAGAGATGTAGTTTTTTCAACATGACGTCATGTACGTTCATGAACGCACATACGCGTGCGTCCGTTATAGACCACGTAACGGTCACGCTGCCCATGAAATGAAATAGGTGGTGGTGCATGGGTGAATGGGTAGTTGAGTGACTGGTTGGGTGTATCTAAAACAAGAAAAGAATTACCCAACAGGACCCATTGAGCTGTACGGTATCGCTTTTTTTTCAGAAGCAACCTGACCACAAATAATACCTCGACGAAGTTGCTGATCATGTGAACATTTATAGCAGCCAAATACTATAAACGCATGTTTCCAAATGTGGAGGGTAAAACCGGAGGACCCGGAGGCAAAACTACGCGATTACGGAGTAAACATGCAAACTCAAAATATACAGGCATCGGGGTCTGGTGTGAACCCACGACCTCCTGGATACATCTCACCATCATGGCGCCCCAATTCTGCAATTCACCAACGCTGACAAAAGTAACCGATTTCGATTTTAAACTTTCGTGACTGCAGGGATTCATCTTCTTGGTTCTTTCGGTAAAGTCACGTAGAAGGGAAATAATAAAATAATAAAAATAAAACACAATACAATACAATTCTCACGACGTTTCGGCCACAATGCAAGCAGCCGTCCTCAGGTGAAGAACAGGGCTGTCGGAAAGACAGCGTCTGAATGAACACCACCAAGCTTGGCAGCGTATATTTAAGCTGGGTTAGAGGAGGAGGGCACCTTGCGTTGTGGCCGAAACGTCGTGAGAATTGTATTTTATTATGTTTTATTTTTATTATTTTATTATTTCCCTTCTACTTAACTTTACCGAAAGAACCAAGAAGAAGAAAGGTAACCCAATGGCTAAATCACTCAGAAGTGAATCCCTAATACACGATTCTCTCACAAAGCGAACCCGCATGGGATAGCTGCGTGCCGAGTAACGCGTAGGGTCCACAATGTTGTCCCACGTCCCACCGCACAGCCGCGTACGAGTGAATTCGAACCGCGTAGAGCGAATTTTGAGTGGCAAAAAGTTATCCGAATATACAGGGTGCTTCAAAAAATGTTAACACGTACATGGGACTATCGTTTTTAATGGGGAAAAAACGGATAACACACTGTAACATGATAACAAATGTACGTTGTTAATAGCTTCAAAAAGTCAGAGTCTCCACTTGTTCACCATCATTGGCAACACGTGGCTGGAATCTTCTCCAGGTGGTCTCCAGAGCCCCGAGGGGCACATTTATTGCGGTACCATTGTTTTGAAGCGCCCTGTACGGCGTGTGAAACCGCGCAAACCGAACCGGAGTTTAACCTGTAAGTGGCTTTCCATTAGAATAATAAGAATAAGAAGACCCAAATAAAGCGGTCGGGGGGGGGGGGTGCGTCCTTGGCTCAAAAGTGGCCAAGGAACGCCGCCATCGAGGGTCGGCAACGGGTGGCGAACCGGGCGGACGTGACGGCAACGGGTGGCTCACCTCAGGCCGCACTGGGTCCTCGATGCCGACGACGGTGATGCAGGTGAGGTCTGTGACGATGTTGGCCTCGTCCTCCCAGTCGGGCTCGCCGGAGCTCCCCGCCGGGAAGTCGCGGTAGGCGAGGCAGATCGTGCGCAGGCCGTCGCACGCCATGGGCTCGATCACTTTGCGCACCATCTCGTCGCGGTCGCGCGGCTTGAAGGCGCGCGCCTTGCCAGATGCGTCCAGGATGTGTGAGCACCTGTGTGTGCGTGCGTGTGCGTGCGTGCGTGTGTGTTTTGTGTGTTGTTTGGTGTGTGTGTGTGTGTGGTTTGAGTGGAGTTTTCGACGTGGGTTTGACGTACGTGTGATGTTCACATGTACGTGCGTGAATTTTGTTGCGCGTGTTTTTTTACGTGTTTGTGTCATTTTTTTTGTGGGTTTTGCATACGTGTAAATTTTCACGTGTGGGATTTTGTGCATATATTTACGTGTGCGTGTGTTTGTGTGTGGTTGTGTGTGTGTTAAATTCGTGTGTGTAAGTTCACGTGAGTGTTGTAATTGTGTGTGCGCATTGGCATGTGTTTGTTTTGTGTAAGTTTACGCGTGTTCACACGATTGTTTGCAGTGCGTTTGTGTGATCCCGTGTATTTGTGTGTTATAATTATAATTTTGCATGAGTTTTAGCGTGTGTGTGTTTTGTGTAATTATGTGTGTGTTTACATGAGTGTTTGCATGTTTGTGCCATTGTGTTTGGGTTTTATGTTCGTGGTGGAATAAAAATTTGCTTTGAATGTGTGTGTTTTGTGTTTGCAGTTTATGTACATTTGCATATGTGCGTGTGTGTGTATAGTTTAGTTTTTGTTTGTGGCTGAATGCAAGTTGAATTGTATTTGGTGTTTGCAATGCGGTAGTTGTTTGCATGTGTTGGTGATTAAATAGTGCATGGGATTCGTGTATGTATTAAGCAATATAGGTGCGCACAATGAATTGCATTGAGTTTGTGGATACATTTATGTTCACAGATCATTTATATTAGATTTTTTAACATTTGAATTGAATGCACAATTACGTTTGCAAATGCGTCGATAATTGCGTTATATTTTTTTCGTTGAATTGTTGTTTGGGAATTTGTTGGCAAGTTGTGTTTGTGTTTTGTGTTGTTTGTGTTGAGTTTTGTCAGGAGTGAAGAGACGCGCTTTGTGCGAGTGTGCAGAAGGGCCCAAAACATCACGTTCACCATTATAATTTGTACCAAACCCTCCACGCGCAAGACCTCGCGACGCACCAAATCGGCAGACCGGTGTCCGTTTTTCGCCGCGCCATGGTGGCTGTGCAGGCAGGGATTGGTGGATCGCACAAATCTCGTGGGTTTGGCATCGAGGTCTCTATATCGTGGCTTTCCACGAGAAGGTGGTACAGCAAATTGATTCCCCTCCATCCGTTCCCATCCTTCCACATGTATAAACGCTAAATAAATAGCCGAAAACTTATTTATATATAGAGGACAACATATCTTGAAGGGGGGGCGGGGGTGGAATTTGGCACCGAAAGAAGGAATGAGCAACAAGAAGACGACAAAACTATTGATTTCCTGAATTATTGTCAAGCCACAAATACCCTCTGGAGCAGGGCTACTAAAAAACTCCCTCTCGTAGAGGCCCTTCTGCCTAATGTGGTTCTGAAAATTGTTCAATTTGTCGGCGTGCTGAAAGAACAACAACATATCATGATGTTTGCCTGTGTCGGGCGGCGGAGGCGTTCATGACGAGAAAAATAAAATTTGGTCAAAGTATTAATTTGGCACGACCCAACAAAAGCTATTGCGAACTTATACAGTTCACTTAACGGTAGTGAAATCACCGCTGGTGACATTTGCAACTAAACGGGCCCGTGGCAATTGGTGTGCGAGGCCTTGGAGCAAACAAAAGCCACTTTTTCGCCCGCCACTCTGAGTGGGCCCTGCCACTCCGCCCCCACCCCCATCCCTCATCTGCTCATGACCACAGCTGTCGTGGCTGTGACGGTTCCACCTGAAGACGGAAGCTTGTGTTGCCTCCGAAACGTCGTGATTTTTATTTTATTTTACTTTTATTAATTTTAATGTTTTACCTACGTGATTTTACCGAAAAAAAACCTAAGAATATCATGACCACCAGTTCCCCGGTGGCCCGCTTCCCATACTTCTTGAGGACGATCTCCGACGCCCCCTTGGTGTAGAGGCGGAAGCTTCCGCCCGGCTCGCTGAGCACCGTGCTCATGGACTTGCGCGTCGAGTTGAAGGTGTAGACCTTGTAGAGGGCCTCCTCAGGGAGCCGGTCGCGCACCGCCTGGTAGCTCCTCTTCATATCCAGCACGAGGCCCAGCAGGGAGCACTCCGTCTTGTTGCCCACTTGCTTGGGGAGGCCGCCCTCCTTGTCGGGCGGCTGCGTGGTGCCGGTCGACGAGACAGACGAATGGGGTAATTGATGAAGGAGTGTATGTGCGAGAGGTGCGGGGGTGGTGGGGGGGGGTGATAGAATGAAATGGATTGATGGTCACATGAAGTACGTATGGCATTAGACCGGCGGTAGTTTTGTCAGGCCAAAAATACCGTCAAATAGAGGGCCCTACAGTATGGCCCGCTAGCACAGGCCCTTGCAACAACAGTGGTGCGAGTAAGTAGTTGCAGGGCTGCGTTTGTGCATTTGACACAACAGTGCAGTCCATTGTCGACTGGACTGAGACGATCAATTCACTTGCAGGCAGCTGCCTGGGTTGGAACCCAGGATTTCGGTGGTGCCAGGACTGTGATAGCTCTGAGCCACCTCATCAAACGTGATATTTCAAGGGGTTGGATATCACAAGGCGTCAGAGGAGGCCAGGAAGCTAAGACACGATGAACGGAGGTCGGCTCCAACTACAAAGAATAATATTTCTTTATGCAACGTTTGTAAAGGACGGGCCGCAATTGAATTACCAACGGGCGAACAGGCGGGCAGTAATTGCTTATTTTTAAAGGTCTCTGTGTTAAAAGTTAAAGAGAACACTGGTACTTTTATATTATTATTTCTGTGACACGCTAATTAAAAATTGAAATGTATAAATGTCTCATGACATTTTTAATCTTTGTTCATTTATGAGGAAGGCACGTTTTTGCGGTGCAGGGAAATTAAACATCACGCACACTTTTCGACGGCATTTCCCAGGAGCCCTTGACACGACAATCTTGCCTGAGAGCAGATCACCCCAAATGCTCCCAATCTCATCACACCTCAGAAGCTCAGCAAGCGTTAAGCCTGGTTTGCAGTTAGATCCATGACAACAATGGTGACCACGATGTCACGATACGATCCACAACAATCGTATTGTCCATGATAATCTCGTCGTCTATTTTGCAATAATTAAGCATGTCTGCTGGAGCGTATGCCCTGCGGTGGCTGGGTATGCCTGCAATGCAACACTGTGGCGGCAAGGGTTGGTGGACTACACAAACATTGTGAAACTCTCCACCCGTGGACATCGAGGTGCCATACCCTGGCACGCCAGGAGAAGGTGGTACAGCAACTGTGGAATAATATCCATCTGTTCCATCTGCATGGAGTGTTGCTCCCTCGCATGCGTAGGTTTTCTCCCAGGTGTCCTCTCGTATGGATATAAAAATACTAAAATCTTTGAAAACATCTTAATATATAGAGGACCACAGAGCATGGACAATTGTTGGCATCGGCTCAGCACATGGCTGCTACCTTTTCGCTCGTCTGTAGAACCTCCTTGTGCCTCCGTGGATTATAAATCATATATTGTTGCTATATACAATCAACACGATTGACGCTATCTAAAAATAAACATTATTATTATTATTCCCTTGCGTATCGTTTCTCATCTAATTGTTGTGAATATTTCATTTGCTGGCACAATATTTATTAAACAACATTTTAAGTGGAAAAAATTGCATCCATTCAATTACTTCGTTGCAATTTTTTTTTAATACAACTGACGAAGTTTCGAGCACATACCATAATAATCGTCTGGGTTGGCCAAATATCTTTTTAGTGGAGGCCCTTCTGCCACCAGTGGAGGGAGCAGGTTAATAACTGGGTCGCATCTTTACTATTTATCTTTACTGCACATAAGCCGACACAAACCAGCAGCTCAGAATAAAATCATAGCACTTGAGCTCATAGGGCCTCAAAAATATCTGCTTCTAGATTTGAAGTTTTCGTGACTGCAATATTCACTACAGTGATTTTGCTGTGGCTGTTCCACCTGATGACGAAGCTTGTGTTGCCTCCGAAACGTCGTGATTTAATTTAGTTATTTTAATTTGTTTTTCATCTACGTGACTTTACCGAAAGAACCAAAGAGTAAATATCTGCTTGTTTAAATATGTCTCAAACCGTGAACAAACAATATTCTTAGGTTTTTTCGGTAAAGTTACGTGACTTTACCGAAAAAAAAACCAGAAGAAAAAAAAACCTAAGAAAAAACCTAAAAAAAAAATCCTAAGAATATGATGCCTTGCAGTCACGAAAGCTTCAAACCGTGAACAAACAAACCAAAAAGTAAAATCGGCTTGCCATATATTGCGGAACGAACTTTGCTCAATGACTTCATGAGATGGAAAGCGCCACAAACGCCCAGCAGTGTTTTATTTGCTGTTCATACTATCGCTACTTGGGAGAAACTAACAGTCTTCTTGAGTGCCTGTCATGTTAGCAAAATATAAATACAGTTAACGCCTCCTCCCCGTATTTGTTTCTCCACATATATATATTTGTAAAAATGCAGTACTTTTCACACGTCCCATTGGCCGCATGGCCTTCTGGAAGCACATCTCATCAACGGTGTTGGATCTATACAAGCGCACTCCATACCGCTTTTGACAAAACGTATTTTATCAGCAGAGTCCAGCTACCTTGAAGCCATGCCGGTGAACTGCCCGATGTTTATAGGTGAGGAACCCTGTGTGTAAGAAATGAATCCTCGCAGTTGGGCTGGGCTCTGTACTCAAATGGCAACACTGTAAACATAATTTGATCGTTTGTGGAATAAGCTGTTGTCTTGGGTCGCTTACCTAACAAAACACCTGCTGGTTTCTGTTTTAGGTTTGTACACGATACAAATACAAAGAGCCCCCATACAGCCTAAACATACTTTTGGGGCAAGTGCTGCTAGCGAGCTGCTATGAAGGCCAGCACGGCACACAAGGGGATGCGTGACCAGCACCACGCTCGGTCCCCTTTATCTCCCCAGTGGTGATGTTTACACATCGCACGGGGTACTCATTTGAGCCCGAGTGGACCTAGGGGAGCCCCATGACCGGTTGAGATCATCGTTAGTGGTGTTGGCCCGGAGCGGGAATCGAACTCGGGTGACCTGGAGCGGGAATCGAACTCGGGTGACCCGGAGCGGGAATCGAACTCGGGTGACCCGGAGCGGGAATCGAACTCGGGTGGCCCGGAGCGGGAATCGAACTCGGGTGACCCGGAGCGGGAATCGAACTCGGGTGACCCGGAGCGGGAATCGAACTCGGGTGACCCGGTTCGTGGCGCAGCGCCCTAAGCTGCTGCTCCCCACTGTGGGCTCGTACACCACCAGCGCACGCGAACACGCGCACACGCGCGCACGCGCACGCGCGCACGTGCGCACACACACACGCGCACACACACGCGCACAAACACACGCGCACGCGCGCACAAACACGCGCGCACACACACACGCACACACGCACGCGCACACACGCACGCGGCTGCAATTACGCGGCCAATGAATAAGGTGCAAATTAACAAGTGGAAATGCTGCAATCTTTAGACGATCCATAAATCACGCGAAAAAAATGCAATCCATAACACGGTGCCAAGGAAGATAAATTGTGTTCGCCATAACGACATTTTACATTTGAATTACTCTGTCTGTTAGGCTGCATGTAGAAGTGCCTGCAAGAAGAAGGCCACCCACTATGAATAGTGTGGATCTGCCCTCTCCCAATGCTGGCCCCCATATCCCGTTCGATGGTGAAACCTCTACCGGACACACAGACCTCGACGCATGCGAGTCCTATGTTGAACTTCTTTTGCAACGTACGTAAGCTTCAGCTTGTTTCGGGCCGGGTTAGTGCTTGGATGCGCGGCTACCCAGGGCTTACCAGGCAATTGGCTGGCGAAGGCTGTGACTGACCGCCAGATGGCAGTACACGTGCACCCCAGGAAAGCCACCGGTGTGCTATGCTAGTGACGAATTGGCACGTTCTGTTCACGTGACAACCCTTACTAGTTGGCTGTGTCGGGTGGTGGTGGGTTTTAACGGCACAAATTTACGCGATCTAACCCAAAAAAAACTCTATTATGGATGGTATTGGTCGCGAAAGCCTGCTACGTGTTAAACTGTTAAAAATAAGTAAGCGGGTTTGGGCAGGACGATGGAAAATATTCGATACTAATAATGGACTGCCAGCCAAGGTATGGAACGCGTTCGCGAGAACGTCCACAGAGGAGATGGAGCGATGGTATCAGTAACATGTGCAGCTGCCAGATGGATTGTTGCATCGCAGGATCGTGAGTGGTTGCGGGTGCTTAGCGAGGCCTTCATCCAGCAGTGGACGGGTCTTGGCTGACGATGGTGATGTTCTATGTAATTGGGTCACGTGACTCCTGCATATTCAATAACCCAGACTCAATCCATTGAGCGGATGGAAACCACTGCTGTGGTCCAGAGATGGATTTGGCCCACGCGCTTTATTGACTGTGGATTTAATCCATCTGTGCAAGAACTTTGAGTGTCATCATCAGCACGGCTGGCCTCTCGGTGCTCTGGTTTACTCCCACTTTCAGAGCACTCAAAGCATGTCAATGCAGGATCCCACCAGAAATAAATAAATACAAATATTAAGACTCATTGAGGCTTTCTTGGGAAAAAATATTTACGCACAGTATATGTTTATGTTTAATCTGTATATGGGGGCAGTGGTGGTGTAGTGGTTAGAATTCTCGGCTGTGAACTCGGTGACCTAAGTTCGATGCCCGGTCAAGGGTACCTATCAGTAGCGAGTGGTATCTGAAACTACCCCTCTTCACCAAACTCGCTCTGACCGGGATGGTGAAGTATGGGGAAAACAGATCCCAATAACTCACCCGGTGTGGGGAGCCTTTTATCCAGCAGAGGATCAATGTAGGGCCACGCTGTTTTATTATTCTTATTATTGTGCATTGCACTTTAAACCCAGACAACTGGGTTAAATCCCTGGCCACAGAAAAAAAAAAACATCGGTGGCGAAGTGGCGTCTGAAAACTCCAGTGGGTCTCCCCTACACCGACTCAGCCTTAACTTGGCACTTGGAGCAAATTTTCTTCGGCCTTTCATCTCACAGAAGAGGGGGTGGGGGTGGGTGGGGAGGGGGTGGCCCAGGACCAGCTCAGACATCGATCTCCACTGTCGTTAGCTCTGGCCAGGAATCGAACTTAGGTGGCCAGGTTTCATAGCACGGTGCGTTAACCAATGTCCCCATTGCTCCCGTCGCCTGTACTGTATACTATTCGTAAACATGTGCATATGCGTGCGTGCCATTTATATGCAAGCCTCGAAAGCAATTAGTGAATATTGACAAATATGGCTTCTTTAGAGCCAGAGTGACTGTTGCAAGGGCATAGGGCAACGATATTGGTGGGTTGACCTATAGGCCTTTGAGGCATAGGGCTTGTGTTTTTTTTCCTTTCGAATGATGCATGCAGGTAACCAACTTCAAAGTGTACAGCAAACCTATTGGTACCTCAGAGCCTTGCAATTTGAAAGCGTTTTTAAATATCCGCTCGATTAACGACTCGTTTTCCATTCGGGGGTGGGGTGTCTATTTCCGCCCCCCCCCTCCATCCACTCTTCGTCCATGCACAACAGCAATGCGAAATTACCCGCCTCTAAAAATAATCGAACGCATTCTGAGCTTTACCTCGACATGAAAAGTCAATGTTTCCCAAATGGCGACGACTCGAGCGAGTTTTCCTCGGCGTAGGACCGCAGCTCATGAAGATCCTCAGATCGTGCCTTGCTCACCGTCGCCACGGTCTCGGCTTCACACTTGGGGTGGGGGTGAGGGCGCCTTTTGCAAATTGGGGCACCTGAACTCTGGAACTCCGAGACACTTTAGAAATCTTCACATCTCTACTAAGAACGTGTCTGTTGTTTAAATCGGCGTTTCTCTCTCGTTATTTTCAAACGTCTTTCTCGCTTCTACTTTACCTGCTTGTTGTTAACCATGTTCCGGATTTCCATGCGTAGCGCCCTGAGAACGATTGTTTAAGGGCGCTATATGAATGATTATTATATTATTACTAGCTTGTTTGCCCTTTCAATGTCGGGTGTTTATCGCAGTTAATCTGAAATATTCAATAGAAAAATTGTTCAGCTCATGATTATTAATGAGGGAGGGGGGGTTGCCCCATGTGGAGTGACGTCACCCGCTAATGGTTATTGGGGAGGGGTGCGGGCATGTGCAGTGACGTCATCCCCTCATGGTTATTGTGGAGGGGTGCGGCATGTGGAGCGACGTCACCCGCTCATGATTATTAATGAGGGGAGGGGTGCGGCATGTGGAGTGCGCGAACTTCTTGTGCGTTAGTGGAAATTTCCACGCGTGCATGAATATTAATGAAGGGGGGGAGCCTCTTTTGCAGTGACGTCACGTACGGATATAGCACTGTGCTGCGTAGATACATTTTTTACCGTCACTTTCTGTAAAGAAACGTCATATTTGAAGCGACTTTGCTTAATAAATTATTTAATTAAGTTCGACCTTCCTCTGCGTTAGTGTAAAAATCCACTCACTCATGAATATTAATGATGGGGGGGGGAGTGGGCCTCATGTGGAGTGACGTCACGCGAGGGGGGGGTGGGCCTCATGTGGATTGACGTCACGCGGGGTGATGGGGGCACCGAGCGGGAGGGGGCACTTGGCAGAAGTTGACAGTTCGCAGCCCAGTGGCCACCCTGGTTAATATGGCGACTTGCATAAACCGCAAGTATGCACTGTCTGCTTCACACTGTTTGAGGGTGCTTTATAAATATTAATTATTTTTAAAAGATCGCGTAACAGTACGCAAATGACAGTGGGCCTTGTGTACCTGCATCGTGGTTTTTCTTTTTAAATAAAATTTGCCATAGTTTCTAAACGACTCGCAAATTATCTCAGCGGGTAAAGCCAAAAGCAACATTTTCTCCCCACCCCCACCTCCGCCCCCACCACCGTCCCCTACTGTGACTATAATCGTCTGTGACACATGGTGTGGTCCTGAGAGCTTTGTTGCTATGATAGCGTGGATACCAAATACGCTCGTGGTTTTATTTGGTAATTCTGCTGAACGAGACGGTCGGATAAATCCAGCACTCAACTCGCAATCGCGAGCTCCAAGTTGGGCTTGACTCAGCCCATCGTTCCTCCGCGGTCGATAAACGAGTACCACTCTGCACGAGCGGGGAGTTCTCATCTCTAGAACTTCCTTTCGCCGAGGCCCTTAACGCAAGCGGTTGCATCGGCTGGGCAATTGCAGGGCCGCACCTTTACCTTTCAACAGAATAAAGAAACCGCCGTGCAAAGGTTTTTTTCTCTTCCGCCGGGCGCTGAACTCGTTTGCTGGAAATGTGGGAAGCAAATAAAAGAGCTTTAGAGCTCATCGGATTCCTGCAGTATATCGCAAATATCCCGATTCTGTTTACCCCGGGAGGCTTTGTCGTGGTGCGTGTGTGGCAAGAGGCGGCAATCGGTGGGGGGCCGAACCAGGCAGACGAAGGGGACTCGACTAAATCACGCTGGGGCGGGGGGGGTCCGTTCGACGAACGCAAACGGGTGGGCGGCTTGGAAAAAGAGGGGCTGCTACATAAATTGCGTCGGTTCGTTCGGCTGTGTTTTTATTAAAAGCACGATGGGAGTGACACGCAGAGGGCGCTTCTGCTCCCTGATTGTGTCCGAGAGCATTGACGTGACTTCAAACCGGAAAACTGGCACTCATTCGGACACGCGTGTAGGATGGACAACAACAGCGCAATGTGAAAGTCGTCTTGTTGTTTCGGGGGTTAAAAATAGAAGGAACCGGAAAGAGAGGAAGCCCTAACAGAGGGTGTCGTGACGACGACGACGTCACAAGAGATTCGGTGCCAGAAAGATGTGGCCACGACTCGAGCGCATTGGCACAGGGCATAGGAAACGTGGAAAATAAATCACGAAATGTGCAGCGGACACCCACGGGGCTATCTGCCCCATGGATCGTGATGTAGATGATGATGAATGTCGGCGGGATGGAACGCATTCGCTGATGTGGGCAATATCGGCCTCCGGGGTGGGGGGGGGCATTAACGTTGGTGGGAGAGGGGGGGGAAGTCAATCGGCACAGCAAGCCAACAAACACTCGCTGGGTCCACGCCGGAGATGCAGATTCTAAGAGAGCAAATCGGCGCTTAGCCGGTCAGCTGGGCTTGGAGGGAGAGCGAGCGGCTCCCCATTGTTTTTGGCGAGTTTCAAAAAAACCTGTTTGCCGGGTCGACTGGGCCCATCATCCTTCCGGGGGCCGACAAATATAGGTACCGCTTTGTGTGGGAAGTTGTCCTAATGGACCACTGGTTGTCGGGACTGTTAAACGGGAGATGAGTGCCAATAATTGGTCATATGAGCCTTCATCCATCAGTGGATTGACCATGGCTGATGATGAAAACGATGGTGGTGATGAATTATCTTTGACCTGTGTAAGATAACGACGCCCGTGAATTCAATTCCGCAAGTCTTTTTAAATGTAATCTGTTTTTTTTGTATGCGGCCTCTGCGTGTGAATGCGTGTAGGTGTGTGTGTGTGTGCGTGGCGCAGTGGTTAGCGCTACGCTGCGCTACCAACCCGGCGACCCGAGTTCAATTCCCGCTCATGGCCACCACCATCGGTGATGGTTTTCTGAACCGGGCCTGAGCACCTGATGCGGTGAACATCGCCACTGGGGGAGACAAAGGCGGCCGGGCGTGGTGCTGGCCACCCACCCCCTTCGTGCTCCATGCCGGCCTTCATCGGTGCTCGCTAACAGCACTTGCCCCAACAGTCTGTTGAAGGCTGTATGGGTGATCTTTGTCTCCGTGAGTTTGCATCACAGCGGGTGGGGATTGCTTCAAGTCACTCAGAACGTCGATTTGCACAAATTAAGAATTTGCGTCCGAGTTGCAAACTGGGATAACCTCCGTGCCATTTCGAACACGAGCCGCGATTGGCGGGCGGATTGGGACTCCTGTCTGGGATTCAGACGTTCTTCTGACAGCGCTGCGCCCGCCGGAGGATGAATCCCAAGAGGAATAATAATTATAATAAAGACGGAATCGCTTTTCAAACCGGAAGGTGCGATTGTGCTCATCCGTGCGTCCCGCTACAAACGAGAACGAGCCGTTCATCGTTAACGAGGCCTGCGCGAATTCTCTCCAACGCCCGCGCCTCGCGGGGTTAAGCAAAAACACTGAAAAGTCAGTCGCTGCAATTAAACTCGGCAAGGATTCGCAGCAATTATCAAGTCTTGTCAGCGGGTGAGCTGATGGGACTGAGGAGGGGAGGCAAGCAGCAATCAATAAAAGCATCGGTCGGCACTCATTGCTCGTGCCGGCGCGTAAGTTCCGGCGTGTCTGTTGGAATATTATATTTTGGAGTCATCTTATTTAAAGGCTCCCTTCATCATCCAAGCGTCGCTAAATCGACACGCGCAGAGAGCTGAACGCGAGCGGCGATTATTACTATGACTCTTTATTTGTTATTTTACCAGGTAAGGTCCGCTGAGCTCTATAGCTCTTTTTCAGAATCGACCTGGCCACAAATGATTGCTTAACGAAGTGTCTTATCATCACATGGACGTTTATAGCAGCCAAATGCTCTAAAACGCCGACAATTCTAAATGTGGAGGGAAAACCCCGGAGGACCTGGAGAAAAATCCACGCGGCCACGGGGAGAGAGAGAGACGTGCAAACTCCAAATATAAACTTGGTGTCAGGGTCGGGATCGAACCCACGGCCTCCTGTGTCCCAGGCGCGGGAGTTAACATCTCCTAGCCACCGTGATTAGTGCTCGCGTTCAGCGAAACAACCCTGTACCTACGATGGGTGTTGTAGGTAGCAGGGTTGTGGTGTGTGGCCAAGAGGATGTCCTTGCCGTGTCCTGCATGAAGCCACACTCCTCAGATTAGCACGGCTGGCTACGTATGGTGCGAAAGAAGTTAAAAATACTAAAAAAAAATGGAATTGGCCAAATATCTCAATGCAGGAACCTGCTTTGAGATTGTTCTAAATCAGTGGTGTTTAACCTTTACCGCAGCCTCCAATCGTTAAACACATGTATCATGTTAATACATGCATAGGTTTCATGAAACAAAGTTGTACTTACATGCCCTTGCTTAATTTGTGTTTTCGATTATCAACCTTCAAAAAAAATATGGCAATGTCTCGCACCAACAGATAGGGCATCTTGCAACCCCAGGGAGTGGCGTGCACCCCAGATGAGGAACCGCTGGCTTAGACCAAATCGGAAATAATTTGTTCGATCTCGGCCATTCTCGGACCTGGGTCCAGCATTTGCGGGAGTTACGTGGAGGGCGCCAGAGGGCAGTGCAGCGAAAGAAACAACAACATTCCACCTCCACGTTCCCATGGTCCCTGCCTTTGCTAACCCACATTGACCGGCGTGGTTCAAGTACGGTCATGTGACACGTGCGACCCGCACGGCATGGTTGAGGGCTTCATCCAGCAGTGGATTGACACGGGGTAGGGCTGTGCAGACCTAGGGAGTGGGTGGTGGGAGGTTTCGGGTAACACTGCCACTATTTTGTGAGTTCGTCACGGTCAGGAATTGAGAGCCTTGAATTTCAAGGATTGCGTTCGCCGGCAACAACATAGCAACTCCCTTCAACTGACGCAGACGTAATTATGTTTTTGTGCGGCTATATATATTTATTTCTACAGAATGCTAACGACCCGTACTAAATTGGTTTTAATTAATTTGCTCCTGGTATCAGCATGGGGGGGGGAGGCATTAACCAATATGCTGATCTGTGCGCGCTGCCGATCGCTGGCGCAGCCCCAGCGGAGTTGTCTAAAAAAAGTCAATTAAGTCCAAAGAAACGGTAAACGGCACACTTCAACATCTACATCAAGCTCTCGGGAATATCATAATGAATTGTAGCGACCTCAAAGCCTCATGTGAGTAGGTGTTAGAGTTGCCACGGTAGTATCTCCCCTCCCCCCACCGCCCCGACTCGCGCCTCCACCTCGCGCCCACATCCCAAGTTTATTTAACGCTTTGAACTTTTTACCATCAACTTTGGAACACTGGAAACGAACGCGGCAGGTAAGCCTTGTTGCTATAGTCGCCACGTACAGAGACTCCTCTACTTACGAACATTCGCCTTACGAACTTTCAGAGATACGAACAAATCTGTCCGTATATCCAGTTGCCTGTTCAGAACGAGAGTCGTAAGTTCCTACGGAAAACCGATATTGCAATTGCATCTTCGTACGTACAGTATGTATGTAAGTATGTCATGTACGTGTATCTGTATCCTCTAGATTGACAATTCCTTTCTTGAGAACTGCTTTTTGTGTTTAGTGTGTTGTCCTTCCCCGCATTTTCAATTAGCACGATTGGCTACGTACGGTGAAAAGGAAGTTGAACATGAAAACGCGTATCCTGTATTTAACCAGGAGATGATATAAACCCAATGAGACGCATGCAAACAAAAAAAACGTAACCCATTTTCGCAAGGGATCCCCCCTGGGTACAAACTTTGACATGGCGAGACTCATCGTAACTTGCTGAGACACCTCTACTAGACATCTGCGAACAAAAGGAAGCTCCAAGGGTCATCGCATTCCTCCGGAGCGGGGCTAAATAAAGATTCGGATTCGATCGCGGCAGCACCCGCCCCGCCTGCCCCACCCATCCCCACCCCGCCCCACCATGCCTGCATCAACCCCACCCCACTCACCCCACCCCGCCCCACCCTACCCCACTCACCCCGCCCAACCCTACCCACCCCACTCACCCCGCCCCACCTTACCCACCCCACTCACCCCACCCCACCCTACCCACCCCACTCACCCCACCCCACCCTACCCACCCCAGTCACCCCACACCACCCTACCCACCCCACTCACCCCACCCCACCCTACCCACCCCACTCACCCCACCCCACCCTACCCGCCTTGCCCACCCGCCCCACCCCACTATGCTCGCCCCGCCCCGTCTACCGCCCCTTCCCACCTAGACGCGAGCGACCCGTGGGAGCGATCCTCACCAGGATCTTGGTGGTGTAGGCGCAGTTGACGGCGATTCCGTTGATGAGGGTTTCCACCGTGCTGGACGCCACGGAGTCGGGCTTCGGGATTCCGCGGTGGTGCACGTCGCCGATGTACACCTGCACCACCGTCATGCGGTTCGTGGTGAGCGTGCCCGTCTTGTCGGAGCAGATGGCCGTGGCGTTGCCCATCGTCTCGCACGCATCCAGGTGCCGCACCAGGTTGTTGTCCTTCATCATTTTCTGTCGAAGGGGGAGGTGGGGTGGGGGTGGCGCTATTCGTTGATGATGATCGAGAGCAATCGAGAATGCGTAAGGGCAACAGCGTTCTCTTGGTTCTTTCGGTAAAGTCACGTAGAATGGAAATAATAAAATAATAAAAATAAAACATAAACGTCGTGAGAATAATTTTATTATGTTTAATTTTTATTATTTTATTATTTCCATTCTACGTGACTTTACCGAAAGAACCAAGCAGATGAATCCCTGCAGTCACGAAAGCTTTAAATTGAAAAAGGCAACAGCGTTGTCGTTCGATCCTTGAGAGAGAGTAGAGGGAGATTCTATGGTTTTGGGAAAACCACAAAGTGGGATGGCAGCCACAGAGTCGGTGCCAACAATTGCCTACGCTCTGTGCTCCTGCATTCATTCTTTGGCCAACTCTGTCATTGCGTGAGCACCATTAGCGAGGACCTATTAAGGCCGGGACAGCACAGGAGGAGGTGGGTGGCCAGCACCACGCCCGGCAGCCTTTGTCTCCCCAATGCTGATGTTTACACACTGCACCAGGTACTCATTTACGACTGGGTCCACCTAGGGGAGGCCCAAGATCAGTCCGAAAATCGTCAACTGGTGCTGGACGTGAGAGCGAATCGAACTCAGGTTGTTGGGTTCGAAGTGCTGCTTGCTAACCTCTGAACTCCCACGCACCACACGTGACACAGACATGTTGGGTCCATGGGCATCACAACCTCTCATGCAAAGGTCACAGTTGAAGCCCAATGACATTCGACTCAGTTAGAATATGTAATAAAGTTTACAAAGGGATGGCCATTGATTTCAGTGCCGTAAGTAAAAGCCCTCGAGGGAAAAGGTAGTGCAGTCTAATCGATACGCAATCGCAGGTCCAGCAGGTGCACAGGCTTCAAAGCAACCCTGACCACAGCAGCAATCACGCTGTGGAGTGTGACTGCTACAGGGGCCATCCGAGTGCACAGCAGGACATTCGACGGCGATGTGGATACCGATGGACTCCCAAGCAAAGGTGGATTTTTACAACGCGCAAACCCTGGTGCAGAATTGCACGTGCCAGCTTGAAATAAGTGAAGGCGGGGTGTGCGATCATTTGGTCGTTTTTGAGACCACACCGACTGGGAAGAATTGAGAAAACATGGACACATCCTCACAAGAAGTGGTGAAACATGGGCACAGCTGTGGGCCGCTTTCATCACCCCCACCATTGGAACAGTGGAGTCGTCACTCTCGCACCTCCGAATTAGCACGGTTGGCTACGTATGGTGCGAACAAATAGGTACACTCTGTGCTTACACAATAATGGTCCTTTACAAATCCCATTATGCCGTTGACCAACGCACTCGGAATTCACCCAAACTCATTGGATTTCGGAAGCTGTGCAGAATTAGGCCTCTGACGGTCCTTCGCTGGGCGACCACCGTGCATGACGACAGGCTATAGACTGTGGAGGTTTGTGCGGTGGTGGACAGCGGTGGCGTTGTGGTTCGCGTGCTACGAACTGGCGACCGGAGTTTGATTCCCACTCACGGCCAGCAGCAATGACGATTATCTATATCGGTTCTGTGCTCTCCCCTAGGTCGACCCAGCCTCAAATGAGTAGCTGGTGTGTTGTGCAAAGATCGCCAATGGGGAACCAAAGCGGCCGGGCGTGGTGCTGGCCAACCACTCCCTCGTGTGTTGTGCCGGCCTTCATAGGTCCTCGCTAACAGCACATGCCCCAACAGTCTCTCACTTACACACACGTGCGTGCGGGTGCACACACACGCACAAACACTCCCAGCGCGAGGGTGACTCATTTTATCTCGCGGAGGATCACTGCTGAACAAAATAGGTCCGCCGTTCTGTTTGCAAGTACGTGTTCGCGTTTTAAGTCAATGTAAAATGTTTTTAATGGAAGTTGGTTCGTAAGTACGGGTGTTCGTAAGTTGGATGTGTTCATCAGTTGGATGTGTTCATAAGTACGGGTGTTCGCAAGTCGGGTGTGTTCGTAAGTCGGGTGTTCCTAAGTCTAGAACTCCACGTACACACAGACCCGGGATCCGCCATTGTTGCACGCACGCACGTGGCACGCACGTGGCACGCACGCGGCACGCACGCGGCACGCACACGGCACGCGCGCACGAACCTTCACGGAGTAGGCGAGTGAGATAGTGACGGCCAGAGGGAGTCCCTCTGGCACAGCCACGACGAGCACGGTGACGCCGATGATGAAGAACTTTACGAAGTACTGAACGTAGACCGGCGTGCACTCGGCCAGCCAGGGCCGGCCCTCCACCCAGAACGTCTGGATGACGAAGTAGAGAATGAGGATGAGGACCGTGATGGAGGACATGACCAGGCCTGTGTGTGGACAGACGGGGTTGGGGGGGGGGTTTAAGGGACACGGGTAGAGAAGGGTGAGGGTAAGAGCAACACAGTGAGCTAGTAGGCGCGTGTGCGTGAATGTAGGAGGCAGGTATAGATCTTGAGGGCACAACGAGAGGCAGAGCAAGGTGCTGAGAGGTTATTGAAGGTGAACACAGCAGACGGCAGGTATCTGTGTGGGCGATCAACAATGTCTGGAACTTCCTTCCCCTAGTCATCTGAGCTGTAGAATCCCTACCACCCGTTCAATAACAAGTTCAAGACCTTGTACTATCCTTCTGCCTATAAGTGTCTCTTTCTCTTCTATAATGTGATATCAGTATTCCTACGTTATACACTGGATGCACATGTCTGTTTAACGCGTAGGCTTTTGTGACCGGGTAAACGTCGCGTGATGGTCGCCTCCCCGTTCGTGGTCCTGAGATGTCCATGATCCTGATGAATGGACTCGGCAACCACTCACGATGGAAAGCTTCTTGACTCCCTCCAAAAGTGGTGCTCGTTTTTAAAGACCAACAGAAAAGTGATCGTAAAAGTTGTGACCCCCCCCTCCGCCTGGGATTTGAACTCGCAACCTTCCAACCGTGAGGCTTTCATTTGGCAAAGGTCAAACCCATTGGGAAATAAAACGCTCATGTTCCATGGGGACTTGGTTGCATCGTAGAAACCTGGTCACTACAGCAACAAAACATGAACGATCCTAAAACGTGGTTCATTTACGAACGGCAAGGTCATGCATCAAGGATGGTATACCTAATACAAAAAAATACAAGGCTAATAGAACGCCAATTTAACACGGAGGCTTTAAAGCACATCGCATACAAAATCAATAACTCAAATTCTGAAAAGCAGAGCAATCGATTGCACAACTTGAACATACATCTGAGGGCCAAAAGTTATTTGAAAGTAGGACGAGCATAGTAAGGTTTTTATCAAAAAAATAGATGGTACCACGTGGTCAGATAAGTGGCCACCGTCACTGCTCTCTGCCATATGAATGTGCAATTGCCACCATTGGTTCGGGGCCACCGATGAACGGCGCCAGGTGCCACCCCACGCACATTTCACACTTTGACACTTTCAATCCTTTCTTCCCACCTTCGCATTATGTGCCATTGGCTTGACCTGCCGGCTGCTTCGCATCACAAGGCTTGAGGGGCTATCTGCGTCTCCCCACACCCGCAGGTTACTCACCGGCTTTCCCGATCTGCACCGCGAGCTTGGTGAGCTTCCCCTGCAGCACCGATTTCTCCTTCTTGGACACGTTGGGCTTCTTTTTGACCTCCTTGTTCTCGTCGCCAGCGCCGCCGTCGGCGCAGGCGACGCCTCCCTCGCCGCCGACCACGCCACCCGTGGCGGCCGGCATCGGGGATGAGGGCACTGCCCCAAAGCCGCCGATACCGCCGCCGCCACCACCGCCAGCCGTGCCACCTCCAACCACCATCACCTCCGGAGTCTTCAGCGGTTGCATTTCCATGGCCGCTCCACCTGAGGCTTTAACTAGGAGAAGGGGGGCAGCAAGCACAAGTTGAGGACATTACATTGTAGTTTTCATCAGATCCAACTAACATGGTTGTCATTTTAACACGTAGGCTTTCGCGAACCAACACACCGGTGGGCTAAAGAAGTGAATTATTTTGTCCTTTGGAAAACGTGACACATTTTTTACTGTTTGGCCGTGTCGGGTCGTGGAGGGTTGCGACACATTTATAAATAACGCGATCTGACCCAAACACCTATATTATGAATGGTTGTCATTGGTAAGGATGTTTTGCCGTAGCGCCATGGATAGCACACTGGACTTGCAATCCAGAAGCCACCGGTCCGATTCCATCTCCTGGCATGGCAGTGGAAACAATGGGGCAAGGATATATACATCGCCACACCACAATTTGTTTGGCAGGTCCCGTGTGGTGGGGTACAGTGTGAAGTTCTCCCACCTCTTCCAAGATGTCTGGTGGGCGTGGAAGAGTAGGCAAATTACCTTCTAGAGGGGTTATTTTTGAGTTCCTTCTACGAGAGGCCCCTCCTGCGAGGAGCAGCATGAGCAAGTGATTGCAGGGCTGCACCATCACCAAGAGCTCGAATTATTCGGCAGTTTGAGCTACGCCCATGAATCCACACCGACGCAGACTTGGCATTGAGAACGTTTCTCTAAAGCCTCCACGTGCAGGCCACGCCGTTGCTGGCGACAGAGCGCGTTCGCACCGAGGGGAGAAAGCGGCGGTCGCCAATGTCCCGAGTGCGATCGTCTCGAACGCTTCTACTGCGTAGGCTTTGGCGGACGTGCTGCCGCCGCTGCTGCTGCTGCAACTCTGACGTGGTTGTGGGTCATGCCCCGCGTCGTTCGGAACGACGCCCGACGTTTCGCTTGCCCTTGCTGGAAGAGCCTCTCACGGAACGATTCGCGGTTCCCACTGTCCTGAAGAAGCTCTCCGGTACTCGAAGCAAAACGTCGGACATATTGCGCCCAACGGCTTTGCTGTTAAACCTGGAAAACGCTGCAGAGAGCTGGACGTATTTTGTTTTGTGTATGTTTGCGTAGTTTTATGAACTGATTAACTGAGCTCAAACTGCGTTTTTATCATAATTCCTTCATAGTGGATGATACCTGATAGATGCCCTGTCAACTCAGAATTTATGGCAAAGGAAGACGCAACCCAAAAGAAAACAGATATTATTTTCTCACAAATTCAGGTGCGACAGAAAATAAAACACATTCACAATTAATTACAATTTCGATATAAATGCAACCATATCTCAAGACGCCCTACAAAATACTGGCCCATGCGTTTTATTTGGAAAGGTCAGGTGTTTAAGATAATGTTCATGTTTTCATCGTCGGTGAAAGGGAACGGAGAAGGGGGTGGGGGGGGGGGGTCACGTGTTCGCATTTGGGAAGGGAGTCCACAGCACGGAGAGCTGGGGGAGCGGGAGGATGAGTGAACAATTCCAGACTACATGAGCAGCAGATGAGATGGAGCGACCTCCCACAACGAGAAGGTTGACCTTGGGGATTTTGCAGGAGACCTTGGCGGAGAAAGTGGAGAGGACACGAAGTCGACAAACGCTGCGGGATGAGCGGTGGGAGCGGTAGGTGGGGGGGGGGCGAAATCCGTGGAGGATTTTGAAGATGGCAAAGGCATGTTTGTAGTTGATCTTAGTCACTGCATTGGGAGCCGGTGGAGGGGAGAGAGCTTAGAGAGAGTCTGTTGGAGTGATGTGGCCTCGTTTTACTCGCGAGCGAGGAGTCTGGCAACTGGATCTTCAACCGTGTCTGAGCAATCGGACGTGTGGGGGGGGGGGGGTGGGAGTGGAAATGCGGCAAAAAAAGTCAACCGCATTACGCGCTTGACTCTTTTTTGGGTCCTTCAGACCTCCGGGTGAAGAAACGCGTCTTGCCGCTCCGTCGCCGAGACGGCAAACGACGAGATGTCGCAGCGCAGCTTGCCGACGATGCGCGTCCTGGGCTATCTGACGTGACTCGAAAGCTTAGTGAGAAGACGCTTGAGGAGATGCTCACAAAGCTGGCTGTCACCTGATGAAGCTGGTTGTAATTACTGGCGAAACGTCGTTCTCAGATTGTAAATGTTGTGGCTTGGCTTCTCCGACACACCGGTTAGTGCTGTACGAGTGACGAATTGGCACGTTCTGTTTACGTGACAAACCTTACTAGTTGGCTGTGTCGGGTGGTGGCGGGTTTAACGACGCATTTATATATTTACGCGATTTAAGCCGAAAAAACCTCTATTATGGAGAAGATGCTTATAGCTGATGTTGTTATGAAAATGTGACTTTCAGATGCGCACTGCCTTGGTGCCTTGTATAGCAGCTTGAAGTTAACGTGACTGCACTAGCACAATACAATCATCATCAGCCACGATCTGTTCACTGCTGGGTCAACTGAGACCCCAAGCCCTCATATCTCACAGCCTCGTGAAGCAGGCTATCCCATCTAGCTCCTCCACACGATCCCATTCCATAGCTCCATCTCCAAGCTGCGCGTCCTGTCGTGCGCCGCGTTCCCACCTTTGCCTGCCCACTCCATCGTTAGCCTAAACCGTCAGCCAACATCCCTTCAGACGACGTCTCCTTACCTAGCCCACTTACTTTTATTCACAACAACAAAACAAATAAAACGAGGGATTACAACGGCAAAAAAAAACATTGTTTCTTTATAACTGCTTGCTGGCCACGCACGGTGCGAAATAAGTTCAACATAGGTACTGGGCTCCCATTTTCTACGTACGCTCACGATCGTTTACCCTCGCCACCTTCAACTACCATCATCAACCAGCGTGATGAAATGCGATCAAGCAAGCCCCGTGACCCGCGCACGGCATGGGGAAGGTCCTCATCCAGCAGTGGTTTGGCACAGTGCCGTGCGTGTAATTGCTTTGGTGGGGCTGTGGGTGTGCCGTGGTCGATTTGATAGGGCAATGAAATACACGTTTATAGCATGGGCGGTGTGAACGTTTTACTTATGTGCCAACATCGCAAATACACCTTTTGGGTCATACATTTTTACAAACTGCATTTTACTGTGCTTTCAGTTAAAATGTAAAAAATAACGAATATCGTTTAAAATGCAATGACATCACGAAACATGTATAACCATTCTGGTTAAATGTATGAGCAGTTTTATATCTTAATATCATGAATTAAGAATTGTACAAGCACTAGTTACAGTTTATACTGAATGTATTGACATTGAATCCAGGTTCGTAAAGCGCTGAACGCATTACTGTAACCAGACTACCAAAGGATTACCTGTAATCCGGTATTTTTACCTTACTACTGATGTAATAAAGTAATATATTACTACGAACTAGTATTTGCTAGATGAATACTCTTCATGTTTGCTTTCGTATTATCATTTTAAATTCCAAAACAATTACTCGACAATTAATTTGGGAGAATAAGCATAACCCGTAAAAACAAAGTTTTTCACTATAAATCCTTTCGTCCTCTGGCTTGAGATGGCTGCCACCTATGGGTCAGATGATTGCATTGCACCATTAAGCAATTGGTAATTAAATATAAAAAAACAATTCCTAAAAAATTTAAAGTTATGGAAAACATTTTTCACGAAAATTCATTGTCACGCACAACGAGTCTGTGTGCTAAATGTCAGCTCGATTGGATCACGGGAAGTTGGTTAAAAAACGACCGAAAGATTTGCACGGTCCTAAGCAAGCAAGTGAACTTAATATAAAGGATTAAAAAATAATGGCGTCATTTTCCCTACGCGGGTTATTCCAGGACCAAGGCTTCACGTTTTGTATGCACCTGGCAGTGGTGGCGCATGCCTCCTATCCAGCACTGGAGGAAGCGTGTGTTGGTGGATCGCACAAATGTTGTGAAACTCCCCTTCCCTTGGGTCTCGAGGTGCCATAACCTGGACAGCGAGTCGACTAATCGCCATCTGTTTCCATCTGTACGGGCGATCGAGCGTTGCCCCCCCCCCCATGCGCAAGGCGTGGGGTTTTCTCCGGATGCTCCAGTTTCCTCCCACGTGGTACAATAAACACAGCTCATCATTCATTGCCAAGGACAACATCTTGACAAATAAAAGCCCCAACGTAGCAGGACCCTCCTGAAGAAGAGTCATCCAGCTCGGTGTGGCTTTCATGGATAAAATAATTAAATCAGAGGTAGTGAGATACAGCCTACAGTCGTAGCAGCGTGCCGCTATTCTGGAGGCTAGATCGATCAAAATGTTTCATTTCATTACACGTTAAGTTTGCCCCCCGTCATGAGATTATGGAATTGCCACCAAAATGTATATTTTAGCCAAGGGGGCACTTTGAGATTGTTTCATAAAAGTGTTGTCAGATTGTGAATTTTCAAATATCACGTACAGTTAAATGATATTTAAATGATATGTAACTGCACGTATTTAAAATGATGTAATCGGAGACTATTTATAAGTAAGCCTAACCCCCATTGCCGGGGAGTTTAACCTGTGTTTCCGAGATTGCCGGCTCATTGCTGAAAGTGAAGAACGGACAAACCCTGCTTTTGAATGGAGCGTTACTTTCCAATATCCTGCACAAAGTATTATTGTTATATAACCTCGATATATAAAGTGGCAGTCGTTTAGAGAAATATAACACAACTTTTTTAGTTTCTGGTTTATATGTTTTTTTCTCATTACCTTTGCCAGTCTCCACAGTTGCGTCTTGGTTTTTTCCTGAAGGCATACAAATGCATTTTGCACAACAACAAAAGGGATGGGTTTTAAATGGAAAAAGGACCGCGACTCCGATGGTGGTTAAAACAAAGTTGGAAGACGCATGCGCGAGAACATCTGAATATGTTTCGGTGCGTTATGCGACCTTTAGCAATTACCCAGACATAGCGTGCTGCAAAATACAACACAGTGATACATGCCGCCTGATACCCAATGCAAAAATTAAAGTAATATTATTGAGCACCCCCTTGCACTCAACGGGCGATGCTAATATTTGCATTTAATGGTCACCGTGTTAGATTGTGCATTGTAATGTGGTCAATGATTTAGTGTGCATATTACACGGCACTGTGTGTGTATACACTTCACTGGGGAGCGGTGGTGTAGCGGTTAGCGCGCTGCGCTACGAATCTGGCGACCCAGGTTTGATTACCGCTCACGACCAACACCGGTGACGATTATCTGAACCAGTCCTGGGCCTCTCCTAGGTCGACTCAGTCTCACATGAGTACCTGGTGCGATATGTAAATATCGCCACGAGGGAGACAAAGGCGGCCGGGCATGGTGCTGGCTACCCACCCCCTCGTGTGCCGTGCCGGCCTTCATAGGTGCTACTCGCTAACAGCACTTGCTCCTACAGTCTGTTAAGGCTATACGGGGATCTTTGGCTGCACTATCCCCTTTGTGCTGTGCTTGCCTTAATAGGTGCTCACCAACAGCACATGCACAGGGATTTTTTAAGGCCAGACATTTACCATTTATATGAGATTCATTATTTATAATGGAGCTAAACTGGTATACAATAATTGACCCAGCCAATTTATAATTGGGCTGGGATTCCATAAATAACCAAGCAGGAATTTACCATACATAATTGAAATGGCAAAATATTTGTACGTAAGACATTTTTACGTATCATCGATAGGGGAAAATTACAAAATATAAATATGCTTCAAAAAAAACAATTGAGATGTTTAAGTGCAGCACAACAATTCAACAATTAGTGCAATACATTTCATTTTGATAGCTCAAGGATAAGCAGGATAATATAGATTTCCAAGCAGTGTTCATTTGGCCAGAATTTTTTTTATTGCATTTTAGTCAAGCGTCCTAGTCTAGCCGATGACCAACACTGGCTTTGTAGTCAAGTCTGTGGCTGTGGATTTCACGTTTCATGTCGTCATTCTCTCTCGATCTCGCCGACTCGAGCAGTCAAACGCCTGTGCTACTCCTCGTTGTTAAAAGTTGGCGAGAACTATGTGTAAGTTTCAGCCTCCCCCCCCCCGCGCTCCCCTAATACTTTCACGTCGACCTGCCCATTAACTCAGTGAATCTCTTCCTATGCAGTTGGAGCCAATCACCACGTTTGTTGTTTTTGTTTTGTTTTCTTGGCGCATTGTAGGGGTGCCACGATGGCTAGGAGATGTTAACTACCTCGCTTGGTATACAGGAGGTCGTGGGTTCGATCCCGACCCTGATGCCTGCTGTATATTTGCAGTTTGTGTCTTCTCCCTGTGGTCACGTGCATTTTTCTGCGGGTCCTCCAGTTTTTCCCTCCACATTTAGAATCAACATGCTTTTAGAGTAATTGGCTGCAATACATTTCCACGTGATAAGCCACTTCGTTGAGCTATTATTTGTGGAAATAAAACTATATTGCTCAGTGGGCCTTACCTGATGAAATAAAATAAAAAGTTTGGTTTAGCTTGGCTCTAAGAGGGCTTCTAGATCCGCCTGCATCGTTAATTTAGGCTCATCGTGGCCACGCTTGGATCGACAGTGGGCGGTCGTGGTCATCGTCATTTGCACTCCGTAGTCATCGTTGAAATAAATAAGAATCGACCTTTCGACAAATATTTTTGTCACTAGTTTCATTCACATAATTAGCACTTTAACATTTTACGAAGAAGGCTTTTGTGACCGATATTATGATTTGGTCATTGATTTTTTTTGGGGGTTGGGTCGCGTAAATAAAACGTTGTGTCGTGCACCTTTCTCCACCTGACACGGCCAATGAATAAAGTTGTCACGTGATGAACAAACGTGCCAGTTTACCGCTGCTACAGCAGCAGCACCACCGGTCTGTGTTGGAGAGAATTCTCACAACATTGAAATGGGTACGCCATTTCGCTGACAGTTACATCAAGCATCATCAGGCAGTTTCTAGAGTGATGTCGTTTTATATTATTGTAATCCCAGCACGGTGAATCACGAATCCACATGTCACACGTTCAACATGACACCTTGGATTGAAGCGAAGCGGGAGTGGAATTTGCGGGGAAGACATTCAGAGTTGGCAAAGCTTGGCATAGTTTATAATGCCTGGGCCTTTCCAGCAATAAGACGTCAACATAGGACCAAGAATGAGGAAAATCGGACTGCGAATAATGCCGACAGAAAAGTAGACAAGAGCGAAGCAGATTTTACTAAATGTGCACTACTCTACGCCACAGATCCCGGCGAATTAACAAAACCATGTCAACTCCACTGAAATTGGCCCCTTCTAATAACTTATTTACCCAGGAGAGCCTCGGGCGGAGGGAGGCCGAATGCACATTTTCAGGACGGTCCTGAATTGGGATGTTTGGCCAATTGCTCCTTGGTAAGTGTGCTTACATGTGGGCTGACATTGCAGCACCCAGGGTATGAAGAGATAAAGTTTGTGTGCACCACTTCGTGGGAAGTCAACAGTGGTCATCCTATTGATAAACTAGCCTCGTCACAGGATTGTAGATATGAGTGCCATCTCATTTGCCCATTACAACAGGGAAACTCCGATTCAGATTGTCATACACACATCCCCAGTGAAACGCACTCGTCACGTGTCTTTGCTTAAAGGCAACGAGACAAACTCCCATGTTAAAGTGGCACGCGTGTGCACGTTGTATCCCGTTCCGAAGTTCACGAATTACTGGTCGGTATTTACATCGTGGGTTCATCTTTTATTTCCCAGACCCGGATTTACTTTTGAGAAAAAAATTATTCAACTTTGATTTATTTATTGCGCTGCCAGCAATAATGGGCTGAGACGATCCAATCGCCATACTTGGGAACTCTGTTCAAGGGCAGCTGCAGCTCCCGATCGGAACCGCGCATTCGTCAGTGCTGACTCTCGTTTAGCTCAGACACGGCCAAATGATGAGCCTCTTTGTGCAGCTCGGCTAACTTGGGAAGGCGCGAGTGAGTTCAAGTGGCCCAGGGTGGAGTGCGGTCCCTGTGGCGATTTGCAGCGGAGTTGGCATTAATTTCGCCGGGGAGATGGGCGGAACGGCGGTGGCACGTACCGTTGGAGACACCCGGGGTTGGGTTCGCGGCGGAATTAGCGTGGCCCTGGGCACGAGGCCCGGGGCCCGGAACGCGGGCCGCTGGGGACGAACCCCTGGGGGGTTGTCCCTCCTCCACACCAGCTGGCTTTCCTGAGCGCAGGCAGTGGCGTTGGCGGTTTGGGACGGAGGTGGCGGCGAAAGGTTGTGAAGGCGACGGAGGTGATGATGGATGTGGTGACAGATTTTTGAATTCACGTGGAGTTGTTGGTGGTGATGGATTTGACAATGCAGGTAATGGTGGTTGTAGTGGTAATGGTGAAGTTAATGAGTGGCGGCGGTGGTCGTGATAGAAATGAGGCAGGTGTGGTGGAGGTCGTGGATGTGCGAACGCAGGGTGGTGTTGGAAGTTATGCAGGTGGTGAAGGTGGGGTAAGTGGGAATATGAGTGGTGAAAAAGAGGTGCGAATGGGGGTGGTGTAAATAAAGATGGCATTTGAGGTGGTTGTTATAGCGGTGAAGGTGATGGTATTCAGCATAGAGTTGGTGGTGGTGGTGAGTATTGTGGTCGTGGTGGCAGGAGTTGGTAATGATGTAGCGGTGATGATTTTTAGATTAATCATTGTTGCGTAGTTAATGATGATAATGGGATAGTGACCACAAATGATACGACAAAGGTGGTGGTGGTGGTGGTGAAGATGTTATTGAAAAATATGATGCGAGTCAAAGTATAAAATGAGCATATGCATAATTTTAACGACATGCAGTAACTTCAACTTGATAGCAACCAAACATTACACGCCTAGTTAAAGACAAATCACACGCACAATCTTTTAACAAAAGTAAAACCATGACACGGACAAATGCGAACGAGTCTAAGAGGTCCGCGGCAAAGGAGAACACTCGGGATCCAGACTGTGGCCATGGCGAGATTGAAGCGGCCTTACGGGCCTGGGTATCAGGTGCAAAACAACAGCTCAGAGATCTAGCAGAAGGAAGGCAGCAATGGCGACGGATAGGAGTACCACAGATGTTGGCCCTGATGACCTCTTGTGTATTATGTTGAGCTTCTTTCGCACCGTACGTAGCCAACCGTGCCACTTTGAACGAAAAATATAATATAGGTCCTCTCATGCGCAAGAATAGTCTCCCCGACCACCCCTATCTACCTGCAAATTCCTCACCCGCGGAATATAATACCTCTTTCTGCTACATTACACCTTAAAGTGGATGAATATTCATCCTATTACCGGGTTGTCCACGGCACACCAATGACGCTGCTGCAGCTGCTACTGGCAACTCCTGTTTTCTGTGGCAATTTCACTGACAGGAGGAGAGTCATGCGGCAGATTCCTCTGACAATAACCGCATTCATCTACATTTCAACTTGCTGTCTTCTGAATCTAGCATTCTCATCGTGCTGCTACCGAACCTAGATTATTGATATTTTTGGTGCAATTACATGATACATGTTTGTATTAAATCGGAGTACATATTTCGAATGTGTAAAAAACGTATACATTAATATTAAACTGTTCAATTTTCGCGGAATTTATATCATGTATGTTGAACTCCATTTACCTGACATGCACAGGCCAATCACCTCTTTGAGATCATCGCACCCAATCCTGATATTTTAAAATGGCAAAATAGCTTCTGAGGATTTCCATGAAGACAGTGTGGAACTTCGCGGATTGCCTGGCAGGCCTGGCCCTTTACAGAGAGAAGCAGTGCACTGAGAACATGTGCTGTCATAGGGGCTACGGGATCACGGCCTGAGCCACACTGCTGAGCTTCTCGCCTGCGATGGACGGATTGCCGAGCGTGAGTGTCTGCGACCGAGACTCACGGCGCCCGCCACCAAAAAGCCGAGAAAGCGAATCCCTCGCCACGTGACCTTCAGATGCCCTACACTGCCGAGATGGCTGACAGCGACGTGTGGTTGGTGTGAGAGTGGTGGTTTTGGGGAGCGGTGGTGTAGCAGCGGTCAGCGCGCTGCGCTACGAACCCGGCAGCCCGAGTTCGTCCCCACTCACGGCCAACACCGGTGACGATTATTTGAACCGGTCCTGGGCCTCCACTAGGTCGACTCGGCCTCAAATGAGTAGCTTGTGCGACATGTAAATATCGCCACTAGGCAGACAAAGGCGGTCGGGGCCTGGTTCTGGCCACCCACTCCCTCGTGTGCCATTCCGGCCCATCATAAGTGCTGTCTGACAGCACTTGCCCCAACAGTCTATTCAGGCTTGAGAAGGATGTGGGTTTAAATCCCCGTTGAGGGTTGATTCAGCCCATCATCGTCGTCAGCATCCGTCGTCATCTCGAGCCTCCAATTAGCTTCGTGCAGTGTGAAAGAAGTTGGATATACATACATCATGCCTGCTGTGCATGATGATGGTGATGATGATGATGTTGTTGATGATGATGTTGATGATGATGTTGTTGATGATGATGTTGATGATGATGTTCTTGATGATGATGTTGATGTTGTTGATGATGTTGATGATGATGATGATAGCCACGGCTAACATCGGTGTCGAGTGACATCTGAACTGGTCCTGGGGCACCGTCCAACCCTTCACCAACCCGCACGGGATCAGCATGGTGAAGTGTGGACAAACAACCCCCATGACCGACACGATGTCGGTAAGTCCTTTATCCAATAGGGGATCGATAAAAACATGCAAATGTAAACCATTAAGGCACCCAGGTACTTGGGATTACTCTGATGATAAAGTACCTTGATACAGCTGTCGTGGCTGTGACGGTACCACCTGAAGACGGAAGCTTGTGTTGCCTCCGAAACGTCGTGATTTTTATTTTATTTTACTTTTTAATGTTTTTTACCTACGTGACTTTACCGAAAAAACCTAAGAATATGAATCATTGCAGTCACGAAAGCTTCAAATCTAGAAATAAAGTACCAAATTCTGGTATGTGCGCACAAGAAATGTAATCAAGAGATTTCTAGCCCATGAGCATTGAGGTAGTTCTCATCACGTATTTACAGGCCTGAGCCAGTGGTAGAAATTACATGTTCCTGTGGCAGAGGTGAGTACATCCATCTACTACTACTATATCATGGTTCCTTTTTTTACCAGTATCAAAGTATGAACTATAACAATAACAATAGGTTTCACCCGAACTGGCAATACAACAGATATTTTATTAGATATTAAGTTGTATCCATATACGTTGACTTCTGCACAAAGTTGTACCAATTTTATCGACCACCCCCCCACTCCGAAGAGATGATGGACTGCGTCAAGCCCCCTCCCCCTTCCCCAAAAAAGGATTTGATCTCACCACCTTGGGATTTGCGAGCCTTTCGCCCTCCTCAAGCCCCTGGCAAGTTGTATACTCAAACAGCCCCAAGTAATCGGCATTTGGAGACTTGTGATGTATCAAAACATACCCCTTCTCAGCACCCCCTATTGATATAAAATGTTGCGTCACTTACCCACTCGGTTGTTAGGTGTAAGATGACGCTTGTTGGCATTGTTTATCAAGGCACGAGGGAGCTGAAATAAATCGCATTAACGGATTTTTAATTTGCACTCATTTACACTTCTGTTTCGAAAATAAGGAGCCAGGGACCTTGGCAGCATTTTTTCCACAATTAGTTTAAACGGAGACAGATCGCGGCTCGCAAATTGTTTTCTACTGCCTTTGTTTATTCACGCATCTCGTAAATTTTTGGCTGCTTTCAAAACAAGCAATCACCCCGAGGAGCGAAGTCAAAGAGAAGACATAAAACATGCACGTTTTCTTGACACAGTCCATCCACTGCACAGCCTTCTGGGAGCTCCTAATTTCGGCAGCCATCGATGCCACACAAGCAAACTCTGGACCGGTCGTCACATCCAGCGTCTCATCGGCAGAGTCAGACTCGCTTCCACCGCCGCTGGTGAACTCCCAGGTGCTGAAGGCAAGGGCCCTCTCTTTAAGATGGTGGTTCCGAGCTCACCGAAGATGTTGAAATACATCACTCAAAATCATCACGAGCGTCACTCTGCAGACTGTAACAATGCAACGTTCCACTTGTAAAACGCATCGCACAGCGATCGCTCGCTCGCTCGCTCTCGAGAACAGGGAACGAGTCGGAGGCGCCAGGAGGAACCAGAGACGAGCGGGAAGGCAGCCACGTGGTGAACCAAAACAAAATCCACCCCTCCCCCCAAGCGCTGTGGTCCTCTGTATATGAACGTGTTTACGGCAAATGAATGAGTGCTTACATATGTGAGGAAACACATGTGTGCAAGGGGGCAACACTATATCCCATACAGAGGGAACAGATGGAGATTAGTCCACACTTGCTGTGCACCGCCTTCTCCCGACGAGCCAGGGTTATGGCACCTCGATGCCCACGGCATGAGGGTTTCGCATCGCTCGTGCGATCCACCAACGCTCGCCTCCGAAGCGATTGATTCCGGCCGTGCGCAGCCGCCACCGCCGTCCCGGCAATTGCAAGATAGGAGCGGCAAAAAATCGACGAGCGGACAGAATACTGCCTCCTCCCCTTCGTCGTCGAGCTATTTCACCGCTCCTATGCCCTCGGAGCAACGCTTGGCGGGCAGAGAGAGAGTGGGCGTCTCGAGTGGATGCGGAGATAATCCCCAGCGTGGCATCCACGTAAACTAAACAAAGACGAAGATCCCCCCCGCCCCGGTGAAGCCTTGACAGACTGTTGGGGCAAGTGCTATCAGCGGCCGGCACGGCACACGAGCGGGTGTGTGGCCGGTCGACGTGCAGATCAATGACCCCTTAGAACATTGAGATCGTGCACTGATAACTTCATGCACTTTGTTCGGACTGAGATCACGGGAGCCGTCTAGTTCCACTCGTGAGCGCTGACCATTAGGTCCACCCTCACAGTAGTGCAAGCAGAAAAGGATTGCATGGGTATGAGTGCACAGACACGCACGAAAGACAAAGATCCCCCATACAGCCTTAACAGACTGTTGGGGCAAGTGCCGTTTACTGGGCACTATGTAAGCCGGCACGGCACGCGATGGGGCGAGTGGCGAGCACCACGCCCGGCCGCCTTTGTCTCTCCAGTAGCGATGTTTACACACCGCACCAGGTGCTCATTTGAGGTTGAGTCGACCTCAGGGAGGCCCAGGGCCGGTTCAAAAAACCCGTCACTAGCTAGCTGTCGCAGAGCCACAACTCAGAGCCCTACGAGGGATATTTTCATTCACAAACCAGGGGGCACTGCACTTACCCCACGCGCCCCGCTTGGCATTAATTAGTCATGTTTTTTAAATGTTTTCACAGTTCGGACTGTGCTGTCACCTGTGACACCGACAACTACGGAATCCATACTCTTTGATTCTTTCGGTAAAGTAACGTAGGTTTAAAAGAAAATAAATCACGACGTTTCGATTGCAACACAAGCAATCATCATCAGGTGGGAAAACTACGGCAAGAAATTTTTTTGCTGAAGTGCAATATTTGTTTTTCTTGCTGTGGTTTTTCCCACCTGATGAAATGTCGTGATTTATTTTATTTTGTACCTACGTGACTTTACCAAAAGAACCAAAGAGTATGGATTCCTGCAGTCACGAAAGCTTCAAATCTACGTAAAATATTCCGTATCCATGACCCAGACAAGAGGAGAGGGCTGGCGCTGGTCAGCGTAATAGCTGACGGCAAAAAGATGCCAGCCTTACCCTTCATGCCTCGGTGACGGATCACTGGAATGAGCTGATCTCATTTGATGGCATCAGTCTCATCGTTATCATGGCATGAGTTCACTCGTCACTTTTGATGTGGATTTGGTTTTTTTTTTCCCTAGACCTTTTTCTTATCACAAATTATATCAAATCATGTCACAAGAAGAAGTAGAAAAGGAAGGGCCCCGGTAGAGCCCTCGCAGTTTGCAGAGGCAAACGTTCGTCAGGCAAAATGGCCCTGCAAGGCGATGCCATGGAAACGCATCTGCAGTCAAATAAACATGCCTCTTATTCTTGGTTCTTTCGGTCAAGTCACGTAGAAGGGAAATAATAAAAGAATACAAATATAAAAAATACACATTTTTTAATATTTGTATTATTTTATTATTTCCCTTCTACGTGACTTTACCGAAAAAACCAAGAATATGAATCCCTGCAGTCACGAAAGCTTTAAATCAAAATTTAACATTCCTCTTGATAAAAATAATAATACATATCCTTCATTTAAACCTGCAAGGTGATGCCACAGAACTGCAACTGCAGTCAATTAAATACGCATCCTTGATGATGATGATGATAATAATAACAATCATGTTCTTGCACCATTGGAACCTCCTTTACCAGTAGCAAAATATGATAATTGGCTTTTTACCCTTTTATCTGGCAACAAAACTGACACCTTTTTTTTACAAGGAGTCATGTTTGCATTGGACCAGATGACGCCAAAAGGCGCCTTTTGGCGTCATCTGGTCCAACACCATGTGAGACTAGGCTCTAAGAAAAGCTGTCTCGGGTGTGGACCAATCAAGTTCAAGGACAGTGCATACATTATCAGAGTTGTGTTTTTTGTTTGCATTCCGACCGCAGGTATTGTGGTCAGTTTTGTTGCCAGATAAAAGGGTAAAAAAACAATTATAATAATGTTCTTTATTTAAACCAGGAAAGTCTCCTTGAGTCTTAATCATCCTTTTTCAGGATGGGTCCAGCACTGGCATGCGACCACAACTCCACAGGCGACAACACTTATCGTTCTGCCGCTTTACCTCTGTGGCTGCTTCCACTGGGAAATTCCCTCCCGTCTCTCCCCTTTTCTACCCCCCGCCCCCAAGCGCCCCCCCCCCCCGTGTATGGCCTTACTCGGTGCAGGAAACGCGTGACGTTCATAACGCCTTTAAGAGTGCTGTTTGTCGCTGGCACCTTGGCAAATTTTAATTGCGGCCACTTGGCATGTTGGACCTTTGGGTCGACTGCAGTGCTCAGCAACTGTGATTAATAATTAAAAAAAAAAATTGCCCCAGTTTCATTTCAAGGGTGTGTTAGATATTAGCACGGTTGGCTACGATAAAAGTTCAACATACAGACATACGTAGGAGTGAATAAGAGTTATTGCACTCTAAGTGACTAGCATTGTGGCACAGTGGTGACATCGTAAGACATCACTCCCACGCGTTTCGACGCAACATCGGTGGGGAGGTTCCACCGCATCACGTTGACGGAGCATCCTGACCTCGACTTTGAAGTCTCTCTGCTCGTCGGCGATTGCGACGACACAGAATCATCAGAGGTTGTTTAGCGAAGCTGTCGTTTAACCCCAAGTCACGCCTCGAATTCGTCAGTGAACTATCCAAGGCTCGCGGAGTCCCGCCGCAGCATTGATAGTCGTCGTCAATTAAAAATGTAGGTGCAACTCGATTTTTTGCCATCTCGGGTGGCTCAAATTTACCAAGTCTCAGAAATGACCCGCAAATGACTGCATTTTAATTACACTGATCAACCATCGTCCCCTCCTGGCAGCCGCATGCTCACTTGGAGCCCAGTGCTGAGAGCTGTCTTGTGCCGCAGAGGAAGAAGTTGCCAGTGGAGGGTCCCCTAGGCTAAAATAACAGGCTGTGAGATAACGCATTCCATAATAGTCAAAATTTAAAACTATGAACAACTTTTTATTCTGCCAGGTAAGGCCCACGAAGCTATAGAGCTATTTTTCAGAAGCGACCTGGCCACAAATGGTAGCTCAACGAAGTGGCTTATCACGTGGGAATCTATGGCTGCCAAATGCTCTCAACGCATGTTGCTAAATGTGGAGGGGAAACCGACGGACCCGAAGAGAAATCCACGCGACCACAGGGAGATCAAGCAAACGTCAAATATACAGCAGCAGGCGTCAAGGTCAGGATCGACCCCACGACCTCCTGTATACCAGATGAGGTAGTTAACATCTTGCCACCGTGGCGAGATGAATGCAAGTGTTACATTATTTCATACACCGTCAGGGTCCCATTCTATGTACGTTTGTTGAACTTCTTTCGTACCATACGTAGCTATAGGAGGTGCAGTCCTGCAAACTCTTATCCACTCTTTGTCTCTCTGGCATCTCTCGTCATGTGCTATGGAGAAGGGACATTTCTCGAAAGGACGCTGGCTACATATTCTCACTTTCAAGGCCACAATGTTCTTGACGAACTTGTTGACTTCATTGTATCGTTCATACCCGTGGTGACCTTTCCGACACCTCTTGCCCTCTCCTCGTGAACGAAGCTTTGAGGTCCGTGTGGGAGAGGCTGGGACACACAGCCGAGTTATTAATCTGTCTGTTTGTTTGTTTGTTTTTCGGGACGCATCTACCCGGAAGTGAGGGGATAAATTGCGCACGGAGGCTTTAGTGTTCTCATTTGGTGACCTGGTTGATGAATCCGTTCGCGACGGAACTTTTTCTTTTAAAAACTTCCAGGTGACCTCACGAGATTTTCGAGCGCTTGCTTTGTAACTTGGATATTATTGGGGGGGGGGGGGTGGTGATCAATCTCCTCCGACTCTCTCAAAGCAGCAGTGCGTGTGAGATTGCTCTGACCACAGCTCACGGTTATATACATCTCAAACATTCCCTTCCATTTGGGACACTATTCAAATACAGCCCGCGAGAAAGCCAGTTCCATCACGGATGGCTGAGACCCAGGATTGAAGTCGGTGATTTAAACCGCGCTTTTTCTTTGCCCCCTGACCTGCTCATCACGAGTTCCCTGAGCCCGGCGCACCCTGGCCATGAAAGTATTGTCGAAGGCCAGCTTGTGAGGTGGCACAAACAACAATGCCATAGACAAGCAAACACTTGCTATGGTGACACAATGTGCAGCGCCTGTTCATTCATGGACGCATTGTTGCAAAATATCTAAACAAGACGAAAGAGTTGCTGCTACTAAGTTGTGGGAGTCATGAACTATTGATTCATCGATTAATATAAATTATTACGCTAATGATAGGCGCATTAAATCACGTATGTAACAATCGATATCATCTGGTTTTCATCATCGACAATTATGGTCTATTCGCTACTGGGTGAAGGCCTCTCTAAGTCGTCACCGTCTCCACATCGCCTCGCGTCGCAAATATCCATCTAAGCGCCTACACGGAGGGGGGGGGGACCGGGTGATTCATCATCTTCTCGCGTCTGTTGCCTCCCTCGGCTCTGTGATTGATTCAAATTGTATGCACGTGATGTGAAGACATCTCGCGTGGGTTAATTAATGATGCGAACAAAACTGTGCAAACGAGACGGAACATTTTGAAATGGGAATGAGATTCTACAAACGAGACCGATCGTAATTGCTTCGTGCATTGAACAGTGGCCCTCAGTACAGAAGATTCATCCCTGGGTGGGAGGGGGGAGGAGAGAGAGGGGGGGAGCTGGATGAATACCAGCAAGTCTGGCCCATCATCTTCATCCTCGTGTCAGATTCTGCAAGTGTTTCACTGCCATGAACAAGACCTCTAAGGTCTGATTTTGCAGTGTCTATCATCATCGTGGCAGACGTCAAAGGACTACTTTTACAATCTCCATCATCACAGATCTCGGTCTGATTTTGCAGTCTCATCACCATCTTCATCACCACCATCGGGCTCTGTATATTCTACTTGTTAACCAAGTCAATAATCTAATTTGAGGACCATAGTTGCAGTCTCATCGTCACCACCACGTGGCTTCAGCTCTCCCCCCCCCCGCCCCCCTTGGCTGCCAGCCTCTGGGTGCCACTCCGCTATTCGTCTCGGTCACCTACCCCCGTCCGCCCTGCGCCACCACCTCCTTCCCGATTTTATGTCCTCAATTCTTTCTTGCCGTTATTCTATTCCAAGCTTGCGAGCTGTTTATTCTCCCTTAACACATCACACTGTGGGTGTGTGTATATATAAAGTATAACAAAAACACACCAGACCTACATAATCTAGTGAGCAGATTAATTATAAGAGGCACGTAAAATCCCCATGGGTGTAACATTCCACATTTAGTTTAGCCCGAAGGCAAAGATATGAGATTGCTATGTGCGCGCGCTGTGTATACGCGCGCGCGTGCGCGTGTGTGGAGTTGCAGCAGTGTGGTGATTTAGGTCAACTGCGCTGCAAACCCAGCGACCCGAGTTCGATGCCCACTGTCGACCAATAACAGGGACGAATATTTCAACTGGTGTTGGGTCTCTCCAAGGTCCACTCGGCCTTAAATGTGTATCTGGCACGGTGTGTAACAATCAGCACTGAAGAGACGAAGACAGACAGACGTGGTGCTGGCCACCCGCCCCCTCGTGCGCCGCTACCGGCCTTGACAAGTGCTCGCTAACACCACTTGCCCCAAGAGCCCGTAACGGCTAGACGGGGGTCCTTTGTCTTTGTTTGCGTGTGCGGGTGAGCGCGTCTCTTTTTCATTTGATATTTGCGGTGATGAAAAGGACTGTCGCACTGTTCAAGGTGAGAACAAGCCACCCAAATTAATTTTTCACAACAGCGTTTCATTGCAGCTCAAAGGAAAAGCTATTAATGTTTTGTTGTTCGTGTTTTTTTATATATATATATAAATTATACACACCGCACCTTGGCTTAAAGCAGTCGTAGAGGTTTGAACGATGTAGAGGTCAGAACAAGTGCGATTAAAAATGGGTGTAAACACATTTGTAGTAGCGTTTATTGGTCGTGTTTTTTTCGTTGTGGTTCATTCGAGATTAATACCACGGTTTCCCAAGCGTACCGACACGTCACGACGGTTCTAAACGGGTATGTGCTATCACATGTACGTGCATTCTGGAAGTGAAATGTGGACACTGCCGCAGTGGTGGTGTAAGAGTAAGCCGACTGGATTTACAATCCAGAGGTCGCCGGATAGATCTTGCCTGTTGAAACAATGGGGTAAGTGTTTTCATATTATTGTGGCCTTGTTATGTCCTAAATGCAACATCCATAACAATAGCACACTTGTGGCCTGATCGTAACATAATTATGGTCTAATTGTGTCCTGATTGTAACATAACTGCGGACTGATTGTGTCCTGATTGTAACATAACTGCGGCCTGATGGTGTCCATGACTGTACTCATGATTGAGGATTCACTGTGACCTGCTTGTGACCAAGCGGTAACTAGACCGCGCCTTGATTGTGGCCTGGCTATTGGCTGATTTGTGGGCCCGGTGAAGGCCCTCTTACTTTGGTCTTTGTCGCCTTCTTCGGCCGCTCCCAGGAGCGTGAAGATGATTCCCGTTTGGGAGTTGACGCCAACAGCCGTCACCACCATTCGGCCCGAGCCCTCCATCACATGGGTACCTGCAGCATCATCATCGCCATGGTCAATCGCCATTAGCATTGCCACGGTCATCAACATCATCGTCATCGCCACCAGCAGCGGTATCAACAGCAGCAGTTTCACCATCATTGTCACCATCATCATAATCCTCAACAGCAATCAAAGTCACGGCGATGATGATGATGAAGATAACATTGCTGCAAAATGATTGTTGTTGATGAATACGGAATATGAAATGCAGGCGAATAATCAAAAAGTGCAAATATAATATGAGAGCAAAAAAGGTGCCTGAAACAATTAGATACAAGTGCAATAACCTCTATAATTTACTATAACAGTGACATAAAGAGTTTGGGGGGGGGGAGAGTGGTGCATCTATTAATCGTGCGCACGTGACCAGATTTGTATAAGTCTATCGAGCGTCTTACAATCCCGGAGAATGCGGCACTGTAGTAATTTCATCGGTTCCCGGCGGCGATGGTGAACTTAGTCCACCCCTTTCCCAGCCGTCGAGATTGTGATGGAAGTACTTGCACCTCATCACCGCAACCACCCAGCCGCATTGATGGCGAAGCATTACAACTCGTAAATAAATTAATAGGTCTGTAAATAAATAATTCAAGCGCGTTCCGACAGGAGAAATGATACGGACTGCAAACAAAAATCAATAGGGCACTCAGTCGTAATGAAAAGAAATTCTAAAATGAATGTATTATTAATCTGCGAGAAGCATATTGTGTTGTTGTTGTTGTTAAAATATGTTGCTTTTGTGCACAAAATACAAACAAAATGAGCAAAGGTGGCCATTGTGAATCGGTGATTGTGGGAGGGTTGTGATTTTATTGCACTTAGTTTACGCTTTATTTAGTTATTTATCTGGTGATAGCTCAAGTGATATTCTGGGAACCCAAAAGCCACTCGGCGACAGATTTAGTTTGTTCTTAAATGCAATATAAAATCGAAAATCAACGAGATTCTTAGTTACGCGGGAATAATACCAATTATTTGTCCAATAGAGAATCGCTGAGACTCAATAATTTTTTTTATGCAGGTCCTCCTTTGGGATGTTTGGCTTGATGGATAAAATCAGAGAAAACCCAGGAGGGGTAAGATATCCTGAAGGCTTTTGAGACGGCTAGGCCAAGCCCTGACAGTGAACACCTCACCAACAACGATCGTTAGGGCAAGAACTCCTTCTAACCGTCTCGGTCTCCCCAAAGACCTTTCTGTTGCGAATCGAGGCACAGGATCTCTCGTGCACAGTGGCTTTGGTGTTAAGGGTTGGTGTGCCACGGTGGTGGGATGTGAACTACATCGCCAGGTATACAGGAGGTCTTGGATTTAATGCCGACCCTGTCGCCTATATATTTGGAGTTTGCATGTCTCTCTCCCTGTGGTCATGTGGATTTTTCTCAGGGCCATCTTGGGTTTTCCCTTCACATTTAGAATCAATGTGCGTTTAGAGTATTTGGCAGCAACATATTTACACATGATGGGGGCAACTTCCTCGAGCTATCATTTGTGGCCAGGTCGCTTCTGAAAAAACAGCTACACAACTCAGTGGGCCTTACCTAGTAAAACAACATATATACAGTTTTAACTAGTTTGGTGCTGCGAGACTTCCAACCGACTGGGCTGCAAGGTGGCCAGTACTACAGCGAGTAGGTTCCTAACTCGTCTGCGTAAAGCTTTGAGTGTCTTCTCCCCTGACATGGATGATGCCCCCTTGCTATCCGTCCACATGGTGCCACGCGCCCATTGAAAAGGGAATTGGACAAAACGTTCTCAAAGAAAGAAACAAAACGTCTTGAGACTTGGTGAGGCTTTCCTGAACAAAAGGACACGGTTGCCTGTGGTAGTGTTTACAATAGTTATTGACAACACTTACAGAGGTTGGTAACATCTGGAAGAAAAATACTCTTGTAATTTATTAGAATACAAAATACTGTATAAGCAAACTATTTGCGGCCTCCAAATATATTTATCATGTATTTTAGTTGTCAGCCTATCGACTTATTTGGACCAACATTTTCAAGCAGCAATTGTTTAAGCAAGCAAACTCTGGACCAGTTTCAACATTGTGGGTCTCGTTAACAGTCTGGCTTGTTTAACAATTGCTGCTTGATAACCAGGAGTTATCGCCCATAGCACTCCATATAAAATATGGGACCCCCGTTGAAAGAAAAAAAATCGATCCTGAACCATGTACTTATTAGGTTCCATTGATATCTGTTCCGGCCACAAGGCTCCTTATTTATAAAAATGCAAATTCTGTAAATAATTTTCTACATTCCCTTTTTCATTCTGTCTTGTTCCATTAAGCTGTTGTAGTTTCACCTTTCGTCGATCCCCCCCCCACTAACTCCATGTCCAAACAATCCTGATTGGAGCGCAATGACAGCTCGCTGTAATGAGCTGTCACGCTATTTTTATACACGTGCATTAGAGGCGATGGGATAATTTTTTGATGGGCCATGTGTGTGTGTGCATGCATGCATACATTCATGCGTTCATGAATGTGTGTGTGTGTGAGTTTGTGTGGCTCGTGAAGGACGCTACTGGGCAGTTGGAGGCAGTCGCCCTCCCGCAAAAACGGAGGGCAGAGGAGTGATGCTCACAACAATGAGCGGAGGGCTGGGTGGCTAAAACACAGCAAGTTGGCACAGTAGGGGGCACAGATGGTGCATCGGCCAGTCATCTCGGTCAGTCAACCAATGGCACCTGGGTCTGTCCCGTGATCTGCCAGCGGGCGGTCGACACTTCAAGTGGCCTTAATGTGCACATAGCCTGGCACAAGCGCCGTGGTTACGTCACCGCCACTTTATGGCAAATGGCGGTTGTTGTGTGTCTCTGTCTTAATGGCATCCTCCAAGGGACAGAGTGGTGATCCAATCTCTGACGCCCCCCCGGCCCGAGGAACAGGTTTGCAGATTTGATGAGCATTTCTGTGAGGTCTTGGGGTAAGGAACAAAAAAAAGCCTTCGGCTCAGATGGCGCAATATGAGGTTGACTCTGCCGGGACTGTTGTTCCTCAAATATTGGTGCAGGAATCAGCCACTCACACAATGGCCTCGACATTCACCTAGCCCGGTACAAGCGCTGTGGTGACGTCACCTCTACTCTGTGGTGAATAACAGCTGTTGTTGTTGTTGCTGTTGTCGTATCTAGTTATACGCATAATGTAGTGACCTGTTAGAAGCCTACACACTGCGTCACACTGCACTAGAATTGTAGAAAACTGGGTTAAAGTCCTTTCCACGATGCACAACTGCGGTGGAAGTTTGTGTCTGAGAAAGTCATTGCCTACCCCGAAAATTGCAGGCTAACTGGCAATAATGATGACAGGGCATTTGATTCGACTGTCAGTGAGAAGAGAGGAAGACCTTGAAATGTTCTATTCTGGCCACCTTCAGAGTGTTTCCCCTAGGTGAACTCGGCCTCAAAACGAGTGCCCAATGTGGTGTGGGCCAAGAACGTGAGCACCGGGCGAGACAAAGGCATGCGTGGTCCTGTCAATAATGAGCCTCACTGGGCTCTCACATTGCTTACGTAAGAGATATCCAATGTAATAATTTGCATATTTAAACAACAGCGCGAAAGATGTAAGACCCCCCCCCCACCCCCAAGGAATGGCAATCAAGTTATTTTTAAAACCGCAGCAGCTAAAAGTAGCGATGACACGAAATGTGACATTGGAGATATCCTTGTTGAAGTTTTAAACAAGATTTAGCCATGATTAGAACAAGTCCTCAAGTCCGGACAGATTATGGCCTCAACCCCAGTCAACAATGATTACGCCATGAACCATCACGTGAAATTAGTTTCTTTCACTTAAATTTGCTAAATTGCAACTCTGAGAAGTAAAGAATCGATTGCACTGTCATCCCACAATATGAGAGCACAGTGTGTGGGAAAATGTGACCCTTCCTAACTGCGTCAAAAGAGAATAAGGACACACCGCGTGGTCGAAATAAAATGTCAATTTACGGAACTGGAGCAATTAGCAATACATTTAATTATCGAAAGTTAAAGTGGGTTCTCACTAAAACAAGTCTGGAGCAGTGCTCCTCCACTGTTTAAAAGCCTTAATTCATGGATGGAAACTCCACATTTCTCTGACAGGGATTAGTTGTGTTTTTTCGCAAGGGAACACCATGCTCTCAAGTAGTATGCATTTTATTGGCCCGACTGGGTATGAAGTGCCGAGTCGATCCCTTTCACCTGGATTCGAACCTCTGCCAGCCACTGGTTTTTACAAATGAAACAAGTTGGCGATGCTGCGTTGGCAGCGGCGCGCGACCCACATGTTAACAATGAACGATTCATAATCTTGGTTCTTTCGGGAAAAGTCACGTAGAAGGGAAATAATAAAATTAAAAAAATTGAAACATAATAAAATAAAAATATAATAAAATTAAAGAACCAAGAATATGAACCCCTGCAGTCACGAAATATTTAAATCGAAAAAATGAACGATTCATGTGCTGCGAAAACAAGTGCCATTGCCCGGACCGTCGACCGCCGTTACATTTTTCATTTTTAAGGCCGCAGTGTTTGTCGAGGGGTTTGTTTTTGGGGAGGGGGGAGGGAAAGGGGGTTGGGGGGCTTCTCACAAAAATCGTTTCGAAGTTTGAAGAGGGAAAAAAATCTAGTTCACCTTCACCAAGTCTTTATCCGCCAACAATGTGTCAAAGAAACAACTTTGCCAACGCTATATATATTTTTTTTGTTCTCACTGTTACAATCAGGCCTGTGTTTTACAAGACTTAATTAAGGTTATTTTTCCATAATTTTTCGAGAGCAATGTACTTGAAAAAATTACTTCCGCGAAATTCCGCAGACCCGTGTTGAAAGATTGGGGGTTTCAAGAAATGTAAATGCCTGCCGATGATTTATTAGGGGGATTTGCCATTCTTTACCACGTAAATAAATAGTTTATTTTAAAAGGACGGCTTTAGAGTACAGCATGTCATCGACCTCTGTTGGTTACACCTGTTAAAACAACGTTATTTATTGCAAATGAAAATTATGCTGTGGCTGGAGCCAATGACCAGATTGCAAAGAATGTTCATATTTAAGTGTATAATCTTCATATTTACGTGTATAATTTTCATACATGCATGTATAATAATCATTCACATTTATAATTTTCATATATACATGCATCATGTTCATATACACATGCATAATGTATGATCATATGCATGTGTGTGTGTGTGCCTAGGAAAGCTTTAAAATACAAATGACAAATTGATGACTTAATTGTACCAAAAGAAACGAGAACCTTTTCAGAAAACCACGCTTGGATATTAAAAGTTCCACTGAAGCATTCATGATGTCAAAAAATAATAATAACAGAGCTATTATAATTTCGCATCAAAAATGAGTTGTTGAATTTTTTTAACGTAAAAATACATTTGGGAGAAGAATAAAAAACTTAACCCCGATTTATAGAGCTGTCATTCCCCCAACGATCTTCCATTCATATCCGACGCGCGGTGCTTTTTATTACTCCTGTAATTGTTCTCTTATTTCTGCACAATTTAATGATTGCCGAGGTGTAATTATGGATGAGGGCCTGGGTTGTGGGTAAGGGTGAAGGCCTGGAGTTGTGGGTTAGGGTTTGGGGTTGTGGGTTAGGGTTTGGGGTTGTGGGTTAGGGTTTGGGGTTGTGGGTTGGGGTCTGGGGTTGAGGGTTAGGGTCTGGGGTTGTGGGTGAGGGCCTGGGGTTGTGGGTTAGGGTCTGGGGTTGTGGGTTAGGGTTTGGGGTTGTGGGTTGGGGTCTGGGGTTGAGGGTTAGGGCCTGGGGTTGTGGGTTAGGGTCTGGGGTTGTGGATAAGGGTTAGGGTTTGGGGTTGTGGGTTAGGGTTTGGGGTTGGGGTTTGGGGTTGAGGGTTAGGGTCTGGGGTTGTGGGTTAGGGTTTGGGGTTGTGGGTTAGGGTTTGGGGTTGTGGGTTGGGGTCTGGGGTTGAGGGTTAGGGTCTAGGATTGTGGGTGAGGGCCTGGGGTTGTGGGTGAGGGTTAGGGTTTGGGGTTATGGTTAGGATCTGGAGTTGTGGGTTAGGGTTCGGGTCTGGGGTTGTGGGTTAGGGTCTGGGGTTGAGGTATAGGATTAGGACCTGGGATTGTGGTATAGGATCAGGGCCTAGAGTTGTGGGTTATCGTTGGGGCATGGGGTTGTGGGGTTTGTCAGATTCGTAGCACAATGCGGTAATCCACTAATCCACTTCAAATTTAGAATAAAATATGATTATCATCATCGCCATCATGATAACACCATCATCATGTTACTGCTGATGACGATGATGATAGCTGCTGTTCCTGCTGCTTCTACTGCTGGATTTTCTCCTGCTGATGATGATTTTATCTGCTGCTGATGATTATATATGCTGCTGATGCTGCTGAAATGTATCCTCCTGATGATCATAGTTACTGCTGCTGCTATGATGATGATGATACTGCTTATAATTGCTTCTGATATTTCTGCTGTAACTGAGATTACTCCAGCTGTTGCTGGTGATGATAGCTGCTACCAATGATGAAGATGATCATTGCTGCTGCTGCTGCTGCTAATGAGATTTCTTCCACTGATAACGAGAGCGCCTTCTGCTTCAATCACAATCATTATGACACAATCTGCTGCTCCTGCTGCGTGGATGACGACGGCGACGACGATGATGATGATGATGATGACATCATCAGCTGATGAAGATTTTTTAAAGCCTCACCCGAGAGCAGCATTGGATCCCTGTCGATGCTTTTGCGCACGTGGTCCGATTCTCCGGTGAGAGAGCTCTCGTCGATCTTGAGATCGTTGCTCTGTATGAGCATCCCGTCGGCAGGCAAGAGGTCACCTGGGCAGAGGAGTGGGGGGGGGTGGGGGAGTGGTGGTGAACGAGGGCAGGAGGTCAGCGGAGGCGTCGAATCGTTACGACATTACTCTTGACAGCAACGGCCGTTTCCACTGTGAGATGAGCGCGTGCCAATGTGGGGCCCCGTGTGCTCACCGGTGTAATTTTGTCTCGTGCCGCAATTTTATTCCAGCATCGTGACGCCGAGAGATCGAAGTGGTGGCCAATTGGGACTCTCATGGGGTGGCGCATCGTGCCGTGTTCGAAAAAAAAGCCCATCCGTTGAAGGAGATGTCGGAGGAGATGCCTTTGAGTTGAGCTCTTATCAACACTTGGTGGGCGGAGCTGTTTTTCCTAAGTGCCCTGATATGAATAAGTTCGGCGCATGGAAATCAAACTATATGTATATTGTTTTCGTGCTCAAAGCTGGAATTTAGACAAATTAAATTGCAGAAAATGTAACATTATGCCGGTGGTGGTTGTGCAGTCATCGGCGGTGACCGAACCGTGACCATCAACTCACTCCACTTGAGAATTTTTTTTTACGTATAATGGGGTGAAATCTGGATTCGAAAAACGTAAAGAAACCACGGAACTTTTCGCCGGCTCCAAACGCAACAGTTTTGCGTTTCCTCCTGCGTTGCGATTTAGAACAGAAACACGACGCCACGGTGAAGCCGTTTGCGTAGCAGCATCACTGATGGTGGATGTGGTGGTCCCGACGTTTCCGCGCAAGCCCGAAAAAAAAACACGTCGGAGAACTTTTTTTTTCTCAAGAAAAGTTCAACGGGTTCCGAAAAAAATATGTTTAACGACCTGAATAGGGCCAGGGGTTTCGAAATCACGATAAATGATGGTAATTAACGTCAGTTCGTAATTAGCATCGCTGCTCTTAGCACAATAAGTCGAGTCAATCGAGCGCAAGATCTTTTTTTTTATCGCAAGAGGTGCGCAAGTAATTATGAAACAGAATAAAACATTTAAATAACTCTTCTGACTAATTCAGTAATAATGGGGACTGAGGAGGGAACGAATGGAATTGTCTGTCTCTGTGCATGTCTGTCTGTTCATTTAACTGTCGGTCTCCCTACCATGTATTTGTCTGGCCTTGTCTTATCTGTCGCATGTCATCTACACATCTATCTGAATTCTCTGTTTGTCTGTCTATCAATCTGTCCATCTGTCTGTCCGTAGGTCACTCTGTCTACACGTTCATCTATGTATCCATCTGTTCTTCTGTCTGTCCATCCGTATCGATCTGCCTGACCTTGATCAGTCTGTCCACTTTTGTGTGTGTATTTGTGGCGCTGTGGTGGCATCACCGTCACTTAGTGGCGAATGGCGGGTATTGGTATTGGTGTGTTTGACTCAACAACTGTCCTTCTATACGTCTGTCCATCCATCATCGGTGGCAGTCTCTCCGTGACTCCCCCCTCCAACCGGCATTGGCGATCATTCATCGCTAATGCTGGCAGGGCGATGTCATCGGAGGTAGGGCGGTTGACGGAGCGGGCAATCGTCGGCATTGCCAGACGACATCCCGGTGTCTTGCAACAACAAATTAAGGAAGGCTCTAATGGAATGCGTTTCAGCCCATGCCAAGGTTCCACAAACTTTGTTCAAATTCAAGATATCTGCTCCAATAACCGTAGCCTTGGCCATGACTACTCACTCCACTTCTGTGGAAGGTCTCTCTCCAAGCCGCTGCGGCCTCATTGTACAATACGATGCTGCCATTGTAGCAACACAAGCAAGGATCCACAGCCGATATCACAGCCCCTTCTTCTGCGGTGCTACGGCATTTACCCATCACCGGTTGCTGCTCCATCACCAGTCTCAACCATTGGCCGAGGTTCCCTTGCCAAGCACATTCCCTTTTTGCATATTAAGAATGAAGTCTATCAATGTAAGTTGAACTTTCTTCGCACCGTACACCGCCGACTCACCATACTTGACCTGCGCGATGTCTCCCACCACGATGTCGGCCACCGGCAGCTGCAGCAGCTGCCCGGCGCGGATCACGGAGAAGCGCTGCTCCTGCTCGATGCGGCTCTGTAGGCCGCGGAACTGGCGCTCCTTGCTCCAGTCGTTGAAGGCCGTGACGAGCACCACGCACGCCACAGACAGGAGGATGGCGGCGCCCTCGATCCACCCGGCGGCCGACTCGCCCTCGTCCTCCGCCCCTCCGCTCACGTTGCCGCACACTGCGCACGCGGGCGAGTGCAAGAGGGGGCGGGCGAGCGTCGGTCGAGCGGGCGAGTGCTGGCGGATGATCGTCAGGGGACGGTGGGCGAATTGGACGGTCGACAGTTTTGATGGACGGTGGTGGTCGTTGTTGGTGAACGATGGTCAGCGATGGTGGTTGAGCGGGTGACCACCAGCGTTTGCGGATGATCGTCACGGCTTGGTGGCCGAATGGGTTCTCATCATTGTTGATGGAAGATGGTCGTCGCTGGTGGTCAATCCTCAGCGTTGGTGTACGATGGTTCAGTGTTATGGTTGAGGCGGCAAACCAGCAGTGCTTGTGGACAATCGTCCACCAACAAGGCTGATGATCATCAATGTTGGTGGACGATCATCAGTATGGGTGGATGTTCGTTGATGGTGGTGGACGACAACGATCGGTGTTGTGGAGTGTCACATGTCGAGTTGCGTGTTCATGAAATCAGATCGCCAGTGGCCGGTACTGAGCCGGCAATCTTTTGTAATGTGATGGTCCGGTGATGGACCTCTCCTAGGTCGACTCAGCCTCAAATTAGTACCTGGTGCAGTGTGTTTCAACGTCGCCAATAGGGAGACAAAATCTGCCGTGCCGGCCTTCATAGGTCCTCACTTGCAGCACTTGCCCCAGCAGTATGTGAAGGCTATACGGGGGATCTTTGTCTTTGTTTCGGAGCAGCGGCACAGTGTCTCACATGCACTGGGCCACGGCCGTCGTCACCCAAGTTGGATTCCTGGCCACGGCTCACATCAATGGCGAGTGCTCTCTGAGGCGGTTCTGGGCCCTCCCCTAGGTTGACTCAGACTTTACTGTTTATCTGGCGCATTGTATACAAATCATAACTGATGAGACAGTGATGATGTTTAGTGTGTTGCTCATCACAACCCCCCCCCCCCCAACACCAACATTGTCCACGATTCGATCCTTAATAGGTGCTCGCTACGTTTTCAACAACAGGGTACAGGTCAAGGCTTGGAGTTCCAAACCCAAGACCGAGTTTTGTGAATTCGAAAAGCTTTGTATTAAAATTGGAATGTCTGAGGCAAGGTCATGTACATGTCCCCCCCCCCCCCCCCCAATCGCATATATTATATAAAGGTAATAAATATTACAACTGTCCCTCAGAATAATTTTTCCTATTAAATATTAATTGCAATGTCACTCTCAGCTCAGTGGTGACACAGACGTAGCGATGGCCACCTGAGCCACACATTAGCTGCTGCGTGCCAGTGGGGGGCTTTCTTTTTGTTGCGTCCTTTCTCCCGTCAGATGAATTTGATGAATTGTTGCCATTTCTCGGCTCCGACTTCCACGGCGTCTTCGCCTCAACTGGCACTGCTCAAGCGAGGTGGGTCAGCGGCCTAACTCGGCTTCAGCCATCGCATCGTGCGTTCCGTCTCGTAGCCTCCAAACGGGCGCGAGCGGCCTCCTCCCCCCTTCTCCCTCCTACTCCTTCCCCCCTCCTCCTCGTCAAGCCCGATCGTCTGTCGAACCCTACGAGGGGAACGTTGCTTCTCTGTCGCAGCTCCGGTCGTCTGGAATTCCACTCCGCCCATAGACCAATGCCCACAGAGACCCATAGACTCACAAGGAGAGCCATATACTGCCAAAGAGAACCATATACTCACACAGAGACCCATAGACTCGCACAGAGACCCATAGACTCGCACAGAGACCCATAGACTCGCACAGAGACCCATAGACTCACACAGAGACCCATAGACTCACACAGAGACCCACAGACTAACTCGGAGACCCATATACTAACACAGAAACCCATAGACTCACACAGACACCCATAGACTAACTCAGAGACCCACAGAGGTGTGGACTCGAGTCATCTGACTTGGACTCGAGTCAGACTCGAGTCATGAATTTGATGACTTGCGACTCGACTTGGACTTGCATAACAATGACTTTGTCCCACCTATGAGATGTGGACTCGAGTCATGTGACTTGGACTCGAGTCAGACTCGAGTCATGAATTTGATGACTTGCGACTCGACTTGGACTTGCATAACAATGACTTTGTCCCACCTCTGGAGACCCATATACTAACACAGAAACTCATAGACTCACACAGAGACCCACAGACTCACACAGAGACCCATAGACTCACACAGACACCCATAGACTAACTCGGAGACCCATATACTAACACAGAAACCCATAGACTCACACAGACACCCATAGACTAACTCAGAGACCCATATACTAACACAGAAACTCATAGACTCACACAGAGACGCATATACTCGTACAGAGGCCCATAGACTAACTCAGAGACCCTATCATAGCTGCAGTCGTCTTGAAAAAATTTCCACCTCTCACTCCACCGCACATGGGCGTCAGTGTTGTCCTCCTTTCAGAATCTCCGGGCTTTTCTCTTCCATTAATTGATCCTCCCACGTCTCCGTCCCTTCAAAGTCCAAATTGCGCCTGCTACTAACCGTATTAATGAATGTGTAAATGGACAATATTCAGGGGGACGTGGGTCTCGCTAGAAAATTGAGGAGTGGCTGAAGTTGACGAATAATTGGAAAAGTAAAAAAAAATCGCAATGCAGCAAAACGCAGAAACAGCTGACCCAATAGATAACCTCGCGCGTAGAATTTCCCAATCTGGGATTAAAGACGAGATTAAGTCACAGACACACACAGGGGATCGTGTTACCGTATTGACACTGGGATAAAATAAGTCCGGTGTAAATTGCCGACTGCCAGCGCTCTCGTGATGAGTAACACCCACGGCGTCTGCATGCGTTGCGGGATGAGGCCGGCTAGCCAGTGCGTTAAGCGAGGATCTGTTTGGGATCTTCAAGCTTTTGCGAGAGAATTAAGCCGGATCGATCCGTGCTCTCTGTGGCTTCCTTATTAAATGTCACCGTTTATGCAAGACTACAAAGATACATGGGGTCCATTCCTAAACCTTAGAACACTCTTACATACCTGAACCTTAGACCAGTCTTAAACACCTAAACCTTAGAACACTCTTACATACCTGAGCCCAGAATGGCAATTACCTGCCCCATTCCCCCAAGGAAAAGGATGAGAAATAACACATTTTGTATTTTTTTAAAAATCACCGGTTATGGAGTCAGTATCCTCCCCTCCCTCCCTCTAAGCCCCTCCTCTTCCCCCTCCCCACTCCCAAACTGAACCTTGCACACTGACCAGCGTGGTGAAGTATGGTCAATCAGTCTCTCCTGACTGGTAACGTGGGGGAAGCCTTCATCCAGCAGTCCCATGAATTATTATATTTAATCTATATGAAAAATATTCAAGGCATCTATCCGTAATTTTAATAGCGAAGTTCCTGCATCAATTAATTTCAAAAATGTTTCTTCATACAATATACATAACGGCTCAACCAGAGCTATTAATGCTTCGATATTTGCATCGCTGTTGTGCTGTTCGCCTTTGGCGTTCTCTGGTCTAACACCGCTGATGCGACAAGGCCATGATAGGAAAATGTCTCTGGTGTAGGCCAATCAAGTTTAACGAACAATGCATAATCAGAATATATATTAGTTTTGACACTGGAGGAATCTGACGAGCTATGAAGATATTTTCCACAGACGTTCGATGAGAACAATGGCCCTATTCTTGGACGCGTTTCCCCATTTGTTGAAGGCAAAGCTTTGCCGTAAGATTTCTCTTCTTTAGCCAAACAGTTGCAAAGCGTTTATTGGACGGGCGCGCTGATTGAATGAGCATCTCGGATGTAATTTTTTATCCCCCCCCTCCCCCATTTAGTTTAGCCGCATGTATTTATTTATTTATTGCATTGCCCCTTTACCCCTACCTTCCACCACCACCCCCCACCTCGCCCCTCTAACGTTCTCCCTAACCAACAACCGATTGCGCAAACAAATCACGAGAGAAGCACAAAGAAGACGGGGGGGGGGGGTCTATGTGCGTGTGGGAGATCGATAGCGGGGAATGAGAAAACCCGCTCCGTGCGAGATGTTTCATTTGAAAGCTGTCCCCACCACCGCCGCCACCACCACCAAAAGATAACCCGTGCCGGCCACTGAGTTGCTGAGGGCTGGTGGGGGGGGAGTGGTGGGGGGGGTGGGGTGTGTGAGGGTGGTGGGGGGGTAGTGAGAGGTGGTGTGGGGGTGGTTTTGGGGTGGTGTGGGGGGTGGTGTGGGGATGGTGTGGGGGTGGTGTGGGGATGGTGTGAGGGTGGTGGGGGTGGTGTGGAGGTGGTGGGGGGGGGTGGTGTGGGGGTGTGGGGAGGGTGGTGTGGGGGGTGGTGTGGGGATGGTGGCGGTGGTGTGGAGGTGGTGGGGGGGGGTGGTGTGGGGGCTCATAATGGCCGTGTCAAAGACACGGAGGATGGCGTCACTCACATCCCAGGGTTCGAATCCCGAGTTTTGGACACTCCCGTGATTTATTTAGAGCTGCTGTTTTTGGTTTGTTGTCCTTACCCCCGCACCTCCGATGAGCATGGTTGTCTACGTACGGTGTGAAAGAAGTTCACCATACATACACACGTACGGGCGTGTGGCGACGAGGCCGAGCGGTCGTGCGTTCGCCGCTTGTTGTGGAGGTTTGTGGTTCGAACCACGCGTCTCTCCCTGGTTAATACTGCCCCCCGATCTACCAACCGTAAGATGCGCCAGCATCTGCTTCACAGTGGAAATTTAAAAGGGTTCAGAATCAGAATATGTATTTATACTGGAGGAATCCGATGAGGTTATAATGCTCACAGACAGATGTCCAGTAGTTTCACAGACGTCCAGTTAGGGTTCTTCAAGCGCAGCAAGGAGCTGAGGGTCTTGGGCCGGTCTCCAAGTCTGTTACTTGAGTCTTATCCAACCGTGAGGTTCAGGTACTGGTAACAGTGCGGGCCCTGCAAAATATACTAGCTCATGTCAACGCTGGTGGAATGGCGTGGAGAGAGCCCCTCTGGATGGTACTTGGCCCGATTTATGCGCATCGGTTAGCCATCTGGGAAGAGGTGGGAGTTCCCACGCTACACCCCACCGCATGGGGCCTCCTGACGATCGACATAACTGTGGTGCTTGGGTGGACAGAGGCGGCGGCGGCGGCGGGAGATCCGACGGGTGACCTCTGGTGTGGTGACCTTTACGCCACCATGGCAGCGTTGAGCCTTGGAGTGCGTAAGCGCATGGCATGGCTGACACACGGCATTCCGAAGTTTTGAGGGCACGAAGGAGCGCCGCTCTCGTGTCGGGGGTCAGGTACAAGTTTATTTCATTCATCGGGAAAAAACAAGGAAGAGCTTCTCGTTTTGCCCAGAGTGACCTGGCTCGCCAAAAGGGGCCGCGGTGGCGAGATGTCAACTTCCTCGCTTGATGTACAGGACGCCGTGGGCTCCATCCTGACCCTGACGACTATATTTGGAATTTGCATGTCTCTCTCTCTCCGTGGTCACGTGGGTTTTTCTCCTGGTCCTCCGGTTTTTCCCTCCACATTTAGAATCACGCGGTTAGAGTATTTGGCTGCTATAAATGTCCGCATGATAAGCCACTTTGTTGAACAATCATTTGTGGCCAGGCTGCATCTGAAAAATAGATATATAACTCAGTGGGTCTTACCTGGTAAAATAAAAAATGTTGTTTTTCATGGAATTGAAATGTAGCAAATAATCTAATGAGAAATCTAAAAATATCGCGTTGGAAATAAATCGATGTGAAATAATATTACTTCTATACTGGTGGTAGTACAATTACAAATTAAGTTTCAGAAAATAAACAACTGATTAATGCATCGCTATTGCATTCATATGTAAAAAGACGAGGAAAGTCACCCTGAATCTCAGACAGAGATTGAGGTGGCTTCCTATTGAAGTCGTTCTGTGGTGACTTTGTCTTGCGGGGCAGTTTCTCCGATGCACGTGTGTACGTCAGACTTCTTTCGCGCCGTACGTAGCCAATGACACAAGACGGAGCGCCAGGCCCCCGCGGACCGAGACGAGCCCACGAGAGGATTTCTTCACATCGCCGCAAACTGGTCGTGAACGTAGCAGCCGGGGTGAGAGGGTGGCGCCGGGGGGGGTGTTCCCCGTCGATGTAAAGCCACGCAAAAAAAATTATCCACGCAACGTGCTCATTATTAAACAGGTTGTAGTTGTTGTTGTCGTCGTTTAAATTCCACGGCTTGTTTGTGAGCGCGGAGACCCGACGGGTGCCAACGCTTCGGCCTTCTCAAAGAGCAGGGCGTGTAATCAAGTCGTGCATCATCACGGCTGACGTTAATGTAAGTGCTCGAGGCGGCCTGCATTTACGGGGGGTGGGTGGGCTAGAGGACTTCTTACCGGAATACGCACGAGGCGATGAATGACCCGCGGCCGCTCAAGGCGCCCTAGGACGGCGGGCGTCTCAACCGGCCGATAGCCAACAGCTGCTATGAAGAAGCTCTTTTAGCCACAGCCACGTGCAGCCACCCATAAGTCAATGTGGGGGGAAAACGAATGGCAGCGAATGGAGCGATTGAAACGATTTCTTCATTCATGTGTAAGTCGCGGTGTGTAGCTTGTGTGGTGTGTGAACTCCGCATTATACACTGGAGCACTCTAGGACCCGATTACTGTTGGGAAGATTGCCGTTTCGATTTACAATCGCTTGCTTTACCTTTATTAACTCGTGGCAATGGTGGTGATTGTGGTGATGATGATAATGATGGTGATGACAACAACATTAATGATGATCACCATGATGATACTCACGACAATGACGACGATGATGACACTGGTGATGGTCACCACGATGACGATGGTGATTACGACGACTGATGGCGATGATGACCGTGTAAATGATTTCAACTTGTCATGCACCACAGAGTATCCCCCCATTCTGAAAAAAAGAGAACAGCCTGGAGGCGTCAGGAACCACGGCCAAACCGGGAAGGCTGACATATGGTGAACCCGCGACAAATTCCCCACCAAGCTCTGTGGTCCTCTATCTGTTAAGATGTTATTGGCCAATTCATGACTGTTTTACTTGCGGGAGGAAACCGGAGCACTCCCGCAAAGAACCCACGCGCGCGAGGGGGCAACGCTCTATCCCATACAGCTGGAACAGGTGGAGTCCACATTTGTTATACTCCTGGCAAACACGGGCACTTCGAGGCCCACGGGAAAGGCAGTGTGACGACATCTGCGCGTGATCCACCACCCTCACTGCCTCCACGGTGCTGGATCAGAGGCCGCGTATTAGAGCCGCCACCGCCCGGCTAATGACCATGATGAAGATGATCATGATGACTCTTATGATGATGATGATGATGCCGATGACTGCGATGACGACGGTGTTTTCACGGCGCGTTAGGAAAGCTAACGGAGGGAGATCTTACTCTCGGTGTTCTGCCCGGGTGGCTGGTAGAAGGACAGGCCCAGAGAGACGATGGCGGCGATTTCTAGGATGATGAGAGTCACGTCCTGCAGGGCCTCCCACACGAGCTCCAGAAACGTCTTCGGTTTCTTCGGGGGAATGAAGTTTTGCCCGAACACCAAGCGCCGTTTCTCCAGGTCAGCCGCTGTGCCTGGCAGGCCTGCACACGCACACACACACAGGCACCACGCAATAAGACACAGATTTCCCCCCGTGTAGCATTTAACGCACACCGCACCGGGTACTCATTTGAGGCCGAATCTACCAAGGGGAGGCCCAGGATCGGTTCAGATATTCGCCTTGTTATTGGTCGTGAGAGGGAATCGAACTCGGGTCGCCGGGTTCGTAGCGCAGTGCGTAAACTACTGCAAACAGCGCTCCCCCGACACACACACAGACACACGCACATTTATACTTACACATATGCATGCTGGGATTTCCACCTCTGAGGTACATCAACTGGGACATGTCACGGCATAAAGAATATCTCAAAATACTGGAAGAGGGGAGAACTGCATTTGAATGCTTTGTCTTGGGCGAGTGGCGTACTGCTAAGCATTTGACAAAAACTGGGACTTTTGATGTCACAGGAACATTTACAGATTTCCCAGGACAGCAGCTGCCTCAACAAGAAGACGTTCCTGGGAAAACCAGGACAGGTGGCAACCCGAGTTTATGCACAAGGACACTTGCGGCTGGCTGGTGTTGGCTGTGGTTAGAGAATTCTACTCGGAAGGTTGTGAGTTCAAGTCCCGGTCGTGCGGTTGATGGGGGTCTATAACACGAGAACCACTTTGCGTGAATTCAACGGGAGAAATCAACGGGAGTTATCCTCAGAAAGGACTTATTCCTGCCGCGGGGATGTGGAGTTTCCACCCAGAACCGGCCCTAGACCTTTGGGGGCCCTAAGCAAAATTTGGTTGGAGGCCCCTTTGATGTATGATTTTTTTCACCCACTAGCTAGCAGTGACTCTAGGGGGCCCTCTGCTGGCCACGGGGCCCTTTGCAATTGCAAGGGTCGCTTAGTGGCTGGGCCGGCTCTGTTTCCACCCCTGCTCTTCCCAATGAAGAGATGCTCTTCCCATGAGCAATGGGGAGATGCTCTTCCCAATAGGGAGATGCTCTTCATCGGTGGCCCTGAGCCAGTGGTTGAGGGCTAGTCGACTGTTCCCTCGTAGCACGAATTGGTAAATTCCACATTCTCATGGCAGGAGTCAGACCGCCCCATTACGATACAGCCAGTTCGTTTCACTGCAAAGTGGCAGCACGCGTCAAGAGCACGAACGAGTCTTTTGTCAGGCTTTCCGCCGGCAGACGTTTTGATTTCATATTATGTATGTATTCTCTTTTATCTAACTGATTTATTTATACTGAAGATTTTGGCTAATGTGCCCTTTGGGATTATACAACGGGATTCAGCAATTCTCTCTGAATTAGTGCAATTAAGTGATTCCTGCTGTGATCTATTACAGACTCGTTCTACAACAGGGCCAACATTTGAATGTAAGTGCCTTCCGCCGCGATTTGATTACCATATACAATACCTACCGACAATACGGGGAGACATTATATTTTAGCATGCCCGTTGCATTCCAGCCTTTGCTTCTCTTTTCCTCTGCTCAGTGTAATTTCCATGATTAAGTTTGCCATCGTTCCTGTTTATTATGTTCTCAATGTAAAACATGCAAAAAAAATTGTTGTTTACGTACAAAACACAATGTCAGAGCCAAATCGCGTCTACCCCTACGAAATGCATATTTATAATCGTGACGTTCCGTTAATTACATGCCCGGAGCGGTCTCGCCGAGTCTCAGGACACTTTAACAGGGGAGGTTCCTCGAACTGCGGACGCTTGGCCAATTCCATTTCAATGAATGCCAGACAAACCTGGGAGAAAACCCGGAGAAGCCGGAGCAAACCCGTCGTGCGTGAGGGGGATAACACTCGAAGCTCTGCGCAAATGGATTCACGAAATTTAATTCCTTACTGCCGTGTCTTGAGTGTGGGGAGTCCCACGTCTGGGCCGCCATGGAAGAACAGGACAACATAAATCCCCCTCCACAGAGCTCCTTCTCGTGAGGGAGCCCTTCCTCCGGCAGTGGAGTGAGCAAGCAATTCCAAGGCTGCGCTTTTACCTCGTTTTGTTAATTTTACGATCAGCCCCGAGTTAAACTCCTGTAAGAAGCTTCAACCAAGCAGTGGATAATGGTCCTAGGGTAAATCGCCGTGCTAAATTATCACTGTGTTTCAACAACGGTGCCCATACATCCTGATAACCTCGGCACCTATCCTAACTATTAACAAAAAAAAGGCATTAAAGAAAATGCATTCAACTATTACATCACATTCATAATCAACGTTTTTTGGTTAGATCGCGTTATTTATAAATGTGTCGTAACCCTCCACCACCCGACACGGCCAATCAGCCAAATTTACAATTTCTGAGTACACAAAAACTGTAAATGTTGTGGATTCACTCTTCAACACACCGGTGGGCTAAAGTAGTGAACTATTTGTCTTTTGTCAACGTGACACTTTTTTGCTGATTGGCCGTGTCGGGTGGTGGAGGGTTACGACACATTTATAAATAACGCGATCTAACCCAAAAACGTTGATTATGAATAATATTGGTCGCGAAAGCCTGCTACGTGTTAAACTATTACTTCGCATTTTTGTTGTTGTTGTTGTATTTTACCAGGTAAGGCGCGACCTGGTCATCACGAATGAAAACTCAACGAGGTGGCCTATGATGGCGTGGGAATTTCTCGCAACCGAATAAATTACGTGAATGCCGCCTAACAATGTATGGCTGTCTTAAGGACGTCGCGAAAATGAGTAACGGACCTCCCCCCCATCCCCTCCCCCCAAACAACAACAACAACAACACGGTCTGACGTGACAACCTACTTCTCCAATCTGCTGCAAGCAAGTTCCAGGCTTGTCGGGGTTGTTTTTTGAAAATAAAAAGTGGCCTTGAAATGCTCCAGACTTTTGACGTACGCTTCACGGAAGAAAAACACAATGTCCCTGCTCAATGGTGGGGGGGGGGGCTTTGTTTCCCGATTTAACCTATGCAAGAGCGGGCCGAAATCAATCAGCGGTCCTTTCTTTCAGCAGGTGAAAGCTGTTCCCCCCCAGCCCCCAATGAGATGCATTATCTGTTTGCAACGCAGCCCTGTCATGATTTTTGTATTCAATTTACATACGGGGGGGGAGGGGGGAACTTGGTGTCCTTCTGGCAATTATCATCAACCCAATAGAGGGAAGACAATTAAGACTAATTTGTGGGAAGAATGTTTGTGCTGCATGATGACCAAGGGATAAAAACGTGCGGCGATGGATTCTTTAATCCATCCGTGCAGAGCTCCGTTGTCCTCCCTCGTGCGCACGCGGCTGCCAGTTGAATACGGGAATTATAAAGATTATAATAATAATGATAAACATTATTAACAGAAAATGTTAATGAATGCAGATAAAGCGTCCCCCTTCCATGGGAACTTGGCGTTTCCATGTGCGGCTGGCAGCCTTGCAAAACAGAGATCAGGAATAGAATCTTGATTTACCCCAGAAGAATCCGATGAGCTACAAAGCTCTATTTTTTTAACGGATGGTCCAGAATGACCAGAGGAGCACGGTGAGCATGCGCAGTGGTCCAAGAGAGAGAGAGAGAGACTCTGTGGACACACTTTGAAATGTGACCCCAAGTGAAATTGGCACCGGCTCGCCGACCAATGCTAGCGAGTTTGTGTTATTTGCAGCAAAAAAAAATTAAGAGCAATAATTAACTACGCTTCGTCGATCCACTGCTGGATGAATGGCTCCCCGCGCCGGTTTCGTCACCGGCTGGGGGGGGGGGGTGGAAGGTTGTTTGACTGTGCGTGGCCATGCTGCCAGGTGTCTGCGGTACACCCTTGGCCGGCAATCAAATTCGTGGTCGACGGCTTGAAATACTCACTGCGCACACCGCTGCACCACCGCTCAAGCCATCGATCGCCATTCGGTCGGAATTGGGGGTTGGTGGTACGGGTTAAAGGGTGGGTGGGGGAAAGACGCCGGAGTTTCGGTGCCGCAGAAGGGCGGGGACAGCGTGGCGGAGAAGAAACCGTCCGCTGCATATGCGGGGGGAGGGGGGGATTGCCATCTTCTCCCATCAATTAACTAAAATCAATGCTGCCATCCCCAGAGGAGGAGAGAAAAACAATTATGGAAAATTGCAATGGCTCCAAGATGTGGTTAGAGGTTTTTTTGTTTGTTCTTTCTTTCTCAGGGAGCAGCCGAGCCGGTTGGATAGGAGGGCGAGTACATTCATAGCACGGGATGGTTTACCGGCTAATGCACTGAGTTTGATGAAGGCACAGCAGAGTGCCCAGCCTGGATGTTGTGGCTCGTTGATGGAGCGGAGCGGTGATCGTGTAAACGAATGGCGCGTTGCTCGACACTGGTGCACAGAAATGACAAACTCTCTGCTGTGAATGTCCACGTGATGATAAGCCACTGCGTTGAGTGACCATTTGCGGCCAGCTCGCTTCTGAAAAAGAGCGAAATGGCTCAGTGGGCATTACCTGCAAAAATAAAAAAAGAATATTGGTTCAGTTTATAGTTTTGTTTGATTGTTTGTGAAAGCTGTTCTTATGGAATTTCATAGGTTGCCCGCTCGTATGCATGTTGGGTTTTCTCCGGTCATTCATCCCACGCTCATTAAAATGCAATTGACAAAACATCCACAACGCAGGACCCTCTGGAAAAAAATTGCCTAGAGACTCTGTGAGGCTTTCCTGGATAAATAAATTACAACCGTATTCTATATATATATTTTATTATTTACTGCCATGGGACATTTTGCATTCAGGTTCAGTGTTGTTCTCCAACAATCGCCGTATATACTTTAGTAAAAGCGTGTACCTATACACCGCGGGCATCCATGTCCATGCGCTCTTAGAGGAATGAAAACAACATATTTGAAGAACGCGGTCTCAATGGAATAAGCAGCGGGATATTAGAGGCCAACCCCTAGACAATCAAATAATACAACTTTTGCATGCCATTGTATTGAGTAAACCAATTTCAAAGATTACAAAAACACGATCATATGTTCCGAGCACTGTTTTGTTTCAAAGCTCAAGGAAAGTCCGACTATATTCTTGGTTCTTTCGGTAAAGTCACGTAGAAGGGAAATAATAAACTAATGAAAATAAAACATAATAAAATTCTCACGACGTTTCAGCCACAATGCAAGCAGCCGTCCTCAGGTGAAGAAACAGAGCTGTCGGAAAGACAGCATCCTCATTAGGACGCTGTCTTTAACCTGATGACGGCTGCTTGCGTTGTGGCCGAAACGTCGTGAGAATTGTATTTTATTATGTTTTATTTTTATTATTTTATTATTTCCCTTCTACGTGACTTTACCGAAAAAACCAAGAATATGTAATCCTTGCAGTCACGAAAGCTTTAAATCGAAAAGTCCTACTCGTGGAGGGGGGGGGGAATGTTGCTATTTGGTTTAACCCAATAAAGTAATTTTCTAATATATACTATTTATAGTTGGTAAATTTGGACCGTGACGCCGGGGACACGTGGCTTACTCTTTGTTTTTATTAATGTCAGGGGACCTTTAAACGTCCACTGTGAAGCAGACGGTGCTCATCTTATGGTTGGTACACCGCGCGCAGTATTAACCAGGGAGAGACGCGTGGCTCGAACCACAAACCTCCACAACAAGCGGCGAACGCACGACCGCTCGGCCGCATCACCGCACTCCCGTACTTGTGTATGTATGCCGAACTTCTTTCACGCCGTACGTAGCCAACCGTGCCCATCGGAGGTTCGGAGGAAGGACAGTGAGCTGAACACTGAGCGCTTAGAAAATGCACTGCGCGGCAAGGAAGAGGAACACATGGATGAAGAAATAAACCCGTACCAGAGGAGAGTGCTCTTTGGGCTTGGGTGGGACACAACATCGCCAGGAGAGACGATGATGTATGTTGAACCTTTTTTGCACCGTGTACGTAGCCAACACAAAAAAATCAGTTCCAAAGAAATGAGTTTTCAATCTGGATTTAAAAGTGCATAGCTCCAGTGGCTTCCTAATATCGGAAGCAAGAGCGTTCCAGACGGCCGCCGAAGGGCACCTGAGGGCGCGCGACGATGACGATGGCAAGGGTGAGAACCGCAGCCGAAGGAGGGAACATCGCCTAAGCAGACGACGACGACGACCATCATGGACAATGAGTGGCGAGATCAGTTAACGTGCGGAGGCGAGGCGGCGGTTTAGGGCACCGCAGGACCATGAGGGATGGGGATGGCCGCTTGCGGACGCTTTCATCTAGCGGTGGATAGACATTGGCTGATGACGATGATGACAATGATGATGAGAATAGGGAGTTGCTGCTTATGCTGCTGCTGATGATGATGAGTTTGCTTCTGGTGATGATGACAGCCACTGCTATGGCTAATGCTGCTGCAGATATAGCTGCTGCAGCTAATGATGTTACCTTGTCACGACTTTAATGCCTGAAGAGAGCATCGCTAAGCAGACTCCCAAGACATGTTAATATTATCATTAAATATGAGAGCGCATCGCAACTCCATAATCCGATAAACACAGTGGAGCGTGTGCAAGGAGCAAAGTGCAATGTACACGCGCGCAAGGCGCTGCGTGCCATTTGCATTCCGCTGACGAACAGAACGAGGCAGCCCGGTTTCCCAAAACCAATTTGTCAGTCATACTTCAGGAGAAATGGCCGGAAGAACTGCATTGTGGGATTTTACGACTGTGCCCATAAAGGAGAGTGGCAATAACTCACTGGCGGGCAGGGGTGGGAGGGGGCAGCGCAGGGCGTGCGTGGTACGGGAGAGGAGGCGCCGGAGGATGAGGTGAGTTGACCAATGATCTAAGGGCGGTGTGTTGCAATGGTTAAGAAACTGGGAATAATATGAAAAGGTGTTTTTTTTGCTGTATTCAAATTTTCTTTTTTACTTTATGTATCACAGCCACGGTGGTGAGAGATGGACGAGCTAGGGATTGATGGAGATAAGGCAATATCGACATAGATTCAATGTGAGAATTAATATATATATATATACATTCTACTCTATTTTGCAATCCCCTCGCTCGGTTTAATCCGTATATACATATTGGTAAAGAACCCGTTACAGATTGGGCAAAAAAAAAATCAGCTTTCAGATGATTCCGAACAATGAACGAGGAATGCATTTATTAAATCTGCTGATTCGCTTGCCATCGTGACACTCGCTGGTTTCATCGCAGAGTCACACCGTGAATTCTCACGCAACTTCAATTCCTTGGTGTCGAACAATCGATGACATTTCACGATATCGCCTTCTGGTGGCCCTTTTGCTCTCAACAGTGAAACTTACAAAGTATCGGCGGGTTTTTTTTTCCTTAATTTTCGTACGAGTAGAATCATCGTTTGCGGTAATGATGGAAAGTTGAGCCAGCATCGAGGCAACGTTTGTCCAACAATCCCAACGTTTGACCAACGTTGGTATTGTTTTACTGGGTTAAACGCTCGTGTTCTATGATCGTGATCACGGTGGTCGTGATCCCTTTGGCGACGACCAACCCAATGGCATTTCACCATCATGATGCAGATGAAAGGTCAGGAAATGCATCGCTACAAGCAGCAGCAGCAGCAACAAGCATCATCAGCAGCAACAACATTATATTAATCGTCTATCAGACGTCAAACATTCATCTTCACCGTTACGATCATTGCCATCAATCAGCCATCAGGTAATCATCATCACCGTCAACAATGAACCATCACTGATGTTATCATCGTCACCACAATCATTATCCTCGCAAGCGTTAGTTGGCCATCAAGGAGCAGCAGCGTTAATTTAAACTCCTAAGGAACCCCTTCACCATCACGAACAAGCATCCGACCATCAGGATGATTATTTTATTGCTCCTGCTGCTGCTGCTCCTGCTGTTGCTGATGATGATGATCGCGGTTTGGCAATTACCAAAACGCACGCGCGCAATAAAATGACATCTCCTCCTTCCGTGCGCAATGCACCGTGGCAAGCTGCCTCCCGTAGTAGCTGACACGATTGCAAACGAAACTAATGAACAAAACGTACACGCAATTTCAACGTTTTAATTAAAATTAGGGACAAATTTGAACCAATTCAGGCTCCAGCCGAAATCATTGCATTTGTAATGTTCACCAATGCACGGCGAGATCTGCGCCCATCCCCCAACACGCAGCCAACAAATTAGTAAAACAAATAAATGAAATAAACATTTCATTACGATACAGTTCGAATTCATATCACGTGCTTGTTTATCATCATCATCACCATCACGATTATGGAAGGATTTTTTTTCTTCCTAAAACCCTTTGATCGGATCACGCGCCCCATCTGATGGCATCCCAAGAAACGTGGCCAAGGGTTCAGCCCGCGGCAGCGCTGGGATGGGGGGCGGCCGCCAAGCGTGAAACGGGGGGGTGCTCTAGCCTGATGCTGGGTGGGGGGGGGGGTCTCTATGGGGGGCTACTCTATGGGGGGGCTACTCTATGGGGGGGGGGGCTACTCTTCATAGAATGACGCCACGTGATCTTTAACGGCCAGTGCGTAGCTGGCACAGTGCGCGTGTACTTTTTTTTGTTACGATGAAAAACACAAACCCGCCCTAATGACCAGGGTGGCCGCTGGGCTCGAACCTCTGCAACGAGCTGGCAAGCGCGCCCGGTCAGCCGGCCACGCCCACGGTGGCCCGAGCCGCAACTGGGACACCACCTCCGAGTCGGGCGGTGCTGGGATGCCACTGCGGGTGTCACCACGCGTCGTCACTCGCTCGCGATTCGAGCCTGAGCGCGAGGCGTCCCCGTGGATGTAATTGTAATCTATTTTGTTTGTATTATTCATTGGAAATGCAGCCCAGGGCGTTGGTGGAGGGGGGGACTTTGGAAGAGGAAAAAAAAAGCAAGACCTGTGAAATGAACCCATAAACAAGCCGGAGGTTTTTTCTTTTTATTACGGCCCCTTCTCGATAGCCTTGTAAACGTATTTCACGAATAGCTCGCTGGGACAATCAAAACCTTCCTACCAGCTGCCCCCCCCCCTTCAGAAAAGATTGGATTGGTCTGCTATCATTGCTAGCGTATGCCTGTGCACAGATATGGAACGTACCATTTATCATTTGTGATGGTGGTGGGTGGGGGGCGTAACAGGGGTGTATGATACTGGCCTAACGATGTAAATACATGTATCAAATTTGATGCGAGAATTCTTGGTTATTTTTATCAATTGAATTGTTTTGCATAATGAGTTCACGTGATCCCACCCTTCAGCCACTAGAGGCCGCTACATTCACCGCATTGTCGCAAGAAAAATATTGATTCTGGAATGGAATTTGACCTCAGGTCGTGACAATTCATCACATCACCGGGCGAATGGGGCTGGATTATTTTTTCTATCGGTATATCTCTCTCAATCATTAACACCAATCAATCAATCAATGGCCTCTTTTACAACCATTTTAATTGAAAGCGCTCGGCGTATTAAGATCAGCTCTAGGTTTAAACGAGCACATCAAAACCAGCACATTAAAAACGCATAAACTGTCTTCTTGGTTCTTTCGGTAAAGTCACGTAGAAGGGAAGTAATAAAAGAATACAAATAAAACATAATAAAATAATTCTCACGACGTTTCGGCCACAACGCAAGCAGCCGTCCTCAGGTGAAGACCAGGTCTGTCGGGGAGACAGCGTCTGTATCAAGACCAGGTCTGTCGGGGAGACAGCGTCTGAATCATTCAGACGCTGTCTTCCCTTCTACGTGACTTTACCGAAAGAACCAAGAAGATGAATCCCTGCAGTCACGAAAGCTTTAAATCGAAATTTTAGCATAAACTGGTTTACAATGAAACATGCAGCATTTGACTGCCAGCAAATTGGACAACTCCCGACTTCTCTGCGTTCTAAGACGGAGCTACGAAAGGTGAGACGCAGTCCAACTTGTGCCCGGTGTCAATAAAATTAGACACAAGCACCTGCCGGAGTATAGGATGCACAAAATGAATGTTGTTTAAAAATAATAATGTTGTTTTAAAATACACACGGCGGAGGTGTGGGCAGGAATACGTAATACGTTATAATCCAGAGCATACGGTAGTTGCAAACGTTTCCTGCTTGATTATTATTCTATATTTATGACACTCACGTTTTGATCGCCAAATCCTAAATATGTACAATGGCATTGGCTGGGTTGATGAGGATGGTGAATCCTCGTAATTGAGGAGACCGGCATACCCTCCAACAGACGTATCTCGCTTTAAAATAGTTAAGATAAAATTTTGAGCTCGCTAAAAAATATCTTCCAACTCTTTGTTCCATCAGCTAAAAAAAACTAGATGTTTCTGCCCAGTAGAAATAGATGCTCTATAATTCAAAAGAGTAGAGCTTTCCTTTGGTGTCACGATCCAGTCCTGTTAACCGCCTCATTGCTGTCAGAAACTCTGGATTGGTTGCAAGTTCGCAAATGTCCTGAATTTAATTTTTGTGCTTTTGATATAAATTTGTATAAATACGCGTGTACACCGTATGGAGTATACTTCTTTTCACAAGCGTTTATGTCAACGAAATTGTAACAACAACAAAGTTGGAACTTCAAATTAGCGAGAAAACTCATGACTTGGAAAAGATAAACATTTTGTGTCGAATAGCGCCTCTATAAATCGTAATTGAATGTCTTATTACCAAGAGCTTCCCGAAGCAATACATTAAATCTTCTAGGAACGTGTCCTGGGCCAATGTTTCAAGTCACATAATATTCGCTCAAACAAGCAATTGGGTGGCCCGGACTTGAGTGGCTTCTCATGAAAATTCCACATTTCCAAGGAACGGGGCCAGCGTTGATTGTCAAGCCCTTAAATGGTAGTGATTTTACCAGCCTCAGAGTGGTGATGAGCTAAGATGACCCCCCCCCCTCCCTCCACCCATTCAGGATTCAAACTCCAACTGTAAGCCAGTCGCTCTAACCACGACATAACTCTAGCAGTGTTTGTATGAGATCTGCTCATTAAAACTTACAGGGCGAGGAATGTATTTCATAATCTAAAAGAAAATGTAATATAACAGGATTAAATAAACACGTTTTTTTTAGGTGAAATTACATTTTCCCGCACACTTGCGGTTTCAAGCGCACCCCGCAAAAAATACCGTTCTTCTCCATATCGGTGTAACTTTAAGGCACCCGTGCGTCATTTTGTGTGGCGCCTAAGATTTGAAACTCCCTTCTGCCAGCCCTCAGATTGCCTCCAAGCATCAAACATTTCAGAGAACACTGCAAGACTCATTTTTGTTTCTAGATTTGAAGCTTTCGTGACTGCAAGGATTCATACTCTTAGGTTTTTTCGGTAAAGTCACGTAGGTAAAAAAATAAATAATAGAAATAAAAATCACGACGTTTCGGAGGCAACATAAGTGTCCATCATCAGGTGGGACCGTCACAGCTAAATTTTTCTATTTCTATTATTTATTTTTTATCTACGTGACTTTACCGAAAAAACCTACGAGTATTAATTTTTGCCTTTCAGCTTTTCTTCGAGTATGACCTTTTTTAAAAATCCTTTTTTTATACGCGTCTTGAATTCATAGGGAGGACCACATTAGTTTAAATTATACTGCAAAGCATTGCGATGCCCTCTTAGGCGATTCTTCGATAAAGTAAATTTAACGAATGAATCTTGTGTCGCACGTGGCAGACGATGTTTTTGTTTGTTGGCTGGTAACGCGGAATTCCGGCGTCCACTCTTTATTTACGTTTTAAAACCGCGGGCGTCGATCGACGAAGGGTGGGTTGCGGTTTGGAATTGGATGTACGTGGAGGATGAGAACAAAGGGAGTCGAAGTCGTGTTTAGAGCAATGCAGTGACCCCTGTTGAAGGGTGCGAGAAAGACAGAGAAAAATTTAACCCGTAAAAACAAAGTTTTTCACTATAAATCCTTTATATGCGTGGCGGCTAGAGTCCTCTCGTCCTCTGGCTTGAAATGGCTGCCACCTATGGGTCAGATGATTGCCTGCCACCATTAAGCAATTGGTAATTAAATATAAAAAATGTTTTCCTAAAATGTGTAAAATTTAGGAAAAAAAAATTCACGAAAATAAATTGTCACGCACAACGAGTCTGTGTGGAAAATGTCAGCTCGATTGGATCACGGGAAGTGGGTTAAAAAACGACCGAAAGATTTGCACGGTCGTAAGCGCGCAAGCAAGCAAGCGAGTGAACTTAATATAAAGGATTAAAAAATCAGTCCACTGGCCACGTGACCGTCACAGTGCCTCCGGGAATGAGCTCGAGGGAGGAATGGCTCCGTCGTGAATGCGTTAATAAAATTAAATTTACGTTCATATTCCCGACACAATCGGTTCACACGAGGTGCATCTTGCGAGCTGCGTGCTCTCCGCCGCGTTAAGCCTCGACGGAACTCGACGTTTTGTTCACGCGTTTCCTTTACAAAAAGCAGAGCGTGTCCCCCACACGTGTGAGTGCATGTGTGCTTGTACGTGGTGGGGAGCGGTGGTGTAGCGGTTAGTGCGCTGCGCTACGAACCCGGCGACCCGGTGTTCGATTCCCGCTCACAGCCGATACCGGTGACGATTATCTGAACCGGTCCTGGCCCTCCCGTAGGTCGACTCAACCTCAAATGAGTGCCTTGTGCGATGTGTAAACATCGCCACAAGGGAGACAAAGGCGGCCGGGCGTGATGTTGGCCACCCACCCCCTCGTGTGCCGTGCCGGCCTTAATAGGTGCTCGCTAACAGCACTTGTCCCTACAGTCTGTTAAGGCTATACGGGGGATATTTTTTGTATCGAACTTCTTTCGCACCGTACGTAGCCCACCGTGCTCGTCGGAGGTGCGGGGAGATGGGGGTAGGACAACAAACTAAACACACACACAAAACAGTGAGAAATAAATGAGTTTTCAAGCTTGGTGATTTAAAAGTGCACAGCACCCAGTGACTTCCTAAGAGCGTGTCCAGAGGGCCGCAAAAAGCGCATCTGAAAGCGCGCGACGCGGTGACCCCCCCAGTCTTTTGTTCGACGGCCAGCCAACATCCGCTGCTGCTGCTACTGCTGCTACGAGGAAGATGACCCTATTTCGCGCGATGATGCGTTCAGTTCCTTGACGAGGTTGTGTGCTGCGGTTCATATTCGTTGGGTCTTTCGGTAAAGTCACGTAGATAGGTTTTCTTTGAACCGATCTATCGGTGAAGTCACCTAGATCGGTTTTCTTTGAACCTACCTACGTGACTTTACCGAAAGACCCAATTAATATGAATTCCTGCAGTCACGAAGGCTTTAAGTCAAGATTTGAGTTGCGGTTTGTTTGTGCATGCACGTGACCTGGGGAGGGGGGGGGGGCAGCGTCACAGTGGGCGCCATTGCGCCCTTAGCAGGCGAGGTTCAACTGCTGGCCATGCAAAAATAAATACAAGTGGCAATTGGAAGCTGAACCTGCTGTGTTCCTCCACTGGGTCAACTCTGCCTAAAATATGTGTTTTGTAAGTTGTTATCGTCAGGGGCAGCGCTGGTGAGACTCGGGCAGCCGAGCAGGAGCATCGCTGCGCCAACAAGATGTTACTGATCAAAGGAGGGTTGAGGCGGTGTTCATCTCCCGTTCACTGCCCTGAGCCGGTGATGGACATTCCACATTCACATGGAGAGGGCGAGTCAATCCACAAGACGACAGCTCTCGACTTCCCCGCAAAGTGGTACTTGTTTGATCAACCACAGGGGGACGATGGGCTGAGTCAACCCCCCCAACCACCTCCAATCCGCACCACCGATGAGCATGGTTGGCTACGTACGGTGTGAAAGAAGTCACACGTGCATAGCGCCCCTATCATTGCCACTGACAACGACGGTCACTGTACCACGCGCTTTCATCATCTTCCTCACTGAACGCCGTCGGTTTGCATTTTAAAAATAAATCCGAAATAGAATTTAAACAAATGTATAGTTCATGTGAACGAGTATATGATTTGACTTGGTCATATCAAACAACATGAAGTTGAAGGTTTATAAATGGGCCTTTTGAAGTAAAGGTTACATGCACGAAAATGATGAATGATGTGGACTGAGTAATCCTCACAAGAATTCATGTTCACGGGACAATATTTTGATTTATACAGCATCGAAATGCGACCACATCTCAATATGCCGTACGAAACATTGCCGCGTGGGTATCCTGGGAATATAAGGCGTTGTTATTATTTATCGAGAGGAGACAATTAGATGCAGAGGAAGACGGGTAGGTCTTGAGCCAGGCCCTGGAAGTGGGCAGGGGGTCAATACCTCAGTCGGTGTGGGAAATGCGGTTTTAGACTACCAGGCCATGCGTTTGTGTTTTTTTTTTCACAAATCCTGCAGCAATATATCACAGTGTCGGTGCATCACGCAGGATGATATTACAGAACAGGCTAGCAGAGTGGCAGAGCGGTAACGCCTGTGTATGTTCTCCTCCTGTTCCGCATGGGATTCATCCAAGATTCTTGAAGTTCCACTCCCCATAACTCACTTGTTAACACCGTCCCCTGCTGGACATCTGTGAAAAAGTGCTTCACAGGTCATCAGATTCCTCCGGTATGGATAAAGATTCCGATTCTGAACTAAAACAAAATCAACGCAGTTTCAAATTTGGACAAGAAATAATTACAGTCTCCCCCTTTAACGCCGTTTCGCAAATACGTCGTCGCTTAATTAATACCACGTCCGGATTTACGTCGCCCTCAACCCCACACGCTTACGTCACTGACGGCATCATCTGCCTTCCTTTTACACGCTTTCTATTAACTCACTCTGTCTCTGTTGTTGTTGTCGTATCCTCAAATCGTGTAACTCAATTTTAACCCACTTCCCAATGTGGCATCGACTGCAAACTTGGTATACTTATGTCATACTGATGACAATACTATATTCTACCATAAAAAAAAATATTTTTAAACAATATTTTTTATATGTTATGTTTCGCCTTGGGTCTAATTGTCCACGCTCAACTGACGTTGGCCGTAAATCACCACGGTCCCTTACGTTATGGCAAGCTTCGGGGCCACTTCCTGGAGTCGCGGAGTTATTCCATTACTAGTAGGGTACATTTCATTAAAGCGTGTTTAAAAAAAAGTTTTTAAAAAATATTACTTATTTCGTTGTCCCTAACCTCTCAGCCTCCACACCACCTACCATCCTCTGCATCGCTTTGTGATTTGGACCGTCTCGATATTCGCCGTCGCGAACCAGCAACTTTGGTCGCAATGACCTCTCCCCCCTCCTGGCAAATGAATGCGCGTCGTGAGTCAGGTGCCGAGTCACATTTTTTTTTGCCGCACAGAGACAGCTGCCAATAGGCGGGTGGATTTTCGCTCCCAGAACGTTTCGTTGTGCGATGGGCAGCACGAAATATGAATGCGAAGTTCATTAATTCATCCCTTGAAGTGGCCTTTTCGCGAGCTGTACTTTCCCCAACGCACCCTGACATCGAGGTTTCTGTCACATTCAGACACAAGCCGCGCTCACTGCATGCAAAAGCACTCGCCACAAATGAACCACGATGCCTCGCTGACCTCATACTCTTAGGTTTTTTCGGTAAAGTCACGTAGGTAAAAAATAAAAGTAATAATAGAAATAAAATCAAATAATAAACCACGACGTTTCGGAGCCAACACTAGTCTCCGTCATCAGGTGGGACCGTCACAGCTAGATTTACTGTATTAATCTAGCTGTGACGGTCCCACCTGATGACGGAGACTTGTGTTGCCTCCGAAACGTCGTGATTTATTATTTTATTTTATTTATATTATTACTTTTATTAATAAAAAAAAATACCTATGTGACTTTACCGAAAAATACTAAGAGTATGAATCCTTGCAGTCACGAAAGCTTCAAATCTCGTTCATCTCAAGGAGCATCGACCGCGACGCAAACTCCGGTCACGCTCGCAGTGCCGTTTGGCTGGCCGTCGAACAAAGACGGCCACAGCGTCGCACGCTTTTATACGCGCTTCTGCGGCCTTCTGGAACGCTCTTCCTTCGAATATTAGGAAGCCATTGGGAGCTATGCACTTTTGCATCATCCAGATTGAAAATGCACTTCTTCAGAACTGCTCATTGTGTTTAGTTTGTTGTCCTTCTCCCACACATCCGATTAGCACGGTTGGCTACGTACGGTACGAAAGAAGTTCAACATACGTACGTACGCTCTCCGCAGCGACAGCATGTTTTGTCGCCCAACTTCGCGACGTTTCTCATTATCCAGGCCACCGCTCCTACGGTTACCCCGGCGGAGAAGTTCACTGCAGGGCACTCGATAGCCCCATCGTACAAAGCTCCGGGCTGCCACGGCCGATGATCCTGGGTTCAAATCCAGGTTTCAGCCCCCTGTGATTAAACCGGGTTCCAATGACTGCTCTGAGACTTAAATGTTTTGGTTTGTGTTTGATTGGCATGTGGCAATTTCTTGTTGGTTGTACTGTAAGTACTCGAAAATTTGCCAAATGCAGTGAATAAAAAACCACAAATATACATGGTGGCCATTATTTTTCTGTGCACTAATGTTTAATATGAGGCCCATTAAACGCGTCGTCTTCCAGTTAATAACGTGGAAGGACCATCCGAGTGTGTCCTATCTCCTTCCAAGAGGAGACCTGAATGTTCACAATTGCATTTGCGACGGTCGTTGAGATACAAAAGGAAAATTGTGCCCCGGAAGGAAGGGCTATATTTCCTGAAGCTACGGCTTATTATTTCGAACGTGTCGGCTAGAGAGCCGTATGTGGCGTGAGTGAGCAGGGTGGTCAAATTTGTTTTATCTGAAATGTCAATCTCTCCACCATCTACACTGAAGGGCCCTTCGCATGCAATATCGCCCCATTGTATATTCTCCTCTAACCGGGCAGCACTAATGGCGAATGTGGCAAGTCGAAAAAAAACGCATTTCATTGCAGTTTGATAGCAGCCGATATTTAATTCATGCGCAAATGCTGTTCATCATCATCAGCAGCAGCAGCTTCATGGATGACGCCTGATGTACAGAAAGTTGTGGATTCGATCCCGGCCCTGACGCCTGTATACTGGATTTCGTGTGTTCTCCCCGATTTTGCTCCGGGTCCGCCGGTTTTTCCCGCCACATTTAGGATCAACGTCACGCGTTTTTTGGTATTTGGCTGCTAGACATTTCGTTGAGCTCTCATTTGTGATAGCCAGGTCGCGTCTGAAAAAGAGATGTACAGCCTTACCCGGTAAAATAATAAAAATAGTTTAGTTTTAGTTTACCAGCCATAGTTAATCTTCTGCTGGATGAAAGCCTCCCCATAGCCAGTTCTGATAGTTCCCACTGAAGCTAGCCGTGGCTAAGGAATTGAACTAAGTTTGCTGAGTTCATAGTGCAGTGCCCTAACCAAAGCACTACCACCCACCTTCCCACCCCACTACACATACGCACGTTCACACACACACACACCTCAGCACTTGCAACTACCGTGGTCACGTAGAGGGTACTCATGTATAAAGGATGTATCGTTTAAAAATTTAAGCACCTGGGTGCTTGTCCTCAAGAGAACTGCGGGGTTCATTTAAACAGATATGGGTTCTTTTGTTTCTCGGTCGAATTAGATCCTGAACGCTATCGCGGGAACCCATCTCTCTTAACAGACGCAGCAACAAAACAAACCCCCCAAAGAATCCCGGTATCAAAACTCTTCGAGGACGTCCAAGGACAAGTTTCCGCCGGTCGCCACTCGATTCTCACTTTGCAAGTGTGCGCCGTGCGGCTGTAATGCCTCACTAGTGGGGCAGCGGGGAGCGCAGCGGTCAGCCCGCTGTGCTACGAACCTGAAGGGACCCGAGTTCAATTCCCGCCCCAGGCACCAACGACATGGGCAAATGTCTGAAGGGTTTCTGGGCCTCCCCTGGGGCGACTCGGCCTCAAATGAGTAGCTGAAGGCGGCCGGGCGTGGTGCTACCCACACCACCCACAGGTGCACGCTGCGCCTGCCTTATGATGGGTTTGCTAACGCCTCCCGAAATCGCTTGAATGGCAAATGCATCTACACTCGGGGCACACCAACTCATGCCCTTGCGTGGTTGCCGCGTGCCAATCAAAGCGAAAGCAAAACATGTCAGTCTCGGAGGCAAAATTTGACATGAAGCTGTTGTGCACAGTCACTGGTGACCGGGCTGAGACCATGAACTCGCTGCACGTGATCATTCTGTTTAATCGCTGGTGGCTGTAACCTGGAATAGAACCCAGGGTCATCAGCAGCGGCAGCCCTATGCTTTTGGCACGGTTGCTATCGAGTGCTGTGCAGTGAACTTTTACCGGGGTAACCGTCGGAGCGGTGGCCTGGATAATGAAAAACGCAGCAAAGTTTGGCTACAAAAGCATTCTGTCACGTACGTGTGTTGAACTTCTTTCACACCCTACGTGGCCAACCGTGCTAATCGGAGGCGCAGTCCTGCAACTATTTCTCTCTCTGGCATCTCTAGTCATGTGCTATAGAGAAGGGCCGTTGTCCGAAACGCCACTTACTAAATTTTCTAACTTTCAAGGCCACAATTTTCTCGACAAACTTGTTGACTTAATTGTATCGTTTATCCCGTGGTGGAATTTCCGATACCTCTTGCCCCGTCCCCATTAACGGAAAAGGACAACGCACTTAACCACAGAAAGCAGTCATAAAGAAGCGAGTTGTCAATTGAGATGATTTAAAAGTGAATAGCTCCAGTGGCTTCCCAATATCGGGAAGGAAGAGCGGTCCAGACGTGTGCCGAAGCGCATCCGAGAGCGCGCGATGCGGTGAAACCGTCTTTTGGGGGCAAAGTCGTAGAAAACGTCGCCCGTTTCCGGCGCTGCTCAAAATGTATCGGTTCACGTGCCGACACACACACACATGGTCAGGTCACCTGACCACCAAGCGACCTATCCCGATGAGTGAGGAGCAGCTACATAATTCAATCTTCACGATGCACACTGGGTTTTGTTTCATTTTCTTTCCGCAAGCATAGTTAAAATCCGCAACCGGGCGAATCCACCCACGGATGATTACGCCGGAGGCAGCGACGGACGGACAGACGGACGACCGCGGTACGGACAGCCGTGCAAGCGTGAACGTTACGTTGTGAACACAAAGCCGCAAAGGCATCGCCATCCTCGTCATGAAGTACAGGGCGATATCTGGGTGGCCCGAAGGTGAGGACGCATGGGATATTTTCATCTGTTTTAACGCTGACATTAAAACTTTTACATTGTTTAATCTGTTTAACACGTGGGCTTTCTCGACCAATGCTATCCATAAGAGAGGTTTTTTAGGGTAGATCACGTAAATATAAACGTGACGTTAAACTCACCACAGCCAATTAGAAAGGTTTGTCAATTGTAGATGATGTGGGTTTACTCTCCAACACACAACCGGTGTGCTGAACTAGTAACGATGTGACACGTTTTGTTTACGTGACAAACCTTACTAATTAGCTGTGTCGAGTGGTGGCGGGTTTATTTATATTTACGCAATCTAACCCAAAAGCCTCTATTATGGTTTGCTCTTTCTTTAAGTTCATATTTTTTCTGTTCATACTTATTAATAATCTACTATTTTTCTGTAGGGGCAGAGGGGGGGGGGGTAGCCCAAAAATCCATCGTTTACAAAACTCGACCGAAAATTCTGAAAGACTCAAGACGAAACTGAACTGATGAACGTTCGAGGATTACATCTTTGCAATCCTTAAACGACAAAAAAGTCCCGAATTGATTTCAAAGAAAGATTTCGTGCATCACGAATGACTGTTAATGGAGGTACGCTTGAGCATTTGTTAAGATAAATTAAATAACATATGCATTTGTTCAAATAATTTAAATAACTTTCGATTTAATGCTTTCGTGACTGCAGGGATTCATCTTCTTGGTTCTTTCGGTAAAGTCACGTAGAAGGGAAATAATAAAATAATAATAAAACATAATAAAATAATATAATAAAATCAAATAATATATAATTTTAGTATGTTTTAAAGCCACGTAGAAGGGAAATAATAAAATAATCAAATAAAACATCATACAATTATATAATAAAATAACATAATATATTATTTTACTTTATTATGTTTTATTTTTATTATTTTATTATTTCCCTTCTACGTGACTTTACCGAAAGAACCAAGAAGAGAAATTAAATAACCATATGCATTTGTTCAAAGAAATATCAGAACCCTCCGTGTCCTGACTTTTGGGCCACCCTGCATATATAGAGATACTATATCTACACAAAAACCCACCCAACCCCGCCCGCAGAGAGTGGCTCATCAAGAAGCTGGATGTTGGCAAGGCGTGAAATTGCGACTCGCTGATATTTTACAGAGCGCCGTTAATTCGAAGAGGCATCGTCTTCGAGTTGAAACGAGTTGAGATTGGGGTTTTTAATTCATTTCTTTCTTTCTGCTAATCTGCACGTCGCCGCGATCCTTCCCGTTGCGCGATCAAACGGCGCCGTGCCGTGCGTGACAGTTTTTAAGTGACGTGTTCCGAGAGGGTTTGATCCTTAAAACATTTGTAGTAAAAAAAAAATTGGTGGCGCGCTTTGCGCTTTTGGATGCAACGAGAAAATTCACGGCAGACGAGGTCCCGGGGCCAAAGAGATTCTCTGCGCTAAAAGAGAGTAGCCAATGGAGGAAATTCCACATTACCATGACGGGGTCGGTAAGCCCACACGACAAACATTGTGATCGGTGTAATCTTATAATATTAAGCCGCTGATCTCTTGTATACTGATATGTGTGTGTGTGTGGCAGTCACACAGTGTTTGGTACACTGTGTTATGAACCCGGTGAACTCGACTTCGATTGCCGGCCATGGCTAATATTACAGACGAGTAAAATCTAAACCAGTCTTGGGCCACTCTTAGGTAGACTCAGCCTTAAATGAGTAACTGGCGCAAGTGTGCAACTATCAGCATTGAAGAGCCAACGGTGACCGGGTGTGGTTTTGACCACATCACTCCCTCATGTACCGTTCTGGCCTGAATAAGTGTTCGCTAACAGCACGTGTCCACATGATAGAGACAGGATATGGCAAAAATGGAAAAAAATACGTTGTGTGTGTGCAAATTGCGGGGAGCGGTAGTGCAACGGTTAGCGCGCTGCGCTACGAACCCAGCGACCCGAGCTGGATTCCCGCTCACGGCCAACACCAATGACGATTTTCGGAATCGGTTCTCGACTTCTCCTAGGTCGACTCAACCTAAAATGAGTACCTGGTGCGACGCGTAAATATCGCCACTAGGGAGACAAAGGCGGCCGTGCGTGGTGCTGGTCACCCACCTCCTCGCGTGCCGTTGCAGCTTTCATAGGTGTTCGCTCACAACACTTGCCCCAACAGTCTGTTGCAGGCTATACCAGAATATTTGTCTTTGTTTGTTGTAAAATGTGTAAATAGTCTCTTAGAACCCAGGCCGGGCCTTCCCGATGTTCATCTGAGGACTAAATGACTGCACGGTGCAACGCAAATCCGCGCAGGAATTCCAAACGAGGAGCCGGTTAGATACGCAGCTGGCTAGAGCGGCAAGCGGGCCCCCACATTCTCTGCTGTCTCTGCACTCACTCACACATCATACACTGGGATTGCCATGCTGCCAGCTATGGCTGCAAGTTTGGTCGTATGTGTTATGTATATCGTTAATCATTACATTTGAATCACACTTCCTATGATTACTATTGTTATATTGTTTTTATAGCTTTATTTTGGTGATTCGAAAACATATGGTTCATCTAAATTGTCGTATGGTTTTTTTTATTGTTGACTTGCACCACATTGAGATTTTTGCACACAGCGTCTTAATACTTTTTGTAATATTTGCTGGTTTATTCCAGGATGTTTCTGTTGTGCGTCGTCACTTTAACATGTTCTGTGTTCATATTTTGTTTGTCGCGGTTGCACCCGACTTAAGAGCCGCATGGCTCACAGGGCTATACCAAATAAATGAAACTTGAAAAAAAACCGGGCAGGTCTGCGAGTGGACTGTAAGTTCCTGCTGTTGGGGGCTCTTGATGGGTCAGCCCTACAATATGTCCTGGAACCGATCCATGTATATTCTCCAACGAGGTCCCTGAGATCTTAAGATTCGCCTTCCTCTAAGGACACCAAGGTCGAGGCTCTGCCCTTGGGGTGATTGAACCGTTGCCAGTGCAGCTCCCAGACAATGTATCGTTTATGCCTTTTGCTAATCAGGCGATTAGAGTCACTGGAGGTATTTAAATCTTGAAACCTCACCTCTTTAAATTGGCCTTCACCCCACAGTTCTGGCCATTTGCCCTGGCTGTGTTTCATTTAATGATTTCTATTCATGGCACATTGGGATCTGTGGATGAAATGTGCCTTGCAAATTCAAATCATGATTATAATTGCAGTGAAATGGTGTCAGGACTTGGGAGACAATGGCAGGTTGCCTTGCCAGCCTTAATAGGTGCTCGCTAACAATATGTATTCGTATAATCTGAGGCTACGCGGGGCATATTTTGTCTTTGTGTTCGTAGGGAGTGTTTTTAGCATGCAAATATATGCGCATAAATTAGATCTCAATTTGAATAAAACAGTCGTAAAATTATGCAGAATTTATCCGATTTTGCTGAATATTGTAAAATTACAAAATTCCATTGCTCCCGTGCCACCCATTTACATTACACCTTGACATTTTTTTAAATCTGATTTTGCTAAATTGTTCTCATAAATATATAGCGTTCATTTTAGGCGTTCTCTTAAACATGTCAAACTGGGCATTTTCTGAGTCATATGTCATCTGTTGCGCGTAGAATATGATACTCGGTGTAAATATTACCGAATTATATGAACGTTCTCAAGGCATTTCACCTGCTCGAGTGATCAGGTCCGTGTGCTTCTGAATAATCAAATCTGTCTCCTTACCTGCCTTTCCATGACCACTCTTTAAACAAGTGGCATTTGGCGAGGGCCTAATAAGGCCACAGCAGCACACGTGTGACCGGGCGTGGTGTCTCCCAGGTGCTGAAGTTCATGTTACACACTGTGATATGCATTCATTTTAGGCTGAGTCGACTTAGGTCAGGACGAAGCCAGGTACAGAAGCGTGAGTGCCGATGGTGAAGGGTTTGCGTCATGGACAGGAATCAAACCCGGCTCTCCGGGAGAGGGATTTCTTCCCGCCACAGGAACGTGGAATTTCCAGTAGCTGGTTTTGGACCACGAGGGCAGATGAGCACTGCCTCCCACTTACTTGTGTGTGGGTGCCTTGACTTTTTAAAATATGTTTAATTAGATGGCAAATAATCATTTGGATGTCATAAACGTAGCTGGGTAGCGCTGTGATTAGAGCTCTCAATTTGTGCTTGATAGGTTGTAAGTTCAAGTCGTGGTCTGGGGACAATTCATCTCCATCATTCTATCATCATCATCATCCCTCTGGGTAATATAAAACAAACTCCACTTTGCGGGAAATTAACAGTTGTCAATCTATGAAGAGACCGGCTTCCTCCATAGAAATGCGGAATACCCCCACTGACTCGGTTACAAGTGAAGTTGACTGCTGCCTTAACATTCACTTGAACATCAATCCATTACATTTGAATACACCTTCCCGTGACTAAGACCAAATGACACAGATTGTGTACGATGGTGGCAGATCTGAAAAGCTGATCAGTGTTGAGCCGAGATGTGTGCGAACACCAAACATAACAGGTGCTATAGGCTGCTACGGGGACAGCGTAGCAAAATCCAATGTTGTACTGTACTTTCTATGCTCCCGCGTTCATGCACCCACAGTGACCAGCATGGTGATGTATGGTCAAATAACCCCTACGGCCCATGTGGTGTGTGTGTGTGTGGGGAGGCCTGCATCCAACTGTGGATTGAGAGAGGGGCTGTAAATTGTAACGCGTTACGTATTGTTCCCTGCGTTCGTGTGCGATGTGGGTTCTCACTTTTTTTCCAGGACACCATCACAGTTTATCCCCGCACGGACACTTATAACTATTTATTAAACAATTTGTTTTATTTCACCAAGTTACTTACATTGAGTTATGAGTGGAACTCTCAGAAGCCACACGCCAATTAACTACTCACCCATGTCCCCCTCCTCTCCCCCTCCCCTTGTGTGTGCGTGTACGTATGTTGAACTTTTTTCGCACCGTACGTAGCCAACCGTGCTAATTGGAGGCGCCGGGGAAGGACAACAAACTAAGCATTAAAAGTAGTTCCAAAGAAATTAGTTTTCAATCCAGGTTTAAAAGTGCATAGCTCCCAGTGGCTTACTAATATCGGAAGGGAGAACGTTCCAGACGGCCACGGAAGCGTGCTCGCGCGATGCGGTGTGACCATCTTTGTTCGATGGCCATTCAATTGTTTATTTGTAATACCACACTCCTGATCGTTGCCTCCCCCCCCCCCCCTACGAGAGGAGTAGAGCAGTGAGCCCAGTCACCTTTTGCCGGTCCCTATCCCCCAAGGCCCCTGGCTCCTCGGCTTTGTTGCTCGCGAGGTGCCTCGTGTTCCCTTTGCCCGGCGTGCGCCGTCTGTATAGCTGCGGAAGGATGCTGCTGCAACTCTAAGCTGGACCCAAAAGAGTGAGCGATGTAGAAGTACAGACAAAAAGGTTGCACCCAAAAGAAGACTTGATGATGTGGCCAGTGATGAGAAGGAAACTGACACTATTTGGGCACGTATGTAGGATGGACAACAGCGCTGGAAAGCGACGGCGCTCACCGTCATTGGGCGACGTGTGCAGTCGCAGGCAGACTCCCTCCTTGCCCCCGTACACCTCCTGCACCATGGTGATCGCTTCCGGCCCCCGTAGTTCCATGAGGGCCCTGAGTTCATCCACGGAGAGGCCAAAGTCGCTCTCCGGGCTGCCTCCGGACGGCCCTGCGCCCTTCGGCCCATGTCCGACGTTGGCCGTGCTGTTGGCCATTTCTCCCATGCTTGGGCGGCTGGCCTTAGCGGAGGCTTGTGGTGAGAGCGGCCAGTTCTACGGCAATGTCAGCTTTTAATTATAATTTTTTCGCCAACGATTGCATACGTCCTGGATGTTAACGCCAGTTGAACTGAACAGACGGTAAACGCAATTTTTGTTTGCCTGTTTCGTTCGACCGAACAACAGCCGCTGTTTAAGATTTTACTCGTTTCAAATTTTTTGGATTTACTTGTTTTTCTATCTTATTTTCTTACGGACACTATAATCTATTATTTCTGAAATTCTTATTGGCCAAGGCAGAAATTCAATTTATTATCAGTTAGCAGTCCTATAGTCGTCGTTGTTGAGACGTGTACAGCACTCGTTCAAAAAAACGTCCGTTGTCCATGCAGCACCGAAATAAAATACTCATAGCAAACAAAAACTTGATTTTTATGACTTTCGACGGCCCGACTTGACGAATGCGCAGCTGTGTATTTCTTGATGTGAGCGGTGACGTGGCTTCTGCCTCGATGGCTGTGGAAGTGGCCCCTTTCCGTCGTGTTAGGAGATGGTGGCTGTCCCTTGGCTCTCTATGACTCGAAGAATTCAGCTGCCCATGGCCGCGCAGATTCGCCCGAACTCCTTCCGTCTCTCGCTTCTCCTCGGCGCCTGAAACGGCAAACGGGTGGATTCGTCAGCAGCAGACAAAGCCTGAGCACAGGGCCCAAATGTCCACAATGCCAAGTGGCCAACAACAGACGGCCCTCTTAAAGTTCTTGGTTCTTTCGGTAAAGTCACATAGAATGGAAATAATAAAATAATAAAAATAAAACATAATAAAATAATATAATAAAATAATATGATATAATAATATTTTCATTATTTTATTATTTCCATTCTACGTGACTTTACCGAAATAACCAAGAAGATGAATCCCTGCAGTCACGAAAGCTTTAAATCGAAACTGTTAAAGTTGTGTTTGCTCATTTGGTTGTTTGAGCAATCTGTCACAGGATTGGGCAAAACTTTTCCCACTTTTTACCCAGGCAACTCAAGAACAGCACAGAGTAAGTGTCTAAATCACAAGAAACATGTTTAAGAATCACAGTTACGAGACAAGCAACATGTATACTTTGAAAAATAATGTAAATATATTAAAATAATAACTTTAAATCTCATCAATGTTTCCTTATACTATCCGCGACACTGTTCATGTACAAGGAGGTGAGAACTCTATAGATCCAGGATGAAAGTGTAATTTAGAAAGGGTGAACCAGGGGCATTCGTCTGTCAGTATGGGCCACATATCTACGTGCACATATAGATGCGTATGATTTACTAAACCAGGAGAACAGTGGTGAGTCATATCTGAACCAGTTCTTTCGCCCCCCACTTAAAAAAAACGTCTGCGCTGACCAGCGTGGTGAAGTATGGTGTCGCCATCACAATGAGGATCAATTCATTCAGCAGTGGATTAACAAAGGCCTGTGCAACATTGTATAATCATTATTATTATTTGCGATATCACTGTAAATGTATGCGTGCACGACATTTGCCAAACATCAACGTGAATGTCTTGAGGCTGATTATGGCTTTCCTTCATAAAAAAAATACAATAATTATTATTGATATATATATATAAAACATGCATATGCCCCACACACACACGCATGTAAAAAAACAAAGACCCCCCATATACCCTTTAACAGATTATTGGAACAAGTTATGTTTGCGAGAACCCATTGAGGCCAGCACGGCACACGAGGTGGTCGTGTGGTAGCTAGCACACCCGACCACCCTTTGTCTCCCCAGTGGCGATGTCTACACACCGCACCAGGTACCCATTCAAAGCTGAGTCAACGTTATTGTCGGAACGAGCCCGTGACTCGTTCCGGCAATAACCGCTGACGTTAGCCAGGACTCGGACTCGAACTCAGCTGTTGCAGGTTCGCAGCACTCGCCACTATGCTACCACTCGCCCCTCACATTTCAAACACAACACACACACGCGCGTTGCAATTATTATTAAATTGTATAATACAAACCCCCACGTCATCCATCATCTCCGCCAATCGCCCACGCTCGTGCCACGCTTCCAGGGGGCTGGCACGTAGCCAGCCCCGTGCTCCCGTGTACCATCACCCCCCCCCCCCATCACTGCCCCCCCCCCCCCCACACACACATACACTGCAGGCTGCTGGCTATTTTACGCGCGCACGCCCACACACAGCAGCAGCACAATGTCAGAGAACGGCGGCGATCGGGGGCGGTTAAAAGTAATGGCTTTGTGTAATGAGTTTTTCCAAATGCAAGTTCCATTCAGGTTATGGCCAAGGTCAAGAGGTCATCGCGGCTAAAATGTGTCGCAGCTCTTGGCCTTCTGCGTCCTTCCTTGCTGCCTCGTGCCCCAACTGTAGCCGCAGTTGACATCCGAATCCCCACAAGGTCTTGCTCTCGAGTCGATCACGTGCTCATTATTAACATCGCCGCCTCCGCCGTCGAGCGAGAGGTCATCTTGCCCTTGGTCTCCGGAAAAAAAAAACCTGGGTTACCACTCCACTGCCCGTGCCGGTGGCCTGCCCTCCACCACCCTGCGAAACGTGTTGCCCTCATCGTGGCAACCAAACTGTGGAACGCCTTGCCACTCGGAATCAGCCAATCGGAGTCGGTAGATATAGAGGGTTATTCAAAAAAATGTGAAGACTTATATGGGACTATCGTTTTTAATGTAAAAAGAACGGATAATACACTGTAATACGATAACAAATGTATGTTAATAGCTTCAAAAAGTCAAAGAGTTTCCTCTTGTTCACCATCATTGTCGACACACGCCTGGAATCTTCTCCAGGTGGTCTCCAGAGCCCGGGGGCACATTTTTGTGGTATTTTTGCAAATTCTCAGAAGTGTTCACATTTTTTTGAAGCACCCTGTCTTCAAGTGTGCTTTGAAAACCCATCTCTTTAAATTGACCCTCCCTCTTAAGTTTGGTCGGTTGCCCTGGTTCTGTTATTGTTTCCTGATTTTCATGCATTGTGATCTTATGATGGGAGGCACATTATCCATTTTAATTATTATGATTAATCCTGTTCACCTCATGAGATCTACAATAGCTCATTTCCGGCAAGTTGCTTGACAAAAATGTCCTTCAATTAAATGCCTACCATATTATTGGTTCTTTCGCTAAAGTCACGTAGAAGGGAAACAATAAAATAATAAAATATAAAACAATAAAATAATAAAATATAAAACAATACAATTCTCACGATGTCCCGATTGCAACACAAGCAATCATCATCAGGTGTGAAAACCACGGCAAGAAATTTAGAAAAAAGAAAGTGGCAGTTTTTTTCTTAACGTCAGCACCACGGACAGCGATTTGGCAGTTGGTCAGATGGACGAGTCCATCTATGTTCGGAAAAGAGGAGGGGGGAGAGGAAGAGAATGGAATGTGGTCTGAAAGTCACCGTAGGCGTGAACACAATCAATTAAGACCCGAAATGGTTGATCAAATCCTTCCAATGATTGAGAAGATGAATTCTGGATTAGCAATCAATTTCGGTTAAAGAATAACATACGACTGCTATCCCTTACATATGAAGGCACGTGATTTACAATTATTTCGTTTCCGTATTAAAAAAATTCAACTTGCTTACCCTGTTTTGCCAGAACATTCCGGGTACCCTCTCCCCATGCACTGGTATTCAAACAAGAAGCGAACATTTGAAACCGACGGTAATGCTATAATGAAACTATTTTTTGGTGTGTAATCACATTCATCATTTTTACTTCATAACACGCATAGTTTCAGTTCACTCCCACAGAGAGAACGATTCAGAGGTGCGGGAAACCACACACAGACAAAATCTGAATATGTATTTATACTGGAGGAATCTGATGAGCTATAAAGCTCTTCCACAGCTGTCCAGTAGGGGCGGGTCAGAACGTTACAACAACAACAACACGATACAAAAACACGATCGGAGTGCAAAGTATAGGAAAGGTCAGCAAATCACAAGCACATACAAATACAACGAAATTATTTTATTTTACCAGATAAAACCCACTGAGATATTAGCTTCTTTTTCAGAATCGACCTGACCACAAATGGCACTTCAACGAAGTGGCTTATCACGTGGGAATTCATCGCAGCCAAATACTCTAAACTTGGGAAGGCCAGCCAGAAAGCAGCGCAATAACTGTTGTCCTATATTGCGATGCTTGGCCAACTCCCAATGAGGTTACCAAGTACCAGTTTAATACTTTTTATTGACGTGAACGACAGTGAAAAGTCAGTGTGACTCCGCTCAAATGTTTTCCAATCCATTGCCAGTGGTACGCGAGAGGTGGAATTCCACATTCCCATGGCATGAGCCAGTCCCTCCAAAGGGTTGACCACTGTCAGTGGTGGGAATTCCTTGTTTCTATTTGCAGGGGGCAAATTCCTCTCGAGGACATCGAGTGGTAACTTCTGCAATGCGGTACTCGGTTTATCAACCATGGAGAGATGATGGTACGAGTTGACCCCGATGACGATTTTGAACTCGAGATCTATCGATTCCTGATCGAGGTTAAATTATTATATTATACGCATTTGTTTTCACAAATTAGTTCATTAATTAAAAAATCAATTAAACGCAGAGAATGCCTGGTGTCAGCAGCATGGATCAACGTGATGACAGCAGCAGCCAATGTGAAAAGATCACGACAACAAAGCCCACAACCTTGGCACGTGCGGCTGCTATTTCCATTGCTGAATCAACCTAATGTGTATTGATTTCGAGAAAATAATCGTTAAGTCAAAATGTCAGGGCGGAAGTATCTCCCTGTTCGAAAGAGTGAGGAGCACTGCTCAACTCCGCTCGTGGGCAGAGTGCAAGGGAAAAAGGAGCGGCCCTGCAGTGACTTGCTCGCGCCAATGCTGGCAGAAGGGTCTTCATTAAGAGGAGGGTACTTGGCCTACTCTTCCATGCTGGCCAGATCTCTTCGAAGAGTTGTGATTAACTTACACTTTACCCCACCACACGCGAACTGCCGATTGACTGTTTAGTTTGTTGTACCCCACCCACATCCGCCACACCTCCGATTAGTACGGTTGGCTACGCACGGTGGGAAATGAGTTCAGCATGCATGCTGCGGTGATCGATACTGCCTCAGGGGTGAAGAAACTTGCCCCATTGTTGAAGCTGCCGCGCTGAGAAATCGAACCCGGCGACCTCGTCATTGCAAAATCCCGTGGCCATTCATGGAATCATCTGGGGGAGGTGAACAGTTGAAAACGCCTTCTGGTTTTGATAAAAAAAAGTGAGCATCCCACCAATGTAATCTACACCCCCTTCAAGCCACCAACACCCATGCTGGGTAAAGTCCACAGGGAGCACAACTGGGAATGTTCCGTGCTCTCCCTCCTCGTGTTCACTCGCGAGGAAGGATTCAGAATATTAATTGATTTATACTGGAGGAATCCGGTGAGCTGTAGAGCACTTTTTTACAAACGTCCAGTGCCCACTCCCCCTCCAATCCCCACCCACCCTCCCCTATTCTTAAACTCTTTTTTTTCACCAGGTAAGGCCCAATGAGCTACTTAGCTAATTTTCAGAAGCCAGTTGGCCACAAATGATAGCTCACTCGAGGTGGCATACCATGCGGAAATTTATAGCAGCCAAATACTCTAAACGCATGTTGATTCCAAACGTGCAATTAACATGCGTAATTCATCATAAAGGTTTTGGGTTAGATCGCTGTAAGTATAAATGTGTCGTAACCCTCCACCACCTGACACAGCCAGTAAGGTTAGTCACGTTATCAACGAGAAAATTAGTTACTACTTCAGTCCACCGGTGTTTACGTGACAAACCCTGCTGGCTGTGTCGGGTGGTGGAGGGTTACGACACATTTAAACTTACGCAATGTAACGCAAAAGCCATCATAAAAATTATATACTTTGATTTTTTTCGGTAAAGTCACGTAGGTAAAATCCACCTGAAGACGGAAGCTTGTGTTGCCTCCGAAACGTCGTGATTTTTATTTTATTTTTTATTAATAAATTGTATTTTTTACCTACGTGACTTTACCGAAAAAACCTAAGAATATGAATCCTTGCAGTGACGAAAGCATCAAATCATGAAAGTGATATTAGTCACAAAAGCCTAGGTGTTAAACTAACATGCTTAAAACGCTCATTAATCGGCCGCTAACATCTTCGTACGTAGAGGACCGCAGAGCTTGGGCCATCGTTGGTGCCGGCTCATCGCGTGGCTGCCTCCCTGCTTGTCTGCAGTTCCTGCTCGCACCTCCGAGTCGTTCTCTCTCTCTCTCTCTCTGCCTCTACGACAGCGAGCGGACGCAGTGCGGCGACGGCGCGTTACAACTTGACTTGGTTTATATGTTTCGATTTAAAGCTTTGGTGACTGCAGGGATTCATCTTCTTGGTTCTTTCGGTAAAGTCACGTAGAATGGAAATAATAAAATAATACAAATAAAACATAATAAAATAATTCTCACGACGTTTCGGCCACAACGCAAGCAGCCGTCATCAGGTGAAGACCAGGTCTGTTGGGGAGACGCTGGCCGAAACGTCGTGAGAATTATTTTATTATGTTTTATTTTTATTGGTTTATATGCTTAAGATCAAGAAAATGCAGACGAATTATTAAGAGTGACGATCCGTCCCATCCCAATTCTGGACGAATGCGATGGGCAAAATTGCACTCACAAAACCGCACCCCACGGAGAAACGCGTTTAATTGGTGAAAGGTTACGGGAGGGAATATGTTCGGGTGGTGTGACGCTGATGGTAAAGGGTGGGTGGCTCGTGGGGTGAAGGGTAGGTTAAACGTAATGGCTTACACTCTTCAGACCCATCTTGACGCAGGGATTAATTTTTTTCATTTTCACTCTCTCCTCTCCTGGCTTTCCTTCCACCATGCCAATCAATCAGTTTCTATGACCCGTTCTCATTTGCTATTCCTCTCTCTCTCTCTCTCTTGTGTCATTCCTCACTCAGTGAACCACATAAACCTACGCTATCTCTAATATGCTCACGCTGGCTGGTGCAATGCAAGGACTTTACTCGCGGCTGCTGTGACCAGGGCTGCAAAAGCAGCAAAAAAAAAACAACGAAAACGACATTTTTAATTTAGCACGTAGCTTTTCATAGCCAATATTATGATTCATAATCTAGTTTTGGGTTAGGCCGAGTAATTTACAGATCAAATTCGTGTCAATAGGACCGTCAACCACCTGACACAGCCAAAACTAATACAATGTCACATGTACAAACATTCATCATGTCAAGAACATATATTATGAATCGTGTTTTTTTCCCGTTCCTGATCACGTGACGCCGTTCGAGTCAATGCCGCTTGGATTTATGAAAGCTTAAAAATGCACACGGATCTCTAAAAAGCTACGCAGATTTAGCGGAGTGCTTGCGCTTTTGAGATTTTAAGGGAGAATTGTCTCTTTGTAATATTAGTGTGGTGTGACCAACTGAGGTCTACGGGACCGCTACTCGGCAGGAAGGGAGACGCTATCGAAGCAATGTGAAGCAAAGACATTCATTGGACAAGTGGGAAGTGTTAAAATCCATAATGATCATCAGCTGGGATCTATCGCTGGTCTGATGAAGGCCTCCCCCAAGCCCTCTTCACCTCACTCACTCTCTCTCACCGTCGTATGATTCTACAATCCGTCCAGCTGCTCACACAACAGTTGATTTAATCTCCCCAAGCTCTCCGGCGGATGTCCTCTCGGGCATATTCTCTATCCATAATAACAATCCATTATTTAGCCTTATTTATCTGGCCAGAGGCCACTGTGGTGATGGCACTCAAATCAAAATCGGCGGGTTACGACCCCGCATCGAAGTTGGGGGGTCAACTCATCCCATCAGCATCGCCGTGAGATGGATAATATCAGAAGCACTTCGTGTGATGTTAGCAGCGGTGGTCGCAAGGAAGAACTCGCCTCTGTCATGGGAATGTGGACTTTGTACGATTGGATCAGGGTTGTAAACGGAATTGGTGGCTGCCCAATGCTTGTTTGAGCAGAGAGAGAGAGCCTTTGCAATTAAACCTTTCATATAAAGACATCCATGTACGGGATGTTGAACTTCTTTCGCACCGTATGAAGCCGACCCGTGCTAATCGTTTGTGTGGCCCCTTCAACATGTGCACTATTTTGACGTTTTCTTGGATCCTTCGGTAAAGTCACATAGAAGGGAAATAATAGAATAATAATACAATAATTATAATAACATTTCCTTTCTTCGTGACTTTACCGAAAGATACAAGAATATGAATCCCTGCAGTCACGAAAGCTTTAAATCGAAATATTTAAACGTTGTTCCCAGGCTTGACAAACATTGTTTGTAGACGTATGAAAAGATGTTGAACCCCCAACGTAGGATATCACTTTTTTGCTAAGCCAAAAACAATATTCAATTTAGGGCCCCTCTCCACAATAGTGGGATAAAAACATTACATTGTAACTAAATTGTGAAGCTACGAAAGTTTGTAACGGGATGATTTGGAATGCGTACTGCATAAAAAAAAATTGCATGAAAGAATGTTTGTTGACATAAATGTATCATCCCATGAGCAATGGGCCAGGTAATTTGTATCTCGTGTTGCGACGCTCGACATGACAGAACGTTGGGAAAATTCCACTCTGTAGGCTGCTCGTGAACAATATTCACGCAGGACACTGACAAAGCGTAATGCACACACACACACGCACGATTTACCTTGCTTTACATTAACTTCTTCAATCTAGAAAAGCAGAGTTTGATACCCGGCCTCAGCATCAACGGCGAGTGATAACTCAATAGTCCCTGGGTCCCCCCCCTCCCAACTTCACCGATCCACACTGCCCAGTGCGGTGAAGTATGGTCAAACAACCCATGGGAATTGAAAAGAGGGCTGAAAATAGATTTTACGGGAATTATGTTTTTGTATACGTACTCTGCAAAACCCCAGGCTTTCAGCGGGTTTGAATAAAGAGATTGATTTCACGAATTGACCGGCGCTCAATAGGCAATCACTTTCTCGTAAACAAATGCTGGATAGATTTTATCCACCAATTAATGTATGAGTTGACGACGTTGCTCATTTCGAGTTGTGATTTCCCTTTCGAGGCGTGGTGGTGGAAGGAGAAGGAGGAGAGCGAACCTGAAACAGAACTTGTTGTTCATAATAAAGGTTTTTGGGTGAGATCACGTTAAGTATAAATGTGTCGTAAGCAGCCACCACCCGACACAGCCACTAAGGTTTGTCACGTAAAGAACGCGCCAATTAGTGACTACTTCAGCCAACCGGTGTGTCGGAGAGTAAATCCACAACATTTACAATTTGAGTAACTGATGGGCACGTTTTCTTAACGCGATCAACCTTACTGACTGTGTCGGGTGGTGGAGGGTTAGGGGCCGTCCATAAATGACGTCACGCGATTTTGGACGATTTTTTACCCCCCCCCCCCCACTCGTCACACGGCGTCACAAAAAGTCAGACCCCCCCTAAAATATGACGTCACAAAGCCAGATTTGCTGCAAATCTGGCTGTGACGGGCCCACCTGATGACGGAGACTTGTGTTGCCTCCGAAACGTCGTGATTTTTATTTTATTTTTATTAAATTTTATTTCATTTTTTACCTACGTGACTTTACCGAAAGAACTAAGAGTATGACACATTATACTTTATGCGATCTAACCCAAAAACCTTTATTATGAATAAAGTTTGTCGCCAAAGCCTGCTACGTGTTAAACAGAAGTTGCATTTATTTCTCCAGGAAATATTGGTTGACTTCACAGGAATTGACTGCCCCTGGGTGCTCAGGTTTCCTCCCGCATTCAAAGCACTCAAGAATTGGCCGATAACACCTTCATATACAGAGAACAGCAGAGCTTGGGGAAGAATATAGTGCTGGCTCACTGTGTGGCAGCCTCTCCCTCCCGCCCGTGGTTTCTGGCACTGCCGAGTTATCTCTCATTTTCTTTAAGAGCGAGGGAATACTGCGTGATGTAAGATGAAATCATCACCGGATCCCATCAGCCTGATTAGTGCTTGAATGGGTAAGCACAACAATAAAACTATAATATATATTTTACCAGGTAAGGCTTATCGTCCTGTGGAAATGTACAGCAGCCAAATACTCTGAAACGCCCGTTGATTATAAATGTGGAGGGGAAACCCAGAAGACCCGGAGAAAAATCCACACGACCACGGGGAGAGAGAGAGACACACAAACTCTAAATACACAGCAGCAGGCGTCAGGGTCGGGATTGAACGCCATCGCTGATCTAGTATCAGCCACGGGCGGGAATTTTACTTAGGCCGCCGGGTTCATAGTGGTGTGCGTTTAACACAGCAACATGAGTCCACCCTGAGTCGTTTTCTTAAAAACGCAAACATAAAAAAAACCACGTTGTTTTGAATTTCAGCCCCCGAAAATACATTGTCGGATGTTTTCACTGTTTCGCTGATTGCACAGCCACCTAACCATTGCACCACCACTACTTCCTCGTGTTGCATATGTGTGTATGTTTAATATATGCATGTGTACCTATGCAGGCGCTCACTTGCGCTGTGTTTGCGTGGGCGCTTTAATCTGTCACCTCCTCCTAATTTGATTGATTCGTTAAAGGGAGTCGTGCACGCGAGCGAGCGCGCACGCGCGCGTGAGTGTGCGCGCGCGTGTGTGTGCGCGCGCTCATTAATTTCTACTGCGTCGGGGCGAAACATATGTTTATAGGAGGTGTCCCCCCCCCCCCCTTCGCCGCCCCCCCCCCCTCCCTCCGAATTCGCAGAGAGTGCGCGCGGATGTATCGGCCACGTAATGGGAGCTCTCTCGCTCATTAAACTTTCAAAGGCCGCCCCGCAGTTTCCATCTGAAGAGCCCCACCCCTCTTAATTATTCAGCAGATGGCTTGCCTGGCTTGAGACCGCGCGGGATCGGGAGGGGAGGAGAAGGGAGGGGGGGAGGGGATGGGAGAGGGGGTGAATTTTGCACGGGGCAAGCGAAGTCGACCGAAGGCGAGGCAGGAGAGGCAGCATCCTGCAACTGACCCTTGCAAATGTTTGATTTTTTTTTCATCGGCCGGTGTTGGTCGACTTTGGGTGCATTGAATGCATTGCCGCTACTGTAGCTGCTGCTGCTGCTGCTGCTGTTGTTGCTGCTGCTGTTGTTGTTGTTGTTCCCCGTGGTAACTATAATTAGCAGTTGCGTTAGCATGGAAGGTGGCAGAAGTGTCATCAGATGCGAAAGCATCGGCAGCAGTCGAGGTGTTACCTCCATCATCATCATCAGCAGCAATAACAGGAGCAATAGCAGTCTCATTATCGTAATGTATTATCATCGTCGGCAGGCAGCAGTAGTAGCATCATCGTGATTAGCTTATTAATCATAAGTAGAATCTTCAACCGTGCCCACCATAACCCACCACCACTTGTGCTTTCGAGACCAATATGATCCATAATATGAGTTTTTGGGTTAGATCGCATGAACATAAATGTGTCGTTAAACCCGCCACCAACCTACACAGCCAATGAGTAAGGTTTGTTACTAGTACGGCACACCGGTGTGTTGGAGAGTAAACCCACAACATTTACAATTCGAGAACGACGTTTCGCCAGTACTGTAATTACAACGGGCATCATCAGGCGAAAGCCAGAACTAAACAGGAGGATGTATCGGTAACTCTGGCTGTCGCGTGATGGTGCCAGTTGTAATTACTGGCGAAACGCTATCCTCGAATTATAAATGTTGTGGATTTACTCTCCACCACACCGGTGTGCTGTACTAGTAACGAATTGGCACGTTTTGTTTACGTGTCAAACCTTACTCATTGGCTGTGCCGGGTGGTGGCGGGTTTTAACGACACATTCACATTTACGTGATCTAACCCAAAATCATCGATTTTGAAGAACTATCCTGTTGCTGCTACCGCTGCTTATGATGTTGATGATGACAACGACGACGACTATGATGACATGTACGGCTCATGATGATGGGGTCACCTACTGCACCCACAGCTGCTGCTCGCGAATAAGCTTCTCTCGCCGCTCAGTGATGACGGTGGCGTTAACGCTCATGACATGAACGTTCTACGTACCGTTTAACACGTAGGCTTTCGCGACCAATATTATCCACAACAAAGGTGTTTTTGTCGTTGCTGTTGTTGTTGTTGGGTTACATCGCGTGAATATAAATGTGTCGTTAACCCCGCCACCACCCGGCACAGCCAATTATTCAGGTTTAGTGTCAGGTAAACTCTTTGAGACGGAAACATGAAGACTTCTTTGCAATGCTGGCTAATCACCTGATGAAGCTGGTTATTATACTCACCAGCGAACCGTCGCACTCGAATCGCAAATGTCGTGGGTTTACTCTCAGACACACCGGAGTGCTGAAATAGTCACTCATTCGCACGTTTTGTCTACCTGACAACCCTTAATAATTGGCGGGTCTAACGCCACATTTGTATTTTACGCGATCTCACCCAAGACACGTCGATTGTGGATTCTACACACTCAAAAATAAATTAAGCCAGCCACCACCACCACCACCACCACGCGCCACACGGGTCATAATTCTCGGTGAGGTCCCACGCACGCCGCGCCGAAATCCATGCGTGCGTAATTTTAATGCACACGTGCGCGCGACTCGTGGGCACGTGTGCATGGGTGGGTGTGAGAGCCCGTGTCCGTGGGTCCAACCATGGTTGGCGTGCCACGTTGCCGTGGGCGGCGTTTCACACCCACTGTCCTGTGCGTGATGGAATTGCGATAATGTCCGAGGTGGCTTTGACCGCGTGGTACATTCCGGGAAACAAAAACCCGCGATCACAATCGGTATTTATACGGGAGGAATCCGATGAGCTATCAAGCTATCTTTCACAGATGTCCAGTAACACACCACCACCACCACCAGTTCCACCATCAGCCACTAATACACCAGCACAATCACCACCAAGTCTTGCACTGTCACAATCACCATCAAAGACAAAGATCCCCCGGTATAGCCTCAACAGACTGTTGGGGCAAGTGCCGTCAGCGAGTAGCACCTACGAAGGTCGGCACTGCACACGAGGGGGTGGGTGGCCAGCTCCACGCCCGACCGCCTTTATCTCCCGAGTGGCGATGTTTGCGCACCGCACCAGGTACTCATTTGAGGCCGAGTCGACCTAGGGGAGGCCCAGGACCGGTTCAGATAATCGTCACCGGTGTTGGTGGCCGTGAGCGGGAATCGAACTCAGATACACGGGTTCGCAGCGCAGCGTAGCGCTAACAAAAACAACACCGCTCCCCACGACCACTAACAGAACCACTTCCACCGACGCTATGAGCACAACCACCCAAGACAAAGGCACCCCGTATAGCCTTAACAGCCCCCAGGACCGGTTCAAATGTTAGCCGTGAGTGAAAAACGAAGATCGGGTGAGCGGGTTCGCAGCGCAGCGTAGCGCTCACCACGACACCACGGCACCGCATGAAGCGCGCGCACATTGACACACCCCTGCGCTTGCGTCAAGTAATGCGAGAACATCATAACGCACTGCAATGTGTGCGTTAAACACAAACTTTGTTTATATTCTCAGTTTTCCGATTTGTTCTTTTTTATATATATAAACATGGCTCTATCTCTCTCAAATTACACAATGATATGTATACCACTGCAACAGTTTATTGGCTTTTGTTACACGTTAAAACAGCAGCATCTGTAGATGCACAACAGCGAGATGTAAAATGTTGGCCCGTGGGTTTTCTCACCTACATCCATGAAAGGGAAATCACGCGTTTCGCTCACTTGATTTAGCTGCACACACTCAAGACTGAAACATGCACGCACACGATACCAACACACACACGCGCGCGTGCTTACATACACCAAGACAAAAATCCTCCGTATAGCCTGAGGTTGGTGCAAGTGCTGTTATGTTAGCGAGCACCTATGAAGGCCGGAACGGCACACGAGGGGGTGGGTGGCCAGCACCACGCCCGACGCCTTTGTCTCCCCAGTGGTTATGTTTACACACCACCATTTGAGGCTGAGTCGACCTAGGGGAGGACCAGAACCGGTTCAGATAAGCGTCACTGGTGTTGGCCGTGAGCGGGAATCGAACCCGGGTCGCCGAGTTCATAGCGCAGTGCGCTAAACGCTACACTACCGCTCCGCACACAGACACACACAGAGACACACACAGAGACACACACACAGACACACACACAGACACACACAGAGACACACACAGACACACACACAGACACACACAGAGACACACACAGACACACACACAAAGATCCCCCTTCGTGCTGTCGGCTAGCACATGCCGAAGGTTGGCACAGCTCACTAGCAGGAGGTGCCGACATCGCTAGGCCCAGATGACTTTATCTCCCAAGTACTCACATTGCAATCGGTACTCATTTAAGGCTGAGTCGACATAAGAGAGGCTCACGACAAGTTTACGGGTTCCCGAAAGGGGCGCTCAGGGAGAGACCGACTGAAGTGTAAGCGGTGAGTTGAGCCGTAGCCAAGAATCAAGCTAAGGTCTCAGCGTCATCGCAGCCGATGGCATTAACCAACTTAGCCACGACTACAAATGCACTTTCACACAGTTGTGCTCGCGAAGCCAAATATCAGCATTCAATCCCCGTAAACGGAGCAAACGCCGAACAAATAACTTTGCACGCGATTTCAGTCGCTGATATTCCACGGAGGGGGGGGGGTGGAATTGGCCCCTACCATAGCAATGTGGAATTTCCACCACGAGCTCAAGGAACCTCAAACAGAAAACAAAAATGAGCACCGTCATAGAATCATTTGAGCGGGGAGACACTTCGATTTCATGAATGAAGGGGGAAAAAAACGACGCCAAGATCAATCGCCCTGAACCCTTGCTCCGATTCCGCCTTCATCCCCTAAAGGACATTGCTGCGATGCATCTTGGCCACCGGGGGGAAATTGGTGTACAGGAATATCCTGGGTAGACAGACCCCGCGTGCTTCTGCCGAGGCAGAGTGCTGCACTGTTCATTCTCCGCGAGTGGGTTTATGGATTTCCTGCTAAGAGTGCATTTGCGAATGGAAGCGCCCGCATTGCTGATTGGTATGGAGGCTGGGTGGAGTCCTTTTCTGGCCCGCTTGGTCTCCATCGAGTGGGCACGTTCTTCATCGGCGTCCAACAGTTCAGTCTGCGATGCTTCAAAATAGCACCGATAATGACAATAATAGAACTTTAAACATACAATGTACTCTAATATCCAAGCAACTTGGCAGAGTGGTGGTGTAGTTGTTAGTGCACTGCACCGTGAACGTAGTTACCAGAGTTATTTGGCTGCTATAAGTTCCCACGTGATAAGACACTTCGTTGAGCTATCGTTCGTGGCCAGGTTGTTTCTGAAAAAGAGCCGTATAGCTCAGTGGGCTTTACCTGGTAAAATAAAAATGTTCGTGTGACTTCCTTACCTTTCCTATACTCTGCACTCCTGTCGTGTTTTCGTATTGTTTGTTGCTGTAAGTCTGAGACCAGTATAAATAAAGATTCTGATTCTGAGAGTTCGATTCCCGGCCATGACTGGTATCACGACTGAAACGAGTGGCGTATCAAATTCTCCTGCCCCCCCCCCCCACTCACCGTTCACCAACGCACACCGACCAGCGTGGTGAAGTATGGTCAAACACCCCCCCCCCCCCACACACACACACCACCCCATTGCCAAGGCTGCCCAGAAGTTTCCAAGAAGTTCCTAAGATGTCCAGGGTAAAAAAAAAGCCAACGTCCAGGCCCCCTTTATTCATGAACAACAAACAAAACAGGCACGCTGGAAGGGCTCTTCTATCACGTGAAGTCCAGAGGCAAATGTCCTCTTTGTTGGCTGCTCGCTTCTGCGAAGCCCTGCCCATGACCAACATAGAATGGGGAGGGTTTGGTGCAGCAGTGAGTTACCAGAGAACCCTTGGATTTTAACGATAAATCACCGATCGTGAACACTTCCGAGAATTTGCAACAATACCACGAGAAATGTTCCCCCGGGCTCAAGATTCCAGGCATGTGTTTACGATGACAGCGAACAAGTGGAGACTCTTTAACTCTTTGAAGCTATTAACATACATTTGTTATTACGTTACAGTGTATTATCCGTTCTATTTTCAATTAAAAACGATAGTCCCTTATGAGTGTTAACATTTTATCGCAGCAATTCTCTATATAAATTATGGTGTCACAGACCTCGTGAGAAATAAGCGGCGGCAAAACGTGGGACACGTGTGCGTGGGATGCAGGAGGGCAGATTGCCAACATGGGAATTGCAGTTGCTCCCTAGAGTCGGCAACCACAAGGGGAAGACCTAAAGCCAAAAGATGAGACCGCAAGAGTGATCCTGGGAAATAAGGTGTCAACTCTCCTACAGCTGAAGGAAGGAAGCGATGCAGCTGTGTGGTGACATCGGCAGCATTGTGGACGCATCGGCAAGTTAGCTCGGCCCAAAGTCAAGGCCATTTTATGGGAAATTCGAAAGTGAACGCTCCGTGGATGTACTGGCACCCGTCATGGGAATGCGGAATCTCCACCACTGGCTCTGGCCTATCAACAAACCAGAGCCCCAACCCATTGCGTATTTATGCGGAGAAGATAACTTGTTTGACTGAAACGTCCTTCCTTTATAACAATTTCCAAAGAGATAGCTTGATGTCTCAATGATAAAACAATGGCTGTCCTGCCACTCTTTCTGCCAGCGTGTGCACTCGGAGAGAGAGAGAGAGAAAAAGAGACAGGAGGGAGAGACGGCCAGGGTGTGTATGTGTGAAAGAGAGAGGCACACACAGAAAGAAAGGGGCCGCGACGTTGCTTGTGAGAATGCTAACGAGCCCCAATAGACGAAGCTGTCATCATTGTTATCATCAGAGTCGTCATCTCCCGTTGCCGTCTTTGTTAAAAATAGGACTTCAAGCTGTACAGTGCAAGTGCTTTGTAAAAGCAGCCATCTGGCCTCTCAGTGATGATACCAGCCAGATTCACGCACAGACAAACACGCACAAACGCAGATATATATTTCTGTACTCTTGTCAAAGACCCTCAAAAGTCATGGTAATAAATGACCGTAAAACCAACACAGCAGCAGTTATAGCTTTGTTTATTTTGAATTATCCAGCCTTGTGGCGCTGTGGTTAGGGCAATCGACTAAGCGATTGGAAGGTTATGAATTCAAAATGCTGATTGAGTGTTGACGCAGTACGTCATCATTCTCAGCACATTAGGGTCATTGAAAAGAGAAACACTTTGGGGGGAAAATCAACAGTGTTTTTTCTTGATTTAAAGCTTTCGTGACTGCAGGGATTCATCTTCTTGGTGCTTTCGGTAAAGTCACGTAGAATGGAAATAATAAAATAATAAAAAATAATTAATTAATTCTCACGACCTGTTCTTCACCTGAGGACGGCTGCTTGCGTTGTGGCCGAAACGTCGTGAGAATTATTTTATTATTTTTTATTTTTTATTTTATTACTTCCATTCTACGTGACTTTACCGAAAGAACCAAGAAGATGAGTGTTTTTTTTATGGAGAAACTGATCTTGCCTCCTCCTCATTATCAAATGATTATCATCGTCATCAGATTGGGGAGAATGTGTGAGCAGGATGAACGACGAAATGAGGTTATGCGGAGAGGCATTGAAGTGAACACCCCGTGGTTTGGCATCCAATGAGAAGATGATTCGACCCTGTGCGAGGCGTCGACTGCGAAACGAGGGGAAGACCCAAAGCCAGATGGCGACGACGATGATGGTGGTGATGCTGAGACTGCTGGAGCCGAGTTTGGAAGTCAAATGCCGACTATCACACAACATACTCTTTTGGTCTACCGAAAGACAAAAAAATGTAAATTCCTGCAGTCATGAAAGCTTTAAGTCACGATTTATCACACAACAGTTGTGGGATCTTGCGCAAGGAAGAAAGCGATGACGAAATGGGGAAACCTCAACAGCAATGGGTGGTGACCTCTTTGACCTTGCCGCTGACCTCGACCTCAATGCAATTTTTTGCTATGTACGTTGAACGCCTTTCGCGCCGTACGCAGCCAACCGTGACAATCGGAGGCGCGGCATCGAAGCAGCGGCTTGTGAGACGCCCCGCGCTCGAATCTCCCGGCAGGCGCGAACGTTGAATCTGGGGCAGGAGAGGCACGGCGAGACTCCCGATTGAAAATGTGGGCCCGGCCGAAACCCCCAGAGGCGTTTCTTTCCCGCACTGCGCAGGGGTTAAACTGAGGGTTAAGTTCCAACATCTAATCCTTGTGCCCTTGCGAGTTCACCCGGGTCTAATTTGAGCCCCTGTGAACAAGCACAAAGTGTATCCGCAGCTCGCGAGCAGAACACTCAGCAAAGGGGGGAAATGCACTGCTATGCACTAAAGAGGGCCCGTAGAGGGTATTTTGGCCTACTCTTCCACCCTGGCCAGATGTCTTGGAAGAGGTGGGGAGCACCCACGTTTTAGCACACCGGTGGTGTATACATTCGCCCGATTGGGTGGGCAGTGGAAGGGCGATTTGAGAAACGTGTCCCATTGTTTTAGCTGTCGCGCCGCGATATGGAATCGAACCGCAACCTCTCGATTGTAAGTCCAGAGTGTGCGAACCATTGCATGAATGTGAACCCATCGACGTTCGGTTGATGGGTTTACAGTTCTCCCTCATAGTTATTTATTTTACTCATCCAAATTCAGAGCGCAGGCTCGTGTCCCGTTACGCGTGGCCGCTTGGCACGAAGGTCGGAGGGTCAACCCCGCAAATCGAAAGTCGTAAGTTCAATTCCCGAGTGTGGGTGAACGAATCCCACAAAATGTACCGTGCCTCTGGGGACGTTAAAGTAATTCAGTTCCTGCGCGATGCAATGAGCCGTCACAATGTGATTTAATGATCGATGGTTGTTGTGCTATTGTTGTTTTTTAGTCGAAGCGACTTTGCTCACTGTTTCTATACAGCACAACTCCAAATGTCATTACACTGCCCACGCACAATCGGCGTAGAGGGTGGGGGCCACGGCAGGGGGGCGTGACGTCACCGCGACGTACGAACCCGGCCCAACGCTGCCTGGGATGCAGGGGTGACGTCATCACGCAGATCTGCGCAGTGACGTCACTGCCGCGTGTCAGCCAGCCAGCCAGCAAAACTATTTTAAATTAATATATATACGTGTAGTATGACAGCTTGCGAAATCCCCGTGGAGGTTGCAAAGTTTCCATCAACCTATCATGTAGAATGTGCATTGTTTGTCACACGCACAATGGGATGAATGTTGTCATGGATTTTTAGGCTAACGATGAGATGCAGACAATTGCATGGTTAATACTATAATTCAATATTGCCGATGTACCACAAATATATTGCCGATGTTACATTTAGGCTGACGAAGCGATACAAAAACAAATTGGACAAACAAGATGGAGAAAAACAATAATTGTGACGGGAGAAATTTCGTAGATTTTGCTAGATAGGGTTGGAGGCAAACGATGCCCACCCATTTTTCGATTTAAAGCTTTCGTGACTGCAAGGATTCATCGTCTTGGTTCTTTCGGTAAAGTCACGTAGAAGGGAAATGATGAAAATAAAACATATAAAATCCTAACGACGTTTCGGCCACGACGCAAGCAGCCGTCCTCAGGTGAATAAGACGCTGTCTTTCCGACAGACCTGTTCTTCACCTGAGGACGGCTGCTTGCGTTGTAGCCGAAACGTCGTGAGAATTATTTTATTTTATTATGTTTTATTGTTATTATTGTATTACTTCCCTTCTACGTGACTTTACCGAAAGAACCAAGAAGATGAATTATTTTATTGTTTTATTTTTATTATTTTATCATTTCCCTTCTACGTGACTTTACCGAAAGAACCAAGAAGATGACGCCCACCCACTTATATAAAAAAAAAAACATGTGGGCAGTACTGGCTTCTGCCGTATGAATGTGGAATGTCAAACCACTGGCTCAGGATCACTAACAAGGGACGAGCGGCAAAGATTTCTCGTTTGAGAATGGGGACTGATTGTATTTCTCTTTGTTTAATTGTAATGCCATTTTGAACACGTGGGGTAGTTTCATTCATTGAGTGGAGTGTGTACCCCTGAGAGCTGCATTAAAGGATGCTCTGTCCCTTCATTAACGTTCGTTGTTGCCTGGGCTCTCCCACAGCGCTCATGTGCAGGTGGTTAATCACGAGGACAGGGGGGGGGGGGGGTCCCTGCGGTGAGAGGCCTCGACTCGCAGTGGGAAGGTGGCGATTTAAATTCCCGGCCGGGGTGAGATGGTGGGTATATTCATTCCACCACTCTACCACCACCGCTCCAAGTGTGTCCGAGTGGCTATCAACTTTGGGAAGCAAACGCTGCGCGTCGTATCGGACAGATTTGTCCCTGTCACTGGAATGTGGAGTTTTGCGTAAATGTTTCGTTGAGGGGGGGAGGGGTAAGTATAACACGTCGGCTGTCACGACCAATATTCATAATAAAGGTGTTTGGGTTAGATCGCATATGTATAAATGTGTCGTTACCCTCCACCACCCGACACAGCCAATTAGTAAGGGATTTGTCACGTAAATAAAACGCCAATTAGTTACTACTTCAGCCCACCGGTGTGTTGGAGAGTAAATCCACAACATGTACAATCTGAGTAGTAGAGCGACGTTTCGCTGGTAATACATCAACCAGCATCATCGGACGATTCGCCAGAATAGTGAAGCAATCCACCTGCTTCCGGTTTTAAATCGAGCAGCAGCAGGACAACGTTGTCACTGAACCCATCAGTGATGACGTCGAGGGGGGGATAAGCTGCGACTTTTAAAATAATTGATCCTCATGGCAGTACCCCGGTGTACCAAATGATACAAAATGGCCGAGGCAATTAAATATTTTATTTCTGGGACACTATTTTTTCCAGGGGTGTACTTAACTCCGCGACTGGGGTACCAATCAATCCAAAATCAGTGCCACACTCCGCGATGTCGAAACGCAGCGAGGGCGATTGCACCGTAGTGGTGCATCGTGAGTACAGCTCGTCGAGATGAGTCGATTGGCGCATCGCCGACCATCAACAGACTCAAAATGATTGCACCACGGACATTATGCGAGAGCCGGGGTACGATGGTACACCGGGGTACCACCACAAAGTTCAAATGTCGAAGAGGTTGGTGGCTGTGCACCTCAGGCGTCAGAGCGATGAACCAGCGCTGCTAAGATCTCGGGTTCGAGTCCAGGTTTCAGCCATCAGTGCTGAAACCGCGTGGTCCCGAATATTATTTTAAACACATTGTTTTTATTTTACCAGGTAATGCCCACTGAGCTATATAGTTCATTTTTTTCAGAAGCGATCTGGCCACAAATGATCGCGACCACGGGGAGAGAGGCATGGAAAATGTGTCAGGGTCGGGTTCGAACTCACGGCCTCCTGCATACCAGGCAAGGTCGTGAACATCTCGCCAATTAATGTGTACAACATTTGAAATTCAGGAATTGTACTTGACTGCCGTGCAATGCACGGTGGGCGGTCGTTGCACAACAGGAGTGTATAAAGAGGGTCACTTGAAGGCGTCTCAGAAATAGTTCTGTGAAATCTGCTTCCGCAGGCCGTTCTCTAACTCGAGGTGATGCACAACTCTCTGCGAGAGTTTCAAACGGACACTTCATGCAATGGTAGGAAAAAATTGGCAAAAAAATACAATATATTGTTGTTATTATTACCATCGTTTATATTCCAATTGGCATTCAGAGCATGTCTTGATGTGAGACTCAGGCTAGCTTCAGATACCAGTTGCCACTGGTGTTGTGCATCGTCGTTAGGAATTGTACTTGAGTTGCCATGATCACAGAACAGTGAGTTACCGTCAATACCACTATATTCCACAAAAACATAAAAATACCAGAATCGCCTTATTAGCGAGCACCTATGAAGGCTGGCACGGCACACGAAGGGGTGGGAGGGCCAGCACCACGCTCGACCACCTTTGTCTCCCCAGTGGCGAGGTCTACACACCGCATCAGGTACTCATTTACGGTTGAGTCGACCTAGAGGAGGCCCAGGACCGGTTCAGATAACTAATCGTCATTGGTGGTGGCTGTGAGCAGGAATTGAACTCGCGTCACCAGGTTCGTAGCGCAGCATGCTAACCGCTACACTACCGTTCCCCATATCTAAACACACACACACATACAATAATCATCCCCTATTTTATTCCTTATAGACCATAGGGGAAAGTGCTGTTCGCGAGCACCTATTAAGGCTGGCATGGCACACGAGGGAGTGGAGTGACAAGCTCTATTCCAAAAACACAATTGTCTCCCCAGTGTCGATGCTAACACATTGCACCATGTACTAATTTAAGGCTGAGTTGGCCTCTGGGAGGTCCAGCAAATATAATTCAGGTTGCTGTGATTGAAACACAGTGCGCGATCCACTACAATTCACTTGGTCACTGCTCCAAAGACAAAGATTACCCGTATAGCTATTAACAGACCGTTGGGGCAAGTGCCGATTGCGAGCACCTATGAAGGCCGGCACGGCACACGAGCGGGTGTGTGGCCAGCACCACACCCGGCCGCCTTTGCCTCCCCAGTGATGTTTGCACACCGCACCAGCCACTCGTTTGAGGCTGAGTCGACCTAGGGGAGGCCCAGGAACCGATTCAAATAATGGTGATAGCGACCGTGAGCGGGAATCGAACCCGGGTCACCGGGCTCATAGCGCAGCGCACTCGCCGCTGTGCTGCCGCTCCAAACAAAGACAAAGACCCCCCGTGTAGCCTTAACAGACGGTTGGGGCAAGTGCTGCTAGCGAGCACCAATGAAGGCCAGCACGGCACACGAGGGGATGGGTGGCCATCACCACGCCCGGCCGCAATTGTCTCCCCTAGTGGCGATGTTTACACACCGCACCAGGTACTCATTTCAGGCTGAGTCGACCTACGGAAGGCCCAAGACCGGTTCAGATAATCGTCAATGGTGTTGGCCGTGAGCTGGAATGGAACTTGGGTCACTGGGTTGGTAGCGCAGCGCACAAACCGCTACACTACCGCTCTCCGCGTACGCACACACACATTTTTGTCGCGAGCCGGGCATTATACCACCTTGCAATGGACGAGCAAAGCATGTAAACAAAGTGGACCTCTAACCTCGTGCGATTCATTGCACGAGACCGGGAGGCTAGGCTCCTTACGCCGCCGTTGTTTAGCTCGCAGACAGGATGCACTCGCCACCATGACGATGGCCCAATTTCAGCGGGCCCCTTTGAAACGCTCGAGTGCGGACGCGACTTTGAAATTTCACGGGGGATGCCCTTTTAAGAACGCACCCTAAACGAGCTCATTCCCATATTTATTCCGGAGCTTACTTCATGGCTGCAGGAAAAGGCAAATAACGACGTCCCTTCTTCACATTGAGAGCTATCTAAATGTGTTTTTTTCCTCCAAGCAACACTGTCTTTTTTCTTCTTGGTTCTTTCGGTAAAGTCACGTAGAAGGGAAGTAATAAAATAATAAAAATAAAACATAATAAAATAATTCTCACGACGTTTCGGCCACAACGCAAGCAGCCGTCCTCAGGCGAAGAAAATTCTTCGCCTGAGGACGGCTGCTTGCGTTGTGGCCGAAACGTCGTGCGAATTGTATTTTATTATGTTTTATTTTTATTATTTTATTACTTCCCTTCTACGTAACTTTACCGAAAGAACCAAGAAGATGAATCCCTGCAGTCACGAAAGCTTTAAATCGAAATCTTTCGGTAAAGTAACGTAGAAGGAAAAAAATAATTTTTATTTTGATCAATTTCATTAATTCCCTTCTACGTGACTTTACCGAAAGAACCAAGAAGATGAATCCCTGCAGTCACGAAAGCTTTAAATCGAAATCTTTCGGTAAAGTAACGTAGAAGGAAAAAAATAATGTTTTATTTTAATCAATTTCATTAATTCCCTTCTACGTGACTTTACCGAAAGAACCAAGAAGATGAATCCCTGCAGTCACGAAAGCTGTAAATTGAAAAATAAAACACTGTCTTTGTTTGTGCGACGATCACCACCACGACCACCACAGCATCCGCCAGGTGGTCATTATTGTTCATTCAATTTGTGGTCAGAGGTTCTCGTTTTTTTATTTATAAGAGAACAAATTCGCCTACTTTTTTTTACGCCTGGGAAATATGTCTGTCCCGTTCGTCCGTCCGTCCATCCATCCCTCCCTCCCCCATCAAAAGACACTTCGTGTGCTTTGATGAAAGCTGACAAAACGACTCCGGCCATTTGCAATGCCACTCAATAACACAGCTTTGCAATGCTGTTTGTTGCCTGGGTCTGTATAGCTTTCGGGCAAGTTTGGCAATGATACACTTTCAAGTTAAATGCTGGCTTCAAAACTGCGCTGTTCGTGAGCCGAGCACCGGTGTCATCGGTGACAGCTCAAGCGCATCGGCGTTTAGGCATCTCCGGAGTAGTTCTGTGGTAGCTTATTCCGCGAGCCGTTTCCTCACGCTGACAGGAGGCACTGCCCTGCGAGAGTTTACGAATGCAGTCCCATGATGCCATACATTCTGTAAGTTATAGAACAAAAGACAAAGTAGGTTGTTGAATCACGATTCGTGTTGTTACATTCTGCCGACCTTGTTTGAACATGCGTTCATCCTTAATTGTTTTAGTTAAAATTGTTAGCATCTTAAGTGAATCACTTTCGATTGGGAACAAAACACACCTGAGACAAACAAAAAAAAAACACGCTCATTCGCACAACTTGAACATAGCGTGGGATTCTCCTAGATCAACTCAGCCTAAAATGAGCAGCGCCTGTGTGTTTGTGGCTCACAACGAGCGCTACGAGAAAGAGGCGGCTTGGCACGTTCCTCGCTGACCTTAATGGGTGCTCGCTAACCACGCATTATATATGTGTGTGTGTGTAAAGAAAATACGTGGCACGCATGTCAACCAAATCACTGACACAGACTCCCGACTGAACCACACACACACCGTGGGGGGGGGGGGGGCTCCAAGAGACTGCAGCTGAACCTCAAGAAACCGAGGCACAGAAGCCTTCAGCCATCGCGCAAAGGCAAAGGGTTGAGTCTCGTAGCGGTGAACCCACACGGGTCACGCCGTATTCGTGTACAGGGACATTGAGTTTCCAGGTCCATACGGCGTACAGCCGTCTCGATCCGGGCCAAAACATTATAATACTTTTGTATATTTGTTTTGGTTTCTCCCTTGCGATGGGACTTGATGAACGTTGAGATGTTTAAGGGCACGGGGTGACCATTAAGGTCTGAATTGGTCTGTAATAAGGTAGGGCACTGACAAGGGGTTGACACGTGTGCTATTCCAGAAAGGTGGGTTAGCTCCCACAAGCCGCAGAAGTGCAATTGTGCCCGTGAGACCAAAACTATGAACCGAATACTTAACCACGAACGCCTGCGCTCCTTCCGTGGAGGAGGAAGAACAAAACTATATCATCAGCTCTCTCTCTCTCTCCATCTCCTGAAGCATTGGCACTTAGCTCCTGAACACATTGCTGTTGCCACCGTGCACAAGAATAGAACCGGGCATACAACTTGTAAGCGTGAGCCATCATAAAATCCTGGCACGGAACTCACGGTTATTGGGGGGGGGGGGAGGGTTTGTTTTTGGTGCTTTCGTCCAATCGACGCGGCACACGGTGATCCGACTGCGCCCCGAGAGGGAAAAAAATAATCACTCGGAAAATTACCGGCTTGAAAGGATGCCGTGTGTCCCAATGGGTTTATAATGGCCGTGTCGGAGGCAATGAGCCGGCACCGCCAATACCCTGGGTCCGGTTCCGGGTCTCGGTTAAATTCCGCTTAAACCGGGGTTTTTTTTTTCAAGCGTATAGCGAGATTATGGTCACAGCTCGGTCGATAAGTGGCGCACGTACATTTTTTACGCGCGCTAAAGTTTCAATTTAATATAACATTCCTTTGAGAAGTGGGACAGCAAGTAAGTTTCTGAGCTTATGTACGGGCTATGAAGAAGGGTCAGTGCACATGACGTTGCCTATTATTAAAAAAATGTCCCTTCTCTTTTTATAGAGTCAACGTCGACTTCTGACAAAGTGGTGCTCATCGCTCTGAACGCGCTCAGTCTCGTCAGATATTAGAAGCTAAGCAGGCATTTGAGCCTGGCCAATGCTTGAATGGTTTCCCATCATGGATTTCCAAGTCAGCGTACAGCTGTGAATTAGCCGTGAGATGGCGGTATTGAGTGTCACCGCCACCACCACCACCTCGTACGCATGGGGTTTTCTCCAGGTTCTCCGGTGCCCTACCACGCGAAGTCAAACGCTTATTAAAGGGAAGGAATCTCTTGGAAATCAGGAGTGATACTCAGCGAGGCTATTTCTTAGACGATTGATATTATTATAATTATCATTGTTGATAATCCGGGAGGGCTGAGCCAACTCACGACTAGGATTTTAACCGGATGATGACCATATTTTTTTAAACGATATCTCTCGCCAACGTAAACAGTGCCGTGGAGGTCCAAGTTGCCACATACCCTTGAGTTTAAATGCTGTGCAAGATTACCGGCATGGAATTATTATTTTTACTTTCTGCCGATGTGATGGAATGGTGGGTTTGAGCAAAACACAGCGTTCCTTTATCCATTGTTCCACCTGCGGTATAATCTCTGCCTGGTAATCCACGCCGGCATTTAATTTTTTTGTTTTTAATGAACGGAGATTTTTTAAGCCACGTTTAAGCGCGCTTGGCGCAGTCGGGGAAAATCCCGATAGGGCAAATTCTGCCAAATGGCAGCAAACAAAAATGCCAGCCTCAACATCCCAACTGACCATACTCTTAGGTTTTTTCAGTAAAGTCACGTAGGTAAAAATATTTTTACTAAAAGTAATAATAGAAATAAAATGTAAAAAATATATTATTTTCTTTTATTTCTATTATTACTTGTAGTCAATTATAATTTATTTATTTTTACCTACGTGACTTCACCGAAAAAACCTAAGAGTATGAATCCTTGCAGTCACGAAAGCTTCAAATCTAGAATCCCAACTGACCGTTGATTCTCCCCACGATTCCCCAGCATCGCTGAAATTGTGACCAACAAAAGATCAAGGATGGGTGCATTAGCAGCAGTGCGCAAGTGCTGAAGAAGAGCCATTGCCTTAAACGTCAGTCTGTCATATATGTTTACATTTTTTTTAATCATTGTTAACCACGATATATCCGCTGCTGGATGCAGGAGTCCCCTCGTCATCACGATCTCTCACAGTCGCGTCCAGCCACAGTCCATACAGCTCCTGCACCCCAGGCCGATTTAATTGCTCCACCTCTGCGGTAGAAACGCTCTCGGGCGGGTTCCCTTCTCTAACTACCTCCCTGGTATAAGTTTCGATCACCGGGCATCACCCGTTCAAGTCCTTAAAGGTGTCTTTAACTTGTGTTGTATGTATGTATGTTGCATTTCTTTCGCACCATACGTAGCCAACCGTGCTAATTGGAGGTGTGGGGTAAGGACAACAAACTGAAAACAAAAAGCAGTTCTTAAGAAAGGAGTTTTGAATCTAGATTTAAAAGTGTATAGATCACAGCGGCTTCCTAATATCGGAAGGGAGAACGTTCCAGACGGCCACGGAAGCGCATCTGAACGCACGCTATGCGGTGACCGTCTTTGTTCGGTGGCGAGCCTAAAAGCCGCTGCTGCTGCGAGGTTATTGAAGGCGTGGTGCATTTGTAGTGGTGGTATTGACGTGCGCCGACTGTGACAGTGATGGATCACGGGGCGGCGCGGGGTGCGGGGTTGGGCACGCGTTGTGGGCGTGGTGTGGACGCGCGCGCCGGGAGTGACAGATGACGGGGCGGCGCGGCGTGGGTGGTGAGGCACGATGAGATGTGGGAAAAGAGGATCGTAGCCAGCGCCCAGCGATTGGTCGAATAAGTGGGTGCTCGCAGCGACGTCCGCAGGTGGGGTATAAAGGGGGACGCGCGAGAGCACTCGAGGAGAGTTACCCAGTTGAAGACCCGAAGACGGAGCTGAAGACCTAGTGCCCCGAGACCCCTAGTCCCGCCGTCCTTGTGGGGACCGGGGCCCTGTGTGGCTCGGAGGCGAGGCTGTGGGACCCGGGGTCCGACGCCCCCGTGGGTCGGGCTGGGGACCCACAGTCGAGACGGATACCCCGGGCAGGGAGTGTCCCGAGTAGCTCAGTGGGCGTCAGTCGCCGAGTAGCTAAGTGGATGTTGGTCATCCGAGTAGCTCAGTGGCGTTAGTCGCCGAGTAGCTAAGTGGGTGTTTGTCACCCGAGATACTAAGTGGATGTTGGTCATCCGAGTAGCTCAGTGGGCGTTAGTCGCCAAGTAGCTAAGTGGGTGTTTGTCACCCGAGATACTAAGTGGGTGTTTGTCACCCGAGATACAAAGTAGGTGTTAGTCACCTGTGAACGAGTTTGATAAAATAAAGAGTGTGTTACCCGTGAAGTCGTCTCCCGCCGAGTTACTACATTACAACTGGCGTCAGAAGTAAACCTGTCTTCAAGAAGTATGGACACGAGGAAGACTACCCGTACCCACGAGCGAGGTCGGGACGACGACGGCGTACCGGGGACACCAACCTCGGGAGTAGAGGACGAGGAGTTGCCGCCGATGCAGCACTTCGCGGTGATGGCCGACGCTCCGCTTGCCTCCGACACCAGCCTCCAGGACGCGCACTCCCGGTTGGCGGAGTTGCTACTCGCCGCCGCCGCTGTCTTGGCCGACATCTCCGTTCCGGCGAGCGGAAAAACGGCTGCGGGGTTGGTGGAGGAAGCGACGTTGGAGGATTCCCGCCAAAAGGCGCTTCGCGCCAAAAGTCTGGAAGTTGCCGCCGTTTTTGGGGGGCCGCCACCGATTGGCGGGAAAGACGGACGCCACGTGGCCGGACACCTCCGCGCAGCGCAGCCCACGTCATCAGCGCGCGCCGGAGCTCTCCATTTTGCGCCTGACAACCGAGCCGACATTTTACACAACTACAGCGGAGCGCGGGAAAATCTCTCCGACGTCGACGACGATCGGGTCCTCCAGCAAAGATTGCCCGCGCTGTCGGCGTTCAAGGCGGATGGGGGCGACTGGGGAGCCTTCCAACGAAGGTTCCTCGCTCATCAGGAGATGTCGGGGTGGTCCGACACCACTGCCCTGCGTGCGTTGCCAGCGATGCTTGACGACGACGCGCTTGCAGCCTTCACATCTGCTGCAAGGTCGTCCCGCTCTACGCTCCAGGCCGCACTACACCTGATGGCGAAGGTGTTCGGGCCGCCCTCCACGTGTCGCCACCAGTTCTACGATCGGCGGAAGGTGGCTGGAGAAACGACGCTCGCCTATCGCACGGCACTACTCGCCTTGGCGGACGCAGCTTTTCCCCGCATGGATAAAGAGGGGAAGGACGCCATGGTGACGGAGCAGCTGCTGGTGTTGGCCCACGAGTTGGGGGTCCCCATCAACGTGGCGGACGAGATGGATATCTGCTCCCTGGCGATCGCCACGAGCATTCACGCGTACGAGGTCCTCAAACGCAAGCCGGGGGTCGTCTGCAAATGGGCGGGGAACGCGGCACTGGCCGCCACGATCGCCGAACCTCAGCCAGCTGCGGAGCAGGAGCAGGCCTTCGCTGCATCGCGTCCGGGGGAGTGGAGAACGGGAGGTCGTTCGCCCACACGTTCACCCCGCAAGCTGGAGCAACCGAAACCTACGACGTCCGTCGTCTGCTACAACTGCGGCCTTCGGGGTCACGTCGCAGCCGGGTGCCGGGCCCCACGTCAGCGCGCCACAGGACCACGTCGGGACGACGACCAGGGCCACAAGTCATCCCAACAAAACCCGGCAAGTCGCGGCACCTCACACGTTCGGTCCACAAACACGGCACATTCGGGTCGCCGCTTTGCAGTGGGGGGTTCGCGGCTGGGTGCCGGGGGTTCAGTTCGGCGAGGGGGGTCCGTACGCGGCCCGCAAGCAGTCGAGTGGTCCGAATTGGCCCACAGGATCGTGGCTGCGTCGGCCGGGTCGTCCGTGGTAACGGGGTTCATTGACGGGGTTGAGGTCCGGGTGCTTGTTGACACGGGTGCGTTGGCCACCATCATCTCGGACCTTATTTATAACATTCTTCCCGTCCAAAGTAGACCCCTTCTGCCAGTAGACGTGCCATTTTATGCGGCGAATGGGGGATCCCTGGGGATCATCGGCCAGATTCGGGCGACTATTTGCATTGGTGACATCAAATTGGCGGGCCCTATTTTTGTATCATCATCGCTGGCCATTCCCTGTTTGCTAGGTACGGACTTTTTGTCCAAAATGCCCATCAAAATTCTTATAGATCAGGCCTGCATAGAGCTTCCGTCAGGTCGGCGGGTTGCGTTCTTGTCGAGCCCTACCAAAATGCGCACGGTTTGTGCGACGGTGCAGGCGCTGGCAACTCACACTGTACGGGTGCCCCCGGGATCGCAAATGTTAGTACCCCTTCGGTTCAGGAAGCCACTCGAGGTGGGTGCGGAGGCACAGGGGGTGCTGTTGGGGCCGTCTAACAGAGCCAGTAGGGGCCTCGACTTAGCGGTTGCTCAAACCATGGTGAGAGGGGACAGTGAGCCGTTCGTAATGGTCCTGAATACGGGGTCGCGGCCGGCCGTAATTGCGCAGGGAACGGTGCTGGCTCACGCCGCGCCGCTACCCGTTGAGGAACGGCTCGTGGCTCAAGCAGATTTCACTGTCAAGTCGCATCCTCCATGTGATGAGGGGACCGAGTGGTTGGACTCGTTGTGTGCCGGTTCTGCTAACTTGTCCGAGGTGCAATTGGGAGCATTGAGGGGTTTGCTAATCGAGTTTGCTGACGTGTTCAGCAAACATAAGTACGATATCGGCTGCACTGACCTGTTGCGCCACCACATAGCTACAGGGGACGCGGCCCCTATTCGTCAGAATCCCTTCCGGCTCAGCCCAGCCGAGAAGGAACATGTGCAATCGGCGGTTAATGATATGTTGGCGGCCGATATCATTTCGCCCTCTTCTAGTCCGTGGGGTGCTCCTATTGTCCTAGTAAAGAAACAGGACGGGTCCTTGCGGTTTTGTGTCGATTTCCGCCGCTTAAACAAAATCTCGATGGCGGATGCGTATCCGCTCCCCAGGATGGATGAGTCGCTGGATGCCTTGGCGGGAGCGCAGTTTTTTTCCACACTCGATCTGCTTTCTGGATTTTGGCAATTGCCACTCGATAACGAGTATAAACCTAAAACTGCTTTCCGGACACCTGGGGGCCTATTTGAATTCAACCGTTTGCCCATGGGCTTACATTCCGCTCCCGCCACGTTCCAGAGACTCATGGAATTGGTTTTGTCGGGCCTCCAATGGGATACCTGTTTGATTTATCTCGACGATATCATCGTCTTTAGTCGGACTTTCGAGGAGCACCTCCAGCGACTGAGAGCGGTGTTCCTCAGGATGCGTTCCGCTAAGCTTAAATTTAAACCGGCTAAATGTTTTCTGCTTCGGGAATCGGTCAGGTATTTGGGCCATATCGTGAGTCGTTCAGGGATCTCGACGGACCCTGCTAAGACGCATTGCGTCAGCTCATGGCCAACGCCAACCTCGGTCACGGAGGTTCGTAGTTTCATTGGTTTCGCCTCCTATTACCGTCGTTTTGTCAAGCAATTTGCCACCATAGCCAGGCCCCTGCACGCTTTGACGGCTAAGGGTGTGAGGTTTCACTGGGGGGCGGAAGAGGAGGCTGCGTTCTGCTCCCTCCGTGACGCCTTGGTGCAGGCTCCCCCCTTGTGTTACCCCGATTTCACACAACCGTTTTTGCTTGACACAGACGCCAGCAATACGGGTATCGGGGGGGTGCTCTCACAGGTGGTCGGGGGGGTTGAACGGGTGGTCGCCTACGGTAGTAGAGTTCTTTCCCCCGCCGAACAACGCTATTGCGTAACTCGTCGTGAATTGTTAGCCATTGTGTTTTTTACACAGCAATTCAGGCCGTATCTTTACGGCCGTCATTTTACGGTCCGTACGGACCATGCGGCTCTACAATACGCTATGCGCGTGGCACAGCCATCGGGCCAATTGTCCCGATGGTTGGAGGTCCTTCAAGACTACCAATTCACGACGATTTACCGCAAGGGGTTGCGACACTCAAATGCGGACGCCTTGTCGCGGTTGCCTCCGTGCACGGACTGCACATGTTTGTTGGGATCGGCGCGGTGCAAACCCCCGGTCGCCGGCACCCCGGGAGTTGCGCTCGCCGCCACTGACACCCCGGGAGAGGACGCCCCCACGGGGAGGGATTCGCTGTTGTCGTTGCCCCTCATTGAGTGGGGCCGTCTCCAGATGTCCGACAGCTCCCTACTTACGCTACGTCGGAAAGTTGGCGCTCCCGAGGTAGGGGATGCGCGGGTCGGTTCCTGGGTGTGCAGACAGGGCCTTTTGATGAAGTGGGACAACATGTCCCGGCGTCACGTGCTCGTTGTGCCTGTTGCTATGCGGGGTAGGGTTGTTCTGGCAGCTCATGAACGGCTCATGCATCTGGGTTTTCACAAAACGCTCGCCCTAATCCAGCGAGACTATTATTGGCCGGGGATGGGTAACGACGTGGCGAATATTCTTAAGGGATGCGTAGGGTGCGCCAAAAGGAAACCGCCACCATTGGCAGCTAATCCACCGCTGCAATCCATTCAGGTTTCGCGTATAAACGAATTGGTAGCGTTGGACATCTTGGGGCCCTTTCCGGCTACACCAAGGGGAAATAGGTTCCTGCTGGTTGGCGTGGAATACTTCACCCGATGGCCTATGGCATGGCCGCTCGCCAACCAGTCGGCTGCGGCGGTGGCGGACGCCTTTGTCCAGGGTTATGTTTTGGACAAGGGCGCCCCCGAACGCTTGCTGACGGATCAAGGAAAGAATTTTTCGAGCGTTTTGTTGCGCGAGGTGTGCGACCTGTTGGGTACAAAGAAAGTGCGTACTTCCCCCTACCACCCGCAGACTGACGGGATGGTTGAGCGTCTGAACAGGACGATTACGTCTATGTTGTGCCAACAGGTCTGCGACGATCAGGTTGATTGGGACTTACAGGTGCCGGGGGTACTCGCGGCCTATCGAATGGCCCCTCATGCGGCGACGGGGTTTTCCCCATTTTTTCTTATGTATGGGCGGGAGGCCGATCCGGCCATGGACGTCCAACTGGGGATTTCCCAGCCACGTGCAAAATCTAAATTGGCAGACCACATCAAATTTAATATCGCCAATTTGACTGAAGCGCGGGAGGCGGCGAGGTTGAATTCGCGGTCGCGGCAAATTGCGAACGAGAAATTGCATGAGCGGAGGGTGCATACGCATGATTGTAAACCAGGCGATAAGGCCTGGCTGCATTGTCCACATGCACCGTTGGCTACGTCCCCCAAGTTGTTGAGACCTTGGAGGGGACCGGTGGAAATTGTGCGGGTTGCACGACCCCAGAGTATACAGATTAAATGGGGGAAACGCCGTTGGTACGTGCACCCCTCCCGACTGAAGCCCTATGCGGCACCGTGTGACCCCGTTCTGTGCCGTGACGACCGGGCGTGTGATGTGACCGTCGACTCGGGGAGGGAGGTGTCGCAGGCTGATCCTCACGTGTCTCCACCTGACCCACCCCCAGGTGCCTCGGGCTTGACGGCTGCTGACCGTCGGGAACCTGAACCCCGGGGCACGCACGGGTCCTCGATGCCTGGCCGATGTCTTCCTGAACTGCCGGCACCACCGGACGTTCAACCGCGTCTGGTGCCGTACGACGGACCGGCAAAGCGGACTCGGGCTAGGGCTCAACAATTTTCATGAAGACGTTTTTTTCTCTACACCGAGCTCGCCCGGTGTTCCCCTCTGCCGGGGTATTGTCCCCTTGTAGGGACGCTCGGAAAGAAGGGGACACCGCACGAGTCGAAAAAAAAAAAAATTTTGTCCATTTATTTTCCTTTCTGCATACACATTGCTATTGTCACTCGCCGGTTTGTATATATTGTTCTATTGTCGCGGTGGCATTGGTTGATGGCTGCGGATGGTAGTGTTCGCGTCGTGTTGTGTTGTTACGTTAGTTGTTGTTCTTGTTGTTGTGTTGTGTTACGGGGCACACAGGGCGGTTTGTATATTTTTATAGCAGCCGGGTCGGCTGCGAGCTATGTGGTAGGGGGTGATGTAGTGGTGGTATTGACGTGCGCCGACTGTGACAGTGATGGATCACGGGGCGGCGCGGGGTGCGGGGTTGGGCACGCGTTGTGGGCGTGGTGTGGACGCGCGCGCCGGGAGTGACAGATGACGGGGCGGCGCGGCGTGGGTGGTGAGGCACGATGAGATGTGGGAAAAGAGGATCGTAGCCAGCGCCCAGCGATTGGTCGAATAAGTGGGTGCTCGCAGCGACGTCCGCAGGTGGGGTATAAAGGGGGACGCGCGAGAGCACTCGAGGAGAGTTACCCAGTTGAAGACCCGAAGACGGAGCTGAAGACCTAGTGCCCCGAGACCCCTAGTCCCGCCGTCCTTGTGGGGACCGGGGCCCTGTGTGGCTCGGAGGCGAGGCTGTGGGACCCGGGGTCCGACGCCCCCGTGGGTCGGGCTGGGGACCCACAGTCGAGACGGATACCCCGGGCAGGGAGTGTCCCGAGTAGCTCAGTGGGCGTCAGTCGCCGAGTAGCTAAGTGGATGTTGGTCATCCGAGTAGCTCAGTGGCGTTAGTCGCCGAGTAGCTAAGTGGGTGTTTGTCACCCGAGATACTAAGTGGATGTTGGTCATCCGAGTAGCTCAGTGGGCGTTAGTCGCCAAGTAGCTAAGTGGGTGTTTGTCACCCGAGATACTAAGTGGGTGTTTGTCACCCGAGATACAAAGTAGGTGTTAGTCACCTGTGAACGAGTTTGATAAAATAAAGAGTGTGTTACCCGTGAAGTCGTCTCCCGCCGAGTTACTACATTACACATTTAACAAACCTGTGCCCCCTCTAATCCACGCGCTTCACTTCAATAAGGCCCTGCGTTTTAACAACACCAGTGACGGCGAGGCAAAGGTGGTGGCCAGACCTGCGAATCGTTGGCCCCACCACCCTCTTAACACATTGGTTCTCATTAACCCGCAGTTCACGCCACCCGCTCGGAGTGCGAGATGCCCTTCGTGGGGATGTGTCAGACCTGGCCAGATTTTTTTTGGAAAGTAAATAATCGAAAAAACAAATTAAGCCCGGGCACGTAAGTACAACTTACTTAGTTTCATCAAACCTTGCGTATTTGTTAACATTATAACATTTTTAACGATTGAGTACCAAAGGCTGCATGTAAAGGTTTAAGAACCACTGCTCTAGCACATTCGCCATGCCAGCCTTGACGAATCCGCACTTTGTTAACAGTCGCTAACGGCGCTTGCCACTGTGGTCGCAAACCAAAATTGAAGGTCTGCCATGGCAGGTTGTTTTGCCGTGCATGTGCGTGTGTGTCTGTGCGTGCGTGCGTGCAGTCGATGTCACACAAACACACAAGCAGATCGGTATTGCATTTCATTGTTATTGCTCTACGTTTTAAAATAAGACGCGGAGTATCGCAGCAGTAGCGCGACACGAGATGCCGCACAACGCTTTACAACGGGGATCTCTCTCCCCTGCAGAGAGGTTGCGCAAGAGCCGTCGATAAAATGACGATACTGAAGCCTCCACTGCGGAGGAGTCCCACACGTGCTCGGACGCTTGGCCATGTCCACTCCCGGGCGTTTGACCTCACGCGGAAGGTCAACCGGAGCACGGCGCCCAGAGAAGCCCCCACCGTGTGCACGAGAAGATAAAGCGGCGCAAAACGCCACACAGATAGATTCTAGAATCTATTGAGTACCGAAATCCACTGGCGGTCTCGCAGTCCAGGCCCACACCCAGTATTCTCTGGTGGGCCGCCGTTCAATGGCTGAACAGGCTCAAGAAATGCTTAGCTTTCATTTGATGCTCTCACATCCGGTGCATTCAGGGTGATATCATCGTGTGCATAACGTACCCCTACAGAAGTGCGCGTGCAATGTGAGGTATGATCACCTTGTGTTTGTAATACGGTAATGTATGGACTTAAAACGTACGGACTGAACACGAATTTGGTGAATTAATATTGCCAGTTTGGTGTCTATAGAGCCACCAAGAAGCATCATCATATATATCGATCTGCAATCATGTCTATATCACCAATATTACAATGATCATCATCATCATCCATTCATTCTCACCTTTATCCATGTCCATCTATACCATCATAAACGTTGACTCCATAATCAGCTCGTATTAATTTCCGCATTGTAATCTCCATCATCATTTATCATCTTCAACATCATCACTGCTCATACTCGTGCATTAGCAATCATGGTCATCATTATCACCATCTCCATAATAGCCATTGATCTTCATCTCCATATCACCATCATCACCATCATCATCATCACCTTCATCAACATATATCTGGTGTCCATAAAATGATATTCCACTCCGTGGCAGTCAACAGTGCCTTGATGGAGATGGACAGGCTCCCGGTATAGGAATGTGGATTTTCCACCACCAGCTCAGCAGCACCGGGATGGGAATGGGCGTGGCCAAAATGCGTGTTTACCCATGTGCACCTCTCATTAGCACGGTCGGCTACGTACGGTGCGAAAGAAGTTCAACATACATGCCTGCTGTGACATGCGGTTCGGACACAGCAAAGCAGACAGAACAAAAGCTGAAAAGTGTTTTGGGTTCGATCGCGTGAATAGGAATGTGTCGTAGACCCACCTCCACCCGACGCAGCCACTCAGTGAGGTTCGCCACGAGAACAAACGCCTGCCAGTTGGTTACTATTTCAGCACACCGGTGTGTTGGAGAGTAAACCCACAACGTTTACAATTCGAGTTAAAGACGTTTCGCTGATGATTACAACCAGTTTCATGAGGCGAGATGGGTTCATGACTCAACAAAAAAAGTTATTAACAATAATATTGGTCGCGAACGCCTGCGTGGTAAAAGAAAACAATGAAAATTGCACAAAGAACCGGAGAGAGAGATGCATGTTTGGAATTACAATGATACAGAAAGAGTAAAACGTGGCATTAGAGAGCACACGCAGGTCAATGGCATCATCCGAACTGTTAAGTGAAGGAAGTGGGCTTGAGAAGACGCGTCGCTAGAAACAATAGAAGCAATCACGGCCGATGCTCACGAATAACAATAATGATGAGAGCAGCAGCCAATGAATGGTAGGCGTGCGAGAGGACATGCACCCGGGAGATGGAGTGACGAAATTAGTTTATGCGGATGATGACATCGCGGAATCACGCGAGGTGGAAGTTGACGGTTTGGGGTCACCTTCATCCAGCAGTGGATTGACCCTGGCTGATGATGATAATTCTGACGGCTGCCACAGAACTGCATTGTGGGTGTTCCTTCCCCTGCACCCGTGCAAGGCAACTTAAGCCGCCGTCCGCGTTGTTAGCCGCGGAGAGTTTTGTGATGCGTCCCCGTGCGCGTTCGAGTTACGACAGCAGCGTGCGGGCAAGCCGGTGGAAGAGCTCGACTCATCCCTGTATCACGTGACCGGCAAGCCAAGGGGTTCCAGGGTCATGAGCTGGCACGCGCACGTGCGGTGAGTCACAACGTTGGGGGTGGAAAGTTGCACCGAATACGCACCGCGAACCCCCTCCTACCCGCACCCCCCCCCCCCCCCCCCCCGTTCATTTAACGGTAACACAAAACTTGCGAAACCAATGAGTTGGCGAGCCAGGAGATACAGAAAAAAAACGAGCCTCTACTTTAATTTCGGAGGGGAGACGACACACAGCAACGCACCTCCTTTAACAAGCCTAGAGGTGTCTTGTGTCTTGGACGGGTAATATTGGACACCTCGAATTCCAATGGTGTCTTGGTCCACCCGTCTGAGCTCTTGAGAATTCACACTGAACGCCAAAAATAATAATCACGCATGCCTTGGATCGATGCACCTTAGACACAAGCCCCAAGAATACCGAGATATGCCCAAGTCTCGTGTGATGTGACACTGAAGCCAAATGATTAGTGCTGGGCGTCACCACTGAACCGTAATCATGCTATTGGTGCCGTATTCTGACACTCTAAACCTCGGAGTGCCAGACAATAAATATCACTGAAACTGTAAAGGATCCTAAAGATAATTGTCTGTCTGAGGGGGTCAGCATTTAGACTGAACCCTAAAAATCTTCACGATCTCAATTTAGTTATATGAGACTAAAACCCACTGTAGGAATGAGAGTACAATTGCATGCACAATAAATGTTTCTGAATGACTTCATACAACCCTTAATGCAAATTACATCATTGTTTCGAACAAAACAAGGACATGTCTTAAGGATAAATATTAGCACCGTGTATTGGAGAGCCTCATTGACAACAATAATTCAAACAATAGTTCACAATGTTGGAGGGGGGGGGGGGCTTGCAGGGGGCTTGTGCTGTACTTGGCGATGTCGCGAGAAGGGGTCATGGACTCGTGGGTGAGAAAGCACTGAGAGAACAAAAAACTAAACTATGTTTTGATTTTACCAGGTAAGGCCCCACTGAGTTACGTAACTCTTTTATCAGAAGCGACCTGGCTATCACAAATGATAGCTCAACGAAGTGGCTTATTGTCACGTGGACATGTATAGCATCCAAATACTCTAAACGCACGTTGATTCTAAATGTGGAGGGGGGGGGGAACCGGAGGACCAAGAGAAAAATCCACGCGGCTACAGGGAGAGAGACACACAAACTCCAAATATCCAGGCGTCAGGTTCGAGATCGAACTTACAACCTCCTGTATACCAGGCGAGGTAATTAACATCTCCTAGCCATCGTGATGATGATTATGATGAGAGAGACACACAAACTCCAAATATTCAGCAGGCGTCAGGGTCTGGATCTAACCCATGACCTCCTGTAGACCAGGCGAAGTAGTTAACGTCTCACCTCCGTGGCGCCCAAGTACGGCCACACTTGGGCCATGAGATAATTTTATGCCCAGGACTGAGATGGATCGTGGCATTGAACAATCGAAGGGGGTGGCATGGGGAGGCCTTTATCCAACGGTGGCTAGACAATGGCTGATGGTAATAATGATTGGGCAAGACTATGCCGACATTTAAGACGCGATTGAAGATTCGCATGCAGCGCAACAAAACACCCCAACACAGGACCCTCATGGAAAGTCTTGAGACTGATATTCTTAGGTTTGTTCGATAAAGTCACGTAGGTAAAAAATTAAAATTAAAATTAATAAAAGTAAAATAAAAATAAAATAAAAATCACGACGTTTCGTAGGCAACACAAGCCTCCGTCTTCAGGTGGAACCGTCACAGCACGATTGCTGTATCGTTTATCGTCACGTGAACATGTACAGCATCCTAATGCTCTAAACGCATCCGAAACGTCGTGATTTTAATTTTATTTTAATTTTACTTTTATTAATTTAAATTTAAATTTTTTACCTACGTGACTTTACCGAAAAAACCTAAGAATGTGAATCCTTACAGTCACGAATGCTTCAAATCTTGAGACTGAGTGAGGTTTTCCGGGGGAAATTATTTGTGATAATTATTATTCTTACGCAATGTATTACGGCTGATTTTTTTAAGATGTAAAAGGAGCTTGAAAGTGACAAATATTTCCAAAATCAGATGCATACCTACCTTATGCATTTATTGAGTGGATTTATTCTAACATAAAACAGCAATTCTCCTTAGAGGCGGTCAGCAACTTTGGATAACCTTACCCTGAATACAAATTAATTCATGCGTAAGGTTATAACTTTTAAAGAGTTTGTGACTAAATAGCCACGAATAGGATAACTGTTCCTATGCCAACATGAGCTTGTTTATCAAAAGATTCAAAACAATACGGTTTTGGCCAGGCCCTCGATCTCACTGGCGCCTCCATCTCCCTGCTGTGAAGAAGGGCAATTGCCCGAAACGTCGCCTATTATCTTGTGGTGGTAGGTTTTTTTTACCTTTAAAGCCACTGTGCTATTGACAAATGTGCTGATTTTTTGTTGTTATTTTTTCTTCAACACAAAATGTTCAAACGCTCCCTCTTGTAAAAAAAAAAAACTCATTTGCTATTTTATATAAAATAAATAAGTGGACATAATGCCTCACTCACATACACTATATGTCTTTACACATACATTTAAACAAAATGTTTTATAGATTACTTTTTGACAAATGTATCTTTCGAGCAAAAAAAATATATCAAGTTTTATAAATTTGTTCAACTGTGTTTCTTAAATATATACATGGAAGAGATGCACATGAGGCATAATGTCTCTTTTTAGTTATTTTTATTGCTTACCATCTACACAATGATGCTAGGTGATTATTATATGTTCTGTATTATTTTTCCCAACAGTTTCAAATGACACCTACACATGATTCATGTTGTTGCCCAACTCCGGCAATGAGTACAGAGGTCTGAATTTAGGACCCTCAAATACTAAACCATTAACAACACCTCGACTTATAACTTTCGTGATTGCAGAAATTCATATTCTTGGTTCTTTCGGCAAAGTCACGTAGAGAGAAAACCAAAATCTAAATTAAAAGCAAAAAATCCACGACGTTTCTATCGCTTGTGTTGCGATCGAAACGTTGTGGGTTTTTTGCTTTTAATTTTGATTTTGGTTTTCTATCTACGTGCCTTTACCGAAAGAACCAAGAACATTGACAGCACCTAAAACAAATGTGTTTACGTACACACATTTGTTCTGCTACAATAGTGGTAGTATTCATTACATACTAGTTTATGAAGCCTGTCTTCGCTAGGCAAAAGTTTTCTATAAATATAATAATTAACATGATATTATTTTTGTTACAATTTTTATCTATGATCAGACGCTAACAACTAATCCAAAAAAATATTCTTCCGAAAAAAAATGTCGTTGACGACTTGATTCAACTTGTTATATTTAAAGACCTACCCATCGCAAACCGCTCAATTTAAACATTCCATTCTTATTAGAAAAAACAAAAATGTATTAACGTAATACTCTTTGAGGGGAAGCTCCTATCTTTTACCATTTTCGAATTATTCAGATTTGAACATCATAAAATGCGTATTTTGTTGTTGAAAACCGCTTGAATAACAAATATCTCAAAAACTATTAAATATAGACTGGTTCTCGCTTTAATTGTATTTGCTGTTTAACGCTCTTCCAAAGGGAATAAATGCAATCTTATATTTTGAAAGGTTTCTGAATGACACCCACAAACATGTTGATGGGGCACTTAATATCCAGATTTGCGGGCCTTAAAATGAAAAATATCAGATTTTCAGATTTATCCTATTATTTGTGTTCTAAAAGCTACATATGTACTAAATGTCAACTTAAAGTCTCGTCGGGAAGTACCCTATAAGTGTTTCAGACGTACAAATCAAGGTGTTTATTTATATTAAAAAAATGCCCTCGTGGTATATTACAATCATTTCACTCAACTAGATCACTTTAGTTGTTTTATTGCTGATCGAACAACAACGTTTGAGCATTCCCTTAATATGACGTTTTTATTATGTTTATCAAGTGGAGGTGGAGCGATGGCATGGTGGTTAGCAGACTCTACAGGGACTCCTCTACTTACGAACACTCGACTTACGAACTTTCAGAGATACGAACAAACCTGTCCGTATGTCCAGTTGCCTGTTCGGACCGAGAGTCGTAAGTTCATCCGCCGCGCAATTGATGGTGGTGGTGGCATCTACATCTGCAGAACGTGAAGAACCAGTGGCATCCATGTCTACAGGACATTACACAACTTTAAAGACATTCCCCGTGTTTCGTGTACATTCCGTACAACTATTTGTAATCGACAGGAGTAAAGTTGAACTTACGAACAAATCGACTTACGAACAAACCTCTGGAACCTAACTCCTTCATAAGTAAAGGAGTCCCTGTACTTTGAACCCTGTGATCGAAGTATTGTTCCTGGCCAAGGCAAACACCATTGGTGAGTAATATCTGAACCATTCCTGGGCTGTCATTTTCACCAACTTGCACTGGCAAGTGTTTTGAAATATCGTTAAACAACCACCATGACTGACGTGGCATGTTGAAGCCTTCATCCAGCAGGATGAAGAAAGTATTTTTTTAAACAACACATCAACCGCATGGCCTTCTGGGAGAGTGCAATTTCAGCAGCATTGATTAAAAACACGCAAACCGGACCGGTTTTGACACGGGGTTTATTTTTACCAGTAAATAACTTAAACCGACATGGGCTCTTCTACAAGCTCGACTGGGTCGAGATGCCCTTACAAGTAAAATGGAGAGATATCACAATCAAACAAGTCTTGCGCGTGATCACAAAACATGCCTCAAAATAATCATTAGCATTGTTGCGGAGAATTTAAGTGACAAAATAAGTGGGCAGAAAGTGTATATCCATCTCTCCACATGAAGAAGAACGTATTTTTTTAAACAACACATCAGCCGCATGGCCTTCTGGGAGAGTGCAATTTCAGCAGCATTGATTAAAAACACGCAAACCGGACCGGTTTTGACATGCAGTGTCTCGTCAGCAGAGACAAGATTGTCTGAATGTAGATGCATGGCACAAAAGGCAAATTAAACAAATTCATTACAACGAACGATGCCGTGAGAAGAAATATAATGACGGGACAAAAGCAGCCGATGGATTGCAATAGACGGGCATACAACATCGGGTTGTAATAATTATAATATTATGTTGGACGCTTGTCGCCACTGAACTTTGTTACACTAACCAGAGATGCCACTGCGTGTATGAACCACCCCAAGCGATATTTGCAGCGGCGTCCACGCCCTGCGGTGTAAATCAACGACGTAGAACGAACCGATGAAGGGTTCTTTAAATCTTTTCGTAATGCGTACGAGTTGTACCAGAGACATTTTACTGAACAAATCTGAATTATATGTATATTTTAAGATGAACAAATTTATCTCAAGAAATGGGATTCGATAAATGAAAGCGGGTCGTTTATTATCCTCGTAGGGCGTTTTTGAGAACGGTTTTCTCCTGAGACCCGCAACTACGATCTCCCTTCTCCCTCGGCTGCCTTACCATCCAAAATTCCCTCCTGCCGCAGTAGCAAGATGTTAACTACCTCGCCTGGTATGCAGGAGGTGGTCGGTTTGATCCCAACCCTGACGCCTGTATATTTGTTTGTGTGTTCTCCCCTTGGTCGTTGGGATTTTTATCCAGATACTCCTGTTTTTTCATCCACGTTTATAATCAACGTGCGTTTAGAGTATTTGGCTGCTATACATTTCCACGCGATAAGCCACTTCATTGAGCTGTCATTTGTGGCCATGTCGCTTTTGAAAAATAACTCTATAGCTCAGTGGGCCTTACCCGGTAAAATGAATAGTTGATGTTTAAATTTTGATTTAAAGCTTTCGTGACTGCAGGGATTCATATTCTTGGTTCTTTCGGTAAAGTCACGTACAAGGCGAGGTATATTTATATAGATTTTTAATTATTTTATTATTTCCCTTCTATGTGACTTTACCGAAAGAACCAATAATTTGATATATTTAGTTTATAGTTTCCTCCAGCCGTCTGTGCTGTCGACTCCATGCCACTGTTAAAAAGCAGGGCTCAAGTTCTTCACCGTCTACTCTGCCCCTGACTTACATCTTCTTTTTAAGACAAAAAATCGACAATATTCTACTTGCAAGTCTCCACATCCTGCAGATTTGCTGAGCTTCTTGATATGCGGTGGCATTGACATGCTATATATCTCTAAATTGCATTGCAATGTAGCACAGATTTAACGTTTTTGTTGTCGATGTCTGTGCGCGCGTGTGTGTGTGTCTAAATGTGCAATTCAACTTCGCATATCCCGCTCCCTGGATACTGAGATACTAGGAGTGTTTGTGAACATCGAGATAACGCCAACATATTATTTCTGGGATGAACGTAGGGAAATGCTTCACTATCGCCTGTGAAGTGAGCAAATGCACGCGTGGATAAAGACCACACTACTGCTTGATGAGGTCAGATTTGTGAACTTGCATTAGAAAACTACAGTAACACCATCATGCATCTTCGCACTGGCGAGATGTTAACTCCGTCGCCTGGTTTACAGGAGATCGTGGGTTCGATTCCGACATTAACACTGGCTGCTGCATAGTTGGAGTTGGCGTGTCTCCCCCCCCTCCCCCCCGTGTTCGCGTGGATTTTTCTACCGGGTCCTCCGGTTTATCTATCCACATTTAGAATCAAAGTGCGTTTAGAGTACTTGGCCGCTATACATTTCCACGTAGAAAGTCAGTTCGTTGAGCTTTCTTTTGTGGCCAGGTCGCTTCTGAACAAGAGCTGTGTTACTCAGCGGGCCTTATCTGGGAAAAAAAATAGTAATCGTAATTGGCCAGGGCGGATATTTGATGGTCAGTATGCAGCGTTGCACGGTATGAGTGACGTGGAGTGAATGTACCTCTATGCATCCGCGGGGGGCCGTTTCATAATGAGCACCAGACTGGACTCCAATGTCACTCGCCTTGGTTCGATCCCTGGCCATGATGTGCATCGTCACCAGTGGCCAATTCGTATCTAAGCCTGGCCTGGGCCTCCTTGAGGCCGACTCAGCATGAACTGCCTACCTTGCACAGAGCCATTGTTACATTGTCTTCCTGCCCAAACGGGCATCTGCTGAGCCGACTGTGGGAATTCAAGGCTCCTCTGGTAAAAGCCAGTCGTTCCCTACAATCACTCCTCCGTGTTGACTTCCCTCAAAGCCATGACTCGTGCTCTAGACTCCATGGCGATGATCGGTTGACATTTTGTCAATGTAACCGCGTGTTTTGCGTACGACCAAATCGGCCGGGACGCGACCGCCACCTGTTCGGACCTTGGAAGCCAAGCAGAGTTGAGAGCCTCGAACGGTGACGGGACGTTGAGGCCACCATGCATAACAACGTTGCTGTAGGCCGTGGGGATGGATACGCGGTGGGCGGTAGTGGAGGGGGCATCGCAGGTGAATCCCTTGGACTCATGGCCTTCACCAGCCCTCACTAAAGGAGCTGGACGAAGTTCCAAGTCTAATAACCCCCATGATCCAAACGGCATGGGGAGGTCGTCATCCAGCAGTGGATTGACAGAAGGCCCAGTACGCGTGCGTCTAACTGCACGGTGGTAACAAGTGCGCCCACAGCAGCTGGATTTAAATATAAAAAAAACAGCGACTGCCATTGTCGACGCTTATTTGGAGAGCGCACAGCACGGATGTTCATCACACAAGGCACCGTGACGCAAAGCAGCCAGTCTCTTTCCTCTGGGTCTCGGGTCCGTTCATCCAAATGCAATCTCAGATGGGACGGCATTAATTACCAAAACCAGCGTGTCTAATTTGCATGGTCAGTTATTTATTTTTTATCATCATATCACGCTATTTTGTTACTTGTTAGATGCCAGATTTGCTGTAAATCTGCAGCGTTTTTTGTATAGCGGTGCGCACGCCAAATGTTATTTAGATGTATATTTTGTATATATATATCTCTCTGTGGGTAAATGTCTTCTTATTCAGAGCTAAAGTTTCTCCCTCTTCAAGCGCCAGTTGGTTGGTGGCCATCTTTGTGACTTTGAGATACTGGGTGACAACTCCACATTCACGTGGCAGAGGCCAGTCTCTCCATGGAGACATACCTTAGTAATGTGTGCTAATATAACCCAGTAGGTAGCCCACTATCATCATCATTTGCAGTCATAATGGCAGCACCATCATCAGCAGTGGCAACATCATCACCAGCGGCAGCAACAGCTGCAGCAGGAGCAACAGTGCCAAAATCAGCAGCAGCAGTATCATCAGTAGCATCTGTAACAGCTGTAGCAGTGCCAATATCAGCAGCAGCAGTATCATCAGCAGCAGTATCATCATCAGCAGCAGCAGCAACAACTGCAGCAGGAGCAGCAGTGCCAAAATCAGCAGCAGCAGTATCATAAGCAGCATCTGTAACAGCTGCAGCAGCATGATCATCATCTGCATCATCACATCATTAATAGTAAAAGCAGCAGTGGCATCATAATCCTCAACAGCAGTAGCATCATCATCACATCTTCCGCAACAGCATCAGTGTCATCATCACCATCAACGGCAGCAGGAGGATCAAACATCAGCGACAGTAACAGCAGCAGCTGTAGCAGCAGTAGTGTGTGGTTATTATTGTGAGCATCAGTAGCAGCGGTGTGATTATGAAAATCAGCGGCAGCAGTGTCGTTGTTATTATCAGCTGCAGTAGCATTGCAGTTATTATGCATTAGCAGCAGCAGTAGCAGCAGTGTAGTTATTGTGTATTAGTAGCTGTAGCAGCAGCAGTGTAGTTATTGTGTATTAGCAGCTGTAGCAGCAGCAGTGTAGTTATTGTGTATTAGCAGCTGTAGCAGCAGCAGTGTAGTTATTGTGTATTAGCAGCTGTAGCAGCAGCAGTTGAGTTATTGTGTATTAACAGCTGTAGCAGCAGCAGTTGAGTTATTGTGTATTAACAGCTGTAGCAGCAGCAGTGTAGTTATTGTGTATTAATCTTAATTTTAGAACTTTCGTGACTGCAGGAATTATTATTTGTTTCTTTCGGTTAAGTCACGTCTAAAGATAAAATAATAAATTAAATTAAATAATAGAATACGACGTTTCGATTGCAACACAAGCAATCGTCATCAGGTATAATGAAATAGCGACATAAAATCTAACCAGAAAACTATAGACAGACATATTAGCAGACAGATATCACCAAGATACATAGCGAAAGCAACACAGGTAACAGAGAGGGGTGATCGTCTCTGTGTGGTGGCCTTAAATAGACAGAGGGGGGGCGGAGGCAGAGAGAGGGCGGAGGGTTAGAGAAAAAAATTAGCATATCAATGAGTGGTCAACAGATTGCTTGTGTTGCAATCGAAACGTCGTATTCTATTATTTAATTTAATTTATTATTTTATCTTTAGACGTGACTTAACCGAAAGAAACAAATAATTATTGTGTATTAGTAACTGTAGCAACAGCAGTGTCATTATTATCAGCAGCAGCTGTAGCAACAGCAGCAGCGGTAGCAGCAGCAACAGGAGAGGCAAGTGACGACTGGCATGGCATGCGCCCTACTTTGGGACGATCCTTGCCAAAAGCTTCCGCTTGTTGTCTCGGCAGTGACTCGCATTAAACACGTTGGTAGCGCAGCGATTGCACGAATATTTTGCTCACAACCCATTGAATCATCCGGCTGCTTAGAATTATGTTAAAGCATATGCTGTGTGTGTGTGTATGTATACACCGTGGCCTCCATTTTCAGCACAATTGCACAGCACATTGCCAACGGGATCGTGTGCACAAGTTCTCGTTTTAAAATGTCACCGGGCCTGCAGGCATTGTTCTATGCATTGTTATGTAATTGTTATTTCAGATTACATGCTTTTATGGTTTAATTATCAGCGGGATTTGATAGAATTCTTTCAGAATCAGTGCCTCGGGCTCAGAGTTGTTGTACTTTGTCATTCTAAACAGCAGGCCCAGATAATAATCCCTCCGTTTGCATTCGAATGACGTACACACAGTGTAAGGAGTTCCCGTGGTGCAATATGTAGGTGCTGTGTGTATGATGAACTTCTTTCGCACCGTACGTAGCCAACCGTGCTGATCGGACGTACGGAGGAAGGACAGCGAACTTCACACAACAGTTCGAGAGAAATTCGTTTTGAATCAAGATTAAAAAAACAAAATCCCTCTGGAACTGCATTTCAAAAGTCACCAGTTCGATTCAAACGCCTTGTCTCAGTCTACCCGGCAGTATAGAGGGGTGCACGGCAACCAGCCGGTAGGCACGTCATGAGCGGTGGGGCAAAGTGTGGGTGCTCACACCTCTTGCAACACGATTTGATCGACGAGGAAGAGTAGACCAAATGCCTTCGAGTAGTCGCTCCAGTGGGAAGCTCTTCTGCCCGTAACGGCGTGAGCAAGCGATTGCAGCAACGCACCTTCACCGTTTTCGAAAGCAGAGGTGCAATGCAATTCTGCTGGCAATGCCGTGGCAGGAGGGGTAACACTGTGGCGAGATGTTAACTACCTCGCTTGGTATACAGGAGGTCGTGGGTTCGATCCCGGCCCTGACGCCTGCTGTATATTTGGAGTTTGCGTGTCTCTCTCTCCTCGTGGTCGTGTGGATTTGTCTCTGGGTTCTCCGGTTTTCTCCTCCACATTTATAATCAACGTGCGTTTTGAGTATTTGGCTGCTAGAAATTTCCACCCTGTAAGCCACTTCATTGGGCTATTATTTGTGGCCAGGTTGCTTCTGAAAAAGAGCAACGAAGTTTAGTGGGCCTTACTTGTTAAAATAAAAAAAATAGTTGAGTTTAGTTTAGATCCACCCCTTCCAGCGATTCCATGAATTTCACAGGCGTCAGGGTCAGGATCAAACCCACGATATCCTGCATACCAGGCGAGGTAGTAAACACCTCGCCACCGCGGCGACATAGCGACATGGCTCAGGCTACACACTTGTACATGTGCATACGTGCAAATGTATACAAGGTTTTTTCAATGATTAAAGGGGAATTTTTATAATAATTTTCGGTGCGATTTAAGTGCGCGTTTCGATTCGCGCGGATAGCTATGTATGGTGTGAAAGCAGTTCAACATACAGTGCATACACTTCATCGCGAACTGGGACGTAATAATGTAATTCGTGTGCTGTAATATATTTTTTCCAATGGAAGAGCAGCCAACCGTTATTTTTTTATCCTTTAAGGGTGTAAAAACGAGCAAAATATATGGAAGGTTAAAGCTGCAATATGGTGACAATCGCAATGAATCAAAGGCAGCTTTTACAAATAGGTGGAATGGCTTTGGACGCATAGAAACCAAAAGTTGCATTGCTTTCGTGTGAGAATGTCCGATAAGGTGTGACCCAAAGTGACTTCTGCTCGCTCTGTGGTCATTCGTACCAATATTTTTGGCACTCTTTCAGAAATCCAACTCATTGCGGGCTATTGAATGAACTGCTCCCACGCGTATCCCCGCGGCTACAGATATTCTGCGTAATTCCTTCTCGCCTGTCATCCACAATGATCGCTCTCAACGCGAGTGACGTCGGTTGGAGTTAAAACGTAAACTCACTTTGCACTTGCGTGGCCATCACAGACGCCTCACCCGTTTGTTAACACTGTTGATACAAATTTCGTTTCATTCAAAGTGTAGACAAATATTATTTGCTATATTCTCCGGGTTAAAAGATGCTTCTTTTTTCTCCCACGTAATTTTTAAAACAAAAATACGGGGGTGTATTCTATCATCCAGTACACATACAAAGACAAAGGTCCCCCGTGTAGCCTTCACCAGACTGTTGGGGCAAGTGCTGTTAGCGAGCACCCATGAAGGACAGCACAGCGTTTGAGGGGGGTGGCTGACCAGTACCATGCCCGGCCACCTTTGTCTCCCCAATGCTGATGTTTACACACCGCATCAAGTACTCATTTTAAGGCTGAGTCAACCTCGTGGAGACCAAGGACCGGTTCAAATATTCGCCACCGATATTGCCGTGAGCGGAAATTGAACTCTGGTGGCACCTACATGTCAAATGAACATACTTATAAAAAAAAATCAATGATCATAGGAATGAACTCGGTCACAATCACGACGATGATCATGATGATGATCACGATGAGGGTGATGATTAAAATCGGTGACGGTCATAACGACAGTCAACGTCACATTGGCAGTGTCAACAGTGACTGACAGACGGAGAGAGAGAGAGACAAAGACGGCAAGCCTCGATACAGGCAATTTCTCCACCTCGCCGTATCATCTCGCGGCAGCATTATAATTTTCTCTATTGAATGATTGCGAGGTTAAACGCTAAAATTACAAGGACCTTGCGCTCTGCCGACACCCTCTAGATACGGCGTTGCGGGGAGGGGGAATTTCCGCAGAGAGAGAGAGCGAGCGAGCGAGTGGGCGAGGAACGGAGGGGAGAAGGGAAGGGATTGGAGATAGAGGCAGTAACAGCACAAATCGTTCGGTGTCATCATCGCCAGACTACTCCCGGTGCACCTGGTGAACTCGGTGGTGTTAATGGACAAAGAAAAACACAACAACAACAACAATCTCCCGCACAGCCATCACAGACTGCTGGGGCAAGCACCCACGAAGGCCGACATGGTACACGAGGGGTGGGGGTGGCCAGCACCACGCGCGGTCGCCTTTGTCTCCCCAGCGGCGATGTTTAACACACCACACCAGGCGCTCATTTGAGGTTGAGTAGACCTAGGGGAGGCCCAGGACCGGTTCGAATATAGTCGTTGTCACCAGGACCGGATTAAGATTTTGTAGGCCCCTGGGCTACAGGCACTGTGAGGCCCCCAGTAATATTTTCTACAGGAAAACAAAGTTCAAGAAAAATAAAATTTATTTTTACAAGGCTAACAACAAATAAAATGCAGCAATTCACAAACGAAATAACTGTTCACTTCATCTCTGGAGGGCCCCCTCCAGCTGGCGGAGTCGCCTGGGCTTGCAGCCCCTAAAGCCCCGTGCCTGAATCCGGCCCTGGGTGTCACTGGTGGTGGCCGTGAGCTGGAATCACGGACTCCGCACGGACGCCGAGAGCAGCGACGGAGGCAACGCGTACCGTCCACACCTCTGCAGTGCGCTTAATACGGCACGCGCGTTTCGATTGTAAATGGAATCAATTGCTTCGTCATAATAGTTTGCAGCTACTTGTCAAATGCAGTGCCGGTGGAAAGCCTCCCAATGTCGTTCCTGTCACGAGGGGGGAGTTGTTTAGCCATGCAGGAGAACTCATCCTTTCCGCGGCGCTGTGACCCGCGTCTCCTACTACACGTGGCAGCTGTAGGCTGTGACAAAACCCCGATTACCCGTGACCCTATTTCTTCCTATTATCCGCGATCTGTTTTACTCCGCTGATAACAAGAGTAGAATCGCGAATAACCCCCGCGGACAATATGATCCGTGATATTGGTGTCCCCCATATCATCGCGGGGACCGGGACCGGGTTTCAGACATGGTGTTAGCCATGACAGAGTGTCATGTAGCGAGACAACCATACGGAGACAGAGACCCTGGAAGCCTTGATCTGGGAATGTAACTCCGCGTGCTGGGTTTATACCGCATTGCACGAGCCACTAAGGGGCCATCCATTTGGTACGTTCGCAAAAAATCTGTCAAAACTTGACCCCTCCACCCTCTCCCTGTACACACGCGGACTTTTTACACCCCCGCACCCACCTGCGTACGTATGCCTGACGCACCCCCCGCACCCCCCGAATCCGATAGAACGGCCGATATTTAATCCACGCAGAAACGATCAAGGATTAATAATATGAATGTGTTCAAGCAAACAGATAGTCCACCGACCGGCTGCATTGTTATTATCGAGGCTTCAACCCCCCCCCCCCCCCCGTTTCCCTATACGTACATTGTCAGTAGACACCCCATACGAATTTGGGTTACCCCCTTCCCCCCTCCATGCGTACGGACTCAATGGATGGCCCCTAAGCCTCCACTTGAGTGTATATTGCTCTGCGTCCCTCTGTGTCTGTCCATTGCCTTGTCTCAATCTTTGCCCCGCGGTGTCTCTGTTCCTTTTCGGTGCTGGTCGGGTTTCTCTCCACCACGTCTCTCTGGCAGTAGTTCTCAAGCAATGCATCGAAATGGATAAAGTTGTCACGTCATATTAGCTTAGACATTACATTAATTTAAGCTTTCGTCACATAGTTTTTTTCCAAGCAAGCTTTTTAAATCTCAAGTCTGTATCTTAGGCCTGTATTCCAGGTTATCCTAATTATGAGACTAATCTAAAATTACAAAAGAGTATTTTACTGTTGCCCATAGCAACAGAGAAGATGTCTACATCATGGCCAACTGGGCTTCTCTGAGGAATAATTTGGTTATTTTAAGGCTCTCGTCATGAAGCCCCCCCCCCCCCCTGTTGTCAGAACAAGGCCCTATTTTTCAGGCCCGTTTGCTCATACCTCTTGGTAACAGTCAGGCTCTACAGTATTCCATGGCTTAACATCAGCGGTGAGTCATTTCGAAGCCAGTCCTGGTGAGAAAGCCTGGAGACATCAACTCTCTTTTGCAACCAACGCACAGTGCAATGGAGCCGTGACGTAACTGTTGATTAACGGCTGCCACCTGCCCTGGTTTTACCAGGAATCGCCCTCTTTCTGAGTTAGCATTCTGAGGAAATCTGTCAATTTTCCTGGGACATTAAAATTCCATTTTATTTTTGTTTGTCGGCTGCTAAATCATAATAACGTGAATACACCTCTCAAGACAACTGTAACTGTAGCTCTTTCCCCTTTTGGTCCTGTGAGATATTCTTCCCGTGATGATAAACCCTGGGTTTAAACCATATACAGCCCTTTGCACGCAAATCTCCGTGATCCAGATCTTTGTCGGCAAGGGTTGGTGGATCATGCAGATGTGGGCTGTGTATGTATGTATGTATAAACCTCTTGCCCACCGTACGTAGGCAACCCGTGCTAATGGCGAGGTGCCAGACGTGTCCAGCCGAGGAGCGTTCGGTATCAAGCAGCACCCAGGCAAGCGTTTTGCGACAGCCGCCATTCACCACCGAGTTGCGGCGATTGTCGCCACAACGCTCGTGTCAGGCCAGGTGCACTTTGAGGCCACGTCAAGTGTCGAACGCTCACCAGCAAGAGGTCAACACGGCAGGCTCACCAGCAATAGGTCAACACGACAGCCCCAGGTACTGGCACATCGGCTAACTGGGTCTGTTCCAGGGGGATGGGCGCGGTGAATGTAGTTTTCACACAATCAATAAATCTAACTTTATTTCTCTGAAGGGGCCTTTCTTAAACCAATGCCCCCGATCTCTCTCTCTCTCACACACACACTCCTTATGCATTGGAAATGTCCAGTGATTAATCTGAAGTTTGGGCTCATCAGCCCAGGGGCATAATGTGACGGACTTTATCCAAGTGCTCACGAACCGGTGCCAGCAGTGGCCGCCGTAATTGCTTGATTAATGAATCCCCGTGCCATTCGTGCGCTGAAGCCCCGGGCGTCCAGAGGCCCTTTACATTTGCAAGTGCGACCGCGTCCACTGGCCGGTGCCGATGTTTCATCGCCGCTGCCTTCTTCATCTGCTTCGTCTCATCTCTCCGCTGTGCGCAATTCTAACGCTGCCTTTACACACGTGACGTGCGTTATCTGAGCAGTGTCTCGGTTGGACTGCCTTCTTCGTGTGTGTTCTGTCTTACCTGTAGCTGCCTGTCTCGCCGAAACTGTGTTCTTGGTGATCGTTTTCGTCTGTAACGTGCATCTTGTTTAAACCGTCTGACATCATCATCATTATCAGTACTGCATGCCTCCTTTGTCATATTTACGTTGCACGTACTGTCTTTCTCATTTTTTACTTTGTGTTGCGTGTACAAGGTTCAACTGTGCGGTCTAATATGTACTGTCTCATTATCCCAGGCTTCATCCCAACAACAACAACAAATGCATACCACTTTGCAAGGATCGTACACAATGGATTTCTTAGCGGCATTAATTCGATGCATGCAAACGAGGTGTAAGGATCGATTGTAGTCGAGAAAGCGTTACATTCCAAGTCCCTTGCATTCCACAAAGGGAATGTTGAGGCTCATTTAGAAGACACCTCTTGTCAAACTGCCAAAATGGATTGATTCCAGTTTAATAAGTGCATGCCAGATTTAGTTTTTTGACCACATTAGCGTGACGACGTCTGGCGCAGGTAGATGCTGGCCAGAGTAACGCAACTGATCGACGCATCTGGCTGTCGCCTGATGATGCTAGTTCTAATTGCTGGCGAAATGTCGGACTCAGATTGTAAATGTTGTGGATTTACTCTCCAACACACCGGTGTGCTGTATTAGTGACGAATTGGCATGTTCTGTTTACGTGACAAACCGTATTAATTGGCTGTGTCGGGTGGTGGCAGGTTTACCGACACATTTATATTCATGCCATCTAACCCAAAAAAACCTCTATTATGGATATTGGTCGTGAAAGCCGACTACGTGTTAAACTGTAATCAGATTACAAAGCTGCATCGTAATGATCATCAGTTGTCATCAACCAATAATCAATCAAATGCTGGATGAAGACGTCCCCAAGTCGTTTCTATGATCGTGTAATGATAACTCTATTGTCAGCGTTCAATCGGATTACCTGTTAGGTGTTGCTTAGCATGGGCCGGTTGATTACTTTTCTTCATTACGCTCATTATTACAACTGTGAACGTGGTCCCAAAAGGAATTAAGCAAAGGGACACGATGGTGGCAACAGCTTCGAGAACTCTGGGGGGGGGGGGGGGCAGTCAAAGCATTCACATCACGGTGCACAGCCTGCAATCATAGCATAGCGCTGTGATTTCTGAGGTTAAATCAAGCAAATGTACATTCGTTCAAAATAATAAAGACATCAAATCTGCCGTCCAACCAAGGTGGTGTTGAGGTCAGAGCTCTCCACTCACAATCAGAAGTAAGACTGTCACCTCACCACTCAACTGCCACCACTACCACCACCCATATTCACCAACCACTATACTACCACGACCAACAACAAGCGCCATTCGCCACTAAGTGGCGGTGACGTCACCACGGCGCTTGTGCCAGGCTATGTGCACGTTGAGGCCACGTCAAGTGTTGAGTACCACTAAACCACTACCAAGACAACCACACACACCCACCAACCACTATACTACCATTACAACCACCAACCACTACCACCACTACCACCTCTCACACCCACCAACTACTCTACTACCACGACCACCACTCACACCCACCAACCACTATACTACCACAACCACCACTAGCACCACCCACCAACTACTGTACTACCAGTACAACTACAACCACCAACCACTACCACCACGACCACCACTCACACCCACCAACCACTACCACCACTACCACCTCTCACACCCACCAACCACTATACTACCACGACCACCACTCACACCCACCAACCACTATACTACCACGACCACCACTCACACCCACCAACCACTATACTACCACTACAACCACCAACCACTACCACCACTACCACCTCTCACACCCACCAACCACTATACTACCACGACCGCCACCCACTAACCCCTACCACCCACACACCCACCAACTTTCACCATCGCTACCACAGACGACCAGTTTCGGGTTGCCATCTGTCCTGGGTTTTTTTATTTTTAAAGCAGTCATTCTAGGAAATCTGTACGTCTTCTCAGGAGAGATGTGTAGCACTACACCACACTCAGGTCGATGCATTGAACAAGTAGTTCTGCCCAGTGCCCGTATTGTGAGAGACGTTCTCTTTGGCGAAGTGTCCAGATGTTATTTGTACTCCCCCAGGGGGCGACAACTCCGATTGGAAGGCAGCGAGTTCAAATCCCGGTTGGGTTATCGACTCGGCCAATAATTATCGCCCCTCTGGGGCAGATAAAATAGGTACCGCATTGTCGAAGACAACAGAATTACCCCCCCCTCCCACCTTAGCCCTGAGCGATTAGGAAACGATGGTGGCCGGTGGCCGATGGACAAGACTGGCGACGGAATGGCAGCCGAAGGTGGAGCGCAATGCCTGCCCGGGAGGACGACTACCATGGAGGTGGTGGCGGCGACATCGCCTCCCGCGCAGGCGGAGAGGGTGTGATGGGTGGTGACGGACGGCAACGGCACGAGGAGGCCTTGATCTCGGCAGCGGATAGACACAAAGGGGCCGACGGTGACGGACAGACGCGAGCGACGGTGACGGACAGACGCGAGCGACGGTGACGGACAGTCGCGAGCGAATCAAGTGATGTCACGTTGAGGCTCCGCCGCACCGCTCGCCTCTGTCCACCCGGCAGTCTCGACGGGGTCACAGCGCAGTCGGTCGCTGGGTTGGCGCGGTAAAGTGTGGGCACTCCGGCATGTTCTAGGGCAGTGGTTCTCGACTGGGGGATACGCGGACCCCCTGGAATGGAGGGGGGGGGTGTGTACGTGGAAATGTCCCAGGGGGGTATGTGAGCTGATTTTATAAATGTGCGACATTATATGGTGCATGAGAGTCGTTGGTCAATAATGATTGTATGATTCTGTCAAATATACAATAACCACGATACAATTTAAATCCACGTGGTAACCTCGAGGGATATAAAGTCCCTTCTTAACCGCGTTGATCGTCAACAATGTTGGTTTCCAAGCGTAACCAGCGATCGCGAACAAAATGGCATCACGCGTTGCAGAGCGTCAATTTCAATGTTTTCTCTTCGCTTGCTGTTACTCTGCGAGTTGTGATGCCTCACAGAAATGGACAATTGGTTAACATATTGATGCTCATTATTCGTGCATTCATTTCTCAGAGCCACGTTGGGTCAGGCAAGTGGGGGGGGGGGTGGGGTGCAGTAGTAGTCAAACTAATATTGAGAACCACTGCTGTAGGACATCTGCTGGCATGGAAGAAGAGGCCAAAATGCCACTTAGAGCAGTGGCTTCTTAACCTTCGCTGCAGCTTTGCTCCCCTCTGGTTCTCAATCATTAAACAAATGTATAATGTGAATAAATACACATAGGGGTTTGATGACACAAAGTGGTTGTACTTACGTGCTTGATTAGTGTTTCGATTATTTACCTTCGAAAAAAAGTCTGGCCATGTCTCGCACCCCCTGAGAGGGCATCTCGCACCCCCGGCGGGTGCGTGCCCCCCAGGTTAAGAAGAACCGCTGATTTAGAGAGACTCCATAGAGCTTCCTCTGGCGGAGACCCATTCACCAACACTGGCATTGGCCGGCAATTGCAGGGCTGCACCTTTACCTTTGACACGGCAAACACGAACTCATATTATACTCCTAAAACCTCGAGTAATCGGTAATTGGCGAATAATTACTTTTACACAATTAAGCTCCCGCTAGAGGATTGGTAATTGAACGGCGATGGAATTGTAACACTAAAGCAGTGTTCCTTGTGTATGTGTGCGTTGTCTGTGGGGAGCGGTGGTGCAGCGGTTATCGCGCTCCGATACTAACCCGGCGGACCTGAGTTTGATTCTCACTCACGTCCAACACCAGCGATGATTATCTGAATGAGTTCTGGGCCTCCTCGAGGGCGACACAACGTCAAACGAGTGCCTGATAGCGATGTGTAAAACATCATCAATAGGAAAATAAAAGCAGCCGGGCGTGGTGCTGGCCACCCACCGCCCCGTGTGCCTTCATAGGTGCTCGCTAACGGCACTTGCCCCAACAGTCTGTTGAGACTATACGGGGGGGGGGATCTTTGTCTATGTTGTCTGTACGGTGGTGGCAAGGGGTGGGTGGCTTGTGGCAGGTGGAGAGGGTAACCTTCCGGTTGTCTCTGCGTTCGTCCCGTGTGTTGTATATTCCAGCTGCATGTCCCGCCGAATTGGATGTTTAGCCCACGCAATAATTCGAGATTTTTTTGTTATGAGATCTTGCGCCGTCGGTGTAACGTTGCGTCGTCACATTACTTGGTGCGGTATTGATAGCTCGCGGCTGAGGCTTGACGGTTGGTGCCAGCCGATGGGGCAGACCCAAGAAGGGACTCAAAATTGCCGCGAAATTCCAGTCTAGGACCATTCATCCTAGCTGAACTGGTCATGGCCACAATTACAAGGTAGAACAGAAGACCCTTGCGCATGAGTGTTTGTGTGTGTGCATACTTGCGTGTGTCCACACATGTGTGTGCATGTATGTGTTAATGCGTGTAGTGTAGAGTGGTGGTGCAGTGGTTTGCAAATTGCACAACAATACTGTACTTACTACTATTACTAATACTGTACTAGTAACATGGGTTTGGGTCTCGCTGGTATCTGAACCGGTCCTGGGCCTCCCCTAGGTCGAATCAGCCTCAAATGTATAGCTGGTGCGGTGTATAAAACATCACCACTCGGGAGAAAAAAGCGGCCGGACGATTTGCTGGCCACCCACCCCCTCGTGTGCCGTGCCGGCCTTCAAAGGTGCTTGCTTAACAGCACTTGCCCCAGCAGTCTGTCAAGGCTACACGGGGATCTTTGTATTTGTATAATTGTATGCGATGAGCAGGCCCGCGTATCCTCCAAAAAAATATTTATAAATTATAACATGTTACATTTTTCTAAATCTCTATGTGATTCAGTTTGTGCCAAGCAGTCAATCGTATAGATTTAATTTCAAATAAAAATGTGTACGCCTGTAATGTTAAGTCAATGGCCACGGTGCCCTTACACTGTGTTAATGGTGCAATTAAACAGCCACTATATCGGTCGGAGTCCTGTAGCCAATACCAATGCGAATATGGGCAACTGCAAGTGGTCTCAAAGCCACCAAAACTCACCGAAATACGAATGTCGCGTTCGTTCAGATGCTCGGGTATCACGTCGCTTACCGCACACCACGTGCTGCATTGCTATTGTTTCGTGTCCAAGTGGCCATCTATAATCTGGTAACACCTCTCTGACAAAAGAACCATTCTGAAAACGAGTCGTGAATCTCGGAAAGGATTTCATGGATTCAAAAAATTGTGTGAGGCCTGTAATGATTCACTTCCAGTCCCAAGTGATGGTATGAATTGTCATGGCGCAGGGTAATGAGTAGGGGGGGCGGGTTGGCGCCTTTGTTGAGAATTTTAATAACGAAATAAATAACGCCACCGTCCCTTATTTGTCTCCAACACGTAAAATGAGACGCTTCATTCTTACTTTGTTATGCGTTGTGTAGTTTTTTTTGTCGATCTACGTCTCATTTTTTCGAGACATTACCCTTGACCGGAGTATCAACATCATGCACTTCACCGGCATTTGTTCAAGCAAATCTGACTCCACTGATGAGACACTAAATGTTAAAACCGGTCCAGAGCTTTTTTATTATTATTATTGAACCAACACTACCGATTATTGACCAGACCATCAACTCGCTCCACTGGATAGCCACGTTTTAATCAAGGGCTGCTGGAAGGTGGATTCGAACCCAGGGACTCAATGGTGCAGGTTCAGTGTCCTGACGAAGCCATTATCAACCCCCCCTGAAGCCACCGTGGACACATCGCTGCACCGGACTGACGATCGTCATAATAAGCGTACACTAATTTTCAGAGAAGCACAGGATTAGGGTAAATATCAATATATATTTACATCGCGTTCCGTGAACAACCCCAATCGCCTCAAATCAGCTGAAGCTCATATGGACCACACCAAGGCGTTGCCGAAACAGAGCCAACGCAATTCAGTGAGGATCATTGACAGAACGAGATTCCTTCTTTTTTAAATCGAATTAACCACAGGGAAGTTGTTGGTCCATTCAAACCGAAATAGTGAAAAAGTTGTGACGGGGCACTTGTGATTCGTTGTGGCCTTTTGAAGGGCGAGCGATTCTGTGATTCGCTCGTCACTGGTGCGACAGAGATTGTGCGTCAAAATCCAGCCTGTATGCAACAGTAAGGTAGCACATCGGCCCGTGTCAGAACATGATTTGCCATCATGTTTTGCCAAACTCACGCCCTTCATTTTCGCTGGCCGCACTTACCAAACACTTAATTCATAAAAAAAAAAAGATATGGAAGGGTATCTCCCCCTCCTTCACTCCCCCGCAAAGTTTATTTACATCACGCTGTTGGTTTCATTTCATGAGACAGAGCCTCCATTTGGAAATCCAGTGTTGTTCCAAGAATGTCAGTGGAATACATTGTTCACGGGCCATCAACGTCGTTAGCCTCTGAGTGGTAGTTTTAGGCTTCACACAGTAGGGGTCACACTTCCCCGCATACACTGCTACGAGATCGCTTGTCACGTGCGAATCAAAGTGATATTTGTAATTCTTCAGAGCTGGAATTTAGCCAAATTAAGTGACACCTTCATTTGAATCCAGATTTGTGACGAATTAATCTACATTTAAATTAGGGTTTTTTCTGCTAGATTCTGCAGCTGTTTATTATTTTGATTATGAGTGTATTTATTTGTTTTATTTACGTGTGTACTCTACGCGGTGTATACTGTATTCAAAAAGTCAAAGTATCATCCTGATAAAACTCTCAATGGGATGGCAATCCCTCCCATTGGTGGTATCGAGCAAGTGATGAAGATCAGCGACAAGGAGCAGGCGTAGCAGACAATCACCACTCTGCATTGCCTTCAACGTGATACTCCACCGAAGGTCACTTAGTCGGTTTACTAATAAAAGATAATCAGAACATTAAAGTTTTTAGCAAGGGATTTGAAGACAAATTGTGCACCCTAGGCTGGGCCCTACCTTTTATATATTTAAATTGTGCGTGGCTAACCAAGCTCTGAATCTCTTTCCTCTTCCCAGCCCCCTGTGAAAACACACACCGCTCCTCTCTCACGTCAGTCCGCCCATTTCTTCTCTCTCGCTCTCCTCCCTGCCATCTCATCCCCGACATCTTTGCCCGGTCATTCCTTCTCCCCCCCCCCTACTCCTCCGCCTTCCCGCCCCGGCACTCCTCCTTTCTCCCTGCTGCTCATCGTGAGCCGTGCCCTCCTGCTCTTTGTCCGTCTTGGGGACATCCGTGCTGGCATCCGTTCCCTTTTTCGCTACTTTCTCTATTTCCATTCCTTCCCTCCTTGACTCCACTCCCATTCCCGTGATGCGTCATGGGTAATAATGCTTTACGAGTGAAACTAAGCAACCTTCAGGATGTCATTTTTGGGGGTTTGGTTTTCAGGTTTTGTTGGTTATGAGCACGGGCGCGACTATGTCTGTGCCAAATTTCAGCTCTCTTGTCATTCTGCAACATTTTAACATGTAGGCTTTCGCGACCAATATTATCATACATTAATCTGGCTGTCGCCTGATGATGCTGGTTGTCATTACTGGCAAAACGTCGTACTTGAATCGTAAATATTGTGGGTTTACTCTCCAACACACCGGTGGGCTGGACTAGTAACAAATTGGCACGTTTTCTTTAGGTGGTGGCGGGTTTAACGTCACATTTATATTTACGCGATAAAACCCAAAAAACTTATCTTGTGGATTCTATAACATCATTAGAATGTACATCATTCAGTTCGTCACGATTATCTGTGCTAAGATACACACACTGGTATAATACCCACTTTGTGTTCTATTTTAATGAAATGTTTGCAAGTAATAAAAAAAAATGCTATCAGACAGTGCCATGAAATGCACTTCAGAGCCAATATATTTCATCCGAAGGGAGTGAACATGCATTGGCGCGCACGTATGTGTACTACGATACCTACGCACATTGATTGAGCTCTTTATTTAAGTCGCGTGCAAGCCCATTGAGAGTCATGATCTATTTCGCAACGAATACCTGCGTGACTAGAGTTACACGGGGAGAGTTATTAATGTTTTTACACTTACTTGCAAGTCAAAGTCAAAGTCTCTCCCCGCTCCAGCGAGCACGGAGTGGTGGCCACCTCCGCTCGTGGCCCTGAGCCAATGGTGGAAATTCCTCATTCCTAAGACGGAGACGAGTTCGTCCAAAAGACAACCGCCGTTTACTTCCAACGATGTGGTGTTACATTTCCACAACCTCTTAGGTATGATGATGGACTGAGTTAACTCCTGACCTGGGTTTGAACTACCGACCTGCCGCTTGTGAGTCCTGTGCTTTACCAGCAAAGTCAGCTGTTTCCCACTCAAGTGATCATCTCTAGCTAACAGCCCTGAGCAGTGGAGAAAATTCCACACGTCTATGGCAGTAATCCGTCTGTCCATAGGACAGCGAACATTGACAAACATCAAGTACACTCAGTGGTAGGGGTGGAATGATTGAGACTGCACCATTGCACGGGCGACTTAATTCATGTTCATGTAATCGGGAGTCATGGCTCGATTCAACAAAAACGAGGTTGACAATTAGCATGAACCCTCAAACAGCATTTGAACTTTTAATCTCACAGTGTCGAGTCAACCGCTCTAGCCATAACGCCAACTGGCTGGATTTTGATAATAATAGAGGTCGTCTTTTTTCTAATTTTAGTACATGAGCTATGACCAGTACATAACTTCATCCAGAACAGTCTGGAATGCAATTGCGGGAATTATTGTGGACGCACCACATCGATCTCGCCATTACAAAATCCGCACTCACAACAAGGATGAGGCCATATGCGTTTCATTTCCATAACCCTACTCATAGGATTATAATAATATCGGGTACAATACAGGATTATTATGCATAGGCATGCTTTGTCCTGTAGTGGTAGTGCCTTGTGCCGATAATCCCTACTCAGAGCCAGCCTTGCAGCATTCTGGAAAATATCGAGCGAGAGATTCAGCCCTGGCTATGACTCTTGTGAACGCATTCTCTCTTGCAAGCCATGTCACACGATCCGGCACACCGACTTTTATGTAAAAGATGTCTCATCCAGAAATTCTGTGCGGAATATTACCGAGCGGATTGCGAAGGGCAAACCGAACCATGGCCTTCTCGCGAACTGGCTCGGCATAGAGTAACACTCAGCCTAATCAGTCGCAGCCAATCTGGTTATAAACGGTGAGAATATCTACGGGCCCTGCAAGCAGCATAATCTACGGGTGGGGGTGACCTCTGATTTTGCTTAGACGGATAGCAAGGTATGCATTCTTGGAACATGTCAAACGTTACATACAAATTGGACATCGAGCCCTGAGCCAAGTATATAATGCCACATAATAGCATTAGTGTACCTGCCCGGCTATAATTAGTGCCTGAATTTCAGAATACAGTAAAGCCTTCTTTAGTAATGGCGATGCGTGCACGTGCACGCGTACATCTGCACGTGCGTCTGTACGTGCGTCTGTACGTTCCCACAACAAACACGACGGCCACCGTTCGCCGCCAAGAGGGTGGCGACGTCACCAGAGCGCTTGCGCCAGGCTAGGTGCACATGCATGCGTGCTCAATAGCGACGCGTGACAAGAACGGCAGTGTGTGTGTGTGTGTAGCGGTTAGCGCGCTGCGCTACGAACCTGACCAACCGAGTTCAATTCCCGCTCACGGCCAACACCGGTGACGAATATCTGAACCGGGCCTCAAATGAGTACCTGGTGCGGTGCGTAAACATCGCCACTGGGGAGACAAAGGCGGTCGTGCGTGGTGCTGGCCACCCACCCCCTCGTGTGCCGTTGAGGCCTTCATAGGTGCTCGCTAACAGCACTTGCCCCTACAGTCTGTTACAGGCTATACGGGGGATCTTTGTCGTTTGTTGACATAGATTCATCTACATGCGATCGCATCTCAAGAAGGTGTACAGAAACACAGGAGAATTTCCGAAATTCCTCTTTCAGCCTTACAGACAGTTGGGTCAAGCGCTGTTAGCAACCGCCGTTCAAGGTCAGCACCGGTGCTGACCTGTGACCATCGGCAGCACGTGCCCATGGCCGCCTTTGTCTCTCCAGCGCTGATGTTCACGCCCGCCATCGCCACACCAGGCGCACAGTGCAGGGCGGAATGATCCCAGAGGGAGGTCCGGGGTTGGCCCCCGATACGATTTGGCGCTCGGTGATAATGTGCATCACGGCAAGGAGTTGAACGCGGGTGGATTAGATTGCAATTGTGGCACGAGCGTGTATTATAGGAGATTAATAATAACATGACCTGCCCCTTTTCGACCCTTTACAAGACTAATTCATTTATAATTAATTGGCAATGGCTATAATTTATTGCTGGCAGTGTGCGGGTCCTGCCAGGTAGTCGGCATCGAAATATCACTGCATGAAAGCAATGTGCAGAGTGTGCTGCACCTGATCAGTAATCTGAACATACATATATTTCTCGTTACAGACACATTCAATACATGTATGGCATCTTAAGTGGACCATCCCTCGTAATTCTCAGTCACGCCACACATTGCATTGCACTAATAAATGCATCGCCGGTTGGCAAATGGTCACAGAGACAAAGGCAAATATCTCCCCCATATAGCCTTCACAGACTGTTGGGGCAAGTGCTGTCAGCAAGCACCCATGAAGGCCGGCACGGCACACAAAGTGGTGCGTGGCCAGCACCATGCCCGGCCGCCTTTGTCTCCCCAGTAGGGATGTTTACACACCGAACCAGGTGTTTATATGAAGCCGAGTGGACCTAGGGGAGGCCCAGGACGAGTTCAGATAATCGTTACTGGTGTTGGCCGTGAGCAGGAATCGAACTCTGGTCGCCGGGTTCGGAGTGTCATCCGCTAACCAGTGCGCCACCGCTCCCCATGGTCACCCATGGTCACACACACTCGGACGCAAATACACAATTTCCATTGTAGCATTCAGCGAGCAACCGGTGCAATGTCCCCGTTGAACAGTTGCTTGGATGCAGCCGGTGATGTTGTGCATTTGCACGGTGCGCAATCGTCGCGGTAAAAAGTGTGCGTTCAGAAAACACGAACGGCTATATATAAAACCATATTTATAGTCATGTGTTCACTGTGTCTGTGAATACAATGATGTGCCATTCATTACGAACATGGGTAAAGGTGCAGCCCTGCAATAGGTTGCTCACGTCACTGCTGGCGGAAGGAGCCTCCACTAGAGGGAGCTCTTAGAGGCTATTTGTGGCCTATCCTTCCATGCCAGCAAGACATTTGGGAAGTGGTGGGACTACCCACACTTTACCCCACCACACAACCTGCCAATGGACTAACTGTGGTCGCACCCAATTATTTTACTTCAGAGGACAGAGGTGGGGTGTGGGGCGGGAGAGGGTATTTAAGGAGCTTGCACCATCGTTTAAACTGCAATGCCAGGAGTTTGAACCGGTGACCTCTGCATTGCAAGGTCACTGTGCTCACCATTACACCGTGGCAGCCATCACCATTCATTACGACTCGTTTTAATTTGAATGAAAAAGCCTGGGCTGGGCTGAGTCTGAAGACTCTCTTTCAGGAGGTTCCTGCCTGGTTTGTGAGGCTTCATTCCGTAGACACAGGAGTGTTTTATGGTGTGTGGGAGGATATTGGGGAGTGCCTAAAGGAAACCCCATGAGCAGATAAGTGAGAACACTCAAACTGAAGCGCGTATAATTTTTGCAACCTACTTTCTGTACTGCATCCTACGAGTAACGTATCTTCCCTGTTGATGGATGCCATTTGTTTGAAGTCTCCATCTCTCTGTGAGCCACTAACCCCCCCCCCCACACCACCACTCGTAGTCACTAGATACAGACAGATTCAACCACACATTACTTATCTTGGCGTGGGGAAGGCTTCATCCAGTCGTGGATTGAGAAAGGGCCGGACATTATTATTTTTAAATAGTTACAGTATAATCCGACCGGATGCTGCTCCCAAACGATCGAGCGCCCATCTAACAAGGCCAGGAGTCACCTAATCACATCATCCATTTTGCCTTCGTCAAAAACAAGTACACTATTGCAGTTGTACCACTTTGTGAAAAATCAAAAGTGGTTGTCTATGATTACTGTCGCCTGTGGAACTTCCAATAACGGCCCCATGGCTGGCAATAGAGGTGAGCACTGCCTCGATGAGATGGTTTGTTAAGACCGTACGTAAAAAAAAAACGAATTGAAACGAAACAGAATGTCTGCATGCATATGTACAAGTCAATTTTTTTTTACATGCAAAGTATCTCCACGTTCGAATGGCGCATTGGGCAGTGCCGATCTCTCTGTCGGTTTGGTCCGTCCCACGTGCCTGGAGTGGGAATGTCACGTTTCTATGACAAGTGCCCGCCATCCAGTGCACGTGACCATACCGTGCACGTGACCATACCGTTCACGTCTTGCCAGTGACAGACCTGGCTGCCAATCTAAGGCCATTTCCAAGTCGCCGTCCCCACACAGCCCATTCTTGGAAACTGTTGATGGATAATCTGCCTTAGGGCTGGATGAAATGCTCAATTCAAACCGCGTGCAACTGTGCCAGCCGTAAGGCAAGCTGATAAATGTCCATTAGAAAGCCGCACTTGCCCAGTTGCATGTGTACGTACGCTTGGTAGAGCAAAATTGATGTCGTAAATATTATCGCTATTTTGTGAAATGGAACTGTAATTGTTCGCGTACGGATTTATACGCCAGTACGCGTGTGCAGTGTTTGTGTGTCACGGTATGTTGTATTTCAAGCCATATAAAATAATCTGCGGGCATTACATTTACAAGGTACTGATTTGTCCCTGACTTTAAATGTTTTTTTTTTATGTGGATGTGACATACAGACAATTTGCTTTTGCAAATTGATGCTGCGTGTTATATTTATCCTTTTTTGTGAAAGGATATTGTTTTTTTGTTGTTTCATTTCCGATGTTTAATTATTTAAGTTGAATGCATCATTGTTAAGTTGTACTCGTGTCGCACGTTCGTGGAGTGTTTAACGTATCTGTATGTTCTCAAATTACCAGTGCCTGAATTGTAACCCTTGTTATTCTCCCAACGAAGACGTTGTGGCACGTGATCTTGTCATCGCTGGAGGAACTGACTTACACGCGCATTAAAAAATATATATAAAAAAAATAAACATTTGTATCATCTTATCACGCGTTCTGTACTGTATTCTACTATTCTCACGACTCTACACACACACAAAACGCTCGCACAATGCTACGTGTACACACGTGTACAAAATTGTACAACCCTTAAGACAGTACCAGTAGTGATATGCAACCGACTATGCAAGGTAGGTAGATTCCACAGCGATCTATGCAGCGAAGATTGTGGCAGAGAGAGAATGTCACTCGCGAGGAGGCGCAGTTTACGGAATGACCTTGAAAATCCATACCCAATCCAACCGATCCCAAATCTTACAGGCGTACATGCCTTCCACACACTCACACACGTGTGTGAGTATGTAACACATACACACGCACGCGAGTGTGTATATTCAGTAAACCGTGCACATGCAATCCTCACGGCAATGTCGTTTCACAGGGCTTCATTTTTCCGTTGATATCAACTGGCTAGCAACCAATCCCTGCAGACATGCCGCTAAAAGCACTGCAGTTACACACACGCGCGCGCGCGTACGTACGCATTTCACATGTCAAATGTACACGTGTGTGTGCATGTGCTTTCATGAATGGAAAATGCGTTTTGTCTTCATTAAATGTTCGCTAACGTGGAATTGTATACGCATTGTATAGGACCTACGTGTACTGCGCCAACATGGATTCATTACTGCAGTGTATGGAAAGTGGTGTTTGCATTTGTGTGTGTGGGTGTATGTGTATTTCAGTCCGACGATATACACACACACAAAATAGCATGCAGAAAAAAATATAAAATACAACCGAAAAGCCAGGCAATTGTATCCGAGTGTTAAAAAATTGCTTAAGTAAGAATCTGTGCATGTGCAATTAATATGAGTTGATATGCTGCAATTGAAGAAATGTTATATTGCTTAATAATACAGTACCATTTTTGTCGTTCAATAGTTAACGCCCCCTTTCATACATAATATACACTATGTAAATACAGCTACTAAAGTGTACGCATATGTACTGTGGTACAATGTAATAGTAAAATTATATTATTATGTAATTCTATAAAATAGTGGTATAGAGGTGATGACACAGGTGTTAATTGGGAGGTGGTGTGTGTGTACGTCTGTGATGTGTGTATGTACGTAACAACGGTTTTGTATATACTACACACCGTGTGTTGTCGAATGCAATTATTTATATAACCTGTGGCTACACACGTGAATACATGTAAGCAACATGTGTGTTGAGTGAAGGTGTGTGAATCCATAACATTACATTTACAGCTCTTGGTAACAGATGGGCGGGTGTGTGTGTGTTATGAAACGCAGGTTAGTGTGTATAATGCGTGTGTGTGTGTACGCTTGTCACACACGCTGTGTGTGAACGCATGCAGCACGCATTACACACTCATTTACGTTACGCAATATCAGTATGCAATGCATGCGTCACAGTGTATCAGCATGTGCAACGTGTACCTACGCCTGTGAATATGTGTGTGTGCACGTGTGTCCATCCAGCAATCGCACACGTGCAGGTGACACACCTGCATGCACGCGGACCACACGCAATCCGCGTGTATCAGAGATGTGTGTGCGCCTTATCCTGTGTATGGCAGGGCCCCGCGCGTGTCCACTGTGTGACCATGTGGGGGCAACTGTCTATGTGCACACGTACGGCCGTGTACAACGAACAACACGCGTGCATTGCCGCCTATCAATGTCGCGTCTCACAATGTACGTTCACCTGTGCGTGTGACTGTGTCTGTGTGTGTGCGTGCCCTACATGATACCCGTGGCAATGTCGATGTGTGGTGTATGCGCGCGTGTGCGCGTGTCCGCATACACGATATGCTACGGCTCGTCTTACCGCAGTCAAGATGCAGACTGCTGCCACCTCTTGCCAGCTGCAGCGGTGGCCAAGAGCGGACGATCAAGGATGGATCAGGCAGCCGCAGCAGCTCCCTCCAAAGCGAGCCAGCCCTCTCTCCTGCGCGGCACACTGCGGCTCAGAAACACAGCTCTTGCTGGGAGCGGTGCAGGGCGCAAAGGGGAGTGGGGTTGGCGATGGAGAGAGTGGGTGGAGAGACGCGCGCACACGCGCACAAAACACGCGCACACGCGCGCGCGCACAGGGGATGGAGGGAAGCAAGCAAAGCGAGCAGGCGGTGGTGATGGAGAGAGAGTTTGTCGGAGGCTGACGGGGGTTGCGTTGGATGCTCTAGATGGGAAGAGCTCCTACAGGGGCTGTCCTGCACATGCAGTGAAACGCGGTGCAGCTTCGCAGCCGGAGCGTTGGCTCGTACCACTCCCGCTCTTTGGTGGAGGGGGGTGGTGGTGGGGACACGATGGCGATGCTGTAGTGGGATATTCGTGGCTTTGGTGGCTGGGGGAGCGGTGGCGGTTTAATGTGGTTGCTGCACGTTTAGTCATTCAGTGCAGCTGGGCTGGGCTGTACCACTCGAGCCAAGCGGGGGAGGAGAATAATGTCAGTGAGGTCGTCTTCGCAAGGTGGCTTGTGTGTGGGGCAATGGTTCGGTGGTGCCTTAGCTCGTTGGGGACCCTAAGCAAAATAAAAAAAATTGCTTCGGTTTCCACACTTTCAATTCATGACCGCCCAGCGAGGTGAAAGGTGTACAATTCTAGAAATGCAGTGAGATTAGATAAGGATGGGGGGGAGGGGGGGATTCATCAGAAGTGTAGTGAAATGAGAGAGATGCAGACAAGAGATGGCGTGAGCTGAGAGATATGCGGACAAGATCGGCGCGTGGAGATGATACAGGAAATGCATGTAGCGCTAAAAGAGAGTAAGATAACGTTGACATGGATATATTTGCAAAAAATAAAAATGAAAATTTCGGGAGATGTCTTCAATTGAGATTCGAGAAAGATGGTAGAACACGCATGGAGATGAACGAATAGGCGTGGGAGATATATTTTTATTATTCAGAGATAGACATGAGATATAACTTGCATTCAGATGGGTTAGAAGGGGGATATGGAAGACGATGTATAATAAATTAGAAATGTTTGTATGATATATAAGCGATGATATATGAAATAGGAAACGGATACATTCGCAATTAATAGGTAAATTTGACATTTATTCAGATTAGATATTGAAGAGAGACGCATTCATCCGTTTAGAAGGGAGAACGATTGTAGGAGAGATGCACTAAGATGACACACATCCTGATAGAAGGAGATTACTGAGAAGAAGAGTTACAGGAGCGACAGAACCGGGGGCAGGAGAGAGATGCAATGAGAAGATGGGAGATAGGAGAGACAGGAGAGAGATGCAATGAAAAGATGTGAGACGGGGGACAGCCGTGTTCAGAAGAGATGCAGCCGGAGGGGGCAGGAGAGAGATGCAATGAGAAGATGGGAGATAGGAGAGACAGGAGAGAGATGCAATGAAAAGATGTGAGACGGGGGACAGCCGTGTTCAGAAGAGATGCAGCCGGAGGGGGCAGGAGAGAGAAGTTGCAGAGCGCGCTGATCACTCTCTGCTCATCGTGCTGTCCGATGTTGTTGCCGTGACGAGCATTAAGCCCCCCCCACCCCAGCCCACCACCCTCACTGATGTCACCGCCAGTGTTACGTGACCACCGGACACGTGACGTAACTTAATTACATCACACGGTTGTGTCGAATAACTTCGTCGAGCGACTCCCTGCAAATGTACCACTTCAAAAGTGTCATTTGCAATCGACGTATAATAATGCCCTCTGAATGCGGAGATGATTTTTTTTGGTTCACTCCTAATGGCCTTTTTATTTTCGCCCTCGACCCAAGGGGCTCCTTTAACCACTTGGGGGGTGGAGGGGGGTGAGGAGGAAGGGGGGGGGGGACACCCCTAAGCTTTTGGGCCTAGCACCGCCACTTGGCGTGGGGCGACTTTGACGGCGGTTTCGGGCTACAATGCCCAACGCTGCGCCGTGTCGTGATGCTGCTGAGCTGCTGAGCTGGGATGTGCCACTCCTCCTCTTTCGGGGGGGGGGTGGTAGGCGAACGATGGGGATGTTGGTGATTGTGGGATTATCCCAGGCAGATGGCTGTGTTGGTTGGGATGGGGCTTGAGGAAGGGAGCGCGTGAGGGGGGGGGGGGGGCATAATTCCGCAACTCCGATTAGCACGGTTGGCAATACGTACGGTGCGAAAGAAGTTCAGCATGCATCATGCGGTTCTGCACTCGAAGCAGTATCATGCAGCTTGGCTGGATTGTACCACTCTGAAGTTTGAATGTGGGTGGGGGGGGGGTTATAGGGATAAATGTGTGAGTTCAATAGGCTGTGTGCAGTGGTGCAGTGCACGAGTGTGGTGCATTGCAGTGCCCTGAAACAAGTGACAGTGGTGGTGATGATAACAACTGTTGACATTCCGCAAAGTAGTATTATTGTTATCGCATCATGGCGAGTGTCGTCTGCACTCATTCTGGTCAAGCCGTTATCAGTCCGCACTGAACCGGAATGGTGAAGTATGGTCAAGCAACCTCCACATGCAACACGACGTGCTGAAGTCTTCACACCAGCAGTGGATTGAGAGCGGAGCTGTAAATTGTTACTCATACGAGAATTATAAATGCATTAGAGTGTTATTCCGCACCTCCGATTAGCGAAACAAGTTCGACATATCGTACACTCGGTAAAGTCACGTAGGTAGAAAAATAAAATAAAATAAAACAAAAAACAATATATCACGACGTTTCGATCGCAACACAAGCGGTGGAACTGCTGAATTATTTTTTCCGCCTGAGGACGACCGCTTGTGTTTGCGATCGAAACGTCGTGATGTATTATTTTTTTTTTCTACCTACGTGACTTCACCGAAAGAACCAAAAAGTATGGATTCCTGCAGTCACGAAAGCTTCAAATCAAGATTGGCCATAATGAGTATCGTGAACAATAGCGGACAAATGTACGGCACGTGTAACACAATACAACGGAGACACGTCAAGTGATCAGGAAACATAATCAACGATTTTTGACGTCATCATTAACTCATTAACTCATCAGGTGCAAAGATTTGAGGGGGGGGTTATTGTAATTATATACTTGATTAGTAATAAGGCTATTGTTACGATGCGAGTTGTAGATTAGTAATCATTTGGAATGTGTTCTATTGTGATTATGCTACATTAATAATCAGTTAGTGCTTGTTTCCTTATAAGGGAAACAAGCACTAACTGATTATTAATGTAGCATAATCACAATAGAACACATTCCAAATGATTACTAATCTACAACTCGCATCGTAACAATAGCCTTATTACTAATCAAGTATATAATTACAATAACCCCCCCCTCAAATCTTTGCACCTGATGAGTTAATGAGTTAATGATGACGTCACCCTGCTGCTGCTCTATATAAGAACGGGAGACACAGCAGAGCCTCACCATTCTGGCGAATTGCCCGATGATGCTGGATGCAATTACCAGCGAAACGTCGTACTCAAATTGTAAATGTTGTGGTTTCACGCTTCAACACACCGGTGGGCTAAAGCAGTGAACTATTTGTCTTTTGTCAACGTGACACTTTTTTTACTGATTGGCCGTGTCGGGTGGTGGAGGGTTACGACACATTTATAAATAACGCGATCTAAACCAAAAATCGTTGATTATGAACAATATTGGTCGCGAAAGCCTACGTGTTAAACTGATCAGGAAACAGGTGATAGCATCGCATCTGTAAGCTGCCTGTGGCCAACCTACGCCGAGAACTCGGCACTCGACTCGCATTTGAAGTCCAAATTCTGGTCGGAAGTTGGCTCGGTTCATCACCCATCTGGGGTAGATAAAATACCGTACCGGTTGTTTTAACTTTCTGGGTGAGTTTAACAACAACAACAACCGTAATTCGCCACTAAGTGGCGATGACTTCACCACGGCGCTTGAGCACGTTGAGGCCACGTGAAGTGTCGAACGCCCGCTGGCAGGAGGTCACGGGGCAGACCCAGGTGCCACGGGTCGACTGACTGAGATGACTGGCACCACCTGTGCCCCCTACTGTGCCAACTTGCTGTGCTTTAGCCACCCGGCGCTCCGCTCGTTGTTAACATGTAGTTTAACACACACACAAAACCTCTTTCTGAATGAGTTTGGTGTGTTTTCCTCTCAGTGTATTCCAATCGTGCAATTGCCGTCATGTTGTGAGACAAATCCATTCGGGAAATATCGCGTACTTCGAAGAAGGGCTGTGGAAGAGATTTCGTTTTTCATCGGGGAATTGAAAAAAATCCTCCAAGTCGACTTTTCGACGTAGGGGGGTGCAATATCATCCGCACGCTACTATGGATTATTTCAATTTAACAAGTAGGCTTTCGCGACCAATATCATCCATAATATAGGGGGAGGGGAGTTGTGTTAGATCGCGTAAATATAAACGCGTGAATTTTGTAATAATTAGATCAGCTCCGAGAATTCACAATTGAGAGTTGTGTTAATATTGTAATCATAAATATTTACGAGATCTAACCCCCCCAATAAAAAAACTGTATTATTCATTATTACAATATTTACACAACTATCAATTGTGAATTCTCAGAGCTGATCTAACCCAAAATAAAACCTTTATTATGAATTAAAATATTCACACAACTATAAATTGTGAATTCTCAGAGCTAAAACTGTACAATACCAAGTGTAACACGATTCATTATTGATATACTGGGTTAGACCGCATACAGTATATGCTCTGGCCAAATTTGTGTCGTGAACACCTTCCGCCGCCCGACACAGCCAAACAAATGCATTTGTCACTCGATGTAGAAGCATTTAACGCTCCAATTAATATTATTATCGTTTCTGAACTCAGCGGTCAGTCGAAAAATGCTCAAGACCAGATTTGGCAGCAAATTCGATGCACCGTTTTTGTTCGAAACTGTGTCAAGGATCATCAGGACAAGATCCAGAAAGTCACAGCCATCAGCTCGCTATACGTACCTAAGAAGCAGGATTAATTACAGGCAAATTGCCCGCATTTGAATCCAGGCTCTGGGCAGCATCGGTTATGTGTGTGTGCGACTGTGTGTGATGTCTGAGCTCCTCCGGCAGGCAAGGCTGCGTTGGCTGGGTCATGTAGCCCGCATGCCCAGCCACCGCATGCCTCAACAGCTTTTGTTCGGCCGGATCGAGGGGGCTAAACGGGCGCGGCACGGGCTAGAGAAGAGATGGAGTGATGTGGTACAGGAGGACGTGGAGCTGAGTGGACTTGCCGATGACTGGTACCAGCGGTGTCAAGATCGGCCTCAGTGGAGGAGGCTCGTGAAGGACGCTACTGGGCAGTTGGAGGCAGTCGCCCTCCAACAACAACGGAGGGCGGAGGAGCGACGCTCACAACAACGAGCGGAGCGCCGGGTGGCTAAAGCACAGCAAGTTGGCACAGTAGGGGGCACAGGTGGTGCATCAGCCAGTCATCTCGGTCATCTCGGTCAGTCGACCCGTGGCACCTGGGTCTGCCCCGTGACCTCCTGCCAGCGGGCGTTCGACACTTCACGTGGCCTCAGGGTGCACATGGCCTGGCACAAGCGTCGTGGTGACGTCACCGCCACTTAGTGGCGAATGGCGGTTGTTGTTGTTGTTGATGTCTGAAGCGACCGGGTCACCGCTGTGATTACCACCTACGAGCAGTCACTCGCAACAATCACTGTTCTATGGAATTGTACATTTTGCTATGGACTCTCAGAGCATCATCAACGTTATCATCATAATCACGATCATATTAATTTTGCCGTCATCACTATAATTAACATCGCCACCGATGCTATTAACGTCAGCACCGTTACCGCTCCTTCGTTGCCTCCACAGTTAACATTATTGGCATCACCACTCACTGATTTTTTTTTCGATAAAATATGGAGAAATTGACTTATCCTTTACGAACGCTGAAAATAGAACCCCCCCCCCCCCCCCGGGCTTTTCTTACACGTACTGCTGCCCGCGCACATGTAAGGGAAGCAATTGCAGATCCCATAATCTTTGAGAAATTAGACGTTCACAATGTCCTTGTATTATCCAATTAAACGACCAATTAACGTTAATGCATCCTAGCACTGACTCTGCCTGCTTTTGCCTGTGCCAATGTGTGCGCTTTCCTTTGGAGGGGAGCGGTGGTGTAGCGGTTAGCACGCTGCGTATTGAACTCGGCGACCCCAGTTCGATTCGCGCTCACGGCCAACACCAGTGACGATTATCTGAACCGGTCCTAGGCCTCCCCTAGGTCGACTCAGCCTCAAGTGAGTACCCAGTGCGGTGTGTAAACATCGCCACTGAGGAGACGAAGGCGGCCGGGCGTGGTGCTGGCCACCCAGCCCCTCGTGTTCCGTTCCGGCTTTCACAGGTGCTCGCTAACAGCACTTGCCCCAACAGTCTGTTAAGGCTATACGGGGGAACTTTGTATTTTTGCTTTCCTTTGGAAGCGGTGCGTTGCTGCGTGCTAATTGGAAAGCGTCTTCGCTGCTGTGTGCGTAGGGGCGGAACGGTGCCCGCATCGATTCTTCCACTAATATCGATTTTTGTTTTGTTTTTCAGCTCACGATACATGCAGAGAATCATGCGTGCACGAATAGATGTTTTATAGATGCTTTTCAATTTCCCATATTCGCTTGCGAGTGGGATGATTTCATGTCGCTCTTCCTTCAGCCTCTAGAGGCGCTACTATTCTCCGCAATTTAACAACTAATCAATAGCGCATAGCAACTATGTACTTATTTATACATAATAGTTTATTGCCTTTTGTTTAAAAATACAAATTATTTATATAACCCTTTTGCAGATTTTTTAAGTGTTACATGAACAGGACAGGTGACATGTAATCATGTAAAGTAACCATAAACACACGAAAAAACCTCGGTTTGCAATTCATGAGTAAAACTCTACTATCTACACAATATACATAGACGTAAAATGTAAAAACTTAAATATCTTGGGAACAGTAGCCAATCAGTTGTTTTAAACGTCATATTTGAATTCAGCACATCAAAATCCACAACGAACAGCACATTTAATCTCTGAAGCAGACGACGTCTAAATAATTGTCGACCAGTGTCATCTTGAGTACAGTGGTCACAGTTGTGCTTCACGGCAACACGGACCTGGGTTCGATTATTATTGGAGGAGTTTCATTCCAGACTCGTACGGCTGTCGACGTGTAGTTTGTATGTTCTCCGGCCCCCCCCCCCCCCCTGTTCTGGATGGGTTTCTTCCCACCTTCGCGAGGTTTCATAAGCTAAAACATATAACATTGTATGAGTATTGACCAAACATTCCACAAATACTTAGTTGGGATTACACATAGCAATCCTCGCCCCCCCACCTCACTGCGAAAAAAATGTGGTAGGACCTTTCTGAAATAAAAAAAAAGTTGTGAGACTCAGCGAGACTTCTCTGGGCAAACGAGCGTAATAGCAATAATAGCATGTTTTTCTCTCGATTTAAAGCTTTCGTGACTGCAGGGATTCATCTTCTTGGTTCTTTCGGTAAAGTCACGTAGAAGGGAAATAATAAAATAATAAAAATCAAACATAATAAAATACAATTCGCACGACGTTTCGGCCACAACGCAAGCAGCCGTCCTCAGGTGGAGAACAGGTCTGTCGAGAAGAATCCCTGCAGTCACGAAAGCTTTTATTTTTATTATTTTATTATTTCCATTCTACGTGACTTTACCGAAAGAACCAAGAAGTCGTGAGAATTTTATTTTATTATGTTTTATTTTTATTATTTTATTATTTCCCTTCTCCGTGACTTTACCGAAAGAACCAAGAAGATGTTTTTTTTCTTTCAGTCTCGCCCCCGCCGGCGAAATGTGGGATTTCCTCCACTGGTTCGGGTTGTAATCAATAGATCAGTGTTCGTCATGGCAAGGCCCGCTGGCCACCGGCGGGCCCTGCTGGCCTTGATTGCGACATTCCATTGTAATAAACTTACAATACAGCTCACATTATGTTTGTCCTCATTATACTGGGGCACCACAGGGTTAAAGGAATATAGGATAACAATAATATAGGCTACAAAATATAGCAATATTATGGATAGGCGTACCTTGTATTCTAGTACTAGTGCCTTACACTAACAATCCCTACTCAAAGCCAGCCTAACAGCGTTTCCGGAAAAAAATGTGGGTGAGAAATTAAGGCCTGGTTACAATGAATGTATCGATTTACGCATATTCAGTCTCCTATTCACTGGCACATTGCGCGTGTAGTTTCATTGAGCTCAGTCAAGCGCTAAAATAAAATCTGTTCTCACCGACTGGGGAGATTTAATTGACATAATGATCGAATGCTGCCATTTGAAGGAGTTTACCGTGCTAACGAGAACACCATAATGCTATTCTGTAGGTGTGTGTGTGGCAGTGTGTGTGTGTGTGGAGTGGTATCTGTGTGTGTGTGGGGAGCGGTTAGTGGAGCGGCTAGCGCGCTGCGCTACAAACCTGGCGACCCGGGTTCGAATCCCGCTCACGGCCAACACCAGTGGCGATTATCTGAACCGGTTCCGGGCTTCCCCTAGGTCGACTCAGCCTCAAATGAGTACGTGGTGCGATGTGTAAACACCGTCACCCGGGAGACAAAGGCGGCCGGGCGTGGTGTTGGCCAACCCACCCCCTCGTGTGCCGTGCCGGCCTTCATAGGTGCTCGCTAACAGCACTTGCCCCTACAGTCTGTGAAGGCTATGCGGGGGATCTTTATCTTTTATCTATGTTTGTGCAATGTGTGTTTAATTATTATCGTGTGTTTATCTTGTGTCTGTGGATGTAATTGCTTCCCATATGCATTCGTCGTACATTAGCATCATCTTCATCAGCGGACACAGTCGAATCTCAGCTAGGGGGATAAATACTGGGGGCATCCCTGGTCTGGCGAGCTGAAACGTCTGGCTAGCCAGGATTGCAAAAATAATACTAATAATATATGGTGGGGGCAGAAACAATACACATGTGGATGTATCCATGACATACACACGAATAAAGGTCGTGTTGGGACACGTTGGGGTCAGGCGAGGACACACTACAATATAAATGAATAAAGACAACGGTAATCAGAATCTTTATTTAGACTGGAGGAGGAATCCGATGAGCTATGAAGCTCTTTTTCTATACAGATGTCCAGTATCGGGGCGGGTCAGCAGAGTTACAACGGGAAACAAGACAACAACACACGATATGAGTGCAACACAGAGAGAGAGTGGGCGATGGAGGAGGCCGTGTGCTCGGTGGCAGATGACGGGGAGCTCTGCATGCTGATATGAGCTACCCGTCGGAGGCCGTCGGACTGCGAGAAGGGCTACGTGCAGAGCGAGAGAGTGAGCGAGAGGTGGGGGTTTACATAAAGCAAAGTTATTTTTAAAAAAAATTACGAAATGATGAACGAAGCAAAGTGCCGACTACATCAAGCATCTTCTTGTTTCCACTGATCGTAAACAAAAGAGAGAACACACGTGCAAGCAAGTCACTCGATGTAATGCAGTCGGTAAGACGGATCCAAGGCGAATTGTCTGAGGACTGGAGGAGAGAGATTTGGTGGGAGGGAGAGGAGGGAGGGAGAGGAGGGAGGGGATGGGAAGGGAGGGAGGGAGGGAGAGGAGGGAGAGAGGGAGAGGAGGGAGGGAGGGCGGGAGGGAGAGGAGGGAGGGGATGGGAAGGGAGGGAGGGAGAGGAGGGAGAGAGGGAGAGGAGGGAGGGAGGGAGAGGAGGGAGAGAGGGAGAGGAGGGAGAGAGGGAGAGGAGGGAGGGGATGGGAAGGGAGGGAGGGAGTAGAACGCTTCCGCGGTGTCAGGAACGTCAATATAAGTCCTTACCTGAAGATGACCTGGCGTGGACTCCTTATTTCTCACGTACGAGATGAGGTCGACTGGATGTAGAGGCCAGCACACGTGTTAGGGTTGCTGAAGTTCGGATTTAGCTAATTAGTAATGAATGCCATTTGACGTCCTTAAAATATGTGTGTACGAGTTTATGTATTACGTACATGAATGTGTGTAGTGTATGTCTATTGTTAGTGTCGACCGAAACAATTAACAGTAGTAATTATGCATTATATATTATATATTAGTTCACATTCCAAAGGACATGGTATGTGAATCGTATTTTATTTTACTAAATCCTGATGGGTCTATTTTTTTCATGAGCTAACCTGGTCCGGTTAAGCGCGAAGTCTGGCTATCCATACTCTTTGGTTCTTTCGGTAAAGTCACGTAGGTATAACAATAAAAATAAATCACGACGTTTCGATCGCAACACAAGCAATCATCATCAGGTTTGAAAACCACAGCAAGAATTTATTTTTGCTGAAGAACTACCAACACCACCACCTTTAGTACCACCCATGATTATCATAACCACTTTCAACACCACCATCATTAACACCACTACCATTATATCACTACCGTCATCACTGCAACTACTAGTAGCAGCGCCACCACCATCGTTTTCTTTAGACATGCTTTGTGTCTTTAGTTTGTTGTCTTTCTCCCATACCTCCGATTAGCATGGTTGGCTACGTACGGTGCAAAAGTAGTTTAGCATACATACACATACATACATCATCTATACCACCAACACCACCACAATCTTCATCATCATCATCCAGACTCATATCATCCGCATCACAAGACGACCAATCAATGTGTATTGGTTGCATACACAGTTCAGCTGATGTAATAGCGGGTATAGTGAAATGCTTCAGTTAGCAGCTCCACGGAATTGCCATTGAATGTCGAACAGATAAACAACAAAACATTTGAAAGAAAAACAAATTTGGAGAGACTTTGATTTTGACTTTTAGTTCATGCTGTTAGCTCTCATCAGCAAGCCATAGCATGATAGTGTATAACCAGTTCACACACCCGGAGGTTTGCAGATGATAATCCAGCACACTGGTACCCTGCTAGACTATCAATCGGAAATTCATGAGTTGAGTTGGGGGGGTTGAATCTATCGTCCGTCATGATTATTTGCGATGATATGAGCGCCACGTTCGGACAAGTCAACATACATCGTGATGCGGGTAAATTGACGAGTGGCATAGGAAGATTAACAAGTAGGTTGTCGCGACCAATATTATTCATAATCAACGTTTTTGGGTTTAGATCGCGTTATTTATAAATGTGTCGTAACCCTCCACCACCCGACACGGCAAATCAGTAAAAAAGTGTCACGTTGACAAAAGACAAATAGTTCACTGATGACGTCACCCTGCTGCTGCTCTATATAAGAACGGGAGACACAGCAGAGCCTCACCATTCTGGCGAATTGCCCGATGATGCTGGATGCAATTACCAGCGAAACGTCGTACTCAAATTGTAAATGTTGTGGTTTCACGCTTCAACACACCGGTGGGCTAAAGCAGTGAACTATTTGTCTTTTGTCAACGTGACACTTTTTTACTGATTGGCCGTGTCGGGTGGTGGAGGGTTACGACACATTTATAAATAACGCGATCTAAACCCAAAAACGTTGATTATGAATGGCATAGGAATGTGGAATTTTCCATCACTCGCTCAGGGGGCTGCAATAGAAATCGGTACTTTCCCGTGGCTTGTTTGAGTCTGGAGACCATTTGACTTGAACATTTGGAAAACATATTATGCAAATAGAATGCGATTCTTAACGACGCTAATTTATTTTTTTATGCGCATATGGAGAGCGTGGGTTAATTTATTTATTCAATTATCCAGACTGCTCCACGGCAGCGTCCTGTCATGTAGACGTAGTGCTCTGACCGATTATATTTGTAAACCCAGCAGAATGTGCAAAGCAAGCCTTACTCTGCTGATGAGACCATAGAGGTCAAAACCAGAACAGAAATGCTGATGACGACAAGCAACGTTGGGTCCGGAGGGCCACACAGCCGGATGGACTAAGACATTATTTTTTTCATGAAGATACAGAACGGTGGTCAGTATTTATTTTATCACTTGCTAATGTATCTTCTCTTGAATGGGAAAGCAGATGGAGCTTCCTCAATGCATTAACCGGCGCATCGTGTGTATTAATGTTGTATAAAAAAACTACTGAAACGCTCGCTTGCAACTCTAAAACGGCTGACGGACCCGGTTTACTTTGTCCTGACATGATTCAAATATCCAGCACGAGGCACGGGCGACTTTTCTCAGATAAGGTCAAGACCCCTCTATTGAACCTGATGTGTATTGCATTGATGTATTTAAATACAAGCTAACCAACAAGGACTGTGGTAAGCATGACTCAGGCCGCTATACTTTAACCCCTAAAGCCTAACCCATTGCCTGTGACTTTAACCTCGGAATTCAATTACCACGAGGTATCTTGCAAAAGCAAACATTCGCCCATATAGCCTACCTAGATTGTCGGCAGCGAGTGCTGTTAGCGAGCACCTATTAAGGCACGGCTGAGTGGTGTGACCCCTTCGTCTCCCGAGTTACACAATGCACTCGGTATTCATTTAAGACTGAGTCTACCTAGGGGAGACCCAGTACCGGTTCAAATATTCGTCGCTGATGTGAGTGGGCATCAAACTCCAAGCCCGCGGGTTCATAGGGCCAGTGCATTAACCACTGAGCCACTGCTCCATGCACACAAATGCAAAGACAAAGATCCCCCGTATAGCCTCAGCATACTGTTGGGGCAAGTGCTGTTAGGGAGCACCTATGAAGGCCAGAAAGGTGCACGAGGGGTTGGGTGGCCAGCACCACGCCCGGCCGCCTTTGTCTCCCCGGTGGCGATGTTTACACACCGCACCAAGTCCTCATTTGAGGCCGAGTCGACCTAGAGGAGGCCCAGGACCGGTTCACATAATCGTCACTGATGTTGGTGGCTGTGAGCGGAAATCGAACTCGGGTCGCCTGGGTCGTAGCGAAGCGTAGTGCTAACCGCGACACCACCGTGTGTGTGTGTATACATTTGCGTCACACACACACACACACCTGCTGGGTAAGGCGAAGCACGCAATCTGCACCGACAGAATGTGCAAACAAGGGAATCCCAAGAAGCGGCACGACACTCGGGTTGATGCAACTGGGTCTCGGCTTGATCCGTGGATTGCGCTTCGAGGCGATGTCGGAGACTTTGGATCGGGACTCCGCGGAATGAGTTGAGCACCCTTTAGGTCTGGGCCCTCGAAAACGTTGATGTCAACATTTAATTTCACGTGAAAGGAGCCCACGGAAGCCAGATGCTTCAAACTGAAAAAAGAGCACAAATTAGAAGAGACACTGAATTAATTATGCATTTTTCAATTGTATTTCACTTACCGGTATATGACCTTAAGAGTGGAGCATTATATAACTACGCGACGGGGGGTTTAAAGTGGCTCTCGTACGACTGAATCAGAATCAGAATATGTATTTATACCGGGGGAATCCGATGAGATACAAAGCTCCAGTTTAACAGATGTCTAGAAAGGAGCGGGTAAGAACGTTACGACACCTGGACCTGTCCCTGCCAGGGGAATGTGTCAATTCTACGACTGGTTCAATCCGACACGTACGCATTGCATTTATGCAAAGTCAACATGGAACCCCATCTCCTGAAGCTGTACAACACACAGTGGCATATGGAAACAAAGGACACGAATATCTCCCAGTATACACGTTGTGTATTTTGTTGTTATTAAGAAAATAGACATCGCCACAGCTTACTTTGCACAGAAATGCTCATGAATGTTATTGACCAAAAATGCGTGCGTGTATGTGTGTAGCGATTAGCGCACTACGCTATGAACCTGACCAACCGAGTTAAATTCCCGCTCACGGTCCTGGGCCTCCCTTAGGTCGACACAGCCTCAAATGAGTACCCGGTGCGGTGTTTAAACATCGCCACTGGGAAGACAAAGGCGGACGGGCGTGGCCTCGGCCATCTTCCCCTAGTGTGCCGTTTCGGCCTTCACTACCACTCCCCACCCACTCACCCACCCACTCACTCACCCACTCACCCACCCACCCAGTCACCCACTCACTCAACCACTCACCCACCCACCCAGTCACCCACCCCCAAACTCCCCACCCACTCACCGACCCACTCACCCACCCACCCACCCAGTCACCCACCCACTCACTCATACACCCACTCACCCACTCACCCACCCACCCACTCACCCACCCACCCACTCACCCACTCACCCACCCACTCACCCACCCACTCACCCACCCACCCACTCACCCACCACCCACTCACCCACCCACCGACCCACCCACTCACTCATTCACCCACTCACTCACCCACTCACCCACCCACCCACTCACCCACCCACTCACCCACCCACTCACTCACACCCACTCACCCACCCAGTCACCCACTCACCAACCCACCCACCCACTCACTCATACACCCACTCACCCACCCACCCACTCACCCACCCACTCATACACCCACTCACCCACCCACCCCTTCACCCACCCACCCACTCACTCACTCACCCACCACCCACCCACTCACCACACTGCACATCACAACACGTCTCTTTCTGCATTTTCCCCTCGCACCGCTCTGCTTTGAAATCCCACCCACCGCCCCCTCCTCCCCCAAAATTTTATTTTTCAAAGCCCTCACGACCCTGCTCAATTCATGTCACGCAATGAACTCTTATCTATTACACCTTAAGTGGTGCTGTTTGTTGCTGCACACTTGGAGTTTAGGCATTTGCGCACTGTGCTCACAGCAACTGCGAATACATTGTAGATAGAAAAAACCCCACCCCCTCGTATGCCAAACAAGAGTCACTTACGTAGCAACTTCGACAAAAAAATTTCGCTCGTCCATTAAGTGCCTCGCTCTTCAGCGTTGCCCATTGATGGCTGAGAAAAGCCCCACGACTCTAAATAAAGAACGGACTCGATCGCCCCGTGCCACACATTATAAAGCCACTAAATTATGCATCGCGACGACGACTACGTGGGAATTTGCTTCCTCGGTGGCCGCATTCCAGCGTACCAACAACGAGCTCGGACACTCCTCGCTCTCACCGGCGAAGATGCCACAGGGCATCGAAGACAATCCTCGTGAATGGCGATGCCCTCACACGGTGCGCGGTACCGGGCAGCTCTGTGAACTCTATGAATCCAGAGGTCGCCGATTCGATCTCCTGGCGTGGCAGTTGAAAAAAACTTAAATCCGCCCCCGACTCTGTCCAGCCACCGTCATGCATGGGTAGGTGGAGCCACGTGCGGTGGGGTCAAGTGCGGTGGGGTCAAGTGTGGTGGGGTCAAGTGTGGTGGATTCACGTGTGGTGGGGTCAAGTGTGGTGGGGTCAAGTGTGGTGGGGTCAAGTGTGGTGGGGTCACGTGTGGTGGGGTCAAGTGCGGTGGGGTCACGTGTGGTGGGGTCAAGTGTGGTGGGGTCAAGTGTGGTGGGGCTAAGTGCGGTGGGGTCAAGTGTGGTGGGGTCAAGTGTGGTGAGGCCAAGTGCGGTGGGGTCAAGTGGGGTGGGGTCAAGTGCGGTGGGGTCAAGTGTGGTAGATTCACGTGTGGTGGGGTCAAATGTGGTGGGGTCACGTGTGGTGGGGTCAAGTGCGGTGGGGTCACGTGTGGTGGGGTCAAGTGTGGTGGGGTCAAGTGTGGTGGGGTCAAGTGCGGTGGGGTCAAGTGCGGTGGGGTCAAGTGTGGTGGGGTCAAGTGTGGTAGATTCACGTGTGGTGGGGTCAAGTGTGGTGGGGTCAAGTGTGGTGGGGTCAAATGTGGTGGGGTCACGTGTGGTGGGGTCAAGTGCGGTGGGGTCACGTGTGGTGGGGTCAAGTGTGGTGGGGTCAAGTGTGGTGGGGTCAAGTTCGGTGGGGTCAAGTGCGGTGGGGTAAAGTGTGGTGGGGTCAAGTGTGGTGGATTCACGTGTGGTGGGGTCAAGTGTGGTGGGGTCACGTATGGTGGGGTCAAGTGTGGTGGGGTCAAGTGTGGTGGGGTCAAGTGTGGTGGGGTCAAGTGTGGTGGGGTCAAGTGCGGGTACTCTCACCATCATCGGAGTGCGCAATACATTTGCAGGGCCCTACATTTGTGTTCCCCATTTCTTCTTCGTCTTCCTTAAATTCGCATCGCTATTATCCTCCCGCCGTCACGATCAAGGCATCCGCCGCGTGGACATCGGTTCGCTGGCGAGCGTGAGGAGCCCACTTGTCAACCCCCCCCCCACCCCCACTTATCTCATCGCAAGCTGACAAGATGGTTGCGTGAGGCGGAGCCGCACTCGCGCGCTTGTAAAATCTGTGCCACTGTTCCGAAGAGGAATTCATTGATTTTATTTTTATTCCCCCCCCCCCCCCATCGTATGGCGGGGGGTGGGGGGGGCGTGGGGGCAGATAAAAAGTGAAATACGATCACGCGCGTGGGTGAAGAGGTCAGACGTGTAAAGTAAATCGTTGTCTTCGGCGTACACTTCATTGTCAAAGAATGACTGTGAGTTACAATATGCAATGATTGGCAGGTCCATATATTGCTTGCATCCACCCCCCACCCCCACAAGGATAGTAAAATATAAACATCGGTAAGGGATGTTCACCGATACAAAACTTAAGAGTGCTGTTACGGTAAGGTTCGTATTAAATACAGCTAGATGGCTCAGCCAAGGGTCATCTTGCAGGATTTCAGTTTTCACTCGATATTTTCCGGAACGCCACTCGGCTGCTTTGGGATTGTTAACATCGGAATAAGGCACTACCACGAGAGTGCGTACAACAAGGCACGCCTATCCATCCTGAATAATGCTACAGAATTATTAATCCCCTGACTCCTATAATTTTACGGATAGGTTGATTCAAATTGAGTGCCACATAAGCCGAGATGGACGTGGTGTGCCAAAATAATTGCCCAGAATAGCGTCCCTGACTGTCCAGAGTGGAATGAAGGAATACAAACACCGGCCTCTTTCTGTCCAGCGTCATGTCTTTGCCAAAGCCAGGCCCGTACTGGCCATAGGGCATTCCGGGCAATTCCGAGGGCCGGTGGGCCGGGTCTGTGTGGGCAAATTGCAAATGTGAGTTTAAAAATATATATATTTTATTACCTCTAATGTGTATGCGCTTAATTGCTTCGTGACGCCCTCAGTTTGCCATTAAGTCTCCGTATATTCAGCAGCCCCGAAAAGATTCTTCCTCACCGGCCCCATTTGTTTTCTTGGCCCAGCCCCAAATGGGGCAATGAGATCGCACGACAAAAATCACGCCGAGACGTCGTCACATCGCCGCAGCATCTAGCTACTCCGTAGCCCGAATTTGGGGCCGGTGTGTGTTAACAAGTGTTTAACGAGTTCCTGGGCCGATTTTTTGTTCCAGTCCGTCACTCGCACAAGTCCTCTGGCTCGTCGAACCAGTTAATGTGATGTCTCTCCCTTGTGTGTGTTCCCTAGTCCACGTGTTTCCTCTTCGCTCTGCTTTATCGCCGACTGGCGAAACAAAAAACACGTGTTGCCCTGCGCTGCTCACATGGTTACGGTAACTGTCGACAAATGCTGCTCCAATTTCCATTGCTGGCCGAATTCACATTCGCCAGTGGTAGAATGTGAGACGTGGGTGCATAACCACGCGCGTGTATCCCGGCGTGCAAATGGGGATTGAGGGTTGCTCTTCTTTGTTGACAAGTGTGAGCCAGTCGTGGAAATTCCACGACACTGTGGCAAGGACAGGATCCCTCTCAAGATGCCCACTTTGGACTTTCCCCAGTACGATTCAGTTGACTCTGGAGGAATGACGTTAAGGATTAATAATGATGATTACGATGATGATGATGATGACCTTACATTTGAATAAATTATGTTAACGAGCGGCGTAACATTGTATTCAAATACACACGTATGGTGATGCTGCCGCACAGTGTCGTGTAATGGCCAGCAGGCTGAACTTGCAAACCAGAGGTCGCCGCTTAGATCTTCCGTCGTGGCAGCTTAAACGATGGCGAAAGTTTATTGAATCCCCCCCCCACCTGCCCTACCCAGCAGTACACATGGGTGCAGCTATAATTCATCGATCGGCAGGTCACGTGTGGTGGGGCAAAGCGTGGGTACTCCAATTATTGCACGATGCCTGGCCAGCGTATAAGAGTAGGCCAAGTGCCCTCGAGAGGAGCTATTTGGACTTCTCTCCAACGGGAAACCCCTTCCACCAGCAGTGGCATGAGTCAGGAATTGCAGGGCTGAGCCTTTCCCTGACACGCTAATGAGCGCTGCTTTCACAAAGAGCAGATGTTGGCTTTTGAGCAAACGTGCATGTAATGCCGAGGATGTTCCACATTAAATGGCAGGGAAGGGTATACACCTCGTCAGTTGGGTTGGATCTGAGGGCGGGGAAATCGCCAAGAAAGAAGGTGAGATGTTCTTAAGAACGGGGAGGTTGCGATGAGTGAGTAGCCTGCGTGAGGTAGAGCCGGGCAAGGATTCTAAAACAGACATGGGGGGGGGGGTCACCCAGAGATCAATGACTACGAGGGTAAACCCAGCGTGGCATCGTAGCGACATTATCAGCTCAGGGGGTGCCGGCAATCGGTCAGATGGCGCCCGAATATTTGATTTGAACTCGCACGGTCGCACCTTCAGCTATTTATACATCGCGGCTTCGTCTTGCCCCAATCACATCGTCGTTACACTCACGGTCTCGGACGTTTAACGCCGTAGGGGCTTACACCGTCTTCGCAAAAATTGAGCCACGACTAAATAAAAAAAAATGTAAGCATTTTCACCGAACAAAAAATCGATTTTAACCGCGTTTAAAATAAGCGCTTCGTTCTTTTACGCTGTTGTTGAAAACATCTCACGGTGGTTGTCAAGGGGGGCCCGAACTCGTAGCTTTGGTCACCACGGGGGGAGGGGGGGGGAGCACCCCCGGCGTGGGTCCACCATGGTCACGCTGCTGGCGCAAGGCCGAGAGCCACGTGGTGGCGATGAGACGGCAAGAGGGGGCCTCACAGGTCCGTTGTCGACCGTGTCACAGGCGCGTGAGATCGACCCACGGTTGACAGTCACAAAGCTGTCAGCCCGCACGGTTTACTACCCCGTATTCTTGTGCAGGGAGATTGAATTTGCAGGTCCATACGGCGTACAGCCGTTTCAATACGGGCAAAACAATGTTTGTGTCTATTTGTTTGTGTTTCTCCCTTGCGATGGGACTTTGTGGGATGATCGTTGAGATTTATAAGGGCACGGGTGTAACCAATAATGTCTGAATTGGTCTGTAATAAGGTAGGCAGCACTGATAAGGGGTTGACAGGTATGGAGCCATTGTGCCCCACTGTTGCCTGTCAGTGGGGCACACTCGCTCCAAGTTATTTTGATGGTGGCCGATGACAAGACGACCACAATGCTCTACTTCAGCAAATGCTGATGGGGTCCCCACCCCACCCCCCATATGAGTGTTCTTCTTGTGTGTTGTTTGAAACTTAACAGGCGTGGGATCTTACAGCAGGAAGGAAGCGATGGCGAGTGTGTGTGTGCACGCTGACGCCATCGGCCACCTTGCGAGCATCGTTCTGCGCGTAGAGCATCAATTTATCCGTTCGCGTACAGTGCCCACGACGTAAATGCGAATTATCGCCGAGCCCCGGTGGGGACACTGCGTTTGTTTGCATTGCTGCCTATTGTCAGCGGAGTTTGGGGCAGCGCGTTTCGCCCGTGGGTGAGCGACTAAATATAGCGGCGATGTTCGTCACCCCCCGCCCCCCCCCCCCCCCTTTTGATAACCCCCCCTCGTCTCTCTGATGACAGGGCCACGCTGCAGGAAGAGAATGAAGGACGGCAGCTGGACGCGATGTCGGCACGTGCGCTGCGTGAACTTGCTTGGTTCAAATCCGAGTACGTGACTCGGGAGGTAGCAAAACACTGCTACCTCCCGCGATGCGTTCGCGAGACGTCGGGCGAACGATCGTTGAGGAAGGGCCCACCTGTTACACATGAACCCTCGTAACACTTTGATTGCTTTTGCAGCCCTTTGTCAATCCACTGCTGGATGAAGATCACGCCGTGACGCTGCGCTGGATAAGTGTGGGCCGGTGGATGAGTTGCCGAGGGCTGATTTCAGACATCATTGCACGCCCATGTCACTCTCCGTGGCCGGGAATCACACTCAGGTTCATGCCAGATTCAAAGTGCTATTATCCCTCGACATCCCAGCACCAGGTATCCACGTGTGTACCGACGTCGTTTATTAATCCAGGAAAGCGTTGCCGAGTCACAAGGGTTGTTTCGAGAGCGGCTTGAATGGGGAAGTGTTTTTTTTCTGCTTATGGTAGGAAGCTGGAGTACCCGGAGAAAATCCTCACCACGCATGAGAGGATACAACGTTCAAAAGTCCACGCACAACGTTTTCACGAACCCACTTGCTGCCCGGCCATCTCCTGGCCACCTCGCCGTGAAACGGAGTTGGGAGTTTCGCATATGATATGCACGCTCAAGGGATGTTCCCGATGTTCCGATGTATCTGGAAAATGTGAAAATGTAGGCCTCGGTGTAAAATATCAGATGATTCCGAATTAAATGTTTTCATTCGTACACAAGTACGGTATAGGAAGTAACGTCGATTTCACGATGCCCCCTTGCGTGGTTGCCCTACCAGATGTGTTGTCACTTGGCATCGGGTGATATCACAATGGTGAGCACGACCAATTGTTGAATTTGTACAAAATGAAAATTATCTATAACCAAAAAATATTTTTTAGAAATCTTAAAAAAAATCCTTTAATCCCAACCTCATCCCAAGCCATAATCCACCAACCCTTGTATCTAAGGTGTTGCCACACACGGCTTGTAGGCAATATTTCCTGGGCAATGTGGATGTGCAGGAGGACAGTGTGTGTGGGTGTTGTCGGGTTTAGCACGACGCTCCTAGATTGCTTTTATCCACAACCCATGCCATCGCTTCCCACCCCACAAACACTGACCATGGCTGCGGCAAGATTTATGCTTTAATCTTCCGATGACATTTTTTTTTTGCCGAGTTTCATTTGGAGCCACAAAATTACCAGGGACGATGTTGGGGTCAGGGTGGGGTCGGCAGTGGAAATAAGTGGTGGGGGATATATTTACTGTACATCTCGTACCGGGTTGGTGTGTGTGTGTGTGTGTATACAGCACGTGTGTGGATGCATGTGTGTGTGTGTGGGGAGCGGTAGTGTAGTGGATAGCACACTGCGCTACGAACCTGGGTAGCCGAGTTCGATTCCCTCCCACGACCAATACCAGTGACGATTATCTGAATCAGTCCTGGGCCTCCCCTAGCATGATTCAGCCTCAAATGAGTGCCTGGTGCGGTGTGTAAACATCGCCACTGGGGAGACAAAGGCGGCCGGGCGTGGTTCTGGCCGCCCACCCCCTCTTGTGCCATGCCGGCCTTCATAGGTGTTCGCTGACAGCACTTGCCACAACAATCTGTTCAGGCTATACGGGGGATTGTTGTCTTTGTAGTCGATAGTACACTACCCTGCGAACTTGCGGACCTGCGTTTGATTCCTGTTCACAGTCAACATTCGGGGTGAATATCTAAACCAGTTCTGGGCCTCTCCGATGCTGACTTGAGCCTCAAATGAGTACCTGGCGTGGTGTGTAAACATTGGGGATACAAAGACGGCCGGGCGTGGTTATGGCCAACGAGCATTTGTCCCAACAATCTGTTAAATGCTATATGGTGGATCTTTGTCGTGTGTATATATATACATAGACACACAAAGACAAAAATCCCTCCTATAGCCTTAACAGACTGTTGAGGCAAGTGCTGTTAGCGAGCACCTATGAAGAGCGGTACGGTACACACCCCCCATATGCTTTGCTGAACATATGCACGTAGCATTGCATTGAGCCTCGCAATCGCTTCCACTCGGGCAAACTGTGCAGTGAATTAAAATGATTTGATTTAAAACAGGCCACATATTACAGGGAGGCACTGCACTGCCAAAAGGTAAAATTGAGTGCGGGCAGCGGACAAAGGGAGGCTTTTGGACATTTCAGTCATTCTGTAAAACCACCACGGGACTCATATCCATCGTGAGCACACACACACACTCCAGGACCGAGCTAGACGTTTTTTTTTTACCCCCACGGTTACGGGTGCCTGGCAAGATAAGTGCGTGATTTTCCTTGCAATGCAGTGCCTATTTCCGTGCCGCAATTGCCCGATTTGAATTCCTTAATCTTGTCCATTGGTTACCTTTTTAATTTCGCGATGATGTAATTGCTTTCCGCATCGCGGGTCGGGTCCGGTTGCCGCAGATGTCTTGGCATTTGTTGTTGTTGCTGTTGCAAGACATCGCTTCGACTGCACCAAGGTCAAGAGGTCACCATGTCCAGCGTGTCGTTAATGCCACTTGCACCTCGCCATCGCTTCCTTCCTTCTACTGAAACACGCGGCTGACGCACAAGCTCGAAGTTCTGCGCGCTAACATTGCAACTGACTCGCATCAGAATCAAGACTCGTTTCTATTTTACACGCTTTCATTTAACTCCGTCTGTTGTTGTTGTCGTTCTTGTCGTATCCTCAAATCTTGTATCTCAATTTTAACCCACTTCCCAATGTGGTATCGACTACAAACTTGGTATACTTATGTCATACTGATGACAATACTATATTTTATCATTAAAAAAATATATTTTTAAACAATCTTTTGTATATGTTATGTTTCGGCTTGGGTCTAATTGTCTACGGTAAACTGACGTTGGCTGTAATTGCCCACGGTCCCTTACGTTATGACAAGCTTCGGGGCCACTTCCTGGAGTCGTGGAGTTCTTCCATTACGAGTACATTTCATAAAAGCTGAACCCAGTGAGCTGTGTTTGATTCCCAGCCATGGCGACAGATATCGGAACTGGTCTTGAGCCCTGGCTTCGCCAACCTACAATATTCATCATGTGTGCAATTATTGTTAATTACTGACGACGATGATGGCGACAATCATATATTGATAATTGAGCACGATACTTGATAGTAATAATGATTGATGATTGTCATAATGATGATAACGACTATGACTGATGATAATGGTTGATAATGATAATTGATCTAACATTTTGATGATAATGATAATAATAATGGTGACAGTATAACGATTACAAAAATTCAGATGACGATAGCAGTGAAAATGATAAGAATGATGATTTGAGATCATTATAATGACTATCATGGCTATTCTGAACCTTGACTGGAATTTAAAAATTCCACCGTTCTGTTTGGCAGTGGTGGAGTGACTGTACACAGACTATCAGTGCCGTTCGGTTGATTGAATGCCCTGCCGTGTCGAGCGTGAGTTATGGCTGGACGCTTCATAAATTCCAGTGATTCAGCAACTGCTGCTAATAAACATTCGCCTTCAATCCAAGCCTCACTCCCAACGTGACGCGAAAGCCGTGATGCTTGCTGCAAGTGGGCCATTCATGTCTGGCTGCCCAATGGAATAATGCCAACAGGTCAGCCGCGACGTCAATCATCTCCCCCCACCCCCTACCGCCGTGTTGATTTAATCCCGCTGTTGTCATCATCGTCACCATCAATGGGGACGGCGACACGGCCCAGCGGTAGCGCGTTCGCCGCTCGCCGCAGAGGTTCCGCGGTTCGATCCCAGCGGCCGCCCTGGTTAATACCGCGGTGTATTAACCACAACGTTTTAATGTTCAAGGTCCCGTCATTCAACATAGACATTGCGCCCCGGAGTCGTTGTCCAAATTTGCCAGATTTTAAACATTGCAGTTCTCGCAAATGACTGAATTAGGTGACGCAATGCGATTGTCCCCTCCCCCCGCACGTAGAGCAAAGACGAAGCAGGACACTCCTGAAAGAGAGTCTTGAAACTCGGTGATGCTTTCCTGGGTGACACAAGCGTGATAGCATAAACAATTAATTATATTTCCACTAAACTTTCCGGACTGCGTGTTCCAGGGTTACTTGGAGAGTGCGTACTCGCAAGGCATTTATGGGTAGGTACTCAGGAATGCGAGTGTATGGATCGGTAAGTAGGTTGGGAGGGAAGGTAGGTATTTACGTATATGGGAAGGCAGGCGGGAGCATGAGTAGGCAGTCAATTGGGTGGTTCCGAAAGTAGGTAGGCAGGTATATGCGTAGGTAGGTAAGGCAATAAAATAGGTATATGCATAGCTAGGAAAGAAGGTAGCAAGTCAAACGGGTGGGTAGGTGGGTCGATTGATAGGAATGTAGGTAGATAAGTAGGCAAGCAGTAGGTGGTTAGGTAGACAGGCCAATACTTAGGCAGACATCAAAATGTTTAATTAGGTGGGTGGGTAGGCAGGTTGGCAGAAAAATGGATGAGTGGGTGCTCTGTCATCAGATGTGCCCTTTACAACATTCAATATGCCGACTTATTTTCATATTTAATCAACCAAAGTGGAACATCCACTGCAATACAATGCAGCACAGCACAGCATTAAACAAATTCAATCTCAACAAAATTGCCGATGCATATTTGTCCCTATTTTTTGGTTATTTTTGTTTTGTTGAAACAGTGGAGCAATTTTAGCCCGACGCGGCCCTTAAACTGCCATCAAAATTAGCATTTCTTTTGTTTTACCGCACCTCCGACGTGAATGCTAACTCCTTACACCACCCACCGCGCGCCTGAAATGACTGTGATTAGCTATTGATATTGGCCACCAACACGGGCGAGATGGTACACATGCTATTGGCATGCAGTGCATTGCGTTCATTTGTACGCATACCCATGTGCCAACAGAGCCAAAGCATAGATTGTTCGTATGTATGTTGAACTTCTTTCGCACCGTACAAATCCAACCGTGCTAATCGGAGGTGCGGGCTAATCGGCGGTGTTCACATTATGCGTGCACTTACTGCAAGGTGACTGTGGGTAGAGTGTCCTAGTCACAGCTGGAAGGCTGCGAGTTCAAACTCTTGTTGGGAATCAAATTAGCTCATCGCGCCTCGGAGTTTCATGAAATGGAATCAACTTTGCCGGAGGTCAACAAGGGTTACACTATGTAGATAACGGTCCCGGATATTGTAGTTAAAATACAATCGCTGTAATATCTACATAATGCCATTTTTCCCAGGAAGGTTTTACTTCAAAAGGAGGATGTTTGTCCACTGCGATGGCGTGTGTGAAGAAAACTGGAGTGAGTTTTTACACGGTCATTTTGGTTGGCCAAGGCTTTCTACTGTACTTCTGGGAACTCATTTTCAATAGCAGGTGGCTGCAACTTGGATCTGAACCAAATGTCCTCCAGTGGTGGCAAGCTCAGTGCTGAGACTCCAAAGCCACTAGACCACATCTCCTGGACATCTGTGAAAAAGAGCTTTATAGCTCTTCGGATTCCTCCAGTACGAATACCTATTCTTCTTCTTTGCATTCTTCTCAATACAAATGACCTTGAGATTGTGTTCATCTCCGTCATCGGCTCCGAGCCAGAGGTAAAAATTCCACATTGCAACAGCAGCGGTTAGAATTTCTCCGTTACGGCAACAACCGTTGACTTCCCGTGATATATTGATACTCATTTTATTGACCCCAGAGGTAAGATGATCATGATTAGAGTCAACTCCTGACCCGAATTTGAACTCTAGAGTCTTCCAAATGTGAGCCAAGTGCTCTAACCGTAACACCATCTGGCTGGATTACAACAATAAAAAAACACATGGACACCTGTATATAATCACGAACAGCAATATTAACTGTGAAAATGCCTCTAAATTATACGCGAAAAAAACCCATCAAAGCAAACGATAATTGTACATTTCGCTTAATGTGACGAACGCTGAAGATGCCCCGCAAGAGAGCGAGGCGGGCTTGCGGGGCGGACTTGTGCATATGGCGCGGCGGTTACACGTGTAATCACTGACGGAGAAGATCAATTCTCCGGCGAGCTCGCCAGCCACGTCCGCCATCATTCCGCTTGAGCCTCCGTGCCAAGCCGAGCAAAACCTTTGCGTCGCCTATCGCACTAAGTGGCGTTTGCGTGTGATGTAGAGGCCGGCCCCGCGGGTAGACCTTCAAATAGGGGCGAAGCCGCAGATTTACCAAGCTTTCAAGTCGTGCGCTGCATGTAAAGTTGAATCGCGAACGACCTGCGACTGGGCCACGCAGTTGAGTTCCATTGAATTGAATTTCCCAATTATGTAATCAGTTGACTGCCTCCTCTTGAGATTCATCGAGCACATTTAGCAAAGAGATGGCTTGCGCCAGTGCAGGGATGCATGGGCGTTTGTTGACGTTGACAGAAATCAGTTGATAGACATCTCTCAATTTTTGATTTTATTTTTGGCTGTGATGCGAGGATCTGGCTGGGTAGCAATGTTGTTAGGATCCTTGCTTGTTAAGTGGAGTTCACATCTCATTGAGCCTATCATCACCCTTATCATCATTACCACAAATACTATCATCATCATACACACGATCAACTTCATACCATTAGCAAATTGGCATCTTAACCTGGCCAAGCCCACCCTGAGGCCAACTCAGTATGAACATAGCACCTTGCTGCTATGATTGGTGTGGACATCAATAGCAGCAGCATCATCATCATTGACATTGCTCATCATAGAATAACAGGGCCGCTATGTGTGAAGTCAATAGTGGTTATCCCCATGGAGAGACTGGTCCACACCTTTAGAATTTTGAATTTCCACCACTGGCAAATTGCAATCATTGTTGCCTCATTGCTCGTTTGGGCAGAGAGAAATGTTTACTCTTTTCACGTTACAAATAGCACCTACTCTCAGAAAGAGTGCTCTTATGTTAGCAAGCACATATTAGGCCTGGTGGATGTTGTGGTCACAGCACCGCACATGCCTGACCACTATTTTCTGGCAATTGCCGATCCTGACCACTCGTATGTATGTATATGTATTATATTCTTTGTTTCTTTCGGTAAAGTCATGTAGGTATAAAATAAAACAAAACACATTCCTGCGGAGGGAGCTGGTAGGAACGTTGGGTTGCTCGGTCAATGGCCAGGGTCAACGGCGGCGTGGTGTATTCCGCAAATATGCCCGACTGTGAGGGCGGGCACAAGCCGGCGTGAGTAGGTTAAACGTTGAGTTTTATAAGGGCACCACGGGGTGACCAGCCCCTCCCCACCCAGCCCCACCCCTCCCACCCCCCACCCAGCCCCACCCTCCCCACCCATCCCCTCCCCACCCAGCCCCTCCCCACCCTCCCCACCCAGCCCTTCCCCACCCTCCCCACCCAGTCCCTCCCTCCCCACCCAGTCCCTCCCTGCACGACGGACGGACACATTAATCCCCTGTGGGCTGGTGTAACCAGGAGGTTCCTACCAGTAATACATTATTTATACCTACGTATCTTTACCGAAAGAACCAAAGAGTATGGATCCCTGCAGTCACGAAAACTTCAAATCTAGATGTATTATGTTGAACTTTTTTTGCATCGTACGTAGCCAACTGTGCTAACCGAAGATGCGGGGGAAGGACAACAGACTAAACCAAGTACTCACTTTAGGCTGCGTCAACCTAAGGGTGTCCCAAACCAGTATAAGATACCAAGTGATCACTGCTGATCATGTGCATCATGCTCAAGAATTGAACACGGACTATTGGGTTTGTAGAACACTCTGTGAATCGTTACACGACCACTCGCCGTGACACAGGCTATAATAATAACACAGATGATGTAACGAACTCTTTGACGCTGTGATTTGCCAACGGATTGTAGTTTTTAAAATTCACGTAGAGCGTGATGGAATTATAGAAACCCGGTCAATACATCAAAGTGTATAATTCACGGCAAGCAGGGCACCATTGATCAATGGAGACATTGATTTGAATCTGGGTTCAAGCCACCTATGGTACAGCTGAGTTCTCAAGCATAACAAGCTGATGACCTCAGCCCATTTACCAATGACTTTACAATAAAGCATCACCTCCGATTGTCACGATTGGCTACGTACGGTGCGAAAAAAGTGCAACATACATATTTAATTTGGTTATCTCATTCGTTCAAAAGAAAATATTTTTCTTACAATTATACATATTGTTTGACAGCAATGAAAATAACACTTCTCGGTAGCAAAGCCATTTTGGAAATGCCACATTCCCATGGCAGTCACATCCACAATGGAAAAATAAATACAATCTCTAGTTGAATATAACCACACTATATTCTGTTTGAGGTGTTATGGAAGACCTGACTCACACTTGAAAGTTTTCAAGTTCAAATTCCAGTTTGGTGTCCACTAAAGCTCATCATTGTCACTCAACGGGTGGGTAAAAATAGCATAACGCTGTGTACACGTGTTTTGATTGCTGGATAAGGGTCTTCCAATGCCATGTGGGTTGTCGGGATTATTTAACCATACTTCACCAAACCGGTCTGGGAGCACAGACGTGGGGACATGTACAGTACAGTACAATGCAATGGATATTGCTGCACTCTCCTCTATTGCCCACCACATAGCCCCGCAGCCTATGACACCCGTTACGCACAGCATTCACTCATCCAGGCACTATCCAGGCTCTCAATCCTGTTTGACTTTTTTGAGATGTGATGAGATCGGGTGCTTTCCATTTGGTTCTGTCATATCCAGGGATAAAAAATTAACCCGTAAAAACAAAGTTTTCACTATAAATCCTTTATATGCGTGGCGGCTAGAGTCCTCTCGTCCTCTGGCTTGAGATGGCTGCCACCTATGGGTCAGATGATTGCCTGCCACCATTAAGCAATTGGTAATAAAATGTAAAAAAAAAAAATTCCTAAAAAGTGTAAAAATTTGGAAAAACTATTTCACAACGAGTCTGTGTGCAAAATGTCAGCTCGATTGGATCACGGGAAGTGGGTTAAAACACGACCCAAAAGATTTGCACGGTCGTAAGCGCGCAAGCAAGCAAGCAAGTGCACTTAATATAAAGGATTTAAAAAAAAAGTTAAATTCATATTTTCCAGGTCGCCGGTAAACTGAAGTAGGCATACGACCAGCAGTCACGGCCGTGGCAAGAGCTACTTTACTGGATGTGGTGTGTGGTTGTGGAAATGTTTTCTGAGTCGCCAGCGTGGACATACCCGCCTGATGTATTAATCCACGGCCGTGCCACCGAACGAAGTCACCGATGGTCGTCCAATAAGCGAGACCCTTTTCTCACCGTAATAATGCTGTGGCATTTAAAGCCAGTGGCACAGGGCTACCAGTAGAAATGAGTGTCGTTCCCCCATGCTCAAAAGAACAGGAAGATGCTTTGACCGTGTCGTAAAAATGCTTTGTTCTTTATAGAAATGCGCATTTTTGGCTGCGACACAAAAAACACGGACACTGTTCGAGGTTGTGTAGCGAGATGTTTGACGTCACGAGCCTGCATTGCAGTAGTGACGTTTTTGCTAGCAAATCGTACCTCTTGCTGAGCAATGCAATTACTCTCCTAGTCAAATGTCCTATTGATTTTCCCCCATTGATTAGTCAATATTCAGATCAATGCAAACCTAACATATGGTTGTTTCTAGTTAGGGTATGTGTGTGTGTGTGGATATGCATGTGGCCGAGTGTGCTCGTGTAAAGAGGCACGTACATATGTGGGTGGTCGTGTTCGAGTAGGCTGTATTTCCAATCTTTTATCTTGTCCTGGTGTTGTGGGGAGCGGTGGTGCAGCAGTTAACGTGCTATGCTATGTACCCGGCCACCCGAGTTCGATTCCCGCTCACGGTGAACACCAGTTACGATTATCTGGACCTGTCCTGGGCCTCCCCTAGGTCAACTCAATCTCAAATGAGTACCTGGTGCAGTGTTTAAACATCAGCACTAGGGAGACAAAGGTGGCCTGGCGTGGTGCTGGCCACCCACCCCTCCCCCCCTATCGTGTGCCTTGCCGGCCTTCATAGGTGCTCGTGAACAGCACATTCTCCGTCAGTCTGTCGAGGCTACACGGGGGATCTTTGCTGTGCTCGTTGTAACGACGCACGCACATATGTGGGCGGTGAAGTTCGAGTGGGCTCTGCCCTTTTTTTCCTGCCATGGTATTGACCTACGTCAGTATGGTCCTTCGGGAATACAGAGGACAGTGTTGTTTTTGTATAAAAATGAGACGACGTAGCCCATGATTTTTCTTGGGTTGATAAAAAGGGGCAATTAAAATTAAAATCCAGAGTCTTAGCATACAATGAAATGAGGTATCCATTCGTATTTTTGGCAGAGTAGTACAAGCCACCGTATCAGAATACAGTCCATGGAAGTAGATATGACAGAGCTACCTCTGAAATCCCCTCAAGTGACCTCTAGTCCACACACAGTCGACAGCAGTACTTCCCACCCACTCTGCATATGAGAGTGTCACGTGATAGTCAAACATATAATTTATTCTCAGAGCTGGAATTTTGTTAAATAAAGTGCAGAACCGAATGTAATGTAACGTTGTTTTTAGACTGTCAATGATCACGGGCTACGACCATTTATTCACTTCACTTGAGAAGCCGGTTTAATCGCAGGCAACTGTTTGGATTCGAATCCAGGTGCAGTGTTGCCATCCCAGGGCTCTGACCTCTGAGCCAACTGGCCAACTCAGAAGGACTTGAAATAGGGCTGCCAATGAAAATCATTCCTGTCCCGTGCTCATTTGGACAGTGGGAAACGTTTGGCTCTTGGTTGGCCACATGCATATATGTACAGAAACCTACACCCACATACCGGCACTAACATGAACACACACAAACACTTGCATGCACACACACACACAAATACTTGCATGCACACACACACAAACACTTGCGTGCACACACACACATACATCGATGTCCTTGCTCAAATTGTTGAGGGAGGTGGTCATCTCTGTTGGTGGCCCAGGGAGTGGTGGAAATTCCATGTTCCAATGGAAAGAACCAGTTTATACAATTTGCATCTACTGTTGACTACCCACAAAGTGGTACTTATTTTATTTACTAATTTAACCGATAGGCTAAGTCAACCCCCAACTGAGATTTTAACTGCTAACCTTCCAATTTCTATGCGCTTTCAATGACAGTGCCACCTGGTCATTCCCACACACACACACCTGCACATATAATTTTGCGGACAATTAAATACTTGTCCTCCAAAGGCGTACGTACTCAGCTATGAAGGAAGCACGCTTAATTAAATATCTGTAATGGGCCAAGTTGGCATGACAGTGCACTTTACTTGAAACAATGATGTAACTCGCGTTATTGAAAAGCGCCGAGAAAGTAACTCGCTCTTATGGAGCTACAATAGAGCACTAATAGGTTTTAAAAATAGAGCAGATTGGCCAGCAAATTAACTTTTCAGCCATTCTCATAAATGTCACATACAAAACACTACCCGTTGACTGAATCAATGGCTGTGCTATTAAGACAAGTTTTTATTTTATTTTACTAATCAGTAAAGCTCTCAGCTTTGTATGAAAAATTTTAAGAGCATTTTATGTTTGCTAAAGGCTCTTAAAACTGCTCATTGTCCTCTCAAGTATCATAATTTATACGAAAGCATTGTTTCTAGCATCTGCCATCTCAATTTAATAAAATACGGCAACTATTGGGGATTTCATTGTTTGAGAAGACATAAGAATTTCAATGCACACCAGGTTAAGCACCTTGAAAATTGGGAATAGAACCTAGCAAGAAAGTGTTGTCGATATAATCAGTTCGTGGAGGTCGCAATGGGTGGGACATCTGTTCAGGATAGAGGAGGACAGGACCGGCATTGGAGTCGCACGCATCGGTCAGCAACCAAGAGGAAACCCTAAATATAGAGGGTTATATTAATCGAGGGAAGCCTCAATCAATCCAAATGGGGGGGGGGGGGGGGGGGGTTCTGGAGGGAACCATATGAGAATATTTATTCAGACCCAATAATGAGTTTTTGGTATGTCAAGGCACCTGGAGAAAACCCACACATATGATGGGTGTACACTCAGAGCACTGCACAGGTAGGTTCAAGAATCCATGACTCTAGTGCCATCTCCTGGCAGATTTAATCAACGAGAGGAGGTTGTGATGGGTGGGGCACGTGTGAATGATGGAGGAGGCCAAGGTTACCATTGCAGGCATTCGAGTTGGCAGCCACGGTCAGTAACCAAGGGGAGGACCTAAACCCAGATGGTGGTCATGGTGAGATACAAGAGGAAAATGTCTATAATTTGGCAGAAGGAATGCATAGTGAGGTGTGGTAGCATCATTAGCATCTCTTGACATTTTGTCCTTGGACTTATATTTTGCACGATATTATATTGTTGTGGAGTAATGAGTAACAAGAAATGCCTTACTGTAATCAGATAACCAAAGATAAGGCACCAGTTATTCCATATTATTAGTCCATTTGCAGCGTGTGACCAACAATCGTTACTCATCATTTGCCATTGTATTACTGTTTATGATTACTATCCAGTATTACACACCTTCGTCAGTACAAATTACATTACTCTGTTACACTCATTCTAAAACCTCGTGTAAACAGTAATCACCCACTAATTATTTTTTTCTAAAGTATCCCTCCCAACACTGATACTAGAAAACATTGTTACTCCTTATTGGGCCTGGCCACACATCCCATCGGAGCAGTTTTGGTTTTAAATGTTGAAATGCAGGCATTGAACGACTGGGTCACCTCGCCTATACTTGACCCCAACAGATTGAGTTAAATTTAGATTTTTTTGGAGGGCGGGGGATCGATGACAAAACGACATGACTTGCTCCTGTAATGACACCGAGGTGGTGGTGCCAGTGGTCAGTAATAACAATTACCGCTTCGTGTATTTTATAAACCAGTGTAAACTACGGGAAATGTTCACCGACGGTGTCTCGTGAACCTTTATTCAGAAGTGCATTGAGAATGACTGTGATGGTGGTGTTAATGGTGGGATGTTATTGATGGTGTGTCTATGCAATGGTGAATCAAGAATGGCCAATGGTGACGAATGATAATGTCTCTATTAAGCAAAGAGTCAAGAATCACGGTGATAATGCCGTTGGCTTAGATTTTTTGTTGTTGGTATTATTCTGCAGCGCATTAAAATAACACATTATAAAGAATCATGGTGGTGGAAGTGATGATATTGGTGGTGGTGGTAGTGGTGATGTTGATGGTGTTGGTGATGATAAAATCACTTTTCGGTCGGGTTCGTGAATGTATGGTGATGATGATGAGGCTGATAATTATGTTATTTATGGTGATGATGATGATGGGGCTGATAATGATGTTATTTATGGTGATTATGATAATGATAGGGCTGATAATTATGTTATTTATGGTGATATTTCTGAAGGTGGTGGTGATAATGGTAAGTCCATTATTTTGAAGTGGATTAAAGATAATGATTGGAAATTATTCCGATTATGGTGATAATTGTGCGGATGGTGATGCAGATGATAGTGACAATGACGTTCCACGAAAACTCCTGTTATCCGCAGCACATTTGCGTCCTATTATCCGCGATGACCCGCTATTTTACCCATAATTCAAAGTGAAACTGCATCCTAACATCCGCGAACTTTTAGCGGGTAAGAGGAGTCTCACTGCAAATTCATACTACGAGGTATTTTTGGATAATGGGCGTTACATCATTTGTCCTAGTATCCATTTTTTTTCACAGACATAAGGAGTTGTGCTCCAAAGTTATCATACTATCCGCGGGATTATTCGATATTTTGTTTACCATGCAGATAAGAGGAACAAAATCGCAGATAATAAGATCCGCGATATTGGTTCCCCACATTGCCACGAAGACGGCGTTCTCCTTCATTTAACTGTGAGTAAACACCACGTTAAGTTTAACGCGTGCTTGAATGAACACTACATAAACATCGAATGCATTGAGATTATTGGGATTATGTTGCTGCTATACATTTCTACGTGATAAGCAACTTTGTTGAGCTATAATTTGTGGCCCGGTCGCTTCTCAAAAATAAGTTAATTCCTCGGTGGTCATCACCTGATGAGATAAATACATTTAGCATTATTTGTATATGTAGTTTTAAGTGATTTTCTTCCCTTTCCTATAGTTTGCAATCATATCGTGTTTTTTAGTATTGTAAAAATGTTTTAACGTTCTGAACCGCTCCTACTGGTCATCTGTGAAAAAGAGTTTTACAGCTCATCGGATTCCTCCAGAACAAATAATTATTCTGATCCTGACTGGAAACCGATCCGGTTTTGCTTTTAATCCTCAAAAAGGGGCTCGAATCCTCCCGTTGCTAGGCAACATCTTGGCTGGACCCGTTACCGTGGCAACGGGGACCCCCCCCACTCTCCTCCCGACCACCACGCTCTCAAACTCCATTGGTCGAGAGGGCATCGCAGCGTCACGTGGCTACTCTCAACGGGCGGAAGCGTCTTGCAAACTTGCGATGCTACCGCGGCACGGAGTGAGATAAAACAAAGAGAGACCGTCGATATGTCGTCGATAGATCGTCGATAAGTCGTCGATATATCGTCGTACACTTTGACGATCAGGTCGGGCGGTGGGAGGGTTAACGACAACACTTTTAGCATTGCAACTTACACCCTGTCGCTCAAAAAAATTAAGAATCTACTTCTGCGGCGGCCCTCTTTGTAAGGGCCGTCGCCTCACTGGAAGTCATTGAACGTCGCGGGTTGATGACAATAGGTGGGGGAGGGAGGGAGGAGGCGCGTGTTCATACTTCCCCACATAAGATGGTCGCTTTGCGTTCAGTACAACTTCCCGTGGATCGTCAACACCACGGCAACAACTCAGTGCGACTTCAGTGCCGCCACATTCGCCGTTGTTCAACCCACGTGCCGGACCGTTCCACGTAAGCCGATGCATTCGTGTGTTGCTTCGACACAAAGCCATACACTCCCCCACCGCTTAATTGTACACACGCACATGAATGTTGTTGAATCGGCGGTGTTAATGTCCCAACAGATCGGCATCATGGTGGGGGTCTCCCTGCACGCGCTGGCGTTGTTGATGTTGGGCGCCGTATGCTGCGTTCACCTCGCCGTGTGCCCCTTCACCAAAGTGGAGGAGAGTTTCAACCTGCAGGCAACACACGACCTCCTGTACCACGGCTCCGACCTACAGCAGGTGCGTGCCGCCCCGGGTCGGTGGAAGTGATGATATTGGTGATGGTGGTGGTGATGGTGGTGGTAGTGGTGATGTTGATGGTGGTGGTAGTGGTGATGTTGATGGTGGTGGTAGTGGTGATGTTGATGGTGGTGGTAGTGGTGATGTTGATGGTGGTGGTAGTGGTGATGTTGATGGTGGTGGTAGTGGTGATGTTGATGGTGGTGGTAGTGGTGATGGTAGTGGTAGTGGTGATGTTGATGGTGGTGGTAGTGGTGATGTTGATGGTGGTAGTGGTGATGTTGATGGTGGTGGTAGTGGTGATGTTGATGGTGGTGGTAGTGGTGATGTTGATGGTGGTGGTAGTGGTGATGTTGATGGTGGTGGTAGTGGTGATGTTGATGGTGGTGGTAGTGGTGATGTTGATGGTGGTGGTAGTGGTGATGTTGATGGTGGTGGTAGTGGTGATGTTGATGGTGGTGGTAGTGGTGATGGTGGTGGTAGTGGTGATGGTGGTGGTAGTGGTGATGTTGATGGTGGTGGTAGTGGTGATGTTGATGGTGGTGGTAGTGGTGATGTTGATGGTGGTGGTAGTGGTGATGTTGATGGTGGTGGTAGTGGTGATGTTGATGGTGGTGGTAGTGTTGATGTTGATGGTGGTGGTAGTGGTGATGTTGATGGTGGTGGTAGTGGTGATGTTGATGGTGGTGGTAGTGGTGATGTTGATGGTGGTGGTAGTGGTGATGTTGATGGTGGTGGTAGTGGTGATGTTGATGGTGGTGGTAGTGGTGATGTTGATGGTGGTGGTAGTGGTGATGTTGATGGTGGTGGTAGTGGTGATGTTGATGGTGGTGGTAGTGGTGATGTTGATGGTGGTGGTAGTGGTGATGTTGATGGTGGTGGTAGTGGTGATGTTGATGGTGGTGGTAGTGGTGATAAAATCACTTTTCGGTCGGGTTCGTGAATGTATGGTGATGATGATGATGGGGCTGATAATGATGTTATTTATGGTGATGATGATGATGGGGCTGATAATGATGTTATTTATGGTGATGATGATGATGATGGGGCTGATAATGATGTTATTTATGGTGATGTCTCTGAAGGTGGTGGTGATAATGATAAGTCCATTATTTTCAAGTGGATTAAAGATGATTAGTGTTGTGATGCAGATTACAATGATGATTGTTACAATAATTATAATTATGATGGTAATGATTTAGATTATGGTGATGATTGTGCGGATGAGACCCGTTTAACACGTCGGCTTTCGCGACCAATGTCATATATAATACCAGGGTTTAATTCTAGATTTTAAGCTTTCGTGACTGCAAGGATTCATACTCTTAGGTTTTTTCGGTAAAGTCACGTTGGTTAAAATAAATAATAAAATAATATTAATAAAATTATCAAGTCACTTGATACAGTTAATTTAGCTGTGACGGTGCCACCTGATGACGGACACTTGTATTGCCTCCGAAACGTCGTGAATTATTATTTTATTTCCATTATTTTATATTTGTTTTTACCTACGTGACTTTACCGAAAAAACCTAAGAGTATGAATACAGGGTTTTTCTGGGGGGGGGGGTAGGGTTAGATCGCATAAATTTATAAAAATGTGGCTAAACAAATCTGGCTGTTGCCTGATGAAACTAGTTGTAATTTCTGGCGAAACGTCGTACTCAGATTGTAAATGTGGTTTTGCTCTCCAACACACAGGTGTGCTGTAGTAGTAACGAATTGGCATGTTCTATTTACGTGGAAAACCTTTCTAATTGGTTGTGGTGTGTTTAACGACACTTTTATATATTTACGCTACCTAATCCCAAACAAAAAATCCGTATTATAAATGAGCCCCGTGTTGTGATGATGATGGTGGTGGTGGTGTTGTGTGGGGAGCGGTAGTGTCGCGGTTAGCGGAGCTGCGCTGCAAACCTGGGCGACCCGAGTTCAATTCGCGGCCACGGCCAACACCAGTGATGATTATCTGAACCTGTTCTGAACCTCCCCTAGGTCGACTCAGCTTCAAATGAGTCACCCACCCCTTAGTGTACCGTTCTGGCCTTAATAGGTGCTCGCTAACAGCACTTTTCCCAACAGTGTTAAAGCTATACGGAGGTACAGCCTGTAACATTATTGCTTCACTCATGTATTCATAAGTGAAGCAAGAATGACTGATTAAAGAGTGGTGGTGGTAGTGCTGCTGCCTTCGATTAAGATAATGTGGTGAGATGTTTTGGACCTATCTTGGTTTACAGGAGGCTCGTGGGTTCAAGCCCGACCATGACGCCTGTATATTTGGAGTTTGCATGTTCTCTCTGACCGTAGTCGCTTGTGTTATTCCCCTAATTTAAAATCAACATACGTTTCGAGTATTTGGCTGCTATACATTTCCACATGATAAGCCACTTCATTGGGCTATCATTTGTGGCCAGGTCGCTTCTGAAAAAGAGCTATATAGCTCAGTGGGCCTTACCCGGTAAAATAAAACAAATCGTCGTATTCAGTAGTGACAAAGTGATGATGACGTTGGTAATGTATTCAGCAGTGAATCGAGAATGGCTGATCATGGCATTGTTGATGATGCAGTCCCTCTGGTAAAGGTCACGATGGGGTCCTGTTGTTGACGATCCATTTCAGCAGGTCCTGGGTTCATCCCAGATAGCTGAGCCCCAGATTTCAATCCATGATTTCAGTTGCCCAGATCCCGGATACACATCGATGAGCGAATTATTAATTGCGCACTGCAACTCTTATTGTGAATTACCTGTCAAGAGCGTATCAGTACCTACCTTATTACAGACCAATTCAGACCTTATTGGTCACCCCCGTGCCCTTATAAATCTCAACGTTCATCCTTCAAAGTCCCATCACAAGGGAGAAACACAAACAAATAAACCAATTTTTATTTGCCCGTATTGAAACGGCTGTACGCCGTATGGACCTGAAAACTAAATTTTCCTATACAGAAATACAGGTAAACCGTGTGGGTTGACAGGTATGGAATTACACATTATAAGCAAACATGATTATTCAACCAATTCTAACATTTACATGTAAATTATGAGAAACTAATTCGGAAAGTGAACACGTTTGACTCTGTGGTCCAAAAACCAGGCCGTGTGCATTATACACGCAGTATGGTGATGGCACGTGACATGTTAGGCACGATGGGAGGATCCATGCAGTGGCTACATTTGAGCCTTTTGTTGTCCACACATGACTGTACTGTAATTTGTTTACACATTCCTGCGGAGGGAGCTGGTAGGAACGTTGGGTTGCTCGGTCAATGGCCAGGGTCAACGGCGGCGTGATGTATTCCGCAAATATGCCCGACTGTGAGGGCGGGCACAAGCCGGCGTGAGTAGGTTAAACGTTGAGTTTTATAAGGGCACCACGAGGTGACCAGCCCCTCCCCACCCCTCCCACCCTCCCCACCCAGCCCCTCCCCACCCTTCCCACCCTCCCCACCCAGCCCCTCCCCACCCTCCCCTCCCCACCCATCCCCTCCCTCCCCACCCAGCCCCTCCCTGCACGACGGACACAATAATCTCCTGTGGGTTGGTGTAACCAGGAGGTTCCTACCAGTATTAAATACTGTAGTTTAATTGTTTTGGGTGGCTCTGTGCCTTGTAATATGACTGATAGCCACGCGGGGGCGTCACAGTGTCAACCAATATGGCTGATGCGGATATATCTTTCAAGTAGAAAGCTGTGATCGAATTTCGAGCTGAATAATATTAAACAGTGATTTAAATGAACTATTTATCTTTTCATTGTTTGTATTGACCCAGAAACCACGATCGTGACCGAGGGCATTTAAACCTACATGCAGTTGTGCTCTCTGGGTAGCGTGAATGATTACTTTTAACGATGAATGATGATGGCGATGTTGATTTATTTTTGCTGTGCAGTACGATCACCATGAGTTCCCGGGCGTCGTTCCTCGATCTTTCCTGGGCCCCCTCGTCATTGCTGTGATGGCTGCCCCATGGGTGCACCTCTCCCACGCCCTTGGAGCTAGCAAGTTCGTCTCCCAGTATATCGGTAAGTTGCATTCTACAAATGTTGTGAATCGTGTCATGTTGAATCCCATGTATGTAAATATATGTTCATTAAAAGGAATATTTCCCTTTGTGCTCGGATTGTGCACATACGTGTGGGGGAGCAGTGTGCGGCTGCCTGATCATCCATTATTGTGGACGGACGTACTTACGTGTTAACATACACAACCATTCAGTAGTGCACTTGGTGTCGTGGTCAAGCTTAATGTGTTCTTGTGCACTGTTAGCGTGTAAGTGCGCTCATGTTAGTACGTGCATGGTTTATTTGCACGACTGCCTGGGCACGGGTGCACGTGTTACGGTGTGTGACGTTTCACGTGACCAAAAGGTGCACCTAACTTGCCACAAGTGGCACGGTGAAGTCACCGCCACTGTGTGTCGAACGTCGTTGCTCTCGCGTGTACGTCTTTGTCCGTGCGTGCAGTGCGTGGCTGCCTGGGCGTGTGCGTGCTGCTCGCGCTCTGCCGCTACATTGGGGCTGTGCGCGCGGAGTTCGGACACCGCGTGTCTGTGTTCACGGCGCTCGTGACGGCGAGCCAGTTCCACCTGCTCTTCTACAGCTCGCGCAGCCTCCCCAACTCCATGGCCCTGCCCCTCGGTGAGTCGCCCCCCTCCCACGTCCTCCCCGTCTCTGCATCTCTCCCCTTAACATTCTCTTTCCAACATATCCCTCTCCCAGTTCATCTGCCCTTCTGCTGCATCTCTCCCCTACCTAGCCCTTCAGCTGTCACTCTCTTTCCTGTCTGTCCGTTTTCCTAAAATTGTATTAACACTTCACTTAAAGCTTTCGTGACTACAGGAATGCATATTCTTTGGGTCTTTCAGTAAAGCCACGTAGATAGAAAAAATACTAATAACAATATCACGACGTTTCGATCGCAACACAAGCAATCACCTGATGACGATTTCTTGTGTTGCGATCGAAACGTCGTGATATTATTATTTGTATTATTTTTTCTATCTACGTGGCTTTACCGAAAGACCCAAATAATATGTAATTACACTGTCTTCCTATCCCATCCTGCCTGTTCACCTTCTGCTCTCTTTCTTTCATATTCCTACAAACTACTCTCTCCACTACCTCACTCTGCACCTCTCCGATCTCTCTTTTATCACCCATCTATTCATACTCACGTCAGGACCTGTTCATTCTTTAATCTCTCCCCTTCATCTCCTCTCCGCTCCCTCTGTCTCTCACCTGTTCGTCTTGAATTATCCCACGAGGCGCTTTGATGCGGTTCTCCGCTAAAGGTGCTATGTGTGCAAAGTCAAACAGCTGTTATTTTGTAAATACACAACTGGGCTATGTGTCTTGGGCTGTCACAACACGAGTTGAAGTTTCGGTAATGGGGACTGAATCTCATATTCATACACGCCACCACAGCGCCATCTAGTGATATCTCAGGAGTGTTTTTGCATTTAGAGCGTTTAACACGTAGGCTTTCACGACCAATATCATCCACAATACAGGTTTTTTTTAGGTTATATCGCGTAAATATATAAATGTGTCGTTAAATCCACCACCACCCGACACAGCCAACTAGTAAGGTGTGTCACGTAAACAGAACGTACCAATTTGTTACGAATACAGCACACTGGTGTGTTGGAGAGCCAAGCCACAACATTTACAATCTGATTACGATGTTTCGCCAGTAATTACAACTAGCTTCATCAGGCGACAGCTTCATCCTCCTACATGACAAACCTTACGAATTGGCTGTGTCGGGTGGTGGCGGGTTTAACAACACATTTATATGTTTACGCGATCTTACCCACAACACCAGTATTATGCCTTTAGTACATTCTTCAAAGGCTCTGGATTATGACAAGCACCAGAAAGTAAAAGGCAAGCCAAACTATGGGATCTTTTTGAAAAAAGAGTGTTTCATAATCGAGAGAATGCATTACTCTGGAGAGCTAGAAGATCATTATGGATGCTTTAAAATGGTGTGTTCTCGATTTTTTTTGGTATAAACAATGAGACTAAAACATGTCTTCTAGAAGATAATGTTTTATTCTGTAGAGGTGTCTTCCTGAAAATGGTTTTGAATGCGCTCATTAAAAATGAGGAGAGATGTTGTGCAGGAAGACTATTCTAAATCACGGTTTGTAGTCGTCTGCCCTCTGAGTGGTATTGTATTGCTTTAGAGAAATGTCTTCCGGTAGACAATCTATTCTCTGCATTAAAAGACACCCCCCCCCCCTCCCCAACATTTGCTTTCAAATGTAGTGATACAATTCCATCTTATAATCTCGAGAATACGGTAAGTCGCGACACGCGGTGCACGCTGGGAGCTGTCCACGTTCACCCAATGGAGGTCATCACGCGCCGTGAACATTTGAAACCCCTTGACAGCCGCGCTCTGTGTCTGTGACTGATTAACCATGGTTACGGATATAAATGAGCACATTACAATTCGCAGCGGCGCATTAAACCATTGCTTCAGCCGTAGATGTTGTTTCGATGGTGAAATGAAATACCCCAGCTGTAACACCTCCAATTTTTTTCCTACCAATAGTTGTATTGCATTAATGTCTGAACTGGAGCTGGGCCTCACCTAGGCCGACTGAGCTTTAAGTGAGTATTTGTACGGTTTATTAACACGAGCCCTCCTGATGTTGTGTGCCGTGCCGGATCTCATAGGTGGTCGCTGACAGCACTTGCCCAACTGTCTGTGTAGGCTTCACGGGATGTCTCCCCACGAGCGTGTCTCTGCTTGACGGCAGTGTTGGAAGAAGTGGCTGCGTGGCTTACCACCTCCACGACGCAATGACCAAACCACACGTCTCTCCCCTGACTCACTTGCCACGTCTCTCTGCTTGTGTCTTTCTCTGGGTTCTGCATCTGTCTCTCTGCTTGTTTGTTTATCCCTGCGTGTGTCATTCTGTGTCTTGTCTCTCTGTGTTTTTCTCACTGCGTGCGTCTCCCTGCCTGTGTCTCCCTGTGGGGTTATCTCTGCGTCTGTCTCTCAGTACTTGTGTCTCCCTGTTTGTTTATACTTGTGTGTGTGTGTTTGTCCTGCATTTGCTTCCCTGCGTGTGTGTCCCTGTGCGTCTCCCTCTCGGTTAATCTCTGCGTTTGTCTCTGTGCTTGTGTCTCCCTGTTTGTTTAAACCTGTGTGTGTGTGCATTGTCCTGTGTTTGTCTCCCTGCGCGTGTCTCCCTGTGGGATTATCTCTGCGCAACGACAGTATTGGAGGCGATGGCTGCGTGGCTGGGGAGCCGGCACGCCACGTTCGTGCGGTGTTCGGCGTGTGCCGTGCTGGTCTTCCGCGTAGAGATCGCGCTGCTCGTCGGGCCCATGCTGCTGCTGTCGCTGTGGAGACGGCAGCTGAGCGTGACCGACGCGCTACGCCTCGCTGTGCCCGCTGGGCTCTTTTTTCTCGGTGTGTGCGACTCTTTGTGGGGTCAAAGTTAACATCGTCACATTCATCGTCAGCGATGCCATCACTGGCATTGACTCCGTTGTGGTATTTGTTGATATCATCACCTTGGTCTCCATTAAATCCATCAAATTCAAATATTCTTTTCACCTCCCTCAGTCTGTTGCTTATCCAATGATAATTTCAGCTTCCAATGCGACAAACATTCACACAGTGTATCAGGGTTCACCATCTAAAATCGGATAAGTGGGCCAATGAAGTGACTGCAGGAATATTTAAAACATCTTATCTTGCAAAGCCATTCCCTGGCCCGATGTGATCTTAGACAACCCACTGTGAGAGTCCCGAATGATAATTTCTTTAAAACTAATCGCACAATGCCGCCGATGACCACAATGGAAATGTAATTTTAGAGGATTTTCTATTTTATAAACGACGGAATGCAATGATGATCCTCATCTTTTCATTTCAGGGCTGACTGTGGCTGTGGACTCTTTGTTTTGGCGCCGACCATTGTGGCCAGAAGGAGAAGTGTTTTGGTTCAATGCCATCCTCAACAAGAGCTCCCAGTGGGGCGTATCCTTTGTTCCCTTGTGTTCGATAATTGATAATTATTCTCTTTACATGAATAATAATAATGATGTGATATATATTTCTTTTTAAACCTCACGGGATCTCAGACTCGAATTTTTTTCAGGAGAATCCTTAATTGGGATGTACGGCCAATTCATTTTATTGAATGAAAGTTTTGAACGTGCGATTGAACCACGCTACTCAGAGAAATCCACGCTTTAGGGGTGGCTAACAGGCCAGGGTCCACAACTGCGTGGGTTTTTCATGGCCATGCCTTTTTGGGTTGTACCTCGTGTCGTTCGCCACAGCGTCCTGACGTTTTGCTCCACTTGCTTGGGGGGCTTCTTCAGGTTCTGAAGAAGCCTCCCAGCGTGTCAAACTACCCACTGGACCGTGAAAACTTACACGGCAAGTGTGGAATCTTGCAGAAGGAAGGAAGCGATCAGCGTCGACCTCTCAACTTTAACGGTTGGTGAGATGGCGAGGGGCGCCACGGTGGCATGTTGTTGACTACATCGCCTGGTATGCAGGAGGTCGTGGGATCGATCCCGACACTGACTTCTGTTGTATATTTGGAGTTGGAATTTTTCTCTCCCCCTGGTCACGTAGATTTTTCTCCGAGTCCTCCAGTTTTTCCCTCCACATTTAGAAACATGCGTTTAGAGTATTTGGCCGCTATACATTTCCACGTGATACGTCGCTTGTCGTTGGGATCTCATTTTTGGCCAGGTGGCTTTTGAAAATGAGCCATATAGCTCAGTGGGCATTACCCAGTTAAATAAAATCAGTTTATTTTAAAACTTGAAAAGCGTTGCGTTTCTCGACGTATTTACCCTTGACCCTGACTCGCCCGCCCGTCGCGTCGCGCAGACGCAACCTCTGCCCTGGTACTTTGTGTCGGCTCTGCCACGAGCCCTCGCAAGCAGCGCCCCGCTCGTAGCGGTGGGCGCGTGGTGTGACCGGCGTGTGCTTCCCATGCTGCTGCTGTCGCCGCTCATCTTCGTTTCGGCGTACTCGGCACTGCCGCACAAGGAGCTGCGCTTCGTCATCTACGTCGTTCCCGCGCTTAACGCGGCGGCGGCACGAGCCTGCGCCCTCGTGTGAGTAAGACCGCCCCCGCCCCATCGACGCTACACCGTGCTGATGATCCTTAACCCTTTCCCCTTCCGATGACGTATGTGTACGTTTGTCCATGTATCAACGCTGCGCAACAATCTTCTCGTAAACGGCCTGTATCTGAGCTGGGTGTCCCCGCCACCTTTGTGCACAGCTTGAATTTCAGTCTCTCTCTCCATACATCGCTCTGTTTCTATCTCCGTGCAGCTTTAACACCGCGCACAAGTCGGCGTGGCGCAAGCTGGCGGCGCTGGCCGTGTGCGGGCACCTGGCGCTGAACGGCGCGTACAGCGCGTGCCTCCTGTACGCGTCGTCCCACAACTACCCAGGTGGAGACGCCATAACACGGCTGCACGAGCTGGTGCCACCGTCTCAGAGTAAGGGGAACGCGGGGGGAGGAGGGGAGGAGGACCACGGAGGGGACGTGGGTGTGTGTGTTTTTTCGTGAGTACCTAGTGCAGTGCGTAAACATTGCCACTGGGGAGATAAAGGCGGTTGGTTGTGGTGCTGGTCACCCACCCCTTCGTGTGCTATGCCGGCTTTCATACATGCTCGTTAGCAGTACTTGCCAAAAGAGTCTGTTAAGGCTTCATATGTAGGTTGAACTTCATTCGCACCGTACGTAACCAACAGTGCTGATGGGAGGTGCTTCACGAGGTGTCTTTGTGCGTGCCTATCGCGATGGTGCAGCTTGTGGCGAGAGTGGAAGGATGGCGGTGCTAGTGAGTGATGGTGGAGATGGAGTTGGTGGTGCCATTGTGGTGGTAAGGGATGGTGGTTGTGAGGTGTGGTTGTGGTGACTTGTGGTGGTAGTGGTGACTTGTGGTGGTGAGGGATTGGTGGTTGTTGTGAGGGTGGTGGTTAGAGTTGAGTGGTGATGGTGGTAAGGTGTAGCAGTTGTGTGGAGGGATGGTAGTGGTGGTGATGGGGTTGAGGGGTGATTGTGGTGGTTAGTGCGGTTTGTGATGGTTATTTACATTGCTTCTCAGTTCAGGATAATTGTTCTTGATGATGATGCACTTTGTCTCTCCTTCCACCAGATGTCTCCATTCACATGGATGTAGCAGCAGTACAGACTGGCGTTTCAAGGTTCACGCAAATTCATGATCACTGGAGGTATGGTTATCACTGACACACAAAGATCCCCCATGTAGCCTTTGACAGACTGTTGGGGGCATTTGCTGTTAGTAAGTACAAGCCACACCACACTAGGGTGTGGTGTGGCTTTCCCACTGCTGATGTTTTTACACACTGCACCAGGTATTAATTTAAGGCTGAGTACATTTAGAGACCCCTCCACGCATGTTAGCCATGGCTGGGTGCAATTAATCGCGCACACGGAGACAAACGTACACAATGCACATACAAACTCGTACACAAACACAAAAATACGTACACCCACGTAAACCAAATATACTCGCACAGTCAATCCTGCACGCGTGTATCAGCCGTAAAACATGCATCTGCCTTGAAGCAGACGGCGTTCAAAGATGCCGTGACTTTATTAGGGTGCCGGTGTCACTCTCAAATTTGCCAAATTACCCGCAAAACATTTGGTGAACCGTGGCGCCCTGGTGATAGCCTCGTCGCGATGAGAACGGAGCAAGTACCCGGCCTCCCCGACTATAGCGTGCTGCCGAACGGCGCTTTGCCTGCCGCAGGTATGACAAGCGGGAAGACCTGGACCCGAGCGATGTGGACGGATCCCTTGCGTACACGCATCTGCTGCGGTCGGCCGAGGTGGCCCTGGCGGGGCTGAAGGAAGGCCCCTTCTCCAGGACCCACCGCATCCTGCATGTCGCGCGCGGCTTCGTCGGGGTCTCGTTCGATCGCCGCCGATTTCCGCCGTTCGCCGTCGAGCTGCGTCCCGCCGTGGTGCTTCTCGCGCGGAATCCATACGTGGAGTCGGTGGAACTTCCCGGTGGTGGCCTAGTTGCCTGAGATCGTGGCCGGGGCATGGATTCGAGGCAAAGGAAGGGTGAAAAAAAGAAGAATAAGCTCGACTCTGTGTGTATGCTTGAAATATCTTTCGTTGCACAGACTGCCTGAAAGACAATCAAAAGAGACCGTTACAATGAGTGCCACTACTTCCTTCTGCCAGGTTCCACAATTGTACCGGTGACACCCGACCTCCAAAGCTCTGCTCTGACAGTTTCATTATTGCCACCATCTGGCTTTCGTCTTCCCCTTGGGCACTGACCTGTGGTTGCCACTCCACTGCCTGTCTCATTAACCTGCACTCCTCCCTCACGCACACACGTCCCACTCACCACGGCCTCCCCTGTCTAATTATATCAGCAGTGCTTACCTGCTGCATCGCATTGGATGGTTGTCTCCCATCGTAGTCGACGATGACAGCCCATCGATTTATCTTTGTGTTTACAGTGCAGGAGGCCAGTAGGGGGCACAGGTGGTGCATCGGCCAGTCGTCTCAGTCGATCCGTAGCACCTGGGTCTGCCCCGTGACCTCCTGCCACCGGGCATTCGACACTTCACATGGCCTCAACGTGCACATGGCCTGGCACAAGCGTCGTGGTGACGTAACCACCAGTCCAGGGCTGCGTTCAATGGGGCATAGCACTCCAGAGCACTCTTCTATTGTCGACCCAGAGTGCGGCACAGCAGGAGCCAACGGTCCGACGGGCCGCCTTGCCGAGCGATAGGTGGCTCGGGTCAAAGTCAAGCCAATCGGATGAAGCGCCCTATCTTCCTGCGTGACGCGCGCGCGCCCCCATTGCCTGAGCTGGCGCGTGATGTCACCCGCCGTTGCGAGGGACTCGGCATCCTTTTAAATCGTCTCGATTAAAAACTCATTTGCTGTTAGAACTGCTCTTTGTGTTTAGTTTGTTGTCCCACCCCGCACATCCGATTAGCACGATTGGCTACGTGCGGTAAAGTTGAACGTACATACATCCTAACAAACAAACGCGCCGTTCGCGAAGCGCTAACGTCCGCCTCGTGGCTCCACGACAGAGCCCTCTGCCCATTGAACGCACCCCTGATGTCATCCGAGCTTCCAAGTAGCCGCTTACCTTATGCTACTATTACATTTCTATTATGCTCCATGCACCCAAAAACCCATAAGATTTTTTTTTACTTGCTCCTTTGTTTCCAAACAGGCTCATAATGACAACGTCAGACCAATCGGCCGGCACCTGTGAGGTGTGGGATATGAATCCGAGGCACGGTTGTACAGTCTCCCTGCGCCAAATATATTTTTTAAACAAGCGCAGCTCTCCCATTGACAGCTTTGAGCCAGTGGTGGAGAGTCCACATTCGCTCACCAGGAGTCAAACCTCCTCTACTCCACAGAGCAAACTCTTTACCTTGCATGAAGTGATGCTCATTTAATCTTTCCCGGAGGGATGATGGGCTAAGATGATAGAAATGCGAATAACAACGCTTGTTTATCCAGGGAAGTCTCGTTTAAGTCTCATGGAGCATTAATTGCATTTGGAGTCGGCATTATTACCCAGTGAAAACCCACACATACAAGGGGTGATGTCACCACCGTGTAATCAATACATATGGGTCTGCATTCTTGCACTGCCATCTGCTGGTCACCCCACTGCACCTGCATTCATCATCATCATCACCCTTGGTTACCGACCTCTGGGTTCCACGCCAATGCCTGTGTCGATAACCTGCCCCCTTTTAACCCACCACAGCCTCTTCACTGCTATCGCTCTTGCGTGTGACTGTTTTTGCAAGGTTCACCAGGTCCGCTTAAAAATTCCTGAATTGCAGTCTCATGTCGCTACCACCAGCACCGCCGCCATGTTCACCACTCCAGGCTGACCGTCTCTGAGCGCGCAGCTGGCCTGGAAAGGAACCCTGCGTGGATTCTCCCCATTGAGCAGCGAGCGTCTCTTCTGAGCCTGTCGAACTCCGCAGTAAACGAGTGGCGGCCGAAGAATTGTCCTCGTAGCCCCCCCCCCCCCCAAAGGCTCGTGCCGTCCCATTCCATCCCACGCCGCCACACCTTACTCCCCTCCTTCCCTTCCTCCCAGGTAATGTCTGAAATGCGATACCCGCGATAATGGAAGTGTTGTGGGAGGTGAAGACAAGCACCGTGTTTTACAACTGCCGGGCGTCTGCAGAAGGCACCCACCCTGAACCGTGTAATGCGACACTTCTGGCGGAGGGGAATGACTGGTTATTTGCCACTAAAGTTATCTCGCGTCGTTAATTGCGGATTGAGTTGGTCTTCCCACACTTTGGTTGTGGTCCGGGTGCGCGATTGCCGCCTTTCTGTGCCGTGTTATTGGCCTGGTGGTGTTGTGGTTGGAGCGCACTACTCGCAGTCAAAAGGGTGCAAGTTCAAACACGGGTCGGTCTTACTTGGGCCCATCATTAACATCGCCATCGTCCTCCATGAAATCAGAACGTTGCCCTTTCGTTACCCATGGAAGCTCCCACCGAGTTCAAAGGACATTTCTTTCGTAGGGTCTTGCTTTGTGATGTTTGGTACATTCCGTTGATGGGCGTTTGGCTTCATGTGGCGAGATATAACCAGAGTGCCTCAAGAGAAACCCACGCCTGTGAAAGGGATAGGGGGGGTTAACATAGTTTTTTTTACTTACAGACCTCAGGTCGTGAGTCATGCACTCTTAACCACGGCTCTACACAGTGGAATGATCGCCATGCAATGTGATGAAGGTTAACGCAACACTTCGCCGTTAACTTTTTTACACATGATCTTTTTGAGCATAATGTGCTCACCTCAATCGGTTGTCCTGAGCCACTGGAGGAAGCTCCACGTTCTTGTGGCGAGGGGGCCAATTTATCCGCAGGATTATTCGCACAATTGCCACCATGCGATGTTGCCTCAACACGTGTGTGTGTACACATGTACAACACTTCGTCATTTCACTGCTGGGTGAGGGCCTCCTCCCCATGCCATGAGGATCATGGGAATTGTTTGGCCATACTTCACCATGCTGGTCAATGCATGTTGATGAAGGCGGGGGGGGGAGCATAGATGTGTGAGCATATAAAGTACATAGCAACAATGTATTCATCTGCACTGCTTGCCACCCACTACGTCACCCCCAAGCAGCCTATGACAACCTGCTGTGCATGGTGATTGCCCATCCAAGCTCTGTCCAAATTGGAACCTGCTTAGCTTCCGAGATCTGATGCGCTCGTTTGCATTCCAGGTGATGTGGTAAAGAGCGTTGTCTCTGCAAGTAGCGCTCATTTAAATCTCCCAGAGGGATGGTGATGAGAATGATGGCGACTGGATTTGAACCCGAGTAATAGTAATGCTCTTTTTGCATTGTCTTATGCATTATGGCCAGGATTTTAACCCTTCAGTTTAATACCTTGGAGCCCTATTGCTCGCTCAGTAAAACTATATTCCAACCTGGAATGTATTTTATGGCAAAAGTGCATTAGCAATTCATTGTGGACTAATAGAATAATCATGAAATTTAAATATATTGGTTTAAAGGTCACATGGCCATGTTCTCCCTGCTGTGTAAAGGATTAAAAAAGGCCACTTGAAAGTTTTATAAAAAGATAAATCCTTTGAATGATATTTTCCACAGCCATTCTGACGAAAGGGCAGACCGTGGGATTTCCAAATGGATTCTTCATTTCATGACATGATGCTGATAGCAAAATACTTTAAAAATTGTATATAAACAAAAAATATAATCATGAAACCAGACCGAGCGAATATGTATATATAAGGGTTAGTTCACTGTGTCACGACCTCGCTCCCGTTGGTTGAATCAGCCCTAAACGAGTTTGTGGTGCAACATATAAACGGCAGCACTGGGGAGACAAAGGTGGCCAGACACGTGTGGTGCTGGCCACCTAACTATGTCGTGCCACCCTTAAGTGCCCTCTAGGCTTATTAATATGTTTGTTGACTCAGGAAAGTCTCATCGAGTCTCGGGATTATTTTTATAAGGGTCCTGCTAATTTTTTGTTTTACAGCAGAGGCCGATGTTTGCCATGTCTAATCCCAATTGAGTGATTTTGTGGTGTAATTTATCAAACTTGTATCGTGGTGCCGGTAGCACACAATGGATTTATCTTGCGAATTACGTCATGGCATCTTTAAATCCACTGTGAGCAAAGTAGACGGACCGTAGTATTTGTATGGTTCAAACTCACCGCAGTATTGACCAGGGGCGGCCATTGGATTCGAACCGCGAACCTCTGCTACAGCGTCAAACGCGCTCCTGATGGGCATTGTCACCTCCCTATAATGCTTGTACCTACAGTCAATAAGGCTTAATCGGGGATCTTAGTAGAGGTGTGGGCGTGGTGCTGGCCACCTACCCCCTCGTGTGCCGTTCCGGCCTTCATCAGTTAAAGCTACACGGGGGATCTTTGTAGGTGTGCGTCGGTGTCACCTTTCAACCGAAGAATATTCCCACTGAGAGGCATCCCTTAATCCGTGACGGAATGTAACAGCTGATCATTTCCAATCATGTTTTTGAAGTAAAAATGACGAAACCAACACTGGAGCGCTTTGGGCTGTGAAAATTCGAATTTCAAAAGGGGCACGCTTTCATTTCATCACTTTGAATATAGTGACAGATTTTTGAACATCCACGACATCGCTGTGCTCGATGTTTTTTCATTACACTTGTGTCCTTTTAATGATACATCTCATTGCTGGGCATGTTAAGTAATAATAATTATTCGCGTTTGAAAACCTCGCTCTGCGTACTAATTTTATAAGAGGGTCCTTCTGATGTTTGGTCATTTCCTTATTCGTTTTTTCTAGTGGGCGTAGAAACTAGAGGGCACAGAGAACCCCCGCATAGAAAAGAGAAAATTGTTTGCAAAGGTAAGCTAGCAACTTACTTGCTTGCACTGCCGTTTGTGGGCAGTCCAAGCATCTTACATACATGGTGACACCATCTTTGTATGATCCACTAACCCCCCACCTAGCATGCATCCACGACATCTGGCCAAATGTATTCACAGTGTCTCCTGCTGAACAGGCAGTGTTCTCTACCACAGGTGACCGCGAACAACTGGTGGAAAGTTCACATGACGAGGGGCGAGTCTTTGCAAAAGACCACTATAGTCTGTTCTATCACGTGGTAGTTGCGTTCCTGAAGAACACCGCGTTATGGAAAAATCGCGTTATAATAAATAATGTAGGGTAAAGCACAGTCGGCGATAACACGTGAGATGCGTATGCAGGCTAAACAAAGACTGGGGCGCGTGGGTAGCATCTAGAAGCATCCAGCAGCATCCCGCCTTGTTCGATGCTAAGCCAAGGCAGCCATATGACCGCACATCTTTGCATGTCGGTTTTCCCCCCTTCTAGAATGTCCACAGGCCAATTGACATTATATTTCTAAGCGATGTGTTCTGTGACTCGTATACTTAAGACCTTGTCCTCCCCCCACACCTCCGATTTGCACGGTTGGCTACATACAGAGCGACAGAAATTCATACAATAATACTTAAGACACACTGACTTAATCTGTCAAACTTTGCATTCCTGTTGGGTGTCTTATGAGCTGTTGAGTATCTTCATTTTTTTTTACTTATCCATTTGCATCCAAGAGCCACCAATAATTGGATCTCTGACAATCGCCCACATCGTCAGACAAAGTCTCTGAACCTGCAGGTTGTGGAAAAACGTCCATTCATGCGTCAAGTGATGGCATTGAGGTATTTCTGGTTTAGGGACAATTGCCAGACACTTGAGTCACCTGACAGATACTGACAACAGCTGTCGTGAAAATACGAGGCAAGCGTTTACAAGTAGGGTACCTTGATTGTATGTTTGAACTTCTTCTTACTAGCAGGTGGGAACTCATTGAGGCAGCAAGTCTCTTCTGCAAGGCAGACTTTTTTGGGATGGTCAAGTCAAAGTGGTGTTTTTGTTGCTCAAGTGAGCATTTCGAGTGTTGGAAATGCCATATTACCACCCATCGAGCAGCTTCCTATTGACTTCCCCATCGAACAGCAGCAGTTCGGTGGCAGCAGTCGCTTTTCTTGGCAGGACTCTCAACATCTTTCAGAGTCTTGGGGCGCCACGGTGGTGAGATGTTAGCTCCATCGCCTGGTATGCAGGAGGTCGTGGGTTCAATCCCGACCCTGGTGACGCCTGTATATTTGGAGTTGCGTGTTCTCTCTCCCCGTGGTCGCGTGGATTATACTCCGGGTGCTCCGGGTTTTTCCTCCACATTTAGAAACATGCGTTTAGAGCATTTGGCTGCTGTAAATGTCCACACGATAAGCCACTTCGTTGAGCTATCATTTGTGGCCAGGTCGCTTATGAAAACATGCTACATAGCTCAAATAAAATAAATTGTTTCGTAATGTTCACTTAGAGGCCGGTGGGCCAGACTTGCGTTGGAGGCTGCTGTCCGGTCCAGCAAAGCTGCCCCCTGTTATTTTGGAAACCCGATCTGGATGAACGTAGTTCAGCCCCGACCCTTGACTGCGTGTAGTTGTGACCTCGCCAGAAGCCAGCCAGGTCGATGCTGGACATGTGAGGGCTTCAGAATCATTAAGCACTTTTAAAATAAATCTAAAAACTTGCTTTTTTTAAACTGGCTTTTAATTAGGATATTCTTAATGTGTTATTTTTATTGTCTTTGCTGGAATTTGGTACGTGATTTTATTTTGCGTGCAATTTCACTTGTTATCGTTCATGCCTGTAAAACACTATGTATTGCATTTTTTTGCACGAATAGTGCTATAGAAATAAAGTTTGTGTGATATCGCGTCGTGGCTCATCGGATTCATCCACTCTGTGTGTGTTTAGTGTGTTGTCCTTCCCCCCCCCGCACCTCCGATTAGCACGGTTGGCTACGTACGGTGCGAAAGAATTTCGACGTGCACACACACGGACGTTCTGATTCTAATGTGTTCCAGTTCTGGCGATGTACGTCGGAGGATCGAATGTTATGTGCCTTGCTTCCCTTACCCCTTCCCCATCATCCCCCAGGACCACGAGAGATGATGACACCTCGCGGAGGCCTTCATCCACATGTATATAGATCGTGGATGATGATTATAATCATGGTGATTCCCTAAATATACGGTTGATGTCAATTGTAGGCAGAGGTGTGGACTCGAGTCATGTGACTTGGACTCGAGTCAGACTCGAGTCATGAATTTGATGACTTGCGACTCGACTTGGACTTGCATAACAATGACTTTGTCCCACCTCTGAGATGTGGACTCGAGTCATGTGACTTGGACTCGAGTCAGACTCGAGTCATGAATTTGATGACTTGCGACTCGACTTGGACTTGCATAACAATGACTTTGTCCCACCTCTGATTGTACGTACTGGCCCACATCATAGGAGTATGGAATGTGTTGAACTGGCGCTCTCCGCTGCCAAAGGAGATGAACCTTTCGATCACAGAAATGCAGACTTTGAAATGTCTTCATCTGGAGGCAGTCCAGGGCACGTTCTAATGTGAGCAAGCGAACTAGAGACTAATACACTCTTGTTATATTTGTGTTGTAAATATAGCACTGCGCATTCGTGCCTTGTGCATTTTTCCACTCTCTGTAGCAGTAGTACATGTTTGTTCTAAACCACAGTTTGGACGTAATATCCTGGACCCTGCATCATGGACAGACAGTGGCAAGAGAACACATTTTTCTGTTCTCTTTAATACCACACATGTGTGTGAACTTTTACATTTCCAAGCGGTTGTCGAGCGTGATTCTATTTATATTGTGAATGAGCAGTGATGAGTGTGTGTTTGTAAGACCAGGTCATTATGTAACCATCATTCATTGTCAGCCATGCTCTATGCACAGCTGGATAAAGGCCTCCCCACTTTCTGAAGATGATGAGAAACTCGTCCTACCAAAACGTGTGTGCAGCTTGGAAATAAATAAGATCAATTATGAACGTAAAAGGTAATTTCTATAGACTGCAAGGGTGGCTATTGGGGCCAGGGGATTGGTCCTCCCATCGTGACCAATGTGTCACGTGATCTCAACATATGACTGGACATATTTAGATAAAGAGTTTCATAGCTCATCGGATTCCTACAGTATAAATACATTCTGATTCTGAACATACAGTGTGTGTAATGCACTCGCCGTTGATTTAGACCAACTCAAAAAGGGTCAAGAGTGCGTTGCTGGGAATCATCAGTCTAGTGCAATCGTATTGACAAGTCAATATGGGGAAAAAAAGAGGTATGGTGATATCACGTGACATGCAAGGCATGATGGGAAAACTGATCTTATGATCACAATTATGCATTTTTTGCCGTCTAAAAGTCGCACTGTACGTGCGTGTACAAATAACTTCATTATTTGGCGGAGCACATTGCCACGGAACATCGCTGAAAGTTACACGGGGACGCTGCAGTTGTGAACAAGATGGCCCAAGCGGACGCGTCTCTCAAGCTCGAAGCTGTGATCGTATGTCAAGAGAAAGGAGACGCTTGGGCCGCCAACGTTCATGGCAGAGCGTGTGCTGTCTACAGCGACACATGCGCAAGCAGCAATGTTACGAAGCTGGTCAAGCGATTCGCCTCTTGACGAAGTGCACATCGCTGAGAAGCCTCGGAGCGGCATACCAAGAAGAGCAGTGACCCCCCCCCCCATCAGCAGCAGGGGAGAGTGGACGTAACGATTCGGACTGACGGATGAGTCGTGAGTTTTATGGCCACTGCAGGTTTCGCGCAACTGTGCTAGAGATATCACCTGTACCGGATGATCATGATCATGACCGGCGTGTGCTCTCGGTGTTGACAGGTGTCAGCACAGCAGATGCCGTTGGCACTTTGGTGTGACGATGCAAGAAGCGAGACGATCGTGCTGGCGATTGCGTGAAGTGACCGACATGGAAATTCAACTTCTTCTTTTTGGCCAGGTAGGGCCCGCTGAGCTACCTAGCTATTTTTCAGAAGTGACCGAGCCACACAAATGTTAACATCACGCGTTTAGAGCCACATACTCTAAACGCGTGACGTTGTTTCGAAATGTGGAGGGGAAAACCGGAGGACCCGGAGAACGATCCACGTGATCACGGGGAGAGACGCCGCAAACTCCAAATATACAGCAGCAGCAGCAGGCGTCAGGGTCGGGATCGAACTCACGACCTCCTGTAGACCTGGCGAGGTAGTTAACATCTCCTAGACACCGCTGCGTGCCTACTCCAACGCAGGACGATGTCAGCTCCAATGGAAACGAAGTCATTATGAAGAATGAATGTGTTCCCCCGAATAAATGAATGAAAGCCGTGCCGCTCAAAGGCCCCGCAGTGATTTGTTGTCATCTTTGAAGTTGGTAATAAACTCCACGCATTTTCATTTAAAATAAAAAAAAATCTAATTTCCTACGTTATAAAGTTAACCAACAAAGATATTTTTTCCCATGACTGGCAATGCATGTTTTTTTGTTTGCAGTGAGACAGCATGAGTGTTAACTCGTTTGTGTAGGATAATTATGATGTGTGTACACACAGAGAAAGAGAGAGAGATCTGATAATTGGTTCTTTACCCTTCTATCTGGCAACAAAACTGACACCTTTTTTACAAGGAGTCATGTTTGCATAGACCGCAATACCTGCAGTCATAATACAAACAAAAGAACATAACTCTGATAATGTGCACTGTCCTTAAAGTTGATTGATCCACACCCGAGACAGCTTTCCTTAGAGCCTAGTCTCATATGGGTTGGACCAGATGACGCCAAAAGGCGAGATGATGGCGATGGCCTTTTGGCGTCATCTGGTCCAACCCATATGAGACTAGGCTCTAAGGAAAGCTGTCTCGGGTGTGGATCAATCAACTTTAAGGACAGTGCACATTATCAGAGTTATGTTCTTTTGTTTGTATTATGACTGCAGGTATTGCGGTCTATGCAAACATGACTCCTTGTAAAAAAGGTGTCAGTTTTGTTGCCAGATAGAAGGGTAAAGAACCAATTATCATATTTTTACTGGCAAATGAGGTTCCCATAGAGAGAGAGATCGTTTAATGTAACGATTGCTCACGCACTCCCAACGTGATACCAAAGCCACACACACACACAGTCAGTCTCCGCGTGGGAGGGCGCACTTGGGATATATCAAACAAAATTAAAACGCCGAAAATATTTTTCATTTACATTGGCAACGCCCCCGCTCTCTTATGTGGTTCTGGAGGCTTTCGCGCCGGCCACAATAACCAGTAGAGTTGTACTGTACAGCGGAAGCAATCTGACCAATGTTCCGCACTTGAGCTTTTGTTGGGAACAAAAATGAGATGATGGCGATGGTCTACTGCGTTAAGTAAGACCCCGTTAAACTGCTTCAGAAAGCAGTTTAATGGAGACCCTTTTACTCTGCTAAGTTGAAAATTCATTGATTTGGAACTGGGGTTTTGTCTGTGTGTTTATTTTGTCCTTCAACCCCCACAGTGCCTTCGAACAGCGCGGTTGACTACGTACGGTGCAAAAGAAGCTCAGCATACCTTTCATATTGTCGTCGTTTATATTGAAGCTGCATGAAACCCCACTGAGTTTAATCATTTTTGTCGTAATTAATAAATGAAAATGTACTTACCTTTTTTCTTACAAATCACAATGTTTGCTCACAGACTTTAAATTAAAAACACGTGGCCTTCACAAACGCACACAATGGGTTTTTTTTTACAATTATGCCACGGGGTATTCAATGGATCTTTGGCAGCAGAGGGCATGGATTGATAATTTGGTGGAAAATGTCAGGGAAAAAAAACCCTTTGTACGAGGGGCTGACATTCAAAAATATGTACTGACAGTTCAGCATCGCACGCAATTACTCTACGCACGTATGTTGAACTTCTTTCGCACCGTACGTAGCAAATCGTGCTAATCGGAGGTGCGGGAAATTATTAATTACTGGGAAATAGCATGTTTCGAGTGAGATATTACTTTAGATTACTCAAAGGCAGAAATCAGTAATCTGGCTTTATTTTGTTGGCACTGTCTTAATTGTAATTTCACTGCTTAGCATGTACAAGTTGAGTACTCTTTATGATTACTCTCATTTTAACGAAGATATAGAAATTAATTTTTAAAAATAAAGGTGCGGGGAGAAATTGCATCACCAGCTTGGATTAATTATCACAACACAAAGCCGGCAATCCTAGCATCATCAAAGTTTTTGTCCATTAAATATCTTCCTTTATAAATGTAACTTAACGTGTATAACCTTCCAAATAATCAGATCTCAATGCTTTGAAAATACCTCTTATGGGATTTACGTTACATCACTTTCTATAACCTCAAGTAATCAGTCATGAGGCATGACCGTTGAACAATAAACCCTTCCCACTGCTCCATCTCCCAACCACCTCACAGCCCAGAGACGGCTTTGGCGTCTGGCAGCGCGCGATGATCTTTCCACGATCCACCAACCCCCCCCCCCCCCCACGAGCGCCACGCCCGTCTCGAAGCGGGCCACGTCTTTCCCCCGCCTCAAGAGTCGAATCCCTTCCACAGACATCGCGTGTGGAATACGACTCGGGGGGGGATCGCCTCAACCGCATTGCCCAAACTGGGCCGGTGCCCGAAGCCGCCGAACTCAGGAGGAAGAGGAGCCGACGCTTTGATGCGATGCCCCCGTGGCAAGGCGGAGGGGCAGAGATCCCGGCGTGTCTGTGGTGCGAGTCTCAGAGTTCTTGTCTGAGTTTCCAGTGGAATGTTGTTCGTGATCCAGACGTACAGACACTCTTTTTTTTTGGGTTAAGACAAATGACGTTTCGGGTAGTGACCCCTTCGTCATAGCACATGTTCTCAGACCAGTGGCTCTTTACTGCAGCCTTGCACCCCTTTGGTTTGCAATCGTTAAACAATCAGATCTCAATGCTTTGAATTAATTGTTTTAACAAAGTAGTTGTACAAAGTAAGGTGTAACTTACCTGTCCCGTGCTTAAATTTGGGCTTCGATGATTTACCTTCTACAAAAACGATCTGCCCACGTCTCGCACCCCCAGAGAGGGCATCTCACACCCCCAGACGGGGCATCTCACACCCCCAGACAGGGCATCTCTCACCCCCAGACAGGGCATCTCGCACCCCCAGAGAGGGCATCTCGCACCCCCAGCGTGCGCTCCACGTTAAGAACCGCCGGCTCAGACGAAGGGCCCATCGCGACTTCATTTGTTGTTCCTTTTAAGCCCGCGGTGTTGTCGACGAACGTGTCGAGCTCGCTGTTGTTGCTGCTGGTGCACAACTGCGAACGGCGCATCATCGTCGACGAAGCCGCCGTCGAAGCTCTAGCCTGGCACAAGCGCCGTGGTGACGAACGTCGCTTGTTGTTGTTGGTGGTGGTGGTGGTGTGTTTGCTGCGTGTGTGTGTGCAAACCGCGTTCGAGTCTCGGTGGCGCGATGTCGTGTGCTCGATCCCGACCCTGACACCTGTTCTTCTTGCTGCTGCTGCTGCGTGTGTGTGTGTCTGAAATGTATCCGGGAGTGATTGAGGTCTGAGTGCGACCACCCGTCTGTGGGTGCCCTCTCGTGTCTGTGCACGCCGGGCGGACACGCCACCTCGCACATCGAGTGACAAGGGCCAGATTCACGCCACGACGAGATTGTCTTTTTGGATGAAGCACAACATGTCCGTAGCGACGTGCCCAGTTGTCCACGAAGATCGGGCGATAAGGGCACGTGCTCCGACACCAGCTGTGTCCCCCAATGCGTCGTCTCCCCGGCTCATTGTCGTGAGGGTTCCATGCCGACTGTGGAGATTGAGATTGTACATTCATGTGGCAGTCATCAATGTCTCCGTAGGATCCTCCATGGACTCACCCCAGCCTACCACTCCCCTCTCATCTCACTCCCCTCCACGCACTCTCCTACCTCTCCCCTCTCATCTCACTCGCACACAAAGACACACACACTCAATCTTGCACGAGACAAAGATCCCCTGTATAGCCTTTAAAATACCATGGGAGCAAGTGCTGTTAGCGAGTAGCACCTATGAAGGCTGGCACGGCACACGAAGGGGTGAGTGGCCTTTACCACGCCCGACCGCCTTTGTCTCCATAGTGGCGATGTTTACACATCACACCAGGTACTCATTTGAGGTTGAGTCGACCTAGGGGAGGCCCTGGACTGATTCAGATAATCGTCACCGGTGTTGGCCGTGAGCGGGAATCGAACTCGGGCTGCCGGGTTCGTAGCGCAGCGCCCTAACCGCTACACTACCACTCCCCACAACGCACACACCCCCAGTGTCTGGGTGAAAGTGTGAGTGGCTGGGGTCAACTTGACTTGAACACATGTTAACAGTGGACTTGCATAGGCTGAGACGTTGTTTTAGGTGCCAACAGATGTCCAGGGCAGGTTGAGCGAGGAGGACTGACCTCTTTCACCTCTCTGTGCCACCTTTTGCTCCCAAACACAAAAAAACCGCCTCCTAAGCTAAATCACGTTGCTCGTAATTGCGGTGTTCCGCCGGCTTCTACTGGGGCTCGGGGGAGATCCCATCACGACAGTTGTGTAATTAATTCTAGATTTGAAGCTTTCGTGACTGCAAGGATTCACATTCTTAGGTTTTTTTCGGTAAAGTCACGTAGGTAAAAAATTAATAAAAGTAAAATAAAGTAAAAATCACGACGTTTCGGAGGCAACACAAGCTTCCTTCTTCAGGTGGAACCGTCACAGCCGTCACAGTTGTGTAATTGCAAGCTCTGCGTCAGGAGCGTCACTCGCGTGGGGCAGGCAGCCGTGGGCAAAGCTGCGAGTTGGGCCCCCTCTTTGACAACCAGTGTGAGATATTTTTCAACAACTGTTGTAAAAAGAACAAAAACACGTATTTAAAACGCGGTTTGAATTTATTTTGGTTTCAATATGAACACGCTTTCGTTGACGTGCCACGTTCTTATTTAAAATGTTAATTACAGTGGGAAACATTTGGGAAATTAAATATTAGGGGGGGGGGGTTCCCACCTGACCTATTACCGCACCCCCGAGTTGACAATGTAAGCTACTATGCTACGATTGGTCGACTACTACTGTATACATATGAACATGTTTACGTATAAATCGATTTTAACAATTTGATAGCATTCCAGCGCAGTCCTGCAATTCGCTTGTTCACTCCATTGCTGGTCTGCTTTTTTTGTAGCCTGGCCAGACGTCTTGTGTCTCGGAGGAGTTTGAGTTCCCAACACTTCATCCCCACCAACAACACGGATCTGCCGCTCAACTGCGTAGCGGGGCAGGGGGGGGCATTTAATGAACTTCAAACATCGTTTCAAATGCCGCGCCGGATGGTCGACTTGGTGACCTCCAGGATTTGAGAGTCCAGTGGGCTAACCACTCCACCACAGCAGCATGGATAAGAGACGGAGGATTACGTGCGGATGAATTTAGATCACGTGATCCATCCGTGTCGTGCCGTTCCCTCTCTCGGCATGGATATGGGGATGCGACAGAACTGGATCTGGAGTCACTTAAGTCGAGCTAACGCACCCAACCCAACAATTCACACTTTACAAAAAAATTGCTTCCCCACAAGTCAGTCATCCAATTAATTTAACATTGTTTTCCCTCCAGGCTAGGCCAAGCCACATTAAGAGAAAGCCCACATTTATACGACGATGTTATTTTGTTCAGGCCCATACCTTCATCTCATTACAATTGGGGTCCCGCATTTAACCACACGTGGTTGGATTTCCGAATTCAAACCGAGGGTACAGTGGTGCCGACAGCGGTAAAAATGTCAAGCCGAGAAAAATCATAAACATCCGACAACAACCACCTCACTGGCGAGCTTGCAGACTGCGTTTGGTTGACCTGCCGCTAAATCGGCAGAAATGCCAGTGATTCAAAATATTCCGTCGGCCCCACGATGTCCTCTCGGTCTGGTATTTCCCTAGGCTATCGTGAACAAAATGTGTTCTGTTATCGACAAGCATCTCTTCGCCTACCATTTAAACAGCAAAACAATCTCCACCAAGGCGCTACCCCTGGGCAAAGGGAAAGCAGATCCCTTTTCATTAACAGTCTCATTCCAAAGGCGTTTGCTTCTTTTTTATAACCCTCTCACCCTTTTCACCTCTCTCAACACTTACAGCTTCGAGCGTGTTCCTTTTTAGACGTGGCTATGTTTATGTTTTGAATTGTGGCGCTGGTGCTGCTGGTGGAGATAGCAGCGAGCCCCTTGATATTCTAACCAGTAATGTCCTACTGTAGTTCAGAATGTTTCGTGTTCAGCCACGCGGCGACATTTTTTTTTCACTAAATGTTTCTGGGACGATTAATGGCAGGAAGACGCGCCTTATTGTGGACACAACAAAACAGGAAACACAAAAGGTCGAGGTGCAGCCCGCAAGTGTCTTGCTCATGCCCCTGTTGGCAGAAGGGCCTCCGCTTGAGGGCGCTCTGGACAGCCTCTCTGAAGAGTATTTTTTTAGTATGTTTTTGCCTACTCTTCCCCACTGGCCGAACCTTTTGGAAGAGGTGGTGGGTGCCCACGTTTTACGAAATGTGGGCACTCACCACGAAACACCACCTGGGTGGGTAGATTTCCAACAGAGACTTGCTCCGATGTTTCAGCTGCCGCATCAGGAGAATGGATCGGCGACCTCTGGATTTGAAGTCCACTGCGTCAACCGCGACAGCATCACAATATAGAACACAAACAACAATTTACTTGGAAAATGCCCCTGAAATGTCACGGTTTAACCCCCTCGCCAAGCCCACCTGCCCTGTACCCAAAGGCTCAATGTTTCCCCAACATGCTAGCAGGGCTTATTTCTCATACTCTTTGCTTCACCTACGTGACTTTACCGAAAGAACCAAAGAGTATGGATTCCTGCAGTCACGAAAGCTTCTTATTTATCATTTTACGAACTCGGTGCGGCCGATAAGAGACACGTACTGACCCACTGCTCGTTTGACCAGAGAGACAGTCGCTGCTCAGACGCAGCCGCTACATCTCATTGTAAATGATGCGATTAATAACGTACAGCTTCTTTGCCAATCCACTGCTGGATGAAGGTCTCCCCCATGCCGTACGATAGTCGTCGGATTTGTCTCACCGTGCTTCCCTACGTTGGTCAGCATGGGTTTTGGTGAAGTGAGGGAGCCACAGGGACCAGTTCCGATATCGCTCGCCGCTGCCGATAGCCGTCGCTGGCCGGGGAATAGAATTCGGGTCCCCCGGGTGTCGAGTGCAGCGTGTGCTGTAAACCGCTCGCCACCTTTGCGTCTATCATCTGGGAAACACTGGACAGCCCTCAGCTCAAAGGCACGACAACAACAACAACAACAAAAACAACCGCACAGCTACGGCTACCACCTGTGGAATCCGCCTAATTAGTAGGTCTGGAATGAGGCTTCATCGCCAACAACATAAAATGATGCCCAAAGCACACAAAGGGGAAATTTTACTGCTCCCCCCGCCCACCCAGTTAAGTGTTTTGAGATTCTGAGACAGCTGAAAGCAAATGTGCGTTTTTCAATTTCTCGCTGGCCTTGCATCTCTGCGCCAAGTCACCCCTCCCTCTACGCCAGCCTCAACTTTAACAACCCCATCGCGCTCGACTACGTGTCCACATACACTGTACACATTGTTGGCCTGTTGCTGCTGCTGCTGCTGCTAGGTTCTTTACAAGGCGATACGGGAGCAGAGCGTAAAACATTCGTGGTGCGCCTGGGGGTTTTAATGGGTTAGGGTTTCGCGTTTGAGCTCACGGGAGCAGTGGAGCGAAGTGTTGAGGTCAAGCCCGGACTGGCCACAGAGCAGCAGTCCGTAGGGCAAATGCCCAGGTGGGCCGGTCTGTCCTGAGGGTCAATAGGCTGGGCTGTTCTGAGGGTCAGTAGGCAGGTCTGTCCTGAGGGTCAATAGGCCGGTCTGTTCTGGGGGTCAGTAGGCCGGTCTGTTCTGAGGGTCAGTAGGCCGGTCTGTTCTGGGGGTCAGTAGGCCGGTCTGTTCTGGGGGTCAGTAGGCCGGGCTGTTCTGAGGGTCAATAGGCCGGTCTGTTCTGGGGGTCAATAGGCCGGTCTGTTCTGAGGATCAGTAGGCCGGTCTGTTCTGGGGGTCAATAGGCCGGTCTGTTCTGAGGGTTAATAGGCCGGTCTGTTCTGGGGGTCAGTAGGGCGGTCTGTCCTGAGGGTTAGTGGGCCGTTCAGTTCTGAGGGTCAGTAGGCCGGTCTGTCCTGAGGGTCAGTAGGCCGGTCTGTTCTGAGGGTCAGTAGGCCGGTCTGTTCTGAGGGTTAATAGGCCGGTCTGTTCTGGGGGTCAGTAGGGCGGTCTGTCCTGAGGGTTAGTGGGCCGTTCAGTTCTGAGGGTCAGTAGGCCGGTCTGTCCTGAGGGTCAGTAGGCCGGTCTGTTCTGGGGGTCAATAGGCCGGTCTGTTCTGAGGGTTAATAGTCCGGTCTGTTCTGGGGGTCAGTAGGGCGGTCTGTCCTGAGGGTCAGTAGGCCGGTCTGTTCTGGGGGTCAATAGGCCGGTCTGTTCTGAGGGTTAATAGGCCGGTCTGTTCTGGGGGTCAGTAGGGCGGTCTGTCCTGAGGGTTAGTGGGCCGTTCAGTTCTGAGGGTCAGTAGGCCGGTCTGTTCTGAGGGTCAGTAGGCCGGTCTGTCCTGAGGCGAGATGTTACATCCCTCGCCTGGTGTACAGGAGATCGTGGGTTCGATCCTGACCCTGACGCCTGCGTTTCTCTCTCTCTCCCCGTCGTCGCGTGGATTTTTCTCCGGGTTCTCTTCTTCTTTTCCCCTCCACATTTAGACTCGGCAACACATTTAAGAGAATTTGGCTGCTATAAATGTCCACACGATGATGATGAGCCACTTCGCTGAGCTGTCATTTGTGGCCATGTCGCTTCTGACAACGACGCGAATAGCTCAGTGGGATTTACCTGGTAAAAAAAATTAAAAGTTTGGTTGAGTATTTAAAAGGTTGGGACCGCCCAAATCCTCCATGTCGACTGATAACCGAATGTCCATTGAATGTGCCCGGTCTCATCCGATCGCACAGGCTGAGGAGGCTTCATCGTGGCTAGTTCCTGCGCGGGAGACTGCGTGTGAATTCCAGGGGTTTTGGGCTCGGCATGGGAGCTGGCAGTACGGCACAGCAGTGGTTTGGTCTGTGACATTGGGAGTGTGACCCAGTAGCGTCACTCGCAAGGCCTCCCCCCGCCCCCCGGTGGCTGAAGCTGCGAGTTTGGGCCCTCTTGATAACAACCATGAGGTCTGTATTCAACGACATTGTAAAAAAAAAAATTGTCTAAAACGCGGTTCAATCTTTTTTATGTTTTCATGAAAATCCTTAATGATGCGATTAGACAAGATGAGCCGCGATTTATATAGCGAGGTGCGACCGTCCGAGACAAATCAAATATTGGGGCCACATCTGACCGATTGCCGAACCCCCTGAGCTGATAATGTCGTTACGGCACTGGTGTGACCTCTATATGTATGCTGTTTGATTGTCCCCGGGTATTCTGGTCCCCCCCCCCCAAAGACAAATATCCCCCGTATAACCTTGACAGACTGTTGGGGCAGGTGCTGTGAGTGAGCACCTATGAAGGCCGGTCCGCACCTCGAGAGTGGCCAACACCACGCCCGGCCGCCTTTGTCTCGCCAGTGGCGATGTTTACACACCGCGCCAGGTACTCATTTGAGGCTGAGTCGACCCAGGGGAGGCCCACGACCAGTTTAGATAATCGTCACTGGTGTTTGCCTGAGCGCGAATCGATCTCGGGTCGCCGGGTTCGTGACGCAGCGTAGCGCTAACCGCTACACCACCGCTCCCCACTGGTTCCCCACCACCACCACCACCACACACACACACACATGCCAAGCACGTGTTCATGGAATTGCCACACATTGTCTTGAAACTCAAGAGAGGCTTTCCTCGGTAAATAAATGCATCATTATTATCATAATCAATATACATCGATGCCAAAACAAAGCATGCATTGAAACGACCGAAAGTGACTTCACACCATGTTTAAGGAATATCCTTCAAGGGTTTGTCTTTTCAAAACCTCCGAGAAGTAGTAGTGCATCTCTCCGCCACGCTCGAATCGTAAAGTTAACCATCCATTATACAAACCTGTCAACCCATACGGTGTACCCGTATTCTTGTACAGGGAAGTTGAGTTTTCAGGTCCATACGGCGTACAGCCGTTTCAATATGGGCGCAAAAAAAAGTGTTTGTCTACTTGTTTGTGTTTCTCCCTTGTGATGGTACTTTGCAGGATGAACGTTGAGATTTAGAAGGGCACAGGGTGACCAATAATGTATGACTTGGTCTGTAATGAGGTTGGCACTGATAAGGGGTTGACAGGTATGATTATACCATGGGTGCATGATATCGGGGTTGTGCATTGAACATGCTTGCGAATAAATAAATATGTATTGATACATCTGTGAAACCGCTGGTTTAATATTATCAGCTGATCCTCTGTGCCTACGTGACCACAAACATATCAGCAAGTAAACCCGATTAAACCTTAATAAACACTAAAAACCGGTGTCGCATCTATACCCCCCCACACACACACACTCGTCTTACATCGGTAAATACATTGTTGTGTGGTTTAATTTTCAATATCCCTGTGTTTTGTTTTATTATCCCAACGGCCGTGGATATTCGACGACTGCTGACCGAACAAGTGCGCTGACCACCAGCCAACCCCCCTCGCCTTTCTGACTCTGAGAGGCATCTTCCCTGACAAGGCGCGCATGTTCATGACCACCCCAGACAGCGCCTCCCATGCCGCAGTTATATAACCAACTCGTGCCTGCAATGCGCGACACCAGCCGCTTCTGCGACCACGTGCTGTTCACGTTTGCCACGACCGCCACACGGAAATCCTCGCGTGTTTCCGCGTGCGGCGTACGACCGACACCATCGAGGAAACGAGGCCGTTTTAGTGACGTTCATAGCCGGTGCTTCGGGAGGGATAAAGGCCTCCTTGCTGCGCCATCTCGGTCATGGGGCGGGGGGGGCAGTTCCGGATTAGGCTGGTGCGGGGCCTGTAGCATATGTTTTAAAGGGGCCCTAAATAGAAGAAAAAAAACACGTAAATGTTAAAACACAATTTTTGTACTTGCATAGTAAAGTAATTGTACTTTTTTCATTTGCTATACAGCCAGATAATACGACAAATCGCTATCCTTAAACACGCAGTCGTTCGTAAAAGTTGAAGGCGGTATAGTACTTAAGTAATAGAGCAAGTGCAGAATCACTGAGCCGGAATTTATAGCTTTAAAGAATTTAGCGCAGGGCCCTTGAAAGTGCGGGGCCCGTAGCTACATTTGTAGCTTCCTTTTCTACTCGGATAATCCGCCACTGGGGGGGGGGGGCGTTTGACCATACTTCACCCATGCTGGTCAGTGTGGGTTGATGCTTATTTTGCTGCTATACGTTTCCGCACAAGAAGCCACTTTGTTGAGCTCTCATTTGTGGCAAGGTCACTTATGAAAAATAAGTAACTGGTAAGATAATATACAGGGTGCTTCAAAACAATGGTAACACTTCTGAAAATTTGCAACAACGCCACAATAAATGTGCCTCCGGGCTCTGGAGACCACCTGGAGATTATTCCAGGCACGCGTTGACAATGATGGCGAACAAGTGTAGACTCTGACTTTTTGAAGCTATTAACATACATTTATTATCATGTTATAGAGTATTATCTATTCTTTTTTTCCATTAAAAACGATAGTCCCATATGAGTGTTAACATGTTTTGAAGCACCCTATATATAGTTTCGTTTTATTTCTTTTTTTTTAAGTAATTTATTTACCTTTCCCATACTCTGCAGTTCTATCGTGTTTTTGTAATGTTTGTTGTTGTAACGTTCTGACCTGCCCCGACTGGACATCTGTGAAAAATAGCTTCATAGCTCATCGGATTCCTCCTCCAGTATAAATACCTTTTCCGATTCTGATCCTGAGATTTCGCTTGCTACAGATGTCAGCTGTGGCCACGAATCGAACTGAAATACCCTGGTTCGTGTGGAATTGCACTAACCTCTGTGCCACTGCTCAATCCTGAGTAAGTGTAGCTGTGTGTGAGTTGGCGAGGGTGTAAGTGAGTGAACGAGTGGATGGGTGGGTGAGTTAGGGGACACGCGGTTGAGTGATGTGGGTTGGTGATTGAAGGAGTGAGTGGGTGATGGAGCAAGCGATTGATAGATTTACCACTCTACCTTGTCTGTAAAGTTCCGGAATTAATTGGAAATTCTTTGGAGAGAAAGAAATGCCCGGTAGAAACGTCTGAGATGTAATTGAGGGATATAATAGTTGGAGGTAGCCTGGGGGAGTGGGTGGGTGGTTTGGCTGGCTGGGAGGGTGAGTCAGCGGAAGATGGAAAATGTTGCAGGGAATGTGCCTGTAATTTTGCTATAACGGAGAAAAAAGTAATCGCTACATGGAATTCAATATCGGTCTCATAATCATGATTTCCAAATACAATTCCACTAATATGACCCGGTATGTATAACTGACACTCACACGTACCTTCTTGGTCAAGGCTATTGACAATGTTTATGCTATGGGCTGTCTATGTAAAGAAAAAAGACAAGTAAATAACAGAGTGTCTACGTGGCAATCAGATTTTGGGCAGTGTTCATATCCAGCGGCAGCTTTCAAAAATCATAACTTCCCATGGCAGGACCAGTATGCCTATGAGATCACAATGTTGACTTCCTCCAATTTCATTCCATTGTGTGCACGACGCTCAGGCCACTCTTTTATTTACAGAACCTTATCATCTACGCCAACGTTTTGAATAATCAGAGATGGATTAAATAGCGTTAAATATAAATCCAAATTTAACATGATGGGCTTTTTTTTATTGTGTCGTGCAGTCATTGGTTATCAATTTGGCCACCCAAGTATAGTCATCAACGGCGTCTGGATTCGAACCCAGGTTATCAGCAGTTTGCACCGGTGCTCGCAAGAGATTTGAACGAGTCGACACTGAACCGCATCACGAATCCTGAAACTGACCTGCACATCCGACCGTGTCCATGCAGAGCTCGCCGAGTTGCATTGGCTTCCAGTTGCCGAACGAACACGTTGATGAGGTCGCACTGAGCACCACACAAAGTGCTTCCCACAAATGAACCACGACACCTCGCTGATTTCGTCAAGTAGCATAAACCATCTCGCAAGCTCCGGTCATTCTCGCAGCGGCTTTTGACTAACCATCGAACGAAGACCGTCACCACGGTGAGCACTTTCAGATGCGCTGCTTCTGCGACCGTCTGGAACGCTCTTCCTTCCGATATTAGGAAGCCAGTGGGAGATATGCACTTTCAAATCCACATGGCAAATGTATTTATTTAGAACTGCTTTTTGTGTTTAGGTTTGTTGCACGTACGGTGCAAAATAAAATCAGCATTCAAAGACAAAGACCCCCGTATAGCCTTAACAGACTGTTGGGGCAAGTGCTGTTAGCGAGCAGCACCTATGAAGGCCGGCACTGCACACGAGGGGGTGGGTGACCAGCACCACGCCCGGCCGCCTTTGTCTCCCCAGTGGCGATGTTTACGCATTGCACAGGGTACTCATTTGAGGCCGAGTCGACCTAGGGGAGGCCCATAACCGGTTCAAATAATCGTCACCAGTGTTGGCCATGAGCGGGAATCGAACTCGGTTCACCGGGTTCGTAGCACAGCACGCTAACCCCTCCATCACATATATACACGTACATACATATACATATGTAGTGACTGACTCATAGGCACTACGAGCAGGAGGCACTCTGGTTTATTAACACGGCCTGACAGTAACACTTAGTCACTCAAGTTCCCAGTCAGGACGGCTGGTAGACTGCCTGACTGGCGACGCCGAGATGGTGAAGACTCCAGCAGCAGCATGACGGTGACCCCCCCACTCCACACGACAGCCCCGAGCTCCCCTCCCGGGGCCTCTCTTATACAGCCAGCGTGGCCTGGCTCCGCCCCCGGCCACGCCCCCCTTCTGGAACCTACTCGCGAGTTCTCGATGTGCCCCGTCCATGACCTTTCACCTACATCCCTCTCTCTGGTCTATCACGTGACCTGCTGTCAGTCAGGGCTGCTGTAGCTGCAGATCCCCTTCCCTGCCAGCAGCCAGCGCTATGCTGCTAAGTGACCGATTCTATGTCACTACACATATATACACACACAAACATACACAGACATACACACACATATAGAAACACACACAAACATACACATACATACACACACATACACACACACATACACACACGTAACTAAAGCTTTGGAGGAACGGAAGAGGCCGTGTGGTTGAAAGTGGAAAGTGAAATATTGCCATGTTTTTATTGTGATCTCTGTTTCCACCCTCGGGCAGATGAAACCCCGAGTGTGCGACTCAGGAATCTGGTCGTATCAGGTATCTCTGATCCACGTGTGCGCCTGTGTCAGCCCAACACCCGTTGGCAAATGAAACACGTGGCAATGAAACACGTGGCGGGGGGGGGGCCTCTGTGGACCCTGTCCCCTGATCATGATTTGCCTATCCGATCATTATGACGCCACTTTATCTACAACACATTCATCAACACCCGCCCTTTGGGATGTGCAGGTGTGGGCTTGGCAAGTGCTTGGTGCTTGGACAAACCCCAATGTGTGTTGTGTGTGCGAGTTGTGCTGCTTAAGGGGCCGTCCATAAATGACGTCACGCGATTTTGGACGATTTTTGACCCCCCCCCCACTAGACACGCGGCGTCACAAAAAGTCAGACCCCCCCCCTTAAATATGACGTCAAAAAGCTCTGCCCCCCCCCCCTCAAAAAAATAAAACATGCTTCAAATCGCTTTAAACTATTGTCATTGTAGTGCGTAGTTAATGTGGCGCTGCACTCTGATGTTATTGGAGAAAACATTTATTAAAAAGTCAATTTTATTAAGTAGAACGTGTTGTCTATATTTATTTAAAAGTTGTGCATTTTGATGTGACGTCACATTTCTCAAACCCCCCCCTCCCCTCGTCACAAATGTCTGACCCCCCCCCAGGTGCGTGACGTCATTTATGGACGGCCCCTAGCGCATTATACACGTGTGTACATGCCACATTATTAACAGTAATCAATCTTTTTTTTTAAACACCGGTGCAATTCATCTTCTTGGTTCTTTCAGTAAAGTCACGTAGAAGGGAAATAATAAAATAATAATACATATTTTATTATTTCATCATAATTCGCGTCTGACGCTGTCTTTCCGACAGCCCCGTTCGTCACCTGAGGACGGCTGCTTGCGTTGTGGCCGAAACGTCGTGAGAATTGTATTTTATTATGTTTAATTTTTATTATTTTATTATTTCCCTTCTACGTGACTTTACCGAAAGAACCAAGAAGATGAATCCCTGCAGTCACGAAAGCTTTAAATCGAAATTTAACCAGTGCAATTTTCATGTTGCTGGGCAGTTGCTGGATTTATTGCAGGTTTCATTGCCTTGGTGGTCCACACCGAAAATATCAGTGGCGAATTCTCTTCACGGGTGATGAATTGGTCTCGGGCCTCCACCCTCAGGTTGACTCGGCCCTTAATTGAGTACCTGGTGCGGTGTGTAAATGTCGGGCGTTCGCTCACAGCACTTGATCCATCAGCCATAGAAGGCTTCACGGGGATTGGGAGTCTTTGGGGAATGTACGTGCATGTGTGTGTACGTGAGTGTGTGTAAGTGTGTGTACGTGCGTGTGTGTGTGACGCGTGTGAGTGTACGTGTGAGTGTGTGCACGTGTATGTGCACGTGAGTGTGTGCACGTGTGTGTGTACGTGAGTGTGTGTAGGGTGTGAGTGTGTGTACGTATGAGTGCGTGTGTCCGTGTCAGTTTGTGTACGTGTGAGTGTGTGTGAGTTTGTGTACGTGTGTGTGTGTACATCTGTGTGTACGTGTGTGTGTGTGTACTTAAGTGAGTGTGTGTGAGTGTGTGTACATGTGTGTATGTGCGTGTGGGGAGCGATAGTGTAGCGGTTCGAACCAGGCGACCCGAGTTCGATTCCCGCTCACGGCCAAGACAAGTGGCGATTATCTGAACCAGTCATGGGCCTCCCCTAAATCGACTCAGCCGCAAATGAGCACCTTGTGCGATGTGTAAACATCGCGACTGGGAATACAAAGGCGATCTGGCGTCGTGTTCACCACCCACTTCCTCGTCTACCGTTCGGGCCTTTATAGGTGCTCCCTAACAGCACTTTCCCCCACAGTCTGTTACAGGCTATACGGGGGTTATTTGTCTGTGTACGTGTATGTACACAGCCAGTTCACGGTGTTTACTCTATAAAAAATAAATATTAATTCAAAGATCTTAATTCCTAGAAGATTGATATCATCATGCCCACTTCTTGTCCCTTGCACAGCAGAAGCAACCGCCTGAGTGAGGGGCAAGCCTTGAGAACAATGGTGGGAGTGTTCGTATGGGCGTAGCCATGCCAGACTCTGCAAAGCCTCTTTGGGATTACAGCCAAAATCCACTCCGGCCTGGCATGCATGTCAGCCCAGGTTATCCCGCGGGTGCTTAACGTTTCGCTGAAACACCACGCTCATCCTATCGCAGTCGTCATGATGGTCAGCCGCCACGATTACCTGCGCGACTATCGTCATGGTAATTTCATCATCGTGGTGGGGGGTGGTAGGTACACTGACTACCCAGCTATTGCCGGTGCGTCACCTGGTGCATTGAAAAGAAGCGGACAATTTGAACGTCCAGATCGGGGAGATGGAGTGACGAGGTGACCTCGTGTGTAGGCGCTGCGTGGATTGTGGCATCGCAGGATCTTGAGAGGTTTGTACGTATGTTGAACTTCTTTCGCACCGTACGTAGCCACACGTGCTAATTGGAGGTGCAGGGGGAAGGACAACAAACACAAAGCAGTTTTAAGGAAACGAGTGTTCAATCTAGGTGATTAACAAGTGCATAGCTCCAGTGGCTTCCTAATATCGGAAGCAGGAGCGTTCCAGACGGCCGCAGAAGCGCATGTGAAAGCGACCGTCTTTGTTGCGAGGTGGCAAGGGCTTGGGGGAAGCCTTCATCCAGCAGTGGATTGATCATAGCTGACGATTACGATGACACGGAGAGAGAGAGTGCAGCAATTAAAGCGTTTGCCGATAATGCGTTAAAACTAAAACAAAAGAGACGCTAAAAACAACAAATCTCGTGGCGTAGAAACACCAACACTGCGTTGGCGTGCGTGCAAGGCGCGTGACACAGAAGGCGAGAGACGGCATCGCCCCTTTCACTGAATATGGGGACACATTGTGACGTTTTAATTAAAACACCCCCACCACCACCATCCCCTCGTCCTCCCCCTTCCCACACGTTCAGTACAAACCAACCCCTGTAGCACGACAGCCTCTCTCTCTCTCTTCCTGGCTCAACCTCGCTTGGCTTTCACCGACATCTCGTGACATTTGGCCCCATTCCGGGTGATTTGGTTCCTCGGCTCACGTCGCGTGGAGGGCAGCACACACACACACCCGTCGTGTGAAGGGCAGCACACATACACATACTACACGTGTAGTAGCCACACGTGAAGTAGCTACAACACGTGTAGTAGATGCTACACGTGTAGTAGCCACAACACGTGTAGTAGCTACACCACGTGTAGTAGCTGCTACACCTGTAGTAGCCGCTACACGTGTTGTAGCCGCTACACGTGTAGTAGCTGCTACACGTGCCAGGGGCCCCGTACTTTCAAGGGCCCCGCGCTAAATGCTTTTAAGCTATCAATTCCGGTTCAGTGATTCTGCACTTGCTCTGTTACTATAGTACTATACTGCCTTCAACTTTTACGAACGACTGGGTGTTTGAGGATAGCGATTTGTCGTATTATCTGGCTGTATAGCAAATGAAAAAGTACAATTACTTTACTATGCAAGTTAAACATGCGTGTTTTGATATTTACGTGTTTATTGCTATTTAGGGCCCCTCCATAACGTATGCTAGAGGCCCCGCACTCGCTTAGTCCGGCACTGCGCGTGCGCCTGCGGCACGGGGAAAGACACACACCACGTCAACCCCCACCACCACCACACCGACACGGACCGGCAACACCTACTTGCTGTACTGCCAGATGACTTCCCCGCCGCCAGCCGTTCGTCGGGCTGCCCGGCCGATATGAAACACATTGTGTGTTTGTGTGTGTGCTTGTGTTCTGTGTGAGTGTGTTTGTGTGTGTGTTCTGTGTGAGTGTGTTTGTGTGTGTGTGTTTGTGTGTGTTTGTGTGTATGTGTGTTTGTGTGTGAGTGTGTGCGTTTGTGTGTATGTGTGTTTGTGTGTGAACGTGTGTGTGTGTATGTGTGTTTGTGTGTGAGTGTGTGTGTCTGTGTGTGTGTGAGTGTGTGTTTGTGTGTGTTTGTGTGTGTATGCGTGTTTGTGTGTGTTTGTGTGTGTGTGTGTGTATGTGTGTGTGTTTGTGTGTGTGTGTGTGCTTGTGTTCTGTGTGAGTGTGTTTGTGTGTGTGTCTGTGTGTTTGTGTGTGTGTGTGTGTTTTGGTTTCCGAAGCGCCGCGGTTGTTTAGAGTTGTCGCGCGCACGCGGGGGGGGGGGGGGGTCACCCAACAGAGACACAGCGGTGACCCCCCCCCCCTTCTCTCTCTCGTGCTATTGACACGCGCGTGTCCCGCCGTATGAAACCACTTAAGGGCTTGGACGTGGATGAGAGAGGGTCGTTAAAGACGTGGCCCTTCCACCACAGGGTCGTGCCACCCCCCCCGGTCCTCCCCCTCGACCACGCTCGGTTTCGTTAATTGCACCGCGGTGCAACGCGCCCCTTAACCCCCCCTCCCCTTCACCGGGGGGGGGCAGTACTGTGATATATATATACTCTTAGTTTTTTCGGTAAAGTCACGTAGGTAAAAAAAATGAAATTAAAATTAATAAAAATAAAATAATAAAAATCACGACGTTTCGGAGGCAACACAAGTCTCCGTCATCAGGTGGGACCGTCACAGCCAGATTAAGGGTACAGCAAATCTGTGTGTTTACTACGGCTCGAACTGAGCGGGAATAGACACAATTAATCGCGATCAACGATCCACAATGGCTAAATATTTGGGGGGAGGCAAGGCCACATCTCTGATAGGTGATTTTGTCGCTCCATCGATTCCAGCTCCGCGGTGGTGTAGCAGCGCCGCGATTGTTTACAAGTTGTCGTGCACACGGGGGGGGGGGCAAAACAGAGCCCTGGAAGTGCCCCCCCCCCCTCTCTCTCTCGTGTTATTGACACGTGCGTCCCGCCGTATGAAATCACTTAAGGGCTTGGACGTGGATGAGAGAGGGTCCTTAAAGACGTGGTCCTTCCACCACAGGGTCCGGTCCCCCAGTTTCTCCCGTCGCCCCCCCCCCACCACCCCTAACCACCCCACCCACCCCACCCACCCACCACATCCACCCGCCACACCCACCCACCCCACCCACCCACCCCACCCACCCCACCCACCCCTACCCACGACACCCAACCCCCTCGAGCACGCCCGGGCTTCGTCAAATTGCACCGCGGTGCCACGCGCCGGGTACCCCCCCCCCCCCCCCACAGGGGGGCCCAGTGCTGTGATAGCCACCACTGGGCCAAGCCGCCAGCCATCCCCAAAGGCAAAGATCCCTCCCCCCGAGTAGCCTCGACAGGCGCTCGTTTTGGGGGCAAGTGCTGGTAGGCGAGCAGCACCTATGAATGGCCGGCACTGCAAATACGATGGGTGGGGTGGTCAGCACGACGCCCGGCCGCCTTTGTCTCCATAGTGGTGATGTTTGCGCATCGCACCAGGTACTCATTTGATGCCGAGTCGACCTAGGGGAGGCCCTAGGACCGGTTCAGATAATCGCTATTGCTGGTGTTGGCTGCCGTGAGCGAGAATCGAACCCGGGTCACAAGTTCGTTTTCAATCTAGATTTCAAAGTGCTTAGCTCTAGTAGCTTCCTTATTTCGGAAGGAAGAGCGTTCCAGACGGACACAGAAGCGCATCTGAAAGCGCGCGATGCGGCGACTGTCTTTGTTAGTTTGTTGATGCAGGAATTCCTCTTCTGCTTGTGTTGTTGTTTAGCTGGAGCTTCCTGCATTGTTGGGACGTACGGCCAATTCCATTTATTTTATTATCACAGTTGCTAAGCGCAAGCTCGATGTTTTGTGATTCAAATTCGTGCGTGTATATAGTGAGTTGGGAGCGGTGGTGCAGCGGTTAGCGCGGTCCTGCGCTACGAACTCGGCTACCCGAGTTCGATTCCCGCTCATGGCCACCAACACCAATGACGATTATCTAAACCGGTTCTGGGCTTCCCCTAGGCTGACTCAGCCTCAAAATTAGTACTTGGTCTAGTGTGTAAAATATCTCCGCTAGGAAAGACAAAAGTGGCCGGGCGTGGTGCTGGCCACCCACCCCCGCGTGTGCCGTGCCGGCCTTCATAAGTGGTTGGCTAACAGCACTTGCCCCAACAGTCTGTTAAGACTATACGGTGGATATTTGTCTTTGTGTACTGCATAGTGAAGAGACTGAGCTGCCAGGCATGTGTGGTTGTAGCCACACCACTTACTCGTGTACCGTTTCAACCTCAGCTGGTGCTAACAAAACATTTCCCCAATGTCTATATTCAACCTTAAAGACGAATCGTGTTCCTTCCCTTCATACAATGCTCACATTGTTGGTTATTTCGTACATACGAGCTTAAGCTTTGTTTGACAGACACGGCATTTACTGTGGACTTAGCACGCGTAAACACATCTCGCTCGCGAGCAGCTACTAAGGCTCACGCGTGGCATACACCAGGTAGAGGTGGTGTGGCCAGCACCACGCCCAGTTTCCGTTGTTTTCTCCCGGATGATGTTTGCACACCACACCAGGTACCATTTCAGACTGAGCCTAACTTGGGGAAGCTCAGGAGAGGTTCAGGAACCCGATTTGCCACCAATGTTCGTAGTGACCTGGAATCCGGCCAGGGTCACGGGGAGTGTAGCGCGTGGCGGTGGCGTCACCACGGCGCTTGTGCCAGGCTATGTGCACTTTGAGGCCACGTGCAGTGTCGAACGCCCGCTGGCAAGAGGTCACGGGACAGACCCAGGTGGCATGGGTTGACTGACTACGATGACTCGCAGATGCACCAGATGTGTCCCCTTCTGTGCCAACTTGCTGTTTGAGCCACCCGCTCGCTGTGGTGAATGTCGCTCAAATGCACTGCTACACACACACACACGTATCTTTTTACAGGCGACATTCCTGCCTTGCTCCACTCTAATCATAAAAAAAAATCCATAGTTAATCATTCGTGTGGTCGCCTGCAAATATTCTCTCCATCTCGTCGTTTACACAAAATCACACGCACACGGGTAATCAGTGCCGGATTATCCCAATAGCAAAAGTAGCTGCATTTTCAAGGGCCCCGCACTAAATGCTTTCAAGCTATCAGTTCAGGTTCAATGATTCTGCACTTGCTCTATTACTATAGTACTATACCGCCTTCAACTTTTAGAACGACTGGGTGTTTAAGGTTAGCGATTAGTCTTCTCTGGCTGTAAAGCAAATGAAAAAATAAAATTACTTTACTATGCAAGTTACAAATTTGTGCTTAAATATGTACGTGTTTTTATTTTATAATTTAGGGGCCCTCTATAACATATGCTACAGGCCCCACACTAGCTTAATCCGGCACTGTGGGAAATGCAACCATTGTCGGGACGGTAGACTTTCCAAGGCAGTTAATCAGATCTTGACAATGATGTACATCTCATGTCGCGATCGACTTTGGGGGTCGAGCGAATGCCACGCGGTTCGAGCGCACTGCGCTCGTGACGCTGGCGGTGATTCGAGTTGACCGCTCGTGCGAGTGGCGACGGCGGCGAGTGTGTGGACAGGTCCGGGGGGGGGGGGGGGCGTTCACACTGCACCAACCCGCACTGCCCAGCAGCTAGTGCGGTCAAGTATGGCAAACGACGCCGCAACTAAAACACCGACCCAGCAACCGGCAGGCCTTCATCCAACAGTGTCCGGTATCGACGGAAGGCAGTGAATTTAATTAAAATGTGGGATTGCTTTATTCAGACAAAATAACATTCAGGTTGAGTTAACCTAAAAAACCGACAGCACCGTGCCTCTGCAAGGATTTGTATCCCTATCTTAAAACATGCGTTTAGATGATTTACATGAGTTTGCGGCTACACGTTTCCAAATGATATCCACTTCGTTGAGCTATCATTTTGTGGCCATTTCGCTTCTGAAAAAGAAGCGAACAGCTCAGTGATCCTTACCTGGTAAGATAAACGTTGTTTAGTTGTATTTAAATTAATATTTTAAAGTGATGTGTTGACCTTTCTCATACTTTGCGCTCCTATCGTATTGTTGTATTGTTTGTTGTTCTAACGTTATGACCCACCCCTACTGGAGACCTGTGCAAAAGAGCTTGATAGCGCATCGGATTCCTCCAGCATTAATACATCTTCTGATTCCGTGTGCATTGGCTGCTGATATCCTTACTTTAACCCAAGCTGCGGACACCCCCCACCACCCCCCTTTTAAATTGCTATTACGATAACAAAAAAAGCAACAGGTAAGAAATGAAACATAGAAATTAATCACACTGCACATGCTAAGTAATGCCACTCAGTCAGCTGTTGCAGTTATGGTTTACTTTCACCTGGAGGCTCAACCAGGACACATGTTGAGCTGGCAGCTCCTCCCTCTTGTTAACCACGCCTTCTTTTATAATAGCTCCGCCCACTGCTCGTGTAACCAGGCCCACTGCCCACGTAGCCCCGCCTACTGTCCCACGTAGACCCGCCTACTGCCTGCGTAGCCCCACTCGCAACTCGCGTAGTCCCTCCCACTCTCCACGTACCCCCCCCCCACTCCGTACGTGCCCCGCCTACTGCCTGCGTAGCCCGGCCCACTGCTCAGGGAGCTCTGCTCACCACCCCTATTGCCACGCCCACTACTCTGGTAGCCCCCCCCCCCCTTTGCCCAAACAATGAGCTGGACTTGAAAACTAAAATAATTTGAACTGGGACAAATCATAATATTCGCAAATTCAGGACATTTGTAAATAAGAATGTCTCACGACACCAGAAGAAGGAAGAGCTATCTGGACACGCACTGGCTTCATTTGTGTATTGTTACGCAACTTACAAAACACAGGATTTGTTTTATATGCTAGGAAAACTTACAGAAATTGAAGGACAATCACGTGAAAAGCAGATGATCCTGGGGAAATCATGGCAGCTGTTAACCATATTCAGCACACTGGGACAGCCTCTCTGAAACCAGGGACCATCCTGGGCAAACCAGGACATTTACCGTGTCGATAGTATTGGAACTTATTTACCCATGATAAGCTCAATGAGTCTCAAGACTCTTTATTGGGAGGGTCCTGCAAAGTTTACACGGTGGGGGTGGCGACGATTGCTATGCATTTCCCAATTAAATAATTAGCAAAGCATTTTTTTACGCGGAAAATGTTGAGCCGTGACGCTTGCACTTATATTGGCCTAGTCTTCTTCGAATCACGTCGACTGCGAAGCGGACGGTTTAATGTTATGGTTATTACGCTCGCATTATTAACTAGGATGGCCTGCCAGATACCGACCGTGCATCTCTGTAATGAGCAGCAAGTGGCGCTACAACTGGGTCACGCTACACTTGTAACCTGTTACTTCCCAGCATTGCAAATTTACTGAAGCTGCCTGGCACGCGTCCATTATGTCCCAGGGAATTTGTCAATGTAATGCATTTTTTTTACTTTGGCAGCAACCAAACTGAACAACGCTCATTCAAAAACGCGTGGCAATGCGCTGGGCATGATGTCGCTTGCATCTAATACCATGCTTTGAATGTGGGGTTATTGGATCACAAAGAGATCATCCCGAGTTTGTTAGATATTTAAATCTTTCTTCTCCAACAAAGGTGTGCTTATGTAGTGTCTATATGCGGCTCATTAGGAACCGTGGACATATCTTTTAGAGAGAGGCAGTCAGTCGTAGGCAGAGGGGGGGGGAAGTAAGGAAGGTCTCAATAGTAATTTAGTTCATAATGATATTCATGCCACTCTTGTAGCGCAGGGCTGTGAATCACGAAGGCGCTGTGGGTTTTCAAGACAGATATAGCCTGCACTTGAACAGGGGCAAGGGATTCGACAGCACGGGCGGCTGGGGATATTAGTTGAAGGCTATGCAGGTAAGAAAGGAGAATTAGCAATAGTCTGGGTTGTAATGCGGATTCATAGGATAGCATAACTCGTATCATTCCTTATTTGCTGACATTTTTGTTTCGTTACACAGAAGTGGAAATTAGATATAAGGAGGGAACCAAGGCGTGTCGGCCACATGTGGAGGGGGTGGGGAGGGGGGTGATGCTCACAAGTCCGCACAGATTGCTGGTGAACACACTTGACAAAATCCAAAGCTGGTCCAGAACTTACCTGCTCTAACGTGCACTGGTGGAAAAGATTGCTCCGCAGATCCCATAGGTCATTGCACCACAATGTTATTTTACGTGAATTAATCAGACGAGAGCATGTTGTGATGATGATAATAATGAAACAAAAATCGCACGTTGTAAAGCTGTGAGAGATGGGCATGGTTTGGGGAGGCCTTCATCCAGCAGTGGATTGGTCATGGATGATGATGATTATACTTCCACCACCAGCACACATAGAAACTTGTGTATACGGTATATATACCTTGAAATGATGAGAACATTCTGCTGCGGTGTGATGGCTAACACACTGGACTTGCAACCCAGCGGTGGCTGCTTTCATCCTCCTGCGGCAGTGGAAACAATTAATTCCTGACGAACAGAACCTTCAGGGGGTAACGCCACAGTCGAGCGACAGGCCACGGTTCTTGGGTTTAAAGTGTCGGTAATCCCAACTCATCCAAAACGTCTGGCCGGTGTGGAAGAGTAGGCCAACAACAACAGAGGGTCCTGATCTAGAGGGGCTTTCTTAAGCTTTCAATTTAGTCCATGAACCCAGACCAGATGTTTCACTTACCATCTGAGGTGGCATATATTTAGTGGCGGTTCCAATTTCTCCACGTGGCCGATACCATTCACTGATTTGCCAATCGTTTGAAATCAGGTAATCGGTTTCCCCTGTAGCGCATGGACTACGAGAGCGGGCTTTCTGCCAGGAGTGTCATACGCAAACAATTACAGAAGTCCTGCACCATTATCTTGTTGTGAACAAAAAGTGACTGGAGGAAATTCCAATTATTTGGTTCAATTAACTACAATAATCCTCATACGAATGTAAACTTACACTGACAGGAACTAAATAATTAATTTCACGTAACGAAAAAAATGCCAAGGTTCAGCTACAGTGGTTTCTCTTTAGAGAACATTTATAAAAGCTGTGGTTGTCACATTGCCACCAGTGAACCCATTCATGGAAAAAAACCTCCCAAGACTCTTTAAAACATTTCTTTATTTAATTTATTTCTTCTCCCGCCCATCCCACCATTTATTTTCTTTAATTCTTTATTTTTTTGCCCACTTTTCAGGCTTTGGGTGGATGTGTGGGGGTGGGTGGAGTTAGCCACCCACCACCATTTGCTCTGCTGCCCCCGCTGTCACTTGGACAAACCTCACACACACAAGTCGCCCATAGACCCAGTAACACGCACACACGCGCACGCACGCACGAACACACACACACGCGTGTGCGCGTCTCATTCCTTAGCTGACACACCTGCCTCTCGTTGCTAGAGGCGAAAGTGTACGGATAAACTCACTTCTTCGACTCGCGAATGAATTGCAGGTTTGTTGAACGCAATGTCTAACTCTCTCTCTCTCTCGCTCCTCGGTCCGGTTGTTATTTGCTGGTGAGCGATGGTGACAGATGTGACGATGAAATGTTGTGGCTGTGTGACGCTTTAATGCTCTTATAGACTCTCCTTGCGCATGATGGCAAGAGGTTCAGTTGCTGAATGCCAATGTTGACGGCTGATAGGCACAATAGGGCTTCAGGAGCGATAGTTGAGTAAGTTTGCTGCTACTCATCATCCTCCTTCGTTGAAGGAGTGCAGACGAACAGCGGTTTACTACGCGGTCCCATAGTTTGAGTTGCATGGCCACCATCACAACCTGGCTTGTCTTTTAATGAATGCTGTAAACTAACGTGATGGTGTTAATGATAATCGTGGTGCTAATCACGACGGTGGTGCTAAGCACGATGAACAAAGTTCGTATGGTGCAGTAATGCTCATCTCTGCAGGCAGCAGTGAGTCGGTCGTAGAAATTCCACATTGCTATGGCAGGGCTCATACCATCCAAATTGACATAACTGTTGACTTTTATGCATTGTGGTTGTTATGCTTGTAAAACTGGCCGTGTTTTTGGATTACTATCTTGTTTTAGTTCTTATATTTTCCACAACGACCGCTCGTGATAATTGTGTACGATGCGTCTCCGGAGGTCATGGATGGTGATTCAAACAAGCAGAGATGGCTGTTGTGAAACTCTCGATCAGCTGGGGGTATGTTACGGTCACTCGACAGCAGTACAGCAAATAGGTTGAAATCATATTTGCATGCATGCATCGTGTTATTAAATTATATGCAAGGTGGGATTGCTCTGCAACCGCACGCTGAACAATAATTGGCCAAATATCCCAACGCAGAACCCTCCTTAAAAGGAATCTTGAGATTCACGCTTTCCAGAGTTAATGAAGCATTTTTAGAATTATTATCATTATCACTGTACAATTATGCGTATTATTGACCATGTATTCACACATGGAATATTATAATTTATTTGTGGAGATTTTGCCAATAATCATCATCATCAAGGCACGGTGTGTTAATATTTAATAAATATTTGATTCAAAGAACAATGCAGATTGTAAGAATATTGGAGTTTTGAGCAGAGTATTCGTACATAATTCTTACTCACCAGGTATATTCACATGCGCATGCCTGACTGTGCACATGGGAGCGGTAGTATCGAGGTTAGAGCGCTGCGCTACGAACCTGGCGACCCGGGTTCGATTCCCACGCACGGCCAACACCGGTCATAGCGATTATCTAAACCGGTCCTTGGGCCTCCCCTAGGTCGCCTCAGCCTCCAATGAGTACCTGGTGCGGTGTGTAAACATCGCCACTGGGGAGACAAAGCGGCTGGGCGTGGTGTTGGCTGTGCCGGCCTTCATAGGTTGCCACGTGCTCACAGCACTTGACCCCAACAGCGTGTTATGGCTACACCGAGGAATCTTAGTCTTTTTGCATGAGCACTGCATGTCTATAATCAGCCCGTGTGTGCACGTGTCCCTCTCTGCTTCTGTGTGTGTGTGGATAACAGCTCACAAGGGAAGACGCCTGGACTGAATATCTGTCTCCGGTCTGCTCACTGACATTCCCCCGATTGACCACCGTAAGTTTCGCTGCCCTTTCAATTCGCCACTTTGCTCCGAGTGTTATTCATTTCCGATCCAAGGTTTTGCGTTTTGTCCCCCCACGCCACCCCCCTTCCTCCTCTTCCTCCTCATCTGGTCTTCTTTGATTCCTCTCTAAACTATCGCCGGCTCGCTCTCCTTTCTGCCAATTCACCACAGCGTCAAACACGCCACTTAGTCTAATGCTGCTGCGTTAGCGGGGCACATGTCAATGATCCGGTTATGTAATGGAGGAATGTTATAATGCCCCTGGTCATGCAATGTGCAGCACATTACCCTTGTGAATTCTTATTTTTGTCAAAATAAAATATACGAATGTTTGTTGAACTTGTTGCGCTACGTACGTAGCCAGCCGTGCTAGCCATCCACGCTAATCACTCTAAGCAATATTAATTAAGTGGGGGGGGGGGAAAGGCAACATCGCCCCCATACTGACATGTTAATGCTCGCTTGGCAGTGATGGTACTTCTTCAACTTGTGCCACGCAGGGACAGCTGCCATCAGGGGGTCCCCTAGGCTAAACAATAAACCGACAGGTGGGCATTGCTATGATTGTAAAGCGACTTGAGATGCTGGGGCAGTTAAGAGTCCAATGCTTGGAAAAATCCCTAACCCTATGAATGTGTCTTTTATATATTTTTTCTCGTGGGGAGTGGTGGCGCAGCAGTTAGCGCGCTGCTCTACAAAACGGGCGACCCGAATTTAATTTCCACTCTAACCGACGTCAGTGACAAATATCTGAACGGGTCCTGGACCTCCCCTAGGTCGACTCAGCCTCAAATGTGTACCCGGTGCGGTCGCTAGCACTCTGGAGACAAAGGCGTGGTGCTAGCCACCCACCCCCTCGTGCATGCCGTGCAGGCCTTCACGGGTGCTCGCTAACAGCACTTGCCCCAACAGTCTGTGAAGGCTACACGGGGGATCTTTGTTGCTGTGTGTTTCTTGCAAATGTAATCGACCTGCATGACGTGCACACCCCATTTGTCAATCCGCTGCTGGATGAGGTCCTTTCTGCGTGGTGTGGGTCGTGGAGGATGTTTGACTGTTCAGTGCTTCTAGATTTGAAGCTTTCGTGACTGCAAGGATTCATATTCTTAGGTTTTTTCCGGTAAAGTCACGTAGGTGAAAAATTACAATTCATAAAAGTAAAATAAATATAAAATAAAAATCACGACGTTTTGGAGGCAACACAAGCTTCCGTCTTCAGGTGGAACCGTCACAGCACGATAGCTGTATCAAGTGAGAGAAATTCCAGTATATATACAAGGACTGTATATATACAGTCCTTGTATATTTACAAGCGTAGACACGTGGTCACTAGAAGTAGTTAAAGCAAAACAGTGCAGTTTTACCGCACTGCCCTCAGCTCACCACGACCTCAGCCTAGAGCAGCTGCTATGCATGTCGGTCACCCACACAAATCTATCTAGGCAATGCGAGTGATTTGGTTGTAACGCTAAATGACAATTCTAATATATAACAAATTAATCCAAAACACTGTGTGGTCTTAAAATGAGAAACATAATCGGTGACGTTTTGAGCAAACGCCCTTCTTCATAGCACAATAGACTAATTATACAACATGTGTATAATATATAATTAAGTTGTATCTGCATTGACATGTGTTATGGTAATACTGTAATGATAAAATTTAAGACTTTGCTTGTTTATCCAGGAACTTTTACATAAGCTTCATATCAAGAGAAACGTTACATATGGTCTGGATATATCGCGCAACTAATAGGCCTGCTGATATGCGGCGCGGAAACTAAAATTCGATTAGTGAATTGAGATGCGGGTCCGGTGACCTGAGTTCGATTCCCTTCCGTGGCCTACATCGTTGGTGCATCAATGATCTTGGACCAACTCGAATTGGCCATCGTGGCGAAGTGTGGTCATATGACGACCCATGACCAACACTGGCACGATGTAAAAGTCTTTCGCCCAACATTTGAATGCCAGAGGGGCTGTCAATTTTTAATACCGTATTCAAGAACGTGGAGAACAGCGGATACATATTCTAGATTTGAAGCTTTCGTGACTGCAAGGATTCATACTCTTAGGTTTTTTCGGTAAAGTCACGTAGGTAAAAAATTAAAAAAATAAAATTAATGAACGTCATAATAGAAATAAAATAAAATAATAAATCACGACGTTTCAAAGGCAACACAAGTCTCCGGCCATCAGGTGGGACCGTTTTCATTCGACGGAGGGACGCACTGATTTCACCCGCAGGGGCGACTCGGCCTACAGTTGTGAATTCCTTGAAGTCGTCTCGTGCTCAGCACTTCAAAATACACCATCCCATGGTCGGCAGAAAACGAGTGAGTCTACCTCCCGTGTAGCGTGGCACCAGGGCCACTAGAAACAAGGAGTATGTTCGGAATGAGACTCTTGATTTATACTGCAGGAATCCGATGAGATGTTAAGCAATCCGATGAGCTATGAAGCTCTTTTTCACACGTGTTGCCGTGCACATACACTCTACTCTAGTTCCAGGTGGCACTGTCGTGTTAGAGTGCTCGATGGGCCAACCTGAGAGTTGCGGGTTCAGATCCCAAATAAGGTTGACTCGACCCATCATCAATTCACCGGGTTCAGTAAAATGACTACCGCTTTGTTTGTAACAGATCAACAGTGGTTAAGCAACGGATGAACTGTATATTGCCAGAGGAATGTGGAATTTCAACTCCCAGGTCAAGGTCACATATGGCGATTAGCATTGGCCCCACGCTCGTGTGGATAGGTTACCAAGAAAAAACTTGTACCTTCTTGTGCTCTTGAGTGCTCAGAAGGCCAGGCTCACAAGAATACGGGGATGAATGCTCCGTGGATGAGACAATGGGCCAGCGGATAACGTGGGAATGCTCAGTGGACCAGGGTGTGTGTGTGAATTCTTGGTGGAAAAACTCTGATTGTTCGCTGGTAATAATGGTAATGGTTTAGTTTAATATGAAGTTGTTCGTGCAAAATGCATCTTACAATCGCAGAGGAACCACAGACAAGCTGGGAGGCAGCCAGATGGTGAACCGGCATCATACATTGTCCGTGCTCTACAGACCGATATAACACATTCCTGCGGAGGGAGTTGGTAGGAACGTCGGGTTGCTCGGTCAATGGCCAGGGTCAACGGCGGCGTGGTGTATTCCGCAAATATGCCCGACTGTGGGGCGGGCACAAGCCGGCGTGAGTAGGTTAAACGTTGAGTTTATAAGGGCACCACGGGGTGACCAGCCCCTCCCCACCCAGCCCCACCCCTCCCACCCCCCACCCAGCCCCACCCTCCCCACCCAGCCCCTCCCCACCCTCCCCTCTCCACCCAGCCCTACCCCTCCCATTTTTGGATGCACGACGGACGGACAGACACAATAATCCCCTGTGGGCTGGTGGAACCAGGTGGTTCCTACCAGTATTAAGATATTTTCAGCAAATGTATGAGTTTAAACGTGTGGGAGGAAACCGGAGGACCCGGAAAAAAATCCACGCGTGTGAGCAGGCAACGCTGTAGAGAAGGGACAGGCGACCTTAGTTCGCACTTTGCTGTTCCGACATTCTCCTAAGCAAGCCAGGGTGTAAGGTCGAGTCGCACAGCATCAGTGTTGGATTACAGGCGGGTAGAGCTGCCACCGGCTGGCTAAGCGTGAATGACGGTGGATTCGCAGCCTTTCGTCAATCCACTGGTGGATGAAAGCCTCCTCTTAACTGTGTCGGTCATGGGGGGATTGTTTGACCACACTTCACCATGCCGATCAGTGTGAGCTGGCGGCAAGGCAGGCGAGATGCAGGACCGGTGCCGATATCACTCGCCTGCGGACATTAGCCATGGCCTGGAGTCGATCTCGTGTTGCCGGGATTCACCGGTCGGCGAGCGAACCACCGCTCCGCCGTACGTCACCGAAATGGTCAGTGCAGGTTGGTGAAGTGTGGCCGGGACCAAGGACCGGTTCCTGTGTCAATCGCTACTGATGTCAGCCGTGGCTGGGAATCCAACTCAGTTTAACACATCGGCTTTCGCGACCAATATATATCCATAATATAGCTTTTTTTCAGATTAACATGATCGATTGTTATTGATGTGGCGACATTAACCCAGCCCTCTGGTCTTCGCACCTGAGTGATGACATCACCGTTGCTCAACTGAAGACTGAAATGGGAGGATGTTTTCACAATCCTGGCTAATCGCCTGATGAGGCTGGTTGTAATCACCAGCGAGACGCCGCCAGTATTCGAATTGTAAATGTTGTGGGTGGACTCAACAACACACAGCGGGTATGCTGAAGTAGTCACTAATTGGCAGTTTTTGTTTTTACGTGACAAATCTTACTCATTTGCTCTGTCGGGCGATTGGCGGGTTTGACGACACATTTATACATTCAACAAACAAAAAGCCACTTTATTTATGGAGAATCCCACTCGGGTCACCACCGGCTTCACAGCTCGGTGTGCGGACCCACTTGCTGCCCTGACCCCTCCGCCCACAGCGCAACTGCCCCGCGTGCTGCACGGATTCCCGAAATGCCCGCCGGACATTTGCGACCGCTCTGCATTGCGAGCGGCGCCTTAGCCGCCGCGCAGACAAATCGTGGCTGCCCGCCCGACGGAGGAGGACGATTGCCGTGGGCCCAGAGACGCATGTGCGTGCGCGCGCGCGTGCTCCCCCCCTGCTCCTCCACGTTTCGGCACGCGTGCAAACTGTGGCACCACCAACCCCCCCCCCCTCCTCCTCCTCAATTGCCGCAAGAATGCGGCTTGCTGCCACATCAAGACTGCCTGTCCAGGCGTTCAAAGCAAAGAGAGGGGGCCAGCTCTCGGCCATAACTCATACCGACGTCAAGCCTCCGTTCAGCCCGGCGCACTGTACTGCGACGTGCGCGACGAGGGCTCGGGAACGCGTGCCCAAGTCTCTCCCGGCCGATAGTCGCATCGTGCGATTTGTGGCTGACCGCCACCGGACATGCGGCGCGCGCGCGCTCGTCTGTTGCAATGTTGAACTTCTTTCGCGCCGTACGTAAGCCAACCGTGCTAATCGGAGGTGCGGAGACAATCGTGGAAATTTTACATTCTCATGGTGGGGTCCCTACCCCCCCTCTATCTGTAGAAGAATCAGAGTGCACTGTTCCTAAAACGGTACTTTGGGTTTTGTTTTGCGATGATGGGCCGAGTTCATTTCCCAACCGTTTAAGTTTTTTTTTCATTCAATCGTGATGTCAGAGAGCCACCCGAGGCTATATCTGTAACAGTTTGAGTACGATTAATAGCGATGGCCTGTAACGTGTCGAGGAAAGATTAATTGAGATTCAGCACTCCGGTTCAACAGGGTTCCTATATTACAATGTTTGTCCATTTCGGTTAGAGTCTAAAGAGTGGTTTTCGGTAAAACGTGCCAAAACGGTGGTTTCACATGAGCGAAAGGAAGGTAAGATCGTGATATTTTGGCGAGCGAACACGTTCACCAACAACACTATGTGGCCTTAACAAAAAAGACAAACCCTACCTATATCATATGCGACCTTTTGCCCAATGCCATTTTCCACAGCACATAGGCCAGAGAGTATTGTGTCAATGAGTAGCGTATGTTAGGCAACATATAAACGTACGCTTAAAATCCACTGCTGGACGAAGGCCACGTGAGTGTGTACGTTGAACTTCTTTCGCACCGTACGTAGCCAACCGTGCTCAGTCGAATGATGGGAGGAGTTGTGTGGTCATACTCCAGCGAGCTGACCGGTGCAGGTTTGGTTGAAGGTGGGGGGGAGGGGGTCAGGGGAGGGGGGTTTGGTGTCACTCACCACTCTTGTTAGCCGTGGCCGGGAATGCAACTCACGTGGGGGGGGGGGGGGAGGCCTTGGTTCATAGAGAGAGTGAGATCTTAACTCGGCATGAATGCGGCGCTTGTGCTCGTATTGTGCCATGCACACGGGCCACTCTGCATGTGGACCGGTGGCCTTCACTAATTTTCAGATGCGGGCGCCACTTTCGCCGATAAGACATCATCAGTGCGTCAGGGGCAGCCACACATTTGAAACCATTGGGGGGGAGGGGGGGGGTTGACAGCAGCACGATGATGATGATGGGTGGGTGGGGTGTTTTTACATTTGTGGATTTTCGTGGGGGGGGGGGGTGGGGGAGGCCGCACGTCAGGGGCCGCACTAAAACCACCGTGGAGGAGGCCGCCGGTGGCCCCGCGGGTCCGTGCGACGTGGAACGCCGATGCTGGACGATCGCGTGGTCATGTGGGACTGTGATGGGGTCACGGATGTTGGCGGGTGTCAACAATCCCACTCGCCGTGCACGTGTGAAGAACACCGCTGTTAACCGATTTGCGTATCGGGGTGCTTTGCTGCACGGCCACAACTGGCGAGGTGTGGATCAGCGGTGGAGCGAGCAGCTCGCGATCGGGAAGGGTTGCGGAGTTCACGTGCCGGCGTGGGTAAATTAGGTGCCGCTTTGTGGGAAAGTTGACAGGCGATGGAGTCGTCCCCACCAGGAGAACGGGGAATTTCCACCACTGGCTCCGGGGCTATAAACGGGGTACCAGCGCCGCTTCAATGCTGATTTGAGCGAGGAAATCAATTTGACTTTGCACAAGAGAGATATAGATGAGGGCCGTGTATGTATCATGATCTGTGTGTATATCAGCCCTATGCTATCATTGTAGGCTGTGTAAACTGATCTGTATGCATTGCTATTTGCTGTCCTCACGTGAACCCAACTGCTGAAAACATTGCTTTTTTATCATTTTAGCTGGGTTTGGAAATCTTTCGTGAGTTTCATCGATGAAAACTCATCGTAACGAGTAAGAAAGCGGTACATTGATAAAATCCCAGCAATCGCGTTCCAGCGGTGTAGTGGTAAACCGAACCCTCTCTCAGCCTTTGGTAACCCAATTTACGGCAACGTGTGCCTACTCAGCGTGCTTGTTCCCTCGGCGCCTTGCAACGTACTTTGCTCGGCGACCAGCTTGGAGGGTGTGCATCCAAGCGGCGCGTGCAATTAGCCATGGCCCATTTCCTCCCACGTGCCATGCGATACATTTGCTTCACGGCAATACACTGACCACTGTTGTACACACTGGTGCCCATCGGATCCCCGCACTAAACCGGACCAGTGTGGCGATGTAAAAATTAATCGGTTCACAGACCGACGTCGAATTGGCAGGGCTCGCGATGCGCGCGTTGAATTGTTTCATACGCGCGTATAGAAATACTCAAGCTGTTTTTCTAGACGTGTGTACAATGCTCTTTATGGCACAATGTCATTTTGTCAAAAGAACCCTACTACCGTTGTAGAAATAAGACGGTGTATATATACAGGAGTAGATTGTGACATGGATAAATTAATTTAACATACATAATAAAATAATAACTGGCAGTCTCTTGTCCATCAACTGATCGATGAAGGTCTTCCCATGTCAGTCATCAGATTTGTCTGACCATACTTCCCCACTTTTTGTCAGTATGGGTTGGTGAAGTGAGGTGCACTGGACCAGTTCCGATACCGCTCGCCACTGAGGATCGCCCTGGCTAGCTGGGAATGGGATTCGGGTCACCTGGGTTCAGAGTGCAGCGTGCCAAAGCTCTGAAGTCCTCTGTATATGAAGATGTTCTCCGCCAATTAATGAGTGTTAATGTTACAATTAGTGTATTATCGGTGACGACAGTCAATAAAGCAGGATGCTGAATACATCGATTTTCGGACTTACCAGATCATCTCCTGATGACGTTTGACGCAGTTTGAAACTAAACATCGCACATCTTACTCGCTGCTCAAATTTGATCGTGAGAATTGGTCCTTCAACCCAGAGGCGTGAACCGCAACGTCAAACGTTTTGTACGCGTGACAATTTAAATGTCTCTTGGTTGTGTCGTGCCATGGCGGGTCTTTACGACACAGATCGTTTCGTGGCCGAACCTAAACCACGATGCGTCTGTGCCCCCCCCCCCCTGCTCGTGTGTACGTGCTCAGGTCGGGCGTTAATCTCCCGCTCAGGACCTTCATCTGCGGCGTTGGCGGCGGCGTCACGCACGTGGTGGGTGGACAAGGGGACGAGGCGGGCGCGCGAGGAGGGAGGACGACGCTGCCCTGGGCGGGAGGGTGCGGGGCTACGGAGCTCGGGGGGGACCGGTGGCCATGGCACTGCCCTGGGCTCGGGTGCTGTGCTGCGTGGGACTCTCGCTGCTAGCGTGCGTGTCGGCTCAGGAAGGTAAAGTGACCCGCGCTACTGCAAAGCCAGCGAGTTGATCCCTCTTCATCCCATGTGGGACGCAAGGCCACAAACGAGTTCCCTCCACTTCTTCCTGTCCTCGGCAACTTGTTGAGCCTCGCCCCGAGAGAGGTCGATCGCCGCCGCCAGCTCGCCCTTCGCGGTCTTGCCCCACGTGGTTTCGGCTCTCCCAGGTTTCCTTTTGCCCGGTGGTGTCCATCTTCTGGGCAGTTTTTGGTATACGGCCCCCTGGTCCATTCTGAGAACACGACGGAGCCATCCAAGTCTCGTGTGCAATATTAGGAAAACCAGTCTTTCTGGGAGGCTCAATATTTCCGTTTGGAAATGCACGCCCTTCCCTGACGTGACGCCGATAGCACAGTCCGTAACATTAAGAAGAGGTGCCAAATAACACATTAAAGCAGTCGGTCAACTTTGTGACAAAATGAACGAAAGTCAAACGTCACGTCAACACCGCTGGTCCGTCTTTTGCCACATTCTGCCACACTTCCACAACACGTCATTCACAATCCTCCCTCGGTCTCACGCCCTTCAAATCTGGCCGGGTGGCTCAGCGGTCGAGCAAGCGGCTCACAATTTTGAAGGTTGTGAATTAAAATACTGATTGGGAGGGTTGGCCTATCTCCACCATCGTCAACCTTCTGCGGTCAAAAGCATGATTACCACTTTGTGGAGAATTTCAACAGCGGCGGTACTATCGGTGAACTCGCACCTCTGAATATCACGGTTGGCTATGTACGGTGCGAAAGAAGTTGAACATACATAGATGCATTCAAACTCGCCACCCACCATAGTAATGTGGAATTTCCACCACTGGGTCAGGCCTGTAAACGGGAGATAAGCGCTGGATTAATGCTCGTTCGAGCCAGACATCTCGTTGACTTGTTTTCTCTCTCTCCCCATTCAAACAGTGTACCCCTCTTATCACCTCCCCTCCACCCTCCCAACCTCGGTGAACCCCCCTCCCTCACCCCCTGACCCCCCGTCCTTTTTGCGTTGCCGCAGTGTGCCACTCCGTGCAAGTGGCTGACATCGCCTTCCTCATCGACGGCTCCTGGAGCATTGGTCGGTCCAACTTTGAGGAGGTGAAGGCCTTCATCGAGGGGATTGTGGGCGCCTTCACGGGGTCCATGCTGGGCACGGCGGGCATACGAGTCGCGGTGGCGCAGTTCAGCGATGACCCGCGGTGAGGAACCCCTTCACACCCCCGTCGCTTTGCCGCGGCCGTCGCCGAAAAATGTTTGCCGCGCTCTCGCGCGTGGAAGTTTGCCGAGTTCTCGATCAGCCAATCGATCTTTATCTGCAGCCCATCGTTTGCTTTTTACCCATGATGCACCGCGGCAGCGCATGATGAGTTTGTGTTCGTACTGCTGTGTACGTTTAACAGGGTCCCGTAGTTTAAATGGATTGTGCTTGCTCATAACATCCGGTAATCTGCTGATGAGACCCAAAAGGTCGAAAATTGTCCAGACTTCGCTTGCTTGACAGTTTTGGTCTGGAGAGCCAATCGGCCGATGGAATACCATTGACCTGGCCACTTTGCGGCCCAGTACATTGAGCCGTTTCACAAATCTACATCATCCACCAACCCTTGCCCCCAAAGCGCTGAATCGCAGGTGTCCGGCACCACACCCGGCTTTGATGACAGACGCTCCCCGTTTTAACAGGCCATTTCCAGGACCCACCAATATCGCTCGCATTCCTACTCCGGCTAATTCTTGAGCCCCTAATCCTTCGCTGTCCGCGCACGAAGCGCACTCATGTCAGACGCAAGGCTGCGAGGAGGCGTTTAGGGGGAGTGCGGGCCATGATCTCGACCGTTTAAAGGAATTCATCGCCTGTTGCGCTATCGGAGTGTGCACCCCAGTGTCAGGCGTCGCTGATGTACGTTTCCGTTAAAGCACTCTCTCGAGGTTGCACCTGGTGAGTGAGTGAGTTAAACTGTGTATACACTCTTTTTTTATTTGACCAGGTAAGGCCCACTGAGCTATGTAGCTCTCATTCAAAAGCGAGCTGGCCACACGTGACAGTTCAAAGAAGTGGCGTATCGCATGGAAATGTGTAGCCGCCAAATACTCTAAACGCACATCGGTTCTAAATGTGGAGGGGAAAATGAGAGGACCCGCATATTAAAAAATCCACGCCACCACGGGAAGAGATAACACACAAACTCCAAAAATACAGCAGGCGTCGGGGTCGGCATCGAACCCACGAACCTCCTGTATACCAGGCGAGGAAGTCAACATCTGGCCGTTGTTTGCGTGCGTGGCTCTCAGGATGGAGTTCAGGCTGATGGACTTCACGACATCTTGGGAGGAGGTCAAGTCGGCCGTGCGAGCCCTCCCCTACAAGGGGGGCAACACCCGCACGGGAGAGGGCCTCAAGTTTGTGGCCGACACGATCTTCGCTCCATCCACATTGCGCGCCGACGTGCCAAAGGTGCCCCTTGCTGCGCTCGATGCTCCAAGTGCCCCCTAGTTTCTTCTGACTCCCACGATCCCGCATTGGAGTAGGCCCTCATCCAGCAGCGGATTGACAAAATGGCTCTCTCCACACGTGTACACGTGCCCATCGGGTGAATGAGCCATTGACTGCTGTTACACTTTGGCCATCCTATGGACAGACTGCTCCCCACCATGGGAATGTGGAATATCTACTCCTGCCTCAGGGTTACTCGCGAAGATCTGTACTGATCAATGATTATAACGATACCCGATGTTTTACAAAAGAGACGATGCATTCATATGGGATCCTACCTGATTAAGTAATCGGCACTTAGAATGATCTGGTATATTTAATGAGCCAAGAGATTAATGTGACTTTCTAGAGATATTAACAAAGGTCCTTTTATGGAGAGACTGGTCCCCCACCGTATAAATATTGAATTTTCACCACCGGCTCAAGACTGCCCATACAGACGAACGTCGCTCAAGGCTCGCTATAGCGTGGGACCTCTGTGACTCTGAATTAATCGACGTTTAGATTTTGTGACCGTATAGTTGACAGTTCTAACCGGTGATTGGCGATGCGCTGTTGCAGGTGGTGATCGTTATAACTGACGGGAAGTCCCAAGACTCCGTTGATAATCCCTCGAATCGTCTCAAGAGTCGTGGGGTCACGGTCTACGCCATTGGTGGGTCCCCACCTGACATCACCGCACTCCCACACCGCTGTGACGCATCAGCAACGCGACACGGAGTAGCAATCAAGATTTGGCACATTTGATCGCAAATTACCGCACTTCATAGGGATGCCACGTAGTGATATTGCCTCCCCCCCGACCCCCCCCCCCCTGCCGGCAGATTCATGCTTCTCAGGACTTTGCTGCGTTCAACTTGTTCCACGCAGGGACACTATGTGTGTATGTTGAACTTCTTTCGCACCGCACGTAGGCAACCGTGCTAATTGGAGGTGCGGGGGAAAGGACAACAAACTAAACATGAAAAGCGGTTCTAAAGAAAATAGTGTTTTCAATAGAGATGATTTAAAAGCGCATAGCTCCAGTGGCATCCTGATATCGGAAGGAAGAGCGTTCCAGACGGCCACTGGGGATAATTTGAAAGCGCATGGCTCCAGTGGCTTCCTGATATCGGAAGGAAGAGCGTTCCAGACGGCCACTGGGGGTATCTCAAAGACATCGATGCTGACGATGGTGACGCTGCTAGCGTCGCCGCCACCGCCGCTAATGACTGCAAGTTGCGTCTGTCTCGCCGTATCTCGCCAGGCATCAAAAACGCTGACAAGGAGGAGCTGGACATAATATCGTCACAGCCCAGCGAGCAACACTCGTTGTACATCGACGAATTCAAGCTGCTGAGGAGCGTCCTACCCAAGATCACACGGAGAGTCTGCCACGTGTTGGCAGGGCTGTCATTTCAGCCGGAACTCCTGCCTACTGCCGGTAATTTCCCCCGTTTCGATGCGGCCCACCATTCCAACCTCCGCTGCCGTGACATCGCCCCAGGGGTGGAGCGTTGGCCGCTGGTTTGCAGAGGTTTGCGGTTCGAGCCACCCTTGTTCAAGCGGCGGGTGAAGTAAGCATGAAGCAGGCACCGTTTGCGAAACGTTACGGATCCCGTGACATTCGCCGGTGTGCACGTTTATAATCGGGCATTGTGAAGGCGAGGATTGGTGGATCACAGGACTGCTGCGAAACTCCCTTGCTGTGGGTGTCAAGGTGGAATAACCAGAGTTCGCCAGGAGAAGGCGGTAAAGCAAAAATGTTGACGTCACCTCTTTCGTCTGCATGGGATAGAGCGTTTCCCCCTCGCACACGTGGATTTTCCATGGGTGCTCCGGTTTCCCTGCACACGTAGGCACGCAATTGTCCGACAGCACCTTCATATATTGAGGACCGCAAATCTTGGGCAATTGTTGGAGCCGGCTGATCGCTCGTCCGCTTTCCAGCTTGTCTGTGGGTCCTCCACGCTCCCCTGAGTAGTAGTGCTCGCTCTTCGAGAGTGCGCGTGATGAGTTGAAATGAAAATTATTCGAAGGAGAGGAGGCGCGCGTGCTGGTACCGTGGTCCAAATTTGTGAAATGTGACGACGAAAGAAACGATAGCTCCCTTCGTGAAACAATAATTAGCGGGGCTCCCACTTTACATTCACCTGCCGTAGGCGAACACATTCAAATATAATAAGCGTGTATTGCATTTATTTTCCCTGGTGTTTAAACAGACGCAGTTTATACATTTGTTTCTATATTTATTACGTAATCCGCCCCCCTTCGCAAGCCCCCCCTCCCGCCGCCAGATATTTCTTGAAAACATAACAAAGCCATAAGCCCCATAACTTGAGATGGCAAAAGTTGCTTTGCATCTGCGGGCAAATGAAACTTAATACCGACAATGGGGGTGGGGGATAGAGGGTGGGGGGGCGGTTGGGAGGGGAGGCAGAGAGACGAGGCGGGGGGTTGAGGGGCGGGGGTTTGAGGGGCGGGGTGGGGGGGGATAGAGGGGCGGGGTGGGGGGGGATAGAGGGGCGGGGTGGGGGGATAGAGGGGCGGGGCGGGGGGATAGAGGGGCGGGGCGGGGGGATAGAGGGGCGGGGTGGGGAAATAGAGGGGCACGGTGGGGGGAGATTAAGGGGCGGGCTGGGGATCGAGGGGCGGGGCGGGGGATATAGGTGGTACGGGGGGGGGGGCTGAAGCAACATAATCGAGACCTTTTCTTTAACAAGGAATGACAGATTTGTGTTTTTGAAAGGAGGAAAAAAAACTCCTGAAATTCCACGGCGGTATTTGAGGAGTTACAAAGGTTGGAGGTTAAGACACAGATATGATTTCCCTGCCCCCTTTCCTCCTTCTCCGAGTATTTTTTTGTTTTACTGCCAGAAAGATGTTAAGGCCGCTGTGCCTTGGAGGCGGTGTTTAAGGGGGGGCGGGGGGGGGGCGGGATCGGCTGGGGGCTCACAAAGGAGGAGTTCTGAAAGCCGCGTTTATGGGGATTAGACGGACGACTGTCACGTCCAGTGCCCTAGAGCATTGTAAGAAAACACCAGGCAGGCAAAAACTTGGAACCACGGGGCAAGCGTTGTATTGCTAACAGGGTGCCGGCGGTGGTGAGATGTTAACTCCCTCGCCTGGTATGCAGGAGGTCGTGGGTTCGATCTCAACCCTGTCGTTTGCATATTTGGAGTTTGCGTGTCTCTCTCCCCGTTGTTGCGTGGAGTTTTCTCCGGGTTTACCAGTTTTTACCCTCCACATTTAGAAACATGCCCTGGGGATATTTGGATGCTATGAATGTCCATGTGATAAGCTACTTTGTTGAGCTATCATGTGTGAAAAAGAGCTATATAGCTCAGTGGACCTTACGTGGTAAAATAAATAAAATATCTTAATGTTGTGAGCCATTCCACGGCAGCATTCGGGGTGATAGCTGAATGGGGTCCACTTGTTCCACCAGAGCATACGTGTTGTGTTGGGGTAGCTGAGTGGAGTAGTCTGCTAGTTCTACCAGAACACCACGTGGTTGTAGCGGGGTAGCTGAGTGGAGCAGTCTCCTTGTTCCACCAGAGTACGCGTGTTGTATTGGGGTAGCTGAGTGGAGCAGTCTCCTTGTTCCACCAGAGTACGCGTGTTGTATTGGGGTAGCTGAGTGGAGTAGTCTGCTAGTTCCACCAGAACACCACGTGGTTGTATTGGGGTAGCTGAGTGGAGCAGTCTCCTTGTTCCACCAGAGTACGCGTGTTGTATGCGTCTAATGGCTCGCCCCTCACTGCATTTGCAGGTGACCTTGATCTTCCAAACTTTCCTGCAAAGTTAACACGGAAAAGTGAAACGTGTCCAATCGTCGAGCCGGACGTTCGTTTGCTTAATGCTGGCTGTAAATAAATAAATAAATAAATGCTCCCTTTTTTTATCGATCGAAAAAACATCTCAAAGTGTTGTCGTGCTCTTGGAAGTACCGGGCGGTGTTTATCTCTGTTGGGTAATCCCAAGCAGTATATTGACAAGTGGGATGAATTTTCTTCTACACTAATGCCTGCAATATCACGCCATGCACCACGTCACTATTTACGTGCCCGCAACAAGCATACACAGTAAATCTTATTTACTGCCGTCCCTAATTGAACCGTCGCCAAACATTTAAATTACATGCCACGCTAAACGCGCACATAAGCGCCTCTTATAAATTGCCTTCCGTGGCATGTTTATGGAAGTGGGTGGTCAAAGGTGTTTGTGAAAGAGATGGTTTACAAGACGAGGACACGGCAATGTATGGCTGAATGACTTGGCAGGCTCACAATGGCTGTGTCTGAGCACTGCTGAAATCCTGGGTTCAAGCCCCCCTTGTTTTGCTGCTAGTCTCTGTAATTATTTTAGTGGTGGGGGGGGGGGCAGATCATCATGGCCTTGTGAAGTCATTGAGTCCAGCACTGCTGAGATCCCTGTTTCAAATGTGGACGGACCACAAGCCATGGCTTAACTGGATTCGAAAGTGTAATGAGTTTGATGGTCTCAGCACATTTACCGATGACAGCATGGAAAACGATCAGGTCAAATTTGGGTTTTCTCTCTGTGGCCTCATTCCGGCTCCGATGACTTGTGGTTGTGTTCTACTGGGGAGCGGTCGTGTCAGCGGTTCGCGTGCCGCGCTGCAAACCTTGCGACGCAAGTTCGATTCCCGCTCACGGCCAACAACAGTGATGGTTATCTGAACCGGTCCTGGACCTCCCGTACGTCGGCTCAGTCTCAAATGAGTACCGAGTGTGCTGTGTCAACATCGCCGCTTGGGAGACAAAGTCGGCCGGGCGTGGTGCTGGCCACCCGCCCCCTCGTGTTGCGTTCCCTCCCTTCATAGGTGCCCACTCACAGCACTTGCCCCAACAGTCTGTGAAGGCTATCCGGGGCATCTTTGTCTTTGAGCACTGTGTACATGCCATATACGAACTCTGCAACTTATATGGATTAAGGGTTACTGCAGTGACTTCAGAGTTAATTCTGTGACTTTGTCTTCAAAACACCTTTCTCTAACAGTGCTTGAGCTGACCTGTCTGATCATTGAAGTGATCAATCGCTCTCGAACCTCGGTTTTCATACGTGATTAATTGGATAGGTAAAGCTTCGTGACATCATTTGTTTTATTCTCGCGCAAGGTCAAAGGTCGACCACAGCCTTTGTCCTCTGACCTTTGGAGATCATTCAAGTTCATAACGACTTGATATTTGTTCTAACTATATCAGTTTTCAATGCACACATCATAAATATCTTTGGTAAATTATTTGATTCAAGTTTTTTTCTATCTTTTTTTTTAAATCGAATTGTCTGCTGAATGAATAATGGGGTAGTGCACACCTCGGTGATGGAAATTCTACATTCCCAAGGCAGTGGCCAATCTATATAATTGTTGAATATTATTGTTAAATTAAAGATCATTGTAAAATTATTTGATGTAAGTTTTTTTTCTACCCTTCAAAAAAATCGAATTCTCTGCTTAATGAGCAATGGGGTCATGTACACCTTGATGATGGAAATTCCACATTCCCAAGGCAGGGGCCAGTCGACCTCCACAAGACAAAAAATGTCGACCTTCCCCAACGTTCATGCCTCCCACAAAGCGACGTCTCGCAAATTGTGTTTCTCTGTAAAAGAAAAAAAAAACAGCCTTACAAAAATGATAAATCCCGCAAATTTCATCCCGCAAAACGATCATCCCTCCGCTGGTGACGAGTAATTAATCGACTGAGGTCCCGCTTGACCTTTCCTTCCTTCCTTCCCGCCGGTCCCAAATGAGACCGCGGGTTTCACGCCACGTCCAAGAGCGAAGCATCCGAGGACGAAGCGGCCGTTGACTCGGGCCGACGGCCCCTCGCCCCGCATCGGCCGTCCCGCGTTCCCACGCTCGAAGCCACCCACGAGTGGATCTCTCTCACCCCCCCCCCTTCTACCCCCCTCCCCCCCATCTCTTCGCCCCCTTAAAAAAAAGACGCGTAGACGAAGAGAGAGTCCTTGTGTGTGTGTGGCTTTGACAATAGGAGGACGGGCGGGCGAGGGGGGTGGATGAGTATGACTCCCAGCGGCGGCGAGAGGACCGTAGATCACTCTGGCCACTCCGCGGCCCCCTTAACCCACCGCCCGCGTCCCCCCTTAGCCACTCGTTCTTCCGTGACAGTCCCCCACCCCCCCGCCCGCATCGTCGCAGCTCCCACCTCCGTCTTGGCGGCGCGCTCCGGCGGGTCGCCCACACGGGGGAACAACGCGGCGGCGGCGGCCAGGGGGCAGGGAGAGTTTAACTGGGGGACGGCGGACGGGCAGTGCGAGGTGTTGTTGCGGGGGGCTTTTATTGGGGGGGGGGGGGGGGTGTGGGGGGGTGGCGGCGTCAGCAGTGTTCACGTGGCGTGAAGTTGGGGAGCGGTAGCGTAGTAGCGGGTTAGCGCGCCACGCTACGAACCCGGGTTTGACCCGAGTTCGATTCCCGCTCGCGGCCAACGCCGGTGATGATTACCTGAACCCGGTCCAGGGCCTTCCCTAGGTCGACTCATCCTCGAATGAGTACCTGGTGCGGTGTGTAAACATCGTCACTGGGGAGACAAAGGCGGCCGGTTGTGCTGTTGGCCTCCCACTCCCTCGTGTACCGTGCCGGCCTTTATACGTTCTGCTCGCTAGCAGCACTTGCCCCGACAGTCTGTTAAGGGGGAACTTTGTCTTTGTGGTGTGAAGTACAAACAAAAAACCGTTTAGTTTGCGCTCGTTTCCTCTTGCGTGTCAGAGCTAAACGTGTCCCCTTGCTGCGGCGAGCGTGGATTGGCCGTCGTCTCCGTTGACAGCTCTGGAAATTCTACATTCCTCTGGTGGGGGGCGGTTTGATTATCTATGGGTAGGCCACTGCTCCAATGCGGTACCTCACTTTATTGGCACAGATAAATATTATTATGATGAGGGGCTGAGTTAAATGGTGGATTTGCGAATTGAGTACTCTGCCCACTGTGCTAGTCAGCCCCATGTTATTATCACTTCCCATCACTTCTACAGGGTTCATAAAATATCTACCACTTTGTAGATAAACTGACCAATACCACAGCAATGTGGAATTTCCACAGCTGGCTCAGAGCCCCCAAAGAAGATGAGCTCCACACAATACTCGTCAGAGCCGTGAGACTTTGACCTTTGACTTTTGCCTCCGGTGTCTCGTTGCAACGAATGTAACGATTTATCGTTTTAAAGAATTGATAAAATTGTATGTTTTTGTCACTTACAACACACACATCCAATTGTGCTCGAAAAATTCCCATTATTTCAATTGTGGTGAGCACATTGTATCCTGAAACCCAATGACCTCAGTTCAATTCCTAACCATGACTCCAATCAGCGGTGATATGCGAATTGTTCCTGAGCCCCCCTTCCCTCTGTGCCATCAGCAGTGACCAGTGACCATCAAGCATGGCCTAACTAACCCCGTGGCCGACACGGCATGACGGATACTTTCATCCAGCAGTGCACTGACAAAGGGCTTTGCAAAGTATAATGATTAAACTCATGTCACATTCAGGCCACGGACAAGATTACAAGAACATTTAGATGACAAATGAATCAATTGTTTAATCCCACCCCGAGATAAATGTTCAAACGAATCCCATGACTTCTTAAATGAATCATCAATAATTATATGAATATTTAAACATATACAACGGCCTTTCGTCGAAAGATCGCACAGCAAATGTGCGTACAAAAGTTGCACCACTCCATGCAAAATGAGATGAATGAGGGGGACCACAACAGAAAAAAAAAATCTCGATTTGAAGCTTTCGTGACTGCAGGAATCCATACTCTTTGGTTCTTTCGGTAAAGTCACGTAGGTAGAAAATACAATTCGGGCGCAACACAAAATAAACCACGACGTTTCGGGCACAAGACAACAAGCTTCTGATGCGCCAAAAACGTCGTGATTTATTTTAATTTATACCTACGTGACTTTACCGAAAGAACCAAAGAGTTTTGAAAAAGAAGTTAACTGGTGCTGTACAACAACAACACAATTTGGGTGCTGAGCTCCCAAAGCTTGGCCCGTGAGTGTCTGTGACACCCTATGCGATACGTTGTCTCCTAGGTCGACTCAGCCTCAAATTAGTACCTGGTGGTTGTGTACTTAGTCATCGCCACTGGGGGAGACAACATCGCTGTCAACCCATGCGGTTTACACCGTATTCTTGCACAGGGAAATTTAGCTTCCAGGTCAATACGGCGTACAGCCATTTCAATACGGGCAAAAATAAAAACGTGTCTATTTGTTTGTGTTACTTCCTTGTGATGGGGACTTTGTAGGATAACCAATAATGTCTGAATTGGTCTGTAGTAAGGTAGGCAGCACTGATACGGGGTTAACAGGTAAGAGTCGAAGGCGGCCGGGCATGGTGATGGCTACCCACCTCCTCGTGTGTCATTCCAGCCTTCATGGGTGCTACTCGCTAACAGCACTTGCCCCAACAGTCTTGTTAAGGCTATACGGGGGGGGGGGCGGGGTGGTGCTCTTTGTTTTTGTCTCCATTTGTCTGAGTTGTACTCTGACGCTCTCCCCACCCAGCGCTCGGCGTGCAGGACCTCGTGGCTCTGCCCAGAGGGCCCAGCGCCCTGCACGTTTCTTGGACGGAGCCCGCCGCGGGCGACGTCGTGATTGGCTACCGCGTGCTGTACGTGCTGCTCGACGCGGCCGGGCAGCCAATCGCCGGCGAGCAGGGAGAGGTGAGGTCTACGCGCGGAGCGATGCGAATCGTGCGTCGCTGTCAACCCATGCGGTTTAGACCGTATTGTTGTACAGGGAAATTTAGTTTTCAGGTCCATACGGCGTACAGACGTTTCAATGCGGGCAAAAAAATAAAAATGTGTCTGTTTGCGTTCATCCCTTGTGATGGGACTTTGTAAGATGAACGTTGAGATTTATAAGGGCACGGGGTGACCAATAATGTCTGAATTGGTCTGTAAAACAAGGTAGGCACTTATAAGGGGTTGACAGGTATGCGAATGCATATTTAAACAACAAAAAAAGTAACAATTTGTTTTACTTTTTGCTGCATTTATCTCGATTGTGCTATCCGCTTCACTTTACTAACCCGCACTGACCAGCCTGGTGAAGTACGGTCCAATATCCCTCATTGACTGCAGCGCATGAGGAGGCTCTCATCCAGCAGTGGAGTGGCAAACTGGCTGCACACGCGCTATCGATGACACGTCATCACGAGACGGAAAATCCAGTTGGAATTCTCGCAAGGGCAGAGCGAGTCTTCGTTTTGGAGAACAGCCCACGGAAGTGGCCATCACAGAGCTCCCTCTGAATTCCCTTCAAGTCACACTTATTCCACAGAGTAGTGAGCAGCGCTTTCTCCTCACTCTGCCAGTGAGAGTAATTTTCGTCGCATGAAAGCCTTCATCTTCAGAGATGGCTTTTATCCAAATTAAGCGCTGAACCAAATTGAATGTGATTTTTCTATTGGGCTGAATCCATCAACTCGCGACGCCAGAGAACCCGGCGTCGTCACAGCCTGGTTTTGAACTCAGGAACTCAGCAATCTGAGTCACAGAAACAGCACAATTGGAATATAGTTTGAAAAAATTATAATAGTTGCTCTCACGATAATTGTGTGTGTGTGTGTGAGAAATTACGATTTACAAGGTCTGAAAATTATATGGGGATGATAGAGTGTTACATTTCCGCAATGTGAGAGAGAACAAAACTGTCCAAGTATGAAGAAAACAAGAAAAACTTTCACCCTTTCTGGCAATAAAACAGGAGGTGTTGAAATGTTCAAACACCAAATCGAAACCTTTTGCAAGGAATCCAGTCTTCATTAACCATACGTACTTGTGGTGAACATGCAAACAAACACCTATTCTTATTTTTTCTTAATTTAATACTGGAAAAAAGGTCCCATTTTGTCAACTGTGCAAATGAGATGGAATAAAGACCGAATACATACGGAACGATAAAAATAAAATCTATGAATACAAACTTGATCCTGAATCGTGGCGAATCATGACTTACCCAATCATCGTCATCGCTACTGTTGTTGTGTCTTTGTCCCAGGTGGCGGTCCGTAGCGGAGAGACGACCGTGTCGTTATCCGACCTCCGACCTTCGAGCGATTACTCCGTTACCGTGGTGACGCAATACGAGGGTCACCAAGGGCAACCCATCACGGCGACCGTGCGCACGGGTAACGCAGAGCACAGCACGGCAACAACAGCCGCCGAGGCGGTAAATAACAATAAATAAATAAAGTGGTCAAGGCGAAGAGGTCATCTTGGCGACGGTTGCCGATGCAACCACACCCATCGCTTCCTTCATTCTGCCAGATCCGGCAACTGCTGCACATTGACACCCAATGTCTCACGGTTACAGTTTCATCACCGCCACCATCTGGCTTTAAGTCTTTACCTTGCTACACATTTGATATGTTAGCTATCTCAATCGTATCGCCACCACCATTTGGTTTTAGTTCTGAGTGCCTGTGTGGGTATCCTACCCTCCACCATCCTGCACAACCTCCTCCTGATTACATCAACAGCAATTGAGAGCAACATCCTATACCAGTGTTCTTCATTGCCAGGCCCGGGGCCACTGGTTTCCTTTAGTGCGGCCACCAATGATACAAAAATGTTAAACCACCCCATCATATTTAAAAGATATATATAGGTTTTACCCTTTCTGGCAATAAACAGCTGTGTTAAGATGTTAAAACACCAAATTGAAACCTTTTGCAAGGAATCATGTTACTGCATTAGCCACATATACTTGTGGTGAACATGCAAACAAAACAACACGCTCTGACAATATGTGCATTGCCTTTGAAACTGATTGGTCCACACCAGAGACAGCTTTCTTTAGAGCCTCGTCTCAAACAGCGTTAGACCAGAGGTCGCCAAAAGGCGAACAGCACAAAGACCATGCCACTATCAGGACATTGAGAGCTCGGGGTGAGCAGCTACATCATGGGCCCTCCCTTGCCAGTATCAAAATATAAGAATATTTTGCACCCCATCATGCTGTCAAACCCCAATGGTTTCAAATATGTGGCGGCCTTCCTCTGAAAATTAGTGAAGAACACTGCTCTAGACCAAACTCCCAAGGTGCTTTACCCTATCCTGCCATAAAATAATTAGCACCCTCTGTATCCATCCGCATTCCAGAACTGTTGTGTATTCATGGGGCAATGTGCATAATGCGGTGGAGTGCGAGAGGGAGGTCAAGTTGACGCATTGCAAAAGCTGGGCGTGTCTTTGAGGAACTACACACACCAGCGATGCTGAGGGCTAGGGGCTTGTGATTTAGGCATTCTTGTTTGACCATACCTCTTAACACCGTTGGTCAGTAAGGGTTTGTGAAAGGACGCATGTGAAAGATGCAAGCAAGTTCGCGTGTTGGACGGTGGCCAATGTGTGTATGTATGTGCACGCGCGTGTCTGGGTGTGTGCGTGTGGGAGTGTGGGTGTGTGTGACATGTGCATGTGCAAGTGTGCTACGAACCTGGCGACCCGAGTTCGAATCCAGCTCACGGCCAACACCAGTGACAGCTATATGAACCGGTCCTGGGCCTCCCCTAGATCGACCCAACCTCAGCTTAGTACCTGGTGCGGTGTGTAAACATCGCCATGGCGGCCTTCATAGGTGCTTGCTAACAGCACTTGCCCCAACAGTTTGTTAAGGCTATGCGGAGGATCTTTGTCTTTGTGTGTGTGTGTGGGTGTATGCGGTTTGTGCGGTAAAGCATGTCTCCGTTTGGCACAGTCCACACTGGTCTGCGTCAATGATTGCATTCATTTATTATCAGCATGGAATGTTAAGAATATGTGTGGCAAGAGGTGCCGTCGGCTTGCTTATTGACGCCGCAGTGATCATCATCGTGGCCAGTGCCGGATTATCCCAGTAGCAAAAGTAGCTACATATGCTACGGGCCCCGCAGTTTCAAGGGCCTCACGCTAAATGCTTTCAAGCTATCAATTCCGATTCGGTGATTCTGCACTCGCTCTATTACTATAGTACTATACCGCCTTCAACTTTTATGAACGCCTGGGTGTATAAGGTTAGCGATTTGTCGCATTATTTGGCTGTATAGCAAATGAAAAAAATACAATTACTTTACAAGTAAAACATTTGTGTTTGAATATTTACGCGTTTTTTTTTATTTAGGGCCCCTTCATAACACATGCTACACTAGCTTCATCCGGCACTGATCGTGGCGACCGCCCTGTCCGCGTCGAAATGTCCAGACACCGAACGTTTCGCACTGTTGGCAGTTAATGACAGGATAATGAGATGGCTCTTTTGTCCGTCTATTTCGGGAGGGGTCGTAATGGCCGTGCCACACAGCACTGAGCCACCACCGCTGAGGTCGCGCCCCAGAAACGTGGCCACCGCCTAATTAATTAGAATCAAACCTGCAACGCAGCATACTCATTGCCAAACTTCTCGAGTGTAACCCAGCCACCTTGTTCGCGCCCCCACGTGTGTGTGCGTAAATACACAGGCGTGCACGGGGGAATGCTTTGCCTTTGTGCCCCTTTGCAGGTGACCTGTCGGTGCAGACACGCCTTAGGGTGCTCGACGAAGGCCTCTACTCGCTGAGGGTCACGTGGGACCCTCCCGCATCTCCCGTGCAGGGATATCGCCTGACGAACTCGCCGCGCGGTAAGACGCGAACGCACGCGACGTGACGCGGGTTACGCTCACGCAGAGGTCAACGTCTCCCCGTGAGAGCCTTGGAGCTGTCAGCGCGTAAGCGGCACCCTACGAAGGACGGCACGGCACACGAGGGGTGAGGGCGGGGGGGAGGGGGCAGCACTGGCCCGCCTTTGTCTCCGGAGTGGTGGTGATTGTTTAACACATCACACCGGGAACTCAATTAAGGCTGAGTTGACCCGAGGGAGGCACAGGACCGCTTCAGATATTCCGTTACTGTACTCGGCCGCGAGTGGGAATCGAGCTCAGGTCGCCGCGGTGGTCCTGCCGGCAAGACTGCCGGCTCCTGCCTTAGGAATGGTGAATTTCCATCACTTGGTGCAGGGTCGCCAAGGGAGATGAGCATCGCCCACCACTCGTGGGTTTTTGCTAAATCGCTTTACGTTGCTTCGCACGCAGCACCCCACGTGCCCACGCCGAGTCTCTCTTGCACGTCCACAACAGACTCGCGGTTGGGACCCTCGCAAGAGATGAACCTGGCGCCTGGAGCGACGTCCCACCTGCTGGACGATCTTCGGCCGGACACGGAATACGTGGTCGCCTTGTACGCGCTCGCCACGTCGGGCAACCCCGAGGCAGCGCTCACGGCATCCGGCAGGACCCGTGAGTCGACGCGGAGCTCGGGGGCGGCCGCCCGATCCGTGGGGCGCAATGCAAATGATCGCTGCTTTAAACTCGAAATGACAAAGGCTAAATTTATTTTTTTATTCCGCCAGGTAAGTCCCGCTGAGCTTACCCAAGCGAGCGCTACGTGGCGAGATATACCCACGCTCCTATGGATGGGCGGGTGTATGGGCAAGTGTTTACGTAGGGATACGGACGTGAGTGTTAATGCACGCGGACAAATGGCAGTCGGCAGCACACAGGGCTTAGCTACAACTCGCGTTTGGTGTGCTTGATGCAAACGTCATGGAAGCGAGAGAGAGGCAGATACCCGTCCACTGTAGGGAGATGTTTACTACCTCGCCTGGTATACAGGAGTTCATGGGTTCGATCCCGACCCTGACGCCTGCATGAATATGTGGCGTTTGCATCTCTCTCTCCATCGTGGTCGCGTGGATTTTTCTCTGGGTCTTTCTTTTTTTCGTCCACATTTAAAAACAATGCACTTTAGAGTATGTGACTGCAATAAATTTGACAAGTCAAAAAAGAGCTGTATAGCTCAGTGGGCCTTACCAGGTAAATAGTATTAACTAGTTAATAGAGTGAAATATTATTTTCAGAAGTGACCTGGCCACAAATGACAGCTCAAGTGGCTTATCATCACGTGGACATTTATATCAGCCAAATACTCCAAACGTGATGTTGATTCTGAATGTGAAAGGAAAAACCAGAATACCTGGAGAAAATCCACGTGACCACGGGGAGAGAAAGAGATGCAAACTCCAAATATACAGCAGCAGGCATCAGGGTCGGGATCGAACCCATGACCTCCTGTGTAAATGGTTCCCCTTCCTCTCACAAACTTCTGCTTTATTGTGTTCCACAAGGGCAAACTCACGTCAAGTTTTGGTACAAAACACAATTTCTATGCAGATGATACACAGATTTATATTAGTTTCAGTCAATCTGATATGAATCCAACTTCCACTCCGTCTTCCTGTCCGACTGTCGTTGCTGACTGGCTCGTGGCAAATTTTCTTCAAATTAATAACGCTAAAATTTAAGTTCTCTTAGTTGGAGAAAAAATCACTTGCCTCTCAGCATCGTCAATCGACTGCACGTCTGATTAGCTCTGATTTTCATATCAGTCAACAGGCAGTCAATCTTGGTTTTATTCTTGACTCTAACCTCTCTTTTTCTTCTCATTTTTATTTTATGTGCAAGACTGCTTATTTTCATCTCCGTAAAATTAGTTTTTTTTTTATCGTATCCGTAACTGTCTCTCCCATATGGCAGCAAAAACAATAATTCATGCATTTGTTACCTCCAGGCTAGACTATGGCAATTCTCTATTATATGGTCTTCCCTTGTCTCTCATCCAACATGTACATTATGTGAAAAATGCAGCTGCAAGTGTACCCACTCGTACCCGTAAGCGTTATTATATGACACCCTTTAACGATCGCTCCACAGAGTCACTTTCAAGATTGCACTTTTCCTGTTTTGAAAATTCTTCATGTGCTAGAGCCTCCCTGCCCATCTTTCCCCTCTCATTTCAGTTTGTTCCCCACCTCTGGTTCTGCGCTCTTCTTCACTCGAGGTGTTCTGTCCACCCCAAACATGAAACACACGCCAATTGGCAGAGGTGTGGACTCGAGTCATGTGACTTGGACTCGAGTCAGACTCGAGTCATGAATTTGATGACTTGCGACTCGACTTGGACTTGCATAACAATGACTTTGTCCCACCTATGAGATGTGGACTCGAGTCATGTGACTTGGACTCGAGTCAGACTCGAGTCATGAATTTGATGACTTGCGACTCGACTTGGACTTGCATAACAATGACTTTGTCCCACCTCTGCCAATTGGTGGACGAGTGTTCCCATGTGCAGCCCCCACAGTCTGCAACACTCTCCCGCTACACATCCAACAAATCAAATCAATTAACTTATTAAAATCTGAAACCAAGGCCTAATTAGTTGTCCAGGCATGTGCTGGAAAATAGGCATATATATTATGGTCCTACTGGCTCGTAACTGTTTGGCCACTCCACCACCCCTCCTTTGAGGGTTCTCCAAAATCCGGTGAACTGATTTATTTATTTTCATTTAATTTTTTCTGTGGTGATATTTTCTTGTTACGTGTATTTTTTCTCTCGTTATTTATGTATTCATTTTATTGTTGTTTTAGATTTGCTTAGTAGTGGGGTTTTTGTTTTCGTATCATCTGTGTAAGGAACTGGCTCATTGATGTGCAGCGTTGTGGGATGCAATTGCACGAACGACATTCTATAAAATGTAATTATTTTTACCAAGTGAGGCAGTTAACATCTCGCTACCGTGGGCGGGTATCTCTCTCTCTCTCCGTCTCTCTCTCTCTCTCTCTGCGTGGTTCACATTTGTATCAAGCACATCAAAAGCGAGTTGTTGCTAAGTCCTGTGCACTGCCTTGTCCCATATGTACCTTCGTCAACACTCTGCACAGAGCATAGCCTTGCTCCACATCGTATGGATTAGAGGCCCTTCGAAATAACTAGCCAATGTGCGCCATCGCCACATTACAATTTAAATGTCTTGCAAATCAAAAGGGCACGAGGTCGAACCACAGCCAGCGGTCACCTCATGCCCACAACCCTCCCTGACACTTTTTTATTGGGTTCAATTGTGAACAACAGCCATATCAGACACTAGCACATCTAATCGACGTGATCATTGGCTCACTGCAGCTCAAAAACTCACTCCTGCAAGACGTGCGGGGAAGTTAGGTGAAGTCCACGTGCTCGGCATGTGAAGGCCCGGAGACCAGAATCGATGATTTCACCGACAAGGTGTTCAGGGAGGCAATTCCATATCCGGACGGTACGCATTAACGCGTACGTCCATATACCTACGTTACCACTTGCCCATTCTATTCTATTATTTGGGATTTAGCTGCGTGAAATTTCCACCTCGGGCTGTCGAGGGTCACCAATGTGGATGACCAAGGGCACCCCCATGCCTTGTCCTGCGTCGCCCCATCACGGCGGTCATCTCTTGAACATTCATCTTTTGAACTTTCGCTTCTCTCCTCTCTCTCTCGTCGTCCCTTTTTGTCCCTCAGTGAGGCTGGAGGGCGTGAGGCGGCTGCTGCTGCAGAACGTGACGACCAACTCGATGAGGGCCTTGTGGGAGCCGCCGCGGGGGGCCACCGGGTACCGGCTCACCTGGGGAGCCACCGAGGGTACGCACGTAGAGGGAGAAACGGCGGCCGTGGGCCGGTGTGGGGCTGGGATTGTTGAACCGGGATTGGTGAACCGGGAATGGTTCACCGGAAGAAAAAAAAGAGTCTGTGACAGGCGCAACCTGAGGGAGCAGCGAGGGAGCATTTGTGCCACCCGTGGGCTCTTGACGGGGAGTTAGCGTTGCCTGGGACGCTTTCCTTCTCAAGCCGACGGCCTGTGTCTGCACATATCTACCAACCTACTCGCCTACCTGCCTAGCCACCTTGATACCTACATCACTAGCCATGCACCCATTCACCACCTGTCTGCCTGCCTGCCTATATATTCATGGACCTACCTAACTACTTACCCATTCACACACCCACCCACCCAATCTACATACCTATCCATTAACGTACACATTCGCCCAACTGCCTACCCTACCCACTTACCGTCTTCGTTAAAAAACTCAAAACATTCATAAAAAACACTGCCTTAAAAGGAAGATATAAGAAGATAGGTGCCATTTTTTGGAAAATGACCCTTTCTTCACAGCACGTGAATCACGTGACAGAGAACGTTATTAATTAACGCACGTTACCAGCCACGACGTGCGGATAATATACTTGGAAATTGGCGACAGAAAACAATGGAACAAAAGCTGAAAATTTCCCAGGGAAGCGTGTGGAGGTGCACGCTCGGAACGACACCGAGAGACAGGAGGGGGAACCACGTGGATTACACAACGGGCGGAAGTCGGAGACGCTAGCCTCAACTGTTCAGAAATGTACGCGGGTGCTCGAGGGAGAGCGTGCACCTGGGAGGCGCCGTCCACCGAGGAGATGGAGCAGTGAAATCCGCGAGGATCAGCTCGTCAACAACGTACGAACTGCACGAGCTGTGCGGACGTGCCAACACATGCGCGTGTGCTGGTAGTGGGCTTGTGCATTGGACATTGTCCTGAGATCAAAGGCAGCTATCGTTTAAGAACAGGGGTGGGGGTGGAAAAGGGGGGGGGGGGGCTTCTGCGTCTCAGGTTTTTTTGCTGATCAGCGCTTGACAAATCGTTCTCTAACATCGTAATCTCAGCCTCCACGACCTTGACAGCTGTTGCCTCTCGTGAGACATGAGCGCCGTGTTTCATCGGCGGTGGCAGGGGGGTGGTGGGGGAGCGGGCGGAAGGGGCAGATGTTTTCTCTTCTCTCCCTGCGCCCATTCGCTCCGCCTGTTGGGGCCCGCTGCTGTGCCATGCAAGCGCGTGTGCCCGCGGCGTTATTTCCTGCCACCGCCCCCCACCCCCTCCCACAGATTTGGCGTTGACCATACCAGGTGGCTCGGCGGCAGAGTGAGCTGCTCGGCATGGGATGAAATGTAAAGAGCCAACCGTAAGCAGCGGAGAAGTGCTGCTGTTGCCGACTCGGTGGAGAGGGTTGATGGAAGAAAAATAATCCCCATCGGCATCAACGCCAACAGCAAACGGCACAACACGAATGCCATCCGGCGCACGAGCAGCAACTCTCGCCCACAGTGCGGCCGATGCTTCCGCTCAAGGGGCTGGTGCCTCTCATCCCTCCGGTGGGCAGGGAAAATGCTGCTGCTCGCTGTTCTCTGCAGTGAATCGTTGTTCGCGATGGACAGCCGAAAAAAACAAGTCGAGTTGGTAGAGTGAGCCGCCAGCGATCGGGAGGTTTGTGAGTTCCAATCCCGGTTGAGGGCTGACTCAGCCAATCAAACCCAAAAGAGTCGAATGAAATTAGTACCTTAAAACATTGGTTTTTCGTAGCCAATACTACGATGCTTAATAACTTTTTGGGTTATGACCTAATCCAAAATTAATTATCAATCGAAATGAGTACCACTTTATACAGGAAGTCAACAGTGTATGTGTAGTGACATAGCGCCGACTGCTGTGCAGCAGCGGCAACTGCGGTGGACAGTTCGTGCACACGCTGTCGAGCGTACACATGGCGTGTGTGCCGGCAGGGCGGAGGAACTGGGGCAAGGGTCATGGAAGACCTCATCGGGAAGCCCCTGGAACCCGCTCGTGGGTTAGAGAAGTGAGGCGCGGCCAGAGCGGAGCCAGGCCGCGCCGAGGAGGATAAAAGCAGCAGAGAGCGAGAGCTCCCGGCTGCCGATTCTGGGGAGTGGACTCGTCTCGTCGTCGCCGTCGTCTTCGCCGCCTTCGTGGCTGCCGTCTTCACTGGATCATTGCGCGGCCGGAGAGTTGTTGGCCGTCTCGGTCGACGCCGTCGGTGCTACACGGTCAGGGTTGTGTCTAGGCTAGGCGACACGACTTGTGGGGAGCAAGGGCGAACCTGTGAACACCGGGAGGTGTTGAATAAAGAAGGTGCCTCCTCAAGAATCCTGTCTCCCGCTCCGTCGACACTTCACGTGTATGTACGTTGAGCTTCTTTAGCAACCGTACATAGCCAACCGTGCCCAAACCAGCGGAGGGACCCGCCCCCCATAATAGTAAGGTGGTAAAGTCTCCGACTGGCTCCAAGCCCTAAGCAGGAGATGATCGCCAGCGCCTCAATGCTAGCTGCAGCAGGAGATCACATCGATCTCCTGCTGCAGCGAGCGGCAGAAGATCGATGTGTTGCGTTGTTACGCCTCTGCAGTGCTCAACAGGCTTGATCGTTTGTAATGCGTTGGTCGCATGTCGACTGTAAGTTGCACGCTGTTGGCATGTTCATTGCACACTGGTCGTGCGTATGCACGTTGAACTTCTTTCGCGCCATACGTAGCCAACTGTGCTAATCGGAGGAGCGCAGGAAGGACAACAAACTAAACACAAGAAGCAGTTGTAAAGAAATTAGTTTTCAGTTGTATGTCAATGGCATGTTGATGGCGTGCTGATAGCATAGTTGATGTATGCCAGTAACATATAGGCACCATATTAGTTGTATGGCATTAGCACATTGGTAGGATGTTGTTTATGTGTCAGTAGCATGATGTTAGTATGTCGGTATCATATTGGGCACAATGTTGATAGCATGTTGTTTTGTACGCGACGACGATATTGCGAGCAAGCTGTTTGTATGCAGGAATCAATTTTGGCGCGGCGTGTTGTTTGCGTGTCGCGAGCGTTTTGTCGTATTCGCAGCATGCATCGTCACCGAGTCTTCCTACCCCTGCGTCGCTCGCTCACTCTGCTGCTGCTGCTGCGAGCAGGAGGGGACAGGCAGAGCGTGACCGTCGACGGCTCCTACTCCACCTTCCTCTTGCCGGGGATGAGCACCGGCAGTGAATACCAAGTGTCCATCAACCCCGTGTACGGCAGCGTGGAGGGGCCCGTGGTGACGGCGAGTGCAACCACACGTGAGTGACCTCGCGCAGCCGCCACGCACATCAAAAGACAAAGGTGTCCTCCGCCCCGTATAGCCTTCACAGACTGTTGGGGCAAGTGCTGATCGCGAGTAGCACCAGCTGGGGTCGGCACTGCACACGAGGGGATGGGTAGCCAGCACCACGCCCGGATGCACACACACACACGCATCCCTATCGACACACACACACGAAGAAGACACGTTCAAGTTGCTCACAATACAGACCCAAATACAACCGCCATTCGCCACTAAGTGGCGGTGATTTCACCACGACGCTTGTGCCAGGCTATGTGCACGTTGAGGCCACGTGAAGTGTCGAACACCCATCGGCAGGAGGTCACGGGGCAGACCCAGAAAAAAGAAAAAAAGACCCAGGTGCCATGGGTCGGCTGACTGGATGGTTGCGAAGGGCTGGTAACCCCTCCATCTTCAATTAATTACCACTAAACCACAAAAATGAAATATCCAGACCCAAATACACATACATAAATAGATACAAGCACACCCGTAAAAAATACTTACATATACAAAGAGTCCCTCCAATAGCTTTAACACACTGTTTGGGAAAGTGGTATTCACGAGTACCACCTACGAAGGCCGGAATGGTACACGAGGCTGAGTCGACCTAGAGGAGGCCCAGGACCAGTCCATGTAATCGCGACCTGTATTGGTGGCCGTGAGGTGGGAATCGAAGTCGGGTCGCCGGGATGGTAGCTCAGCGTGCTAACCACTGCACCAACCGTGTCCAGACACGCACTTGTCATGCACACCTGTGCACTCGACGCATGGTACTTTCATGATGCGGAGGACTGGAAGCACTGCGCACAATGCCTGCATACAATCATACATGGAGACGTAATGATTGATCGTCATCATACGTGGAGATGCCATGCGCACACACACGCACACCCACACGCATGCACGCACACATGGCCGGCAAGCACATGGCGCGATGCATTCTTTATTAATGAAAAGCACGGCTGGCCCCCCGAGCACATGGTCCCTGCACCGACGCTGCCGGCACGCACACGTTGCGCTCCGCACACGTTGAGCGTGGGACACGCGCTGACGCACGCTCGCGTCTGTGAGAGTGAGAGTGCGTGCGTGCACACGTGCGTGACCGGCGATGCCCACCCACGGTACGTGCACCTACGCAGCGGCTAGATGTTAACTCCCTCGCCTCGTATACGAAAGGTCGTGGGTTCGATCTCAACCCTAACGCCTGTATAATTGGAGTTAGCGTGTTTTTCTCTCCCCGTGGTCGCTGTGGATTTTTCTCTGGGTCCCTCGGTTTTTCCCCTCCACATTTAGAAACGTCACGCGTTTAGATCACTTGGCTGCCGTAGGGAGGGGCGCAGGTGGGGAGCGGCGTCGCTAGGCCTCGACGTTTAACATGACTCAAAAACAACGAATGCGTTTGCCGAGTTTCCTGAGTGCTGGGCGCCTGAGTGGTGTTGCGTACGTACGTTCAACTCATTTTGCACCGTACGCAGTGCCGGATTAAGCTAGAGCGGGGCCTGTAGCAAATGTCATGAAGGGGCCCTAAGTAAAAAATAACACGTAAATATTTAAACACATACATTTTTTACCTGCATAGTAAAGTAATTGTATTTTTTCATTTGCTGTACTGCCAGATAATACGACAAATCGCTAACCTTGAACACCCAGTCGTTCATAAGAGCAAGTGCAAAATCACCGGAATTGATAGCTTGAAAGCATTTAGCACGGGGCCCTTGAAAGTGCGGCGCCCGTAGCAACATATGTAGCTACTTTTGCTACTGAAATAATCCGGCACTGCACACGTGGCATTACTGTAGAGAAAATCCATCCCCCCTGTTCCACACGAATCACTTCACACACACCACACAGATTGGACCCGGTCAAACATTACTCGGGACGGTGGAGGAAAATCTGCACTTGATTACGCGTCACATCGCAATCCTTTTGGTCTCAACGTTAAGAATCTAGGAGGCATGTAACCTGCAGACAGGGATACTGGTCACACATTGATTTCATCTGATCAAAGAACGTATTCGCACGGCTGTGTGCGAATCTGTTGAGCAGCATTACAGGTTTTTACGGAATGTATTTATTTAGTAAAAATGGACTGTGGAAATTAACAACCCTTTTGCCATTGCCGACATATCCTTGTTGGTGTGCTCTCGAGAGCTCGGCATTTTCTCACGGTTGCCCAAGACCAGAAGCGTGATTCCATTCTCTCAGCGGAACACGTTCCCTCGAACGAGGATCGTGGGATCAAAGGCGCGCTTCCCATCTGTCCTCATTGTCCCAGGATCAAACCTCTTGTTGACGTTGCTGTCCTGGGGACTCTGCAAGCCTTCCAGAGACATTCAGATTCCTAGTTGAATGTTTGTATGTTGAACTCTTCAGAGGTGCATGGTGTGGTTGATGGTGGTGATGGCGGTGATGATGGTGATGGCGGTGATGATGGTGATGGCGGTGATGCATGTTGAACTCCCCTCGCGCCGACCGTAGCCAACCGTGCTCTTCAGAGGTGCATGGTGTGGTGATGGTGGTGATGGCGGTGATGATGGTGATGGCGGTGATGATGGTGATGGCGGTGATGTATGTTGAACTCCCCTCGCACCGTACGTAGCGAACCGTGCTCTTCGGAGGTGCATGGTGTGGTGATGGTGGTGATGGCGGTGATGGTGGTGATGGCGGTGATGATGGTGATGGCGGTGATGTATGTTGAACTCCCCTCGCACCGTACGTAGCCAACCGTGCTCTTCGGAGGTGCATGGTGTGGTGATGGTGGTCATGGTGGTGATGGTGGTGATGGTGGTAGCGACATGGCTAAGCACCTCGTGTAAAGGCGACTCGGGCAAGCCAAGTCTCTCCGTGAGCCCCACCCCAAAGATCGAGAGGGACGGTGGTGAGAGATGGCGCCTGTTCCAGGTGGCCCCCTTACATAATCTAGAACCATCGTGCCCCCCCCCCCCCCCCGTTAGAGAGAGAGGCACAAGACCCCTCTCTCTCAGGGCCTCCACTGGAAGGAACTCGAGAGACCTACGCCTCGACTTAGAAACGCACGCCGCGTTAATCCGACTGCCACTGCCGGGAGAGATGGAACTGGCGATGCTGTGAGTTGTGAGTCCAGTGTGAGACCCATCACACCACGGCAGGTTCAGGGCTGAACTATTAATCGATTTCAAATCGAAATCGCAATTTTAAACAATGCGATTAGCAAATCGCAAAAGCTACGATTTCTTGCGATTTAAATAGTCATATTACTTTCTTATTGGAATTGTTTTATTTTGCATTATTATAATTATAATTGTTCTATGTTTGATTGTTATATTTCAATTAAAACATTTTAATAAATACTTGTTGGAAGCAATTCATTTATTTTAACATCTCATCCTTGCATTAGAATATTTTGATGGTATCATGTGGTAATGCTCCATCACATGTTTTAAATCTATTACACAGTGAATATTGAACTGAAGCTTGACTTACATTTTTTTTATCGCAAATCAAATCGCAATATCTGTCAGAAAAATCGCAATTAGATATTTTCCCCAAATCGTTCAGCCCTGCACGGCAGCATCTCCGGCAAGTGCCGGAAAGGAGGACCTCACCTGCCCATCCTGGCCTACGTGGTGTCAATTCCACACGAATACGGCGGATGGCAGCCTAGCCTTATGACGAGCCTAACTTAATCCCCGCGATTAACAATGTCGTGTTTTATCAGCCCCCCACCCGCCCCTCCTATAATCGCAGCGGCGCACTGCGTGTTTGGATTTCACGAATCACAAACACAAATTCGCCGCAAATTGTCCACGAACCGGTTTTGCACGAGGCCTCGTCCCGAGCCATGGCGACCAGACGCTGGCTCTGGCCGTTTTCTCCCTGCCGGTTTTCTACGCCTCGTGCTCAGCAGCTACCCGCACACGTGCCGTCCACGTGCGCGCTCTGGACGGAGGCCCAATGTCGAGATATATGTTCATTCATACGGTGGTCGCCGACACCCCCAAAGCAGAGGACCACTGAGACACCGCCGGAGCTGCGCGCTTTGAAATCCAGATTGGGAACGATTTTTTTCGAGGATTGTTTTTTTGTGCTTGGTTTGTTGCGTCCTTCCTCGCGGCACCTCCGATGTAGCACCGTTGGATACGTACGGCGCGAAATCAGTTCAACGTTCATACAAAACACCACTCCAATGCCTATCACTCGGGGAATTTTGGCAAAAACGAATTCATTGTTTTGAATCATGTTAAATGTGTGGGCCTAGGGGCTGTGCTCCCCCACCTCGCCCCTTCCCCTCACCGCTTGATGAAAGCCCAATATCGAGATGTGTTTTTTTTCCCCCCCCCAACTTTTTTTTCTTTAATTAGCAGCTTTATTTTATTGCCCGACTGTCGTCCATACGCGTTGGCGATGTCAACGCGTGACGTGAAGACGATTGCTTTCGGCGATAAACAAAGCTAAAATTGAGATCGGGTGGGGAGGGGAGGGAGACCTTCGCCCAGCGGCGAATCGATCGTAGCGAGCTACACGGCGATGACGACGATGATGATGATGTGTTTATTGCTCTTGTGTGTGGGGGGGGGGGGTGTGGCAGTGTCGTCAGGCGTGGTGCAGGACCTGCGCGTGACCAGAGTCACCTCGAGCTCCCTGCGGCTGGCGTGGACGTCTCTGCCCGGTGCCACGGGCTACAGCCTCGTTTGGGGGCCCACCAACGGTGGGTCGACCGTCAGAGCGAGGGCAAAATGTCAAAGTTCAAACCCCGTGCGCGCGTGGGGGTCAAGGTCGACATCGAAAGGTCACCCGTCGAAGGGAAATATGGCGTCCCCGGAAAACGAATACGGCAGCAGCAGAATCAAGGCGCGATGTGAATTTGCTTCGCGTCTGAATGCAATCGCATCCCAAGGCACTCAACAGCAACAAAATAAATGTGGGACGCAGTTGTTGGTTTTTGTGGGGGGGGGGGGGCGGGGTTAGGCCGTGGAACGATTTGGCAAAATTTGTGTTGACAACGTGAATGCAGGAGGGCAGGCCGTTGACGATGACGAGTGATCACGAGTGACGATGTGCATGCAGGAGGGCAGGCTGGCCGGCGCCGCTCCCAGCAGGTGGTGCTGCCCGGCACGGCCTCCAGCCACGAGCTGCTGGGCCTCTCTCGCGACACGGAGTACGCGCTCACCCTGCATGCCACCTTTGGCGAGACCCAGGGGCCCGGCTCCCCCACCACGGCCCGTACCGGTGAGCTCAACCCCTCACTCCACCCCGCTGCCTGTAGCCTCGGCGTCGTCCCTCCCTCCGCTCACTGGGTGACCGCCGTGGCGAGATGTTAACTACCTCGTCTGGTTACAGGAGGTCGTGGGTTCGATCTCGACCCTGACATTTGCTATATAATCGGAGTCTCCGTGTTTCTCTCTCTCTCCGCGTGGTCATGTGGATTTTTCTATGGGTCCTCCGGTTTTTCCCTCCGCACCTCCAATCAGCGCGGTTGGCTACGTATGGTGTGAAAGAAGTTCAACATACACATAGAGTATCTAGCTGCTATAAATTTCCACGTGATAAGCCACATCGTTGAGCTATCATTTGTGGACAGGTCGCTTCTGCAAAAAAGAGCGAGACAGCTCAGTGAACATTACCTGTTAAAATATAATAACTAGTTTAGTTTAGTTCAATTGAACGAGGGCCCGCTTTGTGCCATAGCCTGCGACGGTTGCTATGGGGAGTGTCTGGCCCTGACAGAGAAATGTGGAATTTGTTCAACCACCAGCGCAGGAGCTGCTAAATGCAGATGAGTGCCAATTTGTGCTCCTTTTTTGTTGAGTAACGATGAGACACTTTGAAAAAACATTTATAGAACGTGGAAAATTGAAATCCCAGTTTGGCAGTCGGTTTAGGCTAATATCATCATCTTCGTCATCACCACGAATCATACTCATCGATAATCATCATTGACTTTGTAATCATTATAATCGCTATCAATAGCAACATATTAATAATCAATTTCATCGTGATCATTATCCCTTAAGAGTCGATGCAATTAGTGCCACATTGTAGGATGTCAACAATGGTCATTGTTGACTTATAGTTTATTGTCCACCCCCCCGCACCTTCGATTATCACGGTTGGCTATGTACGGTGTGAAAGAAGTTCAACGTACATACACGTATGAGGGAGGTGGAAGCCAGGGGCCGATGCTGTTTGCCTGAGCGATGAGGCGTCGGTTCTCTCCGTTTTCACGCTGCCCACGGCTCCGTCCGTTGAGCCTCTGCTCCTGCTGCCCCCCCCCCCCCCCCCCACGTGCTTCAATCCCCCGCACTCTCCCAGTCACCGCGGATGACGCGGAGGCGTCGCTCCCGCTGTCCGTGTCGGACCTGCGCCTGCTGGAGGTGAAGAGGAGCAGCGTCCGCATTGGGTGGAGCGGCGTCTCGCGATCCACGGGCTACCGCATCACGTGGGGCCCGGCCTCCGGTGAGGGATTCGCGATGACGCCACGGGGCCCCGTCGCAAGATCGTCGCCGTCGCCGTTAAATGTCATTGCGACGAGAAACGATTTGGTTTTGCGCGTAGGCTTTCGCGACCAATGTTATCCATAGTAGAGGTTTTTTGGTAGATCGCGCAAATGTAATTGCGTCGATAAACCCACCACCACCCGCCACAGGCAATTTGTAAGTTTTGCTACGTAAACAAAACATGCCAATTTATTACCAGTTTACAATTGTAAATGTTGAGGGTTTTACTCTCCGACACACCAGTGTGCTGAACTAGTGAAGAATTTCCAGGTGACAAACCTTACTAATTGGCTGTGTCGGGTGGTGGCGGGTTTAACGACACATTTATATTTACGCGATCCAACCGAAAAACCTCTTATGGAGAAACTATGTAATTAACTCTTTTTATTTTACCAAGTAAGCTAAGTGGCTCTCTTTCAGGCGCGACCTGGTCACAAATGATAGCTCTACGAAGTGGCTGATCATCACGTGGGCATGTAGAGCAGCCAAAGACTCTGAACGTCGTTTCTAAATGTGGAGGGTAAAACCCGAAGGTCTCCTAAAAAATTAACGCCACTACGGGGAGAACACACAAACTCCATGTATACAGGTGTTAGGATTAGAATCGAACCCACGACCTCCTGTATACCAGGCGAGATATTTAACATCTCGCCACCGTGACACCCCAAAGTCCCCATCACAACAGGATTAATACCACCGTCAAGAAAACCATCATCTCGTAACAATATAATTTTTTCTCGGTTGTGATGGCAGTTTCTCGTCGTCGTTTACAGACGTACATGCGTACGTGTGTGTGCGTGCATTGTTGGCATTCGTCAAGCCAATAGGGCATCATAGTGCGGAAGCGGGGACACCGTGTAGCGTATCGGACTTCCAGAGGCACGACTTTGCAGTCGCAGTGAGTGAGCATTGCATGTCCAATGCTCGCATTTGGTATTGAATAATCGGCAGGAATTTGCACGGTTGGCTACATATGGTGACAAAGACGTTAAACATACATACCTCCAATTGGCATGGCTGGCTACGTATGTCAAATTTTGTGCTTATATACTTAAATTGTATTTATTTATTGCGACTTGCTTAACCTTTCTCCATTTTGCACTCCTATGTGCGTATCTTGAGCGTCTTTCGCACTATAGATAGCCAACCGTGCTAATCAGAGGTGCGGTGTTTACCCATCTGACTCGCTGACCCGCTCCAACTGGACATCCGTGAAAAACATCTTCAAACTTAATCGGATTCTTCCACGATAAATAAAGATTCTGATTCTGGCGACTTCACTGACGAGCTGTAACGAGGACGCCACCGGCGCACAATTGTCGATCTCTTCTTGGTTCTTTCGGTAAAGTCACGTAGAATGGGAAAAATAAAATAGTAAAATAAAAATAATAAACTAATTCTCACGACGTTTCGGCCACAACGCAAGCAGCCGTCCTCAGTTTGGCTGCTTGCGTGGTGGCCGAAACGTCGTGAGAATTATTTTATTATTTTTATTTTATTATTTTATTACTTCCCATTCTACGTGACTTTACCGAAAGAACCAAGAAGATGAATCCCTGCAGTCACGAAAGCTTTAAATCGAAATTTAAAGTTGTCGATCTCTCAGCCACTCCTGGTGGAGGGTCCTCCAGCACAATTTTGGCCATTAATACGTGGCCTAGCCACGTAAATTATCTTACGAATGACGGCTGCCGCAATCCACGAGCGTACGGCTGCGGCGTCCACCAGCAGCGGCGTTCCACGCAGCGTGGGGCACGCACGCACGGCCCCTCTGGTCGCACCCATTGCACACACTAAGAGCTTGCCACAAATGAACCACAATACCTTGCCGCCAATCTTGTCAACGGAGCATAAACCATCAGGCGAACCCCGGTCATCCTCGAAGCAGCAGCAGCAACAGAAGCAGCGGCTTTTAGCGAGCCATCGAACAAAGACAGTCACCGCATTGTACGCTTTCCGATGCGCTTCTGCGGCCGTCTGGAACGCTCTTCCTTTACGAAATTAGAAAGCCACTGGAGCCACTGGAGCACTTTGAAATCTCGATTAAAAACGAATTACTTTAGAACTGCTTGTTGTGTTTATGTTGTCCTTCCCCCGCACCTCCGATTAGCATGGTTGGCTACGTACGGCGCGAAAGAAGTTCAACATACCTGCAACACATTGTGGCTTTGCAGGCGGAGCGGAGCTGGTGCGCATGGTGCGCCCCAAGGTCACGTCGTACACCATCGACGGCCTGCAGGAGGCGACCGCGTACACCGTTGGGGTGACGGCAATGGCGGGCCGAAGGGAGGGCGCGTTGGTCACCATCACCATCACCACAGGCACGGCCCCCCGCACTCGCCCACAAAGACTGTTGTGGGCTTTTTTTTCACGATTTCGATACCGGAGATATAATTACTCATTCTAGATTTGAAGCTTTCGTGACTGCAAGGATTCATTTTCATAGGTTTTTTCGGTAAAGTCACGTAGGTAAAAATATTAAAATTAATACATTTATTTTCTTGGAATTTCTCTTACTTGATACAGCAAGCGTGCTGTGACGGTTTCACCTGAAGACGGAAGCTTGTGTTGCCTCCGAAACGTCGTGATTTTTATTTTATTTTTATTTTACTTTTATTAATTTAAATTTTTTACCTACGTGACTTTACCGAAAAAACCTAAGAATATATAATTACTCGGCCCGGGCTCTTAATGCCGTGATATTTACGTTGCCGTTTGATTGATGATTGATCGGTCGTGATGATGATATCGAAACATTTGATGAAGCCATTGCTTCTGATGATGTTAATGATGATTATTACAAAGGGTGATGATCATTGATACGAATTATTCTGATGGTGCTGCTATTATCGCTGCTGTCGTTGCCACGCCTGCTCTCTGTTGCGATCACTGATTGTTGCTACCAATGGCCATGATGATGATGACGGCAACGATGACTCAACCCAGGTACAGGTGACCGCCTGGATGTGCCGTCGCAAGGATCAGACGTTGGTTCAGTTCGGAACCTACGGATTGTGGACAGCGGGAGCCAGTATTTGCGAGTGAGCTGGACCAAACTGGCCCAGGCTTCTGGCTACAGGCTCAGCTGGAGAATTACAGACGGTAAAACGTGCACAGTGGCTGGTTACCCAAAGGAGCGACTGCACCGTCAAAACATAAAATCAAAGCTTTTGTCTCATTGTTGACACCGGGGTGAGAACTCATTTTCCAATAGCGGCCCTTGGGTCGCCGAAATAAAAAATGCCCGCCCACCTATAACGCTGTTTTCTCATAACGCTCTTTGCCCTGAAGGTAACTTCCAGCCCATATTTGGAAGAAAGTGGGCGAAGCCTTTGTCTGCAGGGGCATGTCTCTGCCCATGTAATAATGGTCTTCTATAGCTGCCGTTTTGTGTATATAGTACTCCGATTACCAGGAACGCATCCTGAGCGCTATAGGGAGGTGTGCCTGGAACAAAACATACAGTAGATCACAGCAATGAAGCGAGCAGATCATCGTAGCAAAAGTAACGGCGTCTCGTGGTAAATGGAAACTTGCGCAAGCGTAAAGCGGCGTTCAACAATAAACTCACTCGTACCTTGAGTCGGCTCGGGTAGATTAATAATTGTCAGTCAACTGATCGTAGGAAAATTCCAGTTATGTTAAAGAAACATTAAATGGACATATCCCGACTGTTGTTCTAATATGTGAACAAGACGAGGCTATGTGAGTTGTTGCTCGGATCATCGTGACGATGCTCGCACGTTCGGCTACGCGTGAAGGTCACATTTGTCCGGAGAAGGCGGTCAAGGTGTGTCGCAGAAACAAAACAAAAAAGCTGAAACTTGGCACGACGAACATGGTCAGGTCCCACTTGTATTTCGAGACGTCTGATAACCACACGTTCGCTCGTCGTGCGTCATCTGTTTTCCCGACGTCTCGTTTCCTCTGTTCGCAGTCTGAACGTGAGAGGGGGGAGCACTCGGGGGGGGGGGGGGAAGGGGTGAGGATTAAACTAAAACTATTTTTTATTTTACCAGGTAAGGCACATTGAGCTGTCTAGCGCTTTTTCAGAAGCGACCTGGCTTTCACAAATGATAGCTCTTTTTACCCTTCTATCTGGCAAAAAAAACAATTATCATATTTTTTACTGGCGAATGAGGTTCCAACGATGAAATGATAGCTCAACGAGAGATGTATCATCGCGTTTCTAAATGTGGAGGAAAAACCGGAGAACCCGAGAAAAAAAATCCACGCGACCACGGGGAGAGAGAGACACGCAAACTCCAAATATACAGCAGGCGTCAGGGTCGGGATCGAATCCACGACCTCCTGTACACCAGGCGAGGTAGTTAACATCTCACCATCTCTGCACCTGTGTTTCTTGAGCGGGAGATCAAAGTCTTTTTCGTTGAGGGAGGTTTCTTTGAGAGGTCCTTTTGTGTGACTTTGGTCAGATTAAAGTCTCTGCAGGCCCCAGGAAATCCAGTGGTGTATGTTGTCAGATTGAGTCTTAAACACCGGCGGTGTGACAATGCATTGCCCCTGACCAACTCACCCGGAATTCACGCACGCGATCTCACCATATTTTTCGGAAGTTAAGCAAGGCTGTGCCTGGATACTGCTCGGACTACCATGCATGACGGGTGTTATGGGTTATACACCGGGGCATTGGTGAGTTCAGTGCAGCAAAATAAGCCGTTGTACTGTACTTCTATGGCTCACACATCCATGCTGCCAAACATTCGTCCAACGATCCCCACCAACCTGCGCGGCATGAGTGAGCACCCTCATCCAGCAGCAGCTCGGCCACAAGGTGCATGTGAGACCATCACGCTACCCGGGGCCCGTGGGCCTCCGTGCGATTGCGCGGCTTACACGCTCAACAACCGCCTCTCCCCTCGCTCCCACGCCCCCCACAAAGGGTGAAGGGGGGGACGGGCTAGAGGGCTGCCGTTCGGCGGTCGTGGACGCCGCTGAGTTTCTCCGCGTCGTCTCCTCTCTCCGCGTCTCTCCCTCGGTCCGTTCGCGCAGGGGGCCCCGAGTCGAGCCGCATGCTGCGCCCGGACGCGACGACGTTCGTGGTCGACGGCCTGCAGCAGGGCACGACCTACTCGCTCTCCCTGGTGGCGCTCGCTGGAGCCAGGGAGGGGGCGGCAGCGACGCTGATTGCGAGGACGCGTGGGGGCGGCGCGGAGGCTGGTGGCGGTATGGTTACGCACGCGCGTACGGACAGACGCACGTGCACGCGCACAAACGAGCGCGTGCCCCCGTGCCCGGAGTCGAACTGCGTCCACACCGGAGGGATCGGTTGCGCAAGAGAATAGCTCCCGAAGTCGAGTTCGGGTGTATTTGGTCTTGCCAGGCTTAGATCTCAAGGGAGCTGGATATAAGTTAAATGTGCAAAGATAATACTTAGAGACACGTAATGCTACGCAGAGATACGTAGAGCCATAGATGCAAAGAGACCCACGGAGACACATCGAGGTACACACTCTGATTTGAGAGATCGTTTTAAATTAGAAAATAAGTAAGCGGTCTTGGGCAGGACACATCGGCCGTGGAAGTAACGATGTCTGGTGGCGGAAGCTAACGACGGAGTGGGGTCATCTGTCGCGGAGATGGAGTGGTGAAATCAGCTCATGCACAGGTGCTAGGCATAATTGTTGCATAGCAAGGCCATTATAGATGGTGATAGCTTGGAGATGCCTTCATCCAGCAGTGTATTGATCGTAGCTGTTAAACAATGATGATGACGATGATGAATGTGTGTACGTGTGTACATGTGTGTGCGTGTGTACATGTGTGTGCGTGGGCCTACTCCTGTCCAGATGCGGAGTTTCTGGGGGTGCAAGGGTTTCGGGTGTCCGACGCGTCGGACGGAGTTCTGACGCTCATGTGGGAACCTCAGCCGCGAGCCTCTCAATACCTCCTCACCTGGGCTTCAGGTACGGACTGTGTCAGTGGCACGAGCGAGTGAGCGAGCGAGACTTCCCTGTGGACACCACCAGATGATATGGGGGGCAGCCCTCTATGGGGGACGCCAACATATAATCAGGAGGAGATAACAAACTCCAAATACAGAGCGCTTCAAAGAAATGGTTAACACTTTGCAACAATGCCACAAGAAATGTGCCCCCAGGCTCTGGAGACCACCTGGAGAAGATTCCAGGCACTCGTTGACAATGATGGCGAACAAGTGTAGACTCTTTGACTTTTTGAAGCTATTAACATACATTTGTTATCGTGTTACAGTGTATTTTCCGTTTTTTTTCCATTAAAAACGATAGTCCCATGTAAGTGTTAAAAAAAATTTGAAGCACTCTGTATACAGCAGGCGTGAGGTCGTTAACATCTGGCGAGAATACGCTTCGAAATGCCCAGCGCCGTGTAAAAACCACGAATCCCTCGTCTTGGTCCTTCAGATGCCGGCGAGCAGTTCCGCACGTCTCTTGAGCCCAGCGTGACCGTGCACAAGGTGACGGGCCTTCTGGACGGCCGCGTCTACACGTTCACCATCCTGCCCATGTTCTCCACCAGGCATGGTCCCTCCTCCACGCTCACCCAGCGCACAGGTGACCCCCGCGGCATGTCCAGCGTGAACCGAGCCAGCGTTGTTTCTCTCCCTGTCGTAGCGTTAAGCCCAGTCGACGACGATCTGTGGGGAAAAAAGGGGGAAAAAATCGACAAACATAAATCAACATTTACGGAAAAGCCTGTGGCCTTCAGAAGAAAAATGTATCATGGGACGATATTTTTGTGAAATGGTGACACGGTGTTATAGACGGACGTGTGGAGTTGCGGGCCTGTGCACCGCAGCCATTGCCATGACATCACCAAATAATGTGCGGGATCTTCGTCAAGTTTGAACGAAGACGGTCTGCAATGTAGTCCACGTGGCTGTGAGGGGTGCACAATTGTCTCCTCTCTCTGTATTGTCAGGGCAGCCGGTAGCATATCATGTGGACATTTATAGCGGCCAAATAATCTAAATTATCTAAGCTTAAGCTTAGACACAAGTCAACTTGGGCACACATTGTGCTCTCAGATATGTGCGCTTTACAAGCGACGTCATTGAATCGTCTCTGCTAAGTTGAAGCCATCAGGAGCTGGCCGGATGGCTCAGTGGTGAGAGCACAGAGCTGGCACTGATGGGATCCTGAGTTCGAGTTCAGGTAGCCAGCTGTGATTGAAATCAGTTTCTTGAGATGTTGTGAATCGAATGATCTCAGCCTCATCACGTAATGAGTACAAAAAAATCGTAAAATTTTATTTGGTTCTGCACTTATTATTCGGGTAAAATACAGCTTTGGGAATTAAACATCAGTTTGTCTGTCATACGAAGGGAATTGTTCTCAGTCGTGGGCAGGAAGGTGCTTGAAGGGATCTCCGAGGTAGCTCTGTAATATCCGCTTTCCGTGGGCCGTTCTCTCACGTGGTTGTGCAATGGGGGAAATATTTTGTTTAAACAAAAATGTTTAAAATACCCTGGGATATAGAGATGAACACATTATCCTTCCGTCGCAAGCACCAACCTTCGCGCTCACACCTTAATCCCACGACCCCGTTCCTCCTCTCCCCTGTACCCCCCTCCCCCCCCGCTGCTCCTGTGACTAAACATTCAGAAGGTTTACGGGTCGTCGTTGGGCCCCCTATATTTGAAGACGATGAGTCAGGTTTTTGGGAGGGTGAGTTTTGTCTCAAAGGAAAGAGACCAACCTTTAAAAAAAAAAACATTAACCCCCGAGCACGACAACAACCGCGCGCATGTTTGCCTGCTGCAAGAACAATGATTGCTGTTACATTCTAACGTGGGCAACACCGACTCAGGATCACGTGGGCAACACCGACTGGGGGTGACGTGGACACCACCGACTGGGGGTGACGTGGACACCACCGACTCCCGCGGCGCTACAATCTATTTGGGGGAGACACGTTCCGTGTACAGCATTGGCTGTCCGTTTCCTTCTCCCCCCCCCCCTCCCCCCGGCGTTTGGAAAAAAACACCTCCGTTCGCCGTCAACATTTTGAAAGATCCCACGAACCCCACTTCTCACCGGCCGCGGTGTCGATGCCTCGCGTGACGACAGCCCCCGGTTGCCATGACGAGTCGAGGCGGTGTCGCCGTGGCGCTCACGAATTGAACGCCGCACGACAGACATCGTCCACTATGCGAGTTGCCCGCATGCAGCCGCACGTTTAGGGGTACAAGGCATGCGACTTGTACGGCACGCGCTCGGCATGACATTGTGCCCGTGTTCTACGCTCAAGTGGCTCGCCGCTTGGCTTCGGCATTAACCGAAATAGAAATGCGTTGCTGTTATTCGCAGAGGGTGGCCCAAAAGTCGGCTCATGGAGGGGGTCGCTGGATTTATTTTAATCCTGGCATAAAAAAAAAAACATTTCAATTGTTTATTCTTGAAGGTAATGTTTTATCTGCTACCATTATTAATTAACTCTTGTTCTTCCTGTGGGGGTCACCCTGTGCGATTTGTTCAAGTAAATATAACATCCCTATGTGTTCTGAGCTTTGGCTCACCCTGTATCTTGTGTGTTTAGTTTGCGTGACCGTGTGAATTGGGAGGTTCGCGAGCGCAATGTCAGAGAGACCGCTCAGCCGAGTTTGTGGGTTCGAACTCAGCGTGGCAGCTTGACGCGTCATCAGAGTCTGTCTGCGACAACAATAGAGACGCAAATTTGGTTTGTGACTTCACGTGGCTTGACCTCCCCTGAGCAATAAACACTTCAGTCCGATTGGCACATTACAAACACTCTTCATGCGTGCGTGACGGACGACGCGATGGTTCATCGGCTCGTGTGGATACGCGGCCTGCTGAATTGGCCGTTAACTCAAGACGTGGGATCCTACTTAAAGACGTCGCTTTTGATTAACTCTTATCGCCTACACTTGCAATTGGCCTCATTGCGACGACAATCCATGGGGGGGTGGGTAGTGGGGTGGATCGGTCGCGCGATGGTTTGGTGGACTCCACGAGCAACCGGGCATCAACCGAAGTTCTCTCACTCGCTCTCACCAACCGGCACCTGACCGAACAAACCCACCGTGGGGAGGCCTTCACACATCGATCGGTCGGTCAATCATCGATCGATTGAAATATCCTTTCTAAGTAACATGTTGTGCACGCTACGCACTGGATTAAACTAATGTACTCCCATCGTCATCACGATCCATGGGCAGGTTGCTCCGTAGGTGTCCACTGCAAATTTCGTCATTTCTTTCCACTTTCCTCTGTCTTGTGCCAATACGCTCAAGTGGGTGCCACATCTTTCTCCCAACAATCTTTTATGTCATCGTGGAGCCATTCTCTGTGAGGTATCCCTCTTTTTCCCATTCCTTCCATTTTTCCCAACCGCACACTTTTAATTTTCCCGTTGTTCTCCATCCTACACGTGCGTCCAAATAGGTGCCAGTTTCCTTCTCATCACTGCCTGCATCACCAGTTTGTCTTCTTCTCTGCGCAACCTCAATCTTACCTCTACGTTGGCCACTCTCTGGGTCCAGCCGTGACGCAGTATCGATGTAGCTCGCCATTAATATTGTGAACCGGACGGCGGTGGTGGAAGCGCTCGCGCGCAAGCGACGGACGTGCTAACGGAGACGAGGCCGTGCGGCTGTCCCCCCCGTTGTGCGCGTCGTGCGAGCAGCGTGCCTCGGCCTGCAGGCCGACATCGTCTTCCTCGTCGACGGGTCGGCCGCTGTCGGCGTCGGCAACTTTGAGCGCGTCAGGGAGTTCCTCGCCCGGATGGTGTCGCTCTTCCCGAGGATCGGCCCCAACGGCACGCAGGTTCTCCTCCCTCCCTCCCTCCCGCCCGCCCGCCTTGCCGCCGCGCGTTCTCGCACGGACGAAAGCAGGGGCCGATGGGGTCGTCGTCGTGGCAAGTGCGGCCGGTGACGGCCCACGGCGCGAGGCCGCCCCGGTGCCCATGGCTCACCCGGTCCACCTGGCCGGACGCCTTCGATCGGCGCGCCGATGTTTTATATTCCGCAGCTCCCCGTCGCGCTCTCCCTGTGTCGTCTCTCTCCCCTTCTTCGCTGAGTGATGAAAATATCCCTCGTCCCGTTACCCCCGCGACAGAATAATGTGTGAATAATGTGTGAATAATGTGTGAATAATATGTAAGTGAAAATGTGTGAATAATGTGTGAATAATGTTGCTTGAAAAATGTGTGAATAATGTGTGAATCATGTGTAAGTGAATGATGTGTGAATAATGTGTGAATAGTGTTGCGTGATTAATGATGCGCGAATAATGTGTAAGTGAAAAATGTGTGAATAATGTGTGAATAGTGTTGCGTGATTAATGTTGCGTGAATAATGTGTGAATAATGTGTAAGTGAAAAATGTGTTATTAAAGTGTTAATAATGTTGCATGAATACTGTTGCGTGAATAATGTGTGAATAATGTGTAAGTGAAAAATGTGTGAATAATGTGTGAATAATGTGTGAACATCGTGGCCTTTGTTGCAGCGTCTCGGGATGCGTGGGGCCATCCCATTTCAACGTTGTTGTCGTGTTGTATCATATCAAGTTATATCGTGTTGCTAACATTGGTGCATTGTTGTACACTACTTATATGCTCCCGTGTCTGTGCTTTTTTGTGTGTCGATCGATGTTGTCCCCCCCGCACCTCCGATTTAGCGCGGCCGGGCTACGTACGGTGCGAAAGAAAAGTTCAACTGCTCCAGTGCCCAGCACTAGGGGGGAACTCAGATATTACCTTCATTGTTCTTGAGTCTCGTCAAACGTCTGGGCATAGGGGGCTCCGTTCTCCCACCCACCTCGCCCCTCCACCCCCCCCCCCCCCCCCCCGCTCGACGAAGCCCAATATCGAGATATGTTTAATCAATGTTTTTTTTTCAATCAGATTATTGTTTATTGTTCGTACCTCTGCGTGCTGCCAACTGTTACGCCACCACCATAGCAGCAGCAGCAGGAGCAGTCACCTTCGCTCACTCGATTCGCTCCGCACTCAAAACTTACTTATTCTTCCCTAGCTCACCCCACGACCCTCCTTAATCTCCCCCTCATCACCGCCACCGTTACTTTTCCCTCCTCATATTCTCATTGGATCACTTTCGCTCACTTCCCATTCGTTCGATCCATTCATCATCATTTAACGTCATCAATTTATCTTTCACGCACCGTCGCAGATTTGCCCCCCATTGCTTCCCCTCATCTATTTCTTCCACCTCATCTCCGCCAGTACATTCATGTGTACCAATGTTAATTCCCCGGTCAAGGCGCTATATGAATCACTTGAAGATGATCAGGCGCAGTGGCAGCATCCCACAAACGCGCCCCCCGGTGCGTCGTTGCGCTTGCAGGTTGCCGTGGCGCAGTTCAGCGACGACGTGACTGCGGAGTTCAACCTCAACGAGTACCGCGACAGGGGCTTGCTGGACCAGGCGATCCGCGCGCTGCTTCACGCCGGCGGGCCCGGCGTGCGCGCTGGTGGGTGCCGCCCGCCCGCCGGCCAACGGTGGCAGTGGCGTCGCGTTTATTGTGTCGTCGTCGTAATCGTCGGCAGTAGGCGGTGGTGGCAAAGTCATCGGCAGAGTCATCGCCCTGGGAACGATTAAGGGTTTTTTTGTAAATTACAATTAAAAGTGTCATCGTCGTCAGCTCCGTCTTCATCATTGTAATTATCGGCATCATCATCATCATCAGCAGCAGCAGCGGTATCGTCAAAATCGTCATCAGCAGCAGTCTCATCAGAGATTTTGGTCAGTGGCAAAAGCAACAGCGGCGTTGTCATTGTGGTCATATGTTCATCATCAGCAGTGATATAATCATCAGCCATAGTAAAAATGTCATTATCATCATCAGCGGCTGCATTATCAGCAGCAGTGTCATGATCACCGCCATCGTGATGTCATCATCATCAGCAGCAGCATTCCCATCATCAACATATCCAGCAGCGTCGCCATCATCAAAAGTCACCCATAACAAAGGTTTTCGGGGCGAGATTGCGTAGATATAAATGTGTCATTAAACCCGCCACTGACACAGCCAATTATAGACAAAACATGCCAATTAGTTACTAGTTAAGCACCGGTGTGTTGGAGAGTAAACCCAGAACCAAAAAACCAACAAAACCTCTGATGGATAACATCGGTCGTGAAAGCCTACGTGTTAACTGATTAATTATCATCATCATTGCTCTAATAATGATCGTCAATGATTGTTAAGCTCACACTGTCCGAGATGCATACCTTTGCCCGCCATCTACCTGTCCGGTTTAAGGGCGCCAGATTGGCGAGATGTTAACTACCTTGCCTGGTACACAGGAGGTCGTGGGTTCGATCCCGAACCTGACGCTTGCATATTTGGAGGTTGCTTGTTCTCCCTGTGGTCGCGTTGATTTTTCTCCAGATCCTCCGATTTTTCCCTCCACACTTAGAAACAACATGCGTTTAGAGTATTTGGCTGCTATAAATTTCCATGTGATGACAATCCACTATTTATGACAGCCAGGTCGCTTCTGAAACAGCGAGTTTGTTCATTTTAACCTTCTCCCGTTCTCCACGCAGGCCGGGCGATCGACTTCGCCATACGGAACATGTTTTCTCCGCTGGCCGGCATGCGTTCCTTCGTTCCACGCATCCTCGTTCTCGTGATGGGCACGCCATCGCAGGACGACCCCTCGGGTCCCGTCAGGAATGCAGCGTCAGCCGGTGAGCCCTTAGGTCTCACTCGGGTCTGTTGTTGTCTTGGTGTGGTCTGAGACTGTTGTTGTTGTCTTGGTGTGGTCTGGGACCGTTGATGTCTTTGTGTGGTCTGGGACTGTTGTTTGGTTCTTGGTGTGGTCTGGGACTGTTGTTGTTGTCTTGGTGTGGTCTGGGATTGTTGTTGTTGTCTTGGTGTGGTCTGGGATTGTTGTTGTTGTCTTGGTGTGGTCTGGGACTGTTGTTGTTGTCTTGGTGTGGTCTGGGATTGTTGTTGTCTTGGTGTGGTCTGGGATTGTTGTTGTTGTCTTGGTGTGGTCTGGGATTGTTGTTGTTGTCTTGGTATGGTCTGGGATTGTTGTTGTTGTCTTGGTGTGGTCTGGGATTGTTGTTGTTGTCTTGGTGTGGTCTGGGATTGTTGTTGTTGTCTTGGTATGGTCTGGGACTGTTGTTGTTGTCTTGGTGTGGTCTGGGATTGTTGTTGTTGTCTTGGTGTGGTCTGGGATTGTTGTTGTTGTCTTGGTATGGTCTGGGATTGTTGTTGTTGTCTTGGTGTGGTCTGGGATTGTTGTTGTTGTCTTGGTGTGGTCTGGGATTGTTGTTGTTGTCTTGGTGTGGTCTGGGATTGTTGTTGTTGTCTTGGTGTGGTCTGGGATTGTTGTTGTTGTCTTGGTGTGGTCTGGGATTGTTGTTGTTGTCTTGGTGTGGTCTGGGACTGTTGTTGTTGTCTTGGTGTGTTCTGGGATTGTTGTTGTTGTCTTGGGGTGGTCTGGGGGATCTTTGTCTGCGCGTGTCCAGGTGTGACACTGTACCCCGTGGGCGTGGGACGCGTGGACGCCTCCCAGCTCCGGGTCTACGTACATGACTCACGTGCGGGCTTCACTGCGCGCTCCTACGACGAGCTCACAGTCGTGGAGGCCGCCCTCGTGGAGGCGATCTGTGCCAGCGGGAGAGGGAACGGTGGCACTGGTGGAGGCACTGTGGTACAAATCACCAGTGCACCGCCTCGATCGCCACCACCACCGCCACCAACGCCACCACCGCCGCCACCCCGACCGCAGCCACCACCACCACTAACAACAGTAGCGACAACAGTAGCAGCAGCAGCAGCAAACGGAGCCACCGAATTAGCAGTGATGCCACCATGGCACTCGTGCTAGGCTAGGTGCACCTTGAACTTCAAACTACGTGGTGGCCATGGTGGGGTGTACTCAGGTGTTGTGGGTTAATAGACTTACTTGGGTGAGTGGAAGATGCAACTTATTTAAAGACAGAAAAGATACATTTACTCCCTTCATCAATTTTATTTGAAGGTTTTCTGATTTAAAAAATATTCATAGAACCAGTAACAAGAAGCACGATTCGATGCAGGTATCATGAGCATACGATATTTGGCTGCTAAAGAGTATTTGGCTGCGATACATTTCCACGTGATGATAAGCCACTTTGTTGAGCAATACTTTGTAGCCAGGTCGCTTCTGAAAAAGATGTATGTAACTTAGTGGGTCTTACCTTGTAAAATAAAAATTGTTTAGTTTAATCGATGAACTGATGCTGGATGCCGAGTAATTAGCACTGTCACTGTTGTTGTGCAAATAACGTGATGTCTGAAGCGTTGAATGTGTTTATGTGTTCGCACAGGTTTACCCAGATCCTCCATCGGGCTGTCCTGCCCAATGCCCAAGGGTAAGTCTGACTCTTGAATGTGTTGAGTGGCAGCTCAGTTACTCAGGCCACACATAATGGCCATTTCAGAACACTTAGCGAAGTTGAGACCATTGTTAGAATCTGGTGTTCAGCCACCAATTATGATTAGTATTTGTATTTTGCATGATTATACTCTGATCGGGGTTGCTGCCACAGTGGTGCAACAGACAGGACGATGAACCTGCAATGCAGAGGTCACGGGTTCGATCTTGTGGCATGGCAGTTCAAACGACGCAAGTTTCTTAAATCCCGCTGTGGTATAAATGGGTGTACTACAGTTGGTCGATCGGTAAGCCGCGTGTGGTGGTGAGGTTCGAGGGTGGGGTTTTTTCACCTCTTCCAAGACGTCTGGTGAGTGTGGAAGAGTAAGACAAAATATATTATCTGGCTGCAAAGAAGCTCTGGCTCCTGGCTGCAAATCCCATTTGTCTGTGGCTTCCCATACCTCTCATTCATTGGCTGTCTTTTCTGAGAGTACAAATGCTCAGTATTATTATCATGTAATTAGCATGTCATCTTTTTTTACCAGAATGTTATATTTATGTTTACGTTGATACAATATTTATTTGTTAAGCACGAGCAATTTCTCTCTCTCTCTCTCTTTAACTCAATTCTCTTCCACTTGTAGTGATTACAATGCATTAGTTATACGTCATTATTGATGTGCATCCCTTGATGAGACGCATTGTAATTCGCTACCCTTGAGTTTGAAATGCTTTCGTGAAAAAAGGAAGCTCGTGTCGTCATTACAGTTCACTGAACGTCGCTGATTCTCGACTTGTCTTGTCTCCCCTTGGCAGGGAGAGAAAGGAGAAATGGTGAATTCAAGACGCCGCCTTTTGTTGTTACCATGAGTGCTGTCGATTTATTGGCTGATTGTGCGCAATCACTATATTAATATATAATTATTAGAATTGCATGTTAATGGTAATGTTGTGATTGATTATGTTAAGACGCCACCAACGTTTGCAAGTTTAATGGTACAATTATTCTGCGTACTTTTGTTGCATTCTGCAGACGATTTCACGACGTTTTGTGGTAACCAATTCAACATTGTCGCTTGTGTTTTACAACACATTCGCACGTGATTTGAGATATTGTTGACCACCAAAGCAAAAGCAACGTAACTTTTATCATTGCTGTGGTACAGCCTAGGATAGGCCCGAGACTCTTCCACTCACCCTCTTATCCTGCTTAGACAGCCCCAGCCTTAAGAACTCAACCCAAACCAGGCAGGGGATGTAGTCTTCTCGGTGTATGAACACATGAGTTGGAATATTGTGGAACAGATGTTAATATTATTATATCTGTGTGTGTTAAATGTCTATTGGAGGACGTACCATTTATTTTGACGGTCATGGATAGAACCAGCGTTTTTTGTTTTTAAATATCTGAATTTCTAACAAGCATTAGAAATGTCCATTTTATTCTGTTGAGACGTGTTGCCATGGTGATTGACCTGACCTCTTTTCAGCTCACGTGTCTGTAAATTATTAACACACATTGCATAGGTGAATGTAGGTTCACTGTAATTAATTAATTGCATACATTTTATAGGTGAATTGAATCTTGTTGTAATTAATTACACACTTATAGGTGAATTGAAGTTCCCTGTATTTATTTCGTTATATACATTGTATAGGTGAATCGAAGTTTGCTGTAATTCCAGGGCAGAAGAGGGAAGCCTGGTCAAGTAGGCGCCAGAGGAGATCCGGTAAGATAACACAGTACCAAAAAAATCCCCAAATATCGTTGACTACATCTGTAAAAAGGCACTTCATAGCTCATCAGATTCCTTCAGTAAAAATACTTATTCTGATTCTCAGATTCTGAATTAACATTCATAAGATACTGTATAGGGATGTATAACCATTGTTGGGTGGTTCCCCATCTCCATTGTTGAGTGGTGCCTCATCTCCATTGTTTGGTGGTGCCTCATCTCCATTGTTGAGTGGTGCCTCATCTCCATTATTGGGTGGTGCCTCATCTCTATTGTTTGGTGGTGCCTCATCTCCATTGTTGGGTGGTGCCTCATCTCTATTGTTTGGTGGTGCCTCATCTCCATTGTTGAGTGGTGCCTCATCTCCATTATTGGGTGGTGCCTCATCTCTATTGTTTGGTGGTGCCTCATCTCTATGGTTGGGTGGTGCCTCATCTCCATTGTTGGGTGGTGCCTCATCTCCATTGTTGGGTGGTGCCTCATCTCCATTGTTGAGTGGTTCCCCATCTCCATTGTTTGGTGGTGCCTCATCTCCATTGTTCGGTGGTGTTCCATCCCCATTGTTGAGTGGTTCCTCATCTCCATTGTTGAGTGGTGCCTCATCTCCATTGTTGGGTGGTGCCTCATCTCCATTGTTGGGTGGTGCCTCATCTCCATTGTTGGGTGGTGCCTCATCTCTATTGTTTGGTGGTGCCTCATCTCCATTGTTGGGTGGTGCCTCGTCTCCATTGTTGGGTGGTGCCTCATCTCTATTGTTTGGTGGTGCCTCATCTCCATTGTTGAGTGGTGCCTCATCTCCATTGTTGGGTGGTGCCTCATCTCCATTGTTGAGTGGTGCCTCATCTCCATTGTTGAGTGGTGCCTCATCTCCATTGTTGAGTGGTGCCTCGTCTCCATTGTTGAGTGGTTCCCCATCTCCATTGTTTGGTGGTGCCTCATCTCCATTGTTCGGTGGTGTTCCATCCCCATTGTTGAGTGGTTCCTCATCTCCATTGTTGAGTGGTGCCTCATCTCCATTGTTGGGTGGTGCCTCATCTCCATTGTTGGGTGGTGCCTCATCTCCATTGTTGAGTGGTGCCTCATCTCTATTGTTTGGTGGTGCCTCATCTCTATTGTTGGGTGGTGCCTCATCTCCATTGTTGGGTGGTGCCTCATTTCCATTGTTGGGTGGTGCCTCATCTCTATTGTTTGGTGGTGCCTCATTTCCATTGTTGGGTGGTGCCTCATCTCCATTGTTGGGTGGTGCCTCATCTCTATTGTTTGGTGGTGCCTCATTTCCATTGTTGGGTGGTGCCTCATCTCTATTGTTGGGTGGTGCCTCATCTCCATTGTTGGGTGGTGCCTCATTTCCATTGTTGGGTGGTGCCTCATCTCTATTGTTGGGTGGTGCCTCATCTCCATTGTTGGGTGGTGCCTCATCTCCATTGTTGGGTGGTGCCTCATCTCCATTGTTGGGTGGTGCCTCATCTCCATTGTTGGGTGGTGCCTCATCTCCATTGTTGGGTGGTGCCTCATCTCCATTGTTGGGTGGTGCCTCATCTCCATTGTTGGGTGGTGCCTCATCTCCATTGTTGGGTGGTGCCTCATCTCCATTGTTGGGTGGTGCCTCATCTCCATTGTTGGGTGGTGCCTCATCTCTATTGTTGAGTGGTTCCCCATCTCCATTGTTTGGTGGTGCCTCATCTCCATTGTTCGGTGGTGTTCCATCCCCATTGTTGAGTGGTTCCTCATCTCCATTGTTGAGTGGTGCCTCATCTCCATTGTTGGGTGGTGCCTCATCTCCATTGTTGGGTGGTGCCTCATCTCCATTGTTGGGTGGTGCCTCATCTCCATTGTTGGGTGGTGCCTCATCTCCATTGTTGGGTGGTGCTTCATCTCCATTGTTGGGTGGTGCCTCATCTCCATTGTTGGGTGGTGCCTCATCTCCATTGTTGGGTGGTGCCTCATCTCCATTGTTGGGTGGTGCCTCTTCTCCATTGTTGGGTGGTGCCTCATCTCCATTGTTGGGTTGTGCCTCATCTCTATTGTTTGGTGGTGCCTCATCTCCATTGTTGGGTGGTGCCTCATCTCCATTGTTGGGTGGTTCCCCATCTCCATTGCTGGCGCTGGACCGTAGTGGTACAAATTCCACGTGAGGTTAGCGGGCTCTGGGTTTATCTATAGAACACGTACCCATTGACTTCCCACAACATAGTTCCCATTTTTTTACTTACCACAGAGGTTTACACTCATGTTTACGATGATGGGTTGAATCGACTCACGAACGGGAGTTGAACTCGTGCTCAAACCACAGTGGCCACCGGCTGGATAGTTCAAGTCTATTCCGTGTGTGATCAGATGAGAACAGAATATGTAATCAATTTGGAAAGGGAGATCTTCAGAAATGCATTGATAGGTACGGAATGACAATTTTTGAAAACAGTGCAAAATATATGGTATATGTACAAAGCCACAAAATGTATGAAAAACTGTAACCAAAAGCATCCAGAACAGACATTTTAAAGTACAACAATACCTTCTAAATACGCTGTACTTAAAATAATCTTGATACTGGCCATAATTTCCCCAAGCAAGCCTCATCAAGTCTCAACCGTGTTTCAAGAAGATCCCGAATTGATATGTTCGGCCAATTCCTTCAGAATAACAATTTTGTATGGGTAAGGGTTTCCTGAGTATCCTGAGAAAAGCATTGCATAAGAGAGGAGAGACAACATTTATACAGTCAGCATATATCGATTGGCAGCCTACTTATTGCACTTCATCCGTGTGGCCACCTTGTAGCCAAGCAGTTTTTTACACTCCTCGTTTAGTCCGCTTAACCCGTCTACAAAAAAATGTTGGATTACAGGTGTGCACTAACTTCCAGCACCAGCACAATTTGGTCCTTTCGGTGAAGTCACGGTTAAGTCACGTGACTTAACCGAAAGAACCAAATAATAATTCCTGCAGTCACGAAAGTTCTAAAATTAAGATTTAACACAATTTGGTCATTCATCACAGAAGAATGAGAATGCATACGCATGGATCAATTTATGTAACGCTGTCCAACACACGTCTACCCTTGGGACTTATTACGAGTTGTAAGGAAGCTGCCAGGTAGCAGTCAGGACAAAAATGCATTTGCTTGTTTGCAAATGACGTTAGTCTGTGTCTTTCAAGTTTTTGGGCAGCTCTTCGACAAAATTTGGCCGGTTTTCAATTTTTCAATCAAGTTACATCCCCAGTAAGAACACACATTTATACGAAGTTCCCTGCACATTGGCTCATCATATTACGAGCATTATCTTTACCCCAGGCAGACAGACAGACAGCTGCATGGACAGATGGAAATAACGCATTAACCCATTCAAGCTTGGTTTTGGAAAGGGTTCGTAAAACGATTACGATGCCTCGAGTTTGTCAATTGATGATGTGATCTGACTGCTTTGTTCACTGCAGGGTCCTCAGGGTTTTCCTGGGAGCGGAGGCAATGGAGGAATCGTTTTAAAGGGACAGAAAGGAGAACAGGTGACAGTGTGTGCGATGTGTGATGTGTTGCACTCTCTATATGTGTACCTACGGGGAGCAGCGGAGCAATAGTTAGCGCACGGTGCAATGGACCCGGTGACACGAGTTCGATTCCCGCTCACGGCCAACACCGGTGACGATTATCTGAACCGGTCCTTGGCCCTCCCCTAGGTCAACTCGTTTAAACATTGCCGCTAGGGAGATAAAGGCGGCCAAGCGTAGTAGTGCTTGCCGCACACACCCACCCACTTGTTTGCCGTGCCGGCCTTGAAAGGTGCTCGCTCACAGCAATTACCCCAACAGTCGGAATGGCTGTACTGGGGTCTTTGTGGAAAGGGGTTCGAGCCGGGGGTGAGTCTTGAACTTCGTCTTCATTGCGTCTTCTGCACAGCAAGGAGAACAGCTGCTACTTTTTTTTTGCTGATTGCGGAGGGATGTTGATGTTAAGGATGATAAAGACAATGATGAGACAACCCCTTCGTAACAAAGATAGTATATTGCCTCAAAACCATACATTTGTACGGCCTGTGCTCTCTGTTAATCCGTGTTGTTGTTGATTTTGTCTGTAGGGTTTGCCAGGCCAGGATGGGTTGGCAGGACAACCAGGGCGTCCGGGCAACCCTGGGCAAGGTGGATCTCAAGGACCCCCGGTACATTTTCCACTGCACAGCTCACACTCGTCAAATCATCATCATTGCCATGGCAATAGTTGCTTTTTGTGGTCTTTAAAAGTAGTACCGTTTTTTGGAAAGTCGACAGTGTTTGCGAAAGGAATGTGGACTGCTGTATGTATGTTGAACTTCTTTCACACTGTATGTAGCCAACCGTGCTAATCGGAGGTGCAGGAAAGAGATGGGTGCCATGCCACACTGGTCTTCATATCAGAGACGATTTGACTATTTAATGTCAATTTACATAGTAGTGGAATGGTCGTTTAGATGAATCTTCCCATTTATTCCACAACAGGGGGCGACTGGTCCTCAAGGGAGACCAGGAGAACCAGTAAGTAACCCACAATGCTTTGCTCTATCCCACAATGCCTTGTGGCGGCAACAACGCTTTGCGGCTTTCTCCAAAGTCTTGATGCGGCACCACGAGACCCGAGATGTTCCAGGAGGAAAGTTGTAACAGATCCTGTTGGAATACCGATGCTGAGAGGACTCTGCCATGGTGGAAGGGCCAAGTACGCCACAGGGGCCACTCACAGGTTCAATTTCCCGGCACGGCAGTTAAACAACGGTGCAAGTTTCTTCATGACACGTAGGTCGGCTCTCCAACACGCCGGTGTGCTGAAGTAGGAAGTAATTGGCACGTTTTGTTCACGTCACAAACCTTACTAATTGGCTGTGTCGAGTGGTGGTGGGTTAACGACACAGTTATTTCTACGCAATTAAACCCAAAAATCTTCATTACGTGGAAGTTCCTGTTCACCCAGTAGTATAAATGAGCGCCCTTACAATATTAAGGGTGCCACAGTCATAAAGATGTTAACTACCTCGCCTGGTATGCAGGAGGTCGTGGGTTCCATCCCAACCCTGACTCCTGCATATTTGGAGTTTGCGTGTCTCTCTCCCCGTGGTCGCGTGGATTTTTCTCTGGGTCCTCCGGTTTTTCCCTCCACATTTGGAAACATGCGTTCAGAGTGTTTGGCTGCTATAAATATCCACATGCTAAAAGCCACTTCGTTGGGCTATCATTTGTGGCCAACTCGCTTCTTAAAAAGAGATATATAGCTCAGTGGGCCTTACCTGGTAAAATAAAAAGTTTGGTTTAGTAATAAATGGCTACACCGCAGTTAAGTCAATCGGAAGGTTGCGTGTGGTGGTGGTGGGATAAAGTGTGGGTACTCTCAGCTCTTCCAAGATATATAGCCAGTGTTCAAAAGTAGGCCGAATTACATTCCAGAAGGGCCCTCTAGAGCTCCCTCTCGTGGAGGCTCTTCCACCGGCAGTGACGTGGGCAAGCAATTTCAGGGCTGCACCTTTACCTTAACGAATACTGTGCATTAACATTTCCAAAGGTGTGAGAAATCATTGGTGTGTTGACTTTGTTTGTGTGTTGCAGACCACTCAAAAAAGTGATCAAATGTTTCGTTGTGACCTCCTACGCTGTTCGTCGCATTGATAAAAGGGCGCTGATGATCGTGGCGACAGTGACAATGACCACAGTGCTGATAGCAATAATGGCAATGGCTCGAGGAGGCTTTCATCCAGCAGTAGACAGATTGTAGCTGATCATGACGTTGACTGTGATGATGATGATGATCAAGATGATCATCACGATCATAATGATCATCACGAGGCCGATCGTGATCATCGTTGCGGGGGTGATTGTGGTCATGAATGGCGATGATCGTGATGTTAATGATGACTTCATATTGAAACATTGTGCTTGCTGATCTCCTTATCCTCACCTTGTCTAGGGGCGCCAAAGTCCCTCCGGTTTGCCAGGGATGAAAGGAGAAAAGGTATTTGCTACAATACATCTAATTATCCACTATCATTAGTGTGCATCGTTCAAACCTATCAACACATTTACATTTTTACGTGCCAATATCGCCCTCAATAAAGTGGGCATCGGTGGACGGTACCTGGGGTAGGGGGGGGGTGTGGGCACGGAGCGAACAGCAATGGGAGACGAAATAAACCGTCACGCCCTGGGCGGCTAACGCCGACCCAGCGGAGCAAATTGCAAGCACGCCTCGTTAACACAATTCCGCTTCTCGTGTCGTCTTGAGCAGCGGTGCGGTGGCTTGCTTTGCTTGGTTTGTTCACTGCGCTACGAACCCGGTCATCCCCAGCCGTGGTGCAACACCGGTGGTGGGTGGGGATTGGAACTCGTTAACACAATTCCGCTTCTCGTGTCGTCTTGAGCAGCGGTGCGGTGGCTTGCTTTGCTTGGTTTGTTCACTGCGCTATGAACCCGGTCATCCCCAGCCGTGGTGCAACACCGGTGGTGGGTGGGGATTGGAACTGGTCCTGGGCCTCCCCTCCGCAGAGTCAGTCTCACATCGGCATTCTGTTTTGAATGTCGACAATGGGGAGACAAAGGTGGCCCTGCATTGTGCTGGCTAGATTAAATGTTCGAGTGGATAGCCGGCCGCTAACAGCATTCGCCACAATAATCCGGAGGGCTACACGGGGAGACATCTTCGTGTTTTTGTGCGCTTGACAATGTGCGTTTGCATGTGCTGTGTTTGTATGCCTGCGTGTGTCTATGTGCATGTGTACGTGTGTCTATATGTGTGTGTGTGTAGCGGTTAGCGCTACGCTGCGCTACCAATCCGGAGAGCCGAGTTCGATTCTCGCTCACAGCCACCAACACCGGTGACGATTATCTTAAATGGTCCTGGGCCTCCCCTAGGTCGACTCAGCCCCAAATGAGTACATGGTGTGATGCGTAAACATCAAGCGACAAGGAGAGACAAAGGTGGTCAAGCGCGGTGGTGGGCACACCGCCCCTACGTGTGCTGCGCCGGCCTCTTTTTAAGTTCTCGTCAGCAGCACTTGCCCCCATCAGTCTTGTTAAAGGCTACGCGGGGGACCTTTGTCTTTGTTCTCTTGTGCAGGGTGAGCAGGGGGTCGTGGTGGACGGCTCGGGAGGAGTAATTGGCCGCAAAGGGGAGCCCGGTTCTCCGGTGAGTTCATGGCACCGGCCGTTTCACCAAACTCCCGTCGCGTCGGAAGCACGGCGTGCCCAGTGAAGGATGCTCGGAAGTTCGCGGCAAGACGGGGTAGAAGGCATGGCGAGGTAAAGACGCCGACGGTGAGAACAAGCGGATGGCCATGGTGGGTTAAGTGGGGCCGGGAGAGGGGGGGAGAGGGGGGCGGGGTACTATAAGCAAGTTGGAGGTTAAATTTCGATTTAAAGCTTTCGTGACTGCAGGGAATCATCTTCTTGGTTCTTTCGGTAAAGTCACGTGACTTTACCGAAAGAACCAAGAACAAGTTGGAGGTTGAGAAGCGAACATGGCAGGTGGGTGTTGTAGATTCGATCCGGCAAGACAAGAACGCTTCACCCCAGGGGCAGCGTGTGCGCAGGATGAGGCAGGACCAGTTGAGCCCGGCGACCGAAAGGGAGGGAAGGGAAGAGATGTGAGCAGGTCACGGGGAGACCGTCAGGGCAGGTTTTGGCCGTGCGCTGACGACACGCGGTCTCGGCGTGGGCAACACCACCCACACGCCTCTCGGGTTACTTCGCAGCGCCGCGCGCGAAAAGACTCGATTCCGGACGATGCATTCCGAGCTGTGGTGGCCGGGCCCACGCCAGCGTTGGTGAGCGGGTCAAGTGGCTTTTTTGAACAATCGGCAGCGTGCGGTCGCAATTACACCGCCCCCCTTCCCGCCTGCTCGCGCGCTGCGTCGGTGTTTAGATGTGGTCGCCAAAACCCCCCACGCTTTGCCTCTGTGCTCTGCGAGGTTGAGTGAAGGGTCTGCCTGTGGCGGGTGTTAGGACACAAACAGTTGGAAGCAGTGGCGTAAGTCAGCGATATTGTCGGGGGTGCGGCAAACGGTCAGGTGGGGTCAATCTTGGCGGAAGCCAAACGTTTAGTGCTCTTGTTAAATTCAAATACGAACGTGGGACGCAAATGAAAGGATTTTCATATTTAAAAATCAATGTTAACCGCGTTTTAAGTGAGTCGTTGTTTCCATGCCGCTCGTTCCGCGACTGGTCGGTGGAGGTGTTGCAGGGATGTTAGCCCGTGACCCGAGGGGGTCGGTTGGTACCACCTGGGCTGCCAAATGCTGCCAAGTATCCACCGCAGGCATAACGATTCACACAGATTCCATCTCTTCGTACATTTTATTATTTTTAAAAATTTTATATTCTGTGGACGTTTTATATGATAAAAATAAAACAATATTATGTCCAATGTACTACGATACCCTTCTTCAATGATATTTTTCTCATAAATGGCTACTATGGTGTCCTTGCTATCGTACACATCCGAAATCTATAGATAAAATGCTTACAGAAAATGATTGTTAGCATTGGCCACCCGACGTGGTACCGATGAGTCATATTTGAAAGGATGTGCTCCCGGGCTAATAACGCACTGTGCTGTAACCCCAGCAACCTGTCTTCAATTCCTGACCATGATGCATGTATTTAGTGATGAAGTAAGAATAATTTAGAGCACTGTGTCAATCTACTGCTGGGTAAGGGCCTCTCCACACCGTGTCGATCATGGGGATTGTTTGACCCATATTTCACCGCACTGGTCGGTGTGTGTCGGTGAATCTGACGGCCAGGAGCGGTTTCAGATATACATCTGCGTGTGTTTTAAATGTGTGGGAATCACATTGTGCGTGTAACACACACACACACGCACGCAACACACACAGAAACAAAGCAACGGATAACGTCTCCTGTGGAATCCTTCGCCCCTCATGAAGTTAATCGGTACGGGAATAAATTTAAGTGGAATAAAGGCAGAGATGACACGTGCATGCGTATCAAATCATCGCCAGGCGTCGCATCAGCAGGAACGTTTAGTCCCATCCCACTCCTTAATGCGAATGGTCTCCTCTCAAGTGATCTATTGGAGCTGGCCGAGGCATGTGGCATTGGGCACGGAGCGTTCCATTCATGACGGCGGGGGGTAGGGGTGGCGGTGCGGAAGGGGTTTGTGATTGAAGGCGAGTTGTGGAAGCCGCACGGATGCGGTTGAAGCTCAGACACCCAGGTGTCTTCCTGCGTTGCGGAACGGTGCCCATCTCTGTTGGCCGAAAATTCCACATTCTCATGGCAGGGGACAATCTCTTTGCAGTACCAACAGTGTTGGCCTGCCACGAAGTGCTACTCAAATTTGTATCGTTCATATATCAGAATCAGCATATTTATTTATACTGAAGGAATCCAGTAAGCTGTAAAGCTCTTTTTCACAGATGTCCAGTTGGGGCAGGTCAAAAGGTTAGAACAACAAACGATACAAAAACACGACAGAAGTTGAAATCACCCAGAAACATCGAAATAAAACGAAACCATCCCCATCCAACCAGGCATCATCATCATGTGGGTGATGATGATGATGATGATTACGATGGTCTTAGTCGATCTCCATCGGGGATTAGAATTCTGGACACGCCACGTTTCCCACGCCGGCTGTGGCTCATTGCGCCCACTCTGGAGGAATGACGTTGGCGAGGTTGAGCACCGTGACGACTTGGGGCCCCCACTCTTCTGTCTGTCCTCGGACTCTGAGTCGAGCGCTCGATGGTGGCCATGCAGCCAGACAGGTGCAGTGGCGACTGCTTGAATTGTTGTCAAACCACCAGTGCGTGTGTTCATTCATCTTCCGAACGTGCATGTGTCCTGATCTTCCTTGTCCTCCCCCCCCCCACCTCCCTACCCCCCCTCACCTCCCCCGACTCCTCTGCGCACTCCGATATTCCTCCAGGGAATTCCCGGGAATTCTGGCCCCCAGGGATTCCGTGGGGAACCTGGCCCCCCCGGACCTCAAGGGCCCCCCGGAGAACCGGGCCTCTCTGGCAAGGTAAAAACACCGAGGAAAACGACGGTCGCCAAAATAACAGGCAGCGACGTCACCGCAGCGGCTTGTGCCAGGCTAGGTTCGCTATGACAGGAGGTCACGGGGACGGTCCCAGGTGTTATGGGTTCACTAGTGAGATGCCCGGCAGATGCACCACCTGTGCTCCCCCACCTGTTACCACCATCACCACCACGACCGCCACCATCATCCACCAGCACCAGAAAGACATCGGCCCCAAATAAACTCCCAAAAAAATCAACGTCATATCCTCCGTGGCTCGAGCATTGGTGGGAAATTCCACATTCCCACGGAAAGGATAAGACTTTCAATAGGGACCGCCACTGTCACGGCCGTTACGTTCCATGGCTTGTGGTAACCTCTTTATTGCTCGTGATGTCTTGTTTTGGTTGCCATTTCTTAATTTGTGTAATGCTTTTTAGTAGGGCTTTCATTTGCTTGGCAGTGGCTCCGTATGGAATTTGGTTCTCATATACACAATTAACGTGCAGCGCTGTGGGATCCTATGACCCACGAATGACGCTGTAGAGACCAAAAAAGCATTATTGCTAGCGTCGGTTCTCACGCTTACGAGCCGCTTCGCGCGAGGAGCGACTGTTTGCGAGTCCCGCACACATGCGAGGGGGTTCGCGTGATCCCTTTGGCCACGGGAGGGGGAACGACGCGAGCGTGGCATCGTGTAGAAAATCGCCGTGACCATTACGCGTTACCGACCGTGGTAATTGCGTTGACTTGCGAGGGGGAGCAACTCGTGAAAGCAGCTAATGCTCAAATTATCCTCTCGCAGAGGAACTGCAATAAAGGAATGCAAACTCGTTAATGCGGCTGCCGAGAATTATGGGTTAGCAAATAAATAGACACATGTAATTGTTTCTGTAAAAAATATATATGTATTTCAGTTTAGCAGGCAATGGGCCTTCAGGAACAATATTATCCGGCATTATTTATGTTAAATCAGCCTAGCAGTATAGACCTCCGTGATTGCAAGGTGATCAGTTAGAATCCTGGTCGGAGAAATGTTTTACCTGCTCTAGCTTATTGGAAATGTGGAATTTCAACCAGCTGGGCAGCACTGCTGTACTGCTCGTATTAAAACGCGGAGACTTTGACTGTTAGATGCGCATTATAAATTGGAATAATTATTATTATTATTATATATATTTACACGATTGGGCGAATACAACATCGCATTGGCTCGTGGGAATTGTGTACTGAGCGCCGTTCATGCGTTTGAATGCTCTTTGCTCTCACGCCTCTTGTTTCTGCACAGGGTGACAAAGGAGAAAGAGGAGAGAGGGTGAGTATCGAGATCTCGGTGGACTCTTGTCGATTTCAGATGCTACCACGTCGGCGTCCCCAGGGGTCCAATCCCCTGGCACGAGAGTTGTAACGATGGGATGAGTTTATTTATGAATTCCTCCAACCTTTTTCCCGACGAGCAGAATAAAATGTGTAGCCCATGATTTATCGGACGGCCGGTGGCGCGCGGTGGGGGAAAGTGTGGGTGAGTGAGAGGAGGACGCGGTATCTTCTGCAGGGGCTCTCTCGAGAGTACTTTGGCCTTCTTTTCACGGGAACATTAACCGACGGTAAGCAGATAAGGAGGGGGCTGATCACCAGCGAGTGAATCAGCGAGTGCTGGATCATCCATCACCCTGACAGCCGCGCGTTGAATTCTGTCCGGCGGTGCAGCGAGGTGGGAACCGGGCACCGCAGCCCCAGGTGTGACAGCGGCGCTGTCGGGAGGCGGGGGCCGTCGTCGCGAAACGTTAATGACGCGTCGTTAATAACGCGTCGTCAATAACGCGTCGAGTGTTTGGCGTTGCGCCTCCGCGTCTCTTTCAGGGACCACCCGGGTACGGCGGCGGCGGCGATGGCGAAGCCACTAAAGGCAGTCCGGGCCTCCCTGTGAGTTCCGCAATGAGCACGATTGCACGCGGGCGCACACGCACACATGCACGGCGGGGGGGAGGGAAACAAAACAAAATACGAAAATAAAAAAACGCCCGGGCACCCTTCATCAGTTGCGTACGTACGCACGTCGGACTTGTTTCACGCCGTCACTGAGCCAACGTGAACCGCCCACTCACGTTGCCGGCCGCCAATGTTTGGACACCGGATCAGCACGCCCGAAGGGTGTTTCGTGGCCGCTCGAAGCCCCCAAGGTGCTGTGGCTGCTGCCTTTCAGATGCCGATGTGTGTATGTACGTAGCTGGCGATGAGTAGGCGTTGCGGGATGCTCTCCCCGCATCGCTCTGATGATCATCGTTATGCGTGCCAACACATCGAAATCATCGTCATCGTCGTCATCATCTAAAGGAAAATAAATGACGTGGGAATGGGCACATCGTGTCATGAGAACAAGCATGTATGTTGGACTTCTTTCGCACCATACGTAGCCAACCGTGCAAATCGGAGGTGCGCGGGGGAAGGACAACCATACACTGAACACAAAAATCAGTTCCAGAGAATTGAGTTTTCAATCTTAAAGTGCACAGCTCCAGTGGCTTCCCAATAGCAACACTGCGTGGCTTTAAACGGAAAGGTATGTACAGTATCAGGCGACGTTTCAGGCAATGGCCCTCCTTCATTGCATGAAAATAGAGAGGCCAGAGAGGTCCAGGACACTCGGAGGCTGGTCCACGCGTTTGCTTCTCTTTCGTATTGACTTTTGCAAATCACTGTTTTGCCGGAATCCCCATTGTTAAAGCGCCAACTCGCCCGCAGCGCGTGCAGAATGCGGCCTGCCAGAATCCTTTCGCGCAGCTACGCCGGTTGCCAGACACGTGACCCCCAGAGCTGGCAACGCTCCGCTAGCTGCCGGTCCCGTTTTCGACAAGAGTTCAAGATTCTTCTCCTCGACTCACAAGGCTGCTTAGTGATGCTGCTCCCTCGTGCATACCGGGATCTCCTCCTCTCCCGCTCACGGCCAACACAAGTTACAATTATCATCTGAACCGGTCTTCCCCGAGGTCAACTCGGCCTCAAATGAGTACCTGGCTGCGGTGTGTAAACATCGCCGCTCGGGAGACAAAGGCGGCCGGGCGTGGTGCTGGCCACCCACCCCCTCGTGCGCCGTGTCGGCCTTCGTAGGTGCTGCTCGCTAACAGCACTTGCCCCACTGGTCTCTTAAAGCCATACGGGGAATATTTGTTTTATCCGGCAACTTTTGTGAAATCCGAGTGAAAGGCGCTTCAGAAGTGTCAATAACAATGATAATTAATAGATTTCGCTGGCAGGGCCACCGATGTGAACAGGCTGAGAGGAGCAGGAGGAGTAAGGCGTTGGGTTGAGTATCGAATTGAAGCTATATGGGAAGCTGTGAGATTCCCCCTCGTACACAGACTACATATTAAACACAGAGAAAACGATACCTGAATTAGCCGTATGGAGCGTTGACTTAATTATGCATGCACGTGGTGCATAAATAAATAACATCATATCTACAAGGCGCACATGCAAAGTATATATGCATGATTAAATACATCCGTTGAGTCGACCGGCAGGTTGCGTGCGATGGGTGTGCCTACGTCTGGTCAATGTGGAAGAGTAGACCAAATTCTCACCTAGAGTTGGTTCGCTGTAGTGGAGGCTCTTACCGCTAGCAGTGGCATGAGCAAGCACTTGCGGGGGCTGCACCTTTACCGTCTACGCTGTGACTATTCACCAGGAGTCACCGGATTTCTTCTCAGCTTTCGCGTCGTCACTCTCTCCAAAAGACGTGCCAAAAATAACAAAATGCAGTCGTCGCCGGACTGATTTTTTGTTTGTATTTAGCACGGGTGCAACACTCTGAGCATATACGAACCTTCCCATGCATTAATTGCAAAAATATATAATAATAATAATAATAAAATACTCCAAAACCATTGCTCAGAAATTATAGGGGGACCATAATTTTTTTAGGTCAAAATTCAAACATTGTTGTTTTCAGATGGTTAAGTTCAAATCTACAGACTGGACTCTGTTTATGACAAGTTTCAGCTTCCTATCGCTTCTAAAGCTTCAGTGGAATTCATATCAGGCCCTTAATCCAGTTACATCAGTGGTTCTGAACCTTTCCTGCAGCCTTGCACCCCTTTTGGTTCTCAATCGTAAGACAAATTGTCATGTTAATGAAAACACAGCGTGTGATGACACAAAGTAGTTGCACGTACGTGCCCGTGTTTGGTTTGAGTCTCGATGATTTACCTTCGAAATAATCTGGCGATGGCTCGCAACCCCAGAGAGGGCATCCCACACCACCAGGAGGCACATGCACCCCAGGTTTAAGGACCCACTGGTCTGTGTGTACGGGCTGCTTATGCAGCTTTACTCTTCAACCAGCAGATGGGGAAATAGTCCAGACGTTTTCAATCCACATCACAACTCGTTTTCATTTAGCGTGTAAACGCACCCATTTGACACATGCTGTACGATCCATACGTAGGCGTATGTTACAATGCACAGCTTTCATCGATTTGTATCAATTCTCGTGATCACATTGCACGCGTCGAACCACGTTAAAGAATCAAAACATTTTTTTTACCATGAATACAAATTCGATGGAACTAAAGTATTCCTTCCTAATGTCACATTTGGGCTGACGAAATGAGCGACAATTATACAAACGAGCTGAAAACAACCCTGACAATAAACTCGGAGACTCATTTAACGGGTGTGCAAATATGAATCACATGCCTACTCTTAACATTGAACCTTGCACTCAATGTGCTCACATGTCACCGCTTGGGAGAACGTATGCCAGCGCTCACTGTGATTGCACAACGCATGGAAATTAAACACTCGGCTTACGTTTGGGATAATGCAGTGAGAGCAACTTAACCCTTTCCGAGACGTCTGGAAAGTTGCAGGCTGGGGGTCCCATTCAACCGCTGAATCTCGGAACGCATGAGCGGTTTAATATTATTCTGAGTTGCGTAGCGCCGTTGTTCTTAAAGACGTCGTACTCACTGCAGAGAACCGTAGCGACACGACCGCACTACGCTACGATAGCTGCAGCCAAACTGTGCCACACGCCCTCCCTCGCGGCCTCGTGGGAGCCTCGGGACGTCTTCCGACAGTTTTTGTGACGACCTACGTCGTCGCAATGGGAAAGGGTTAACATTTCAGACACCGTACGTATAAGGTGGCACAATGAAAATTAAATGTTACGTTTTTTTTCTCATCGTTCCATCTCCGCGGGCGGCCGTCACTCTTGAACGCGTTTTCTACCTTCGCCTGCCATTCCGTCACCAGCCTCATCAGTTGGCCATCGCCGCGTGGTGACGAACTTAGCCCACTTAAGTTTTCTCAGTCAGCGTAACGGTCTCTGGTTCTCGTCTCCTCCCTGAATCACGTGCTCCTCCTCTTCCTCATCTCTCTCGGAGTAAATTACCAGCGCGCAGCTCTCCTCGCCGAACAAGATAATACTATATTGCGGTAATTATTCTTCTTCGGAAGGCACAGAGGGAGAGAGAAAGGGAGAGAGAAAATTACTGGAGTTTAAATTATGTATGATAAACTTTGCTTAATTAAATTTTAATTCCACATTCAAAAATAATCAGTTCAGCTTTGTCCAAAATCCTGATTAGCAGTTTCCCGAAAAAAAGTTTTGAGACGTGGTGAGCCCTTAATGGTGAAGAATCTAAAAAAAGCATTGAGCTCAATAGTTCTCATCTGTTCAGATGAGCATGTGACATCACTCATCTCCCACGAGGATCAGTTGTGGAAATTCCACATGCCTGTGGCGAGGGTCGGTTTTTACATCGGATGACCATTTTCTGACGTCATATAAATCTGCACTCCCCGTGGCGATGCTGGTGGGATGACGATTGGTCCAGTCGCCCCTTTGGCTCGGATTTGTTGGATTTGAATTGGCGGCATTTCATTGAGTGCGTCGAGAGCTCTGCTCCAGTGCCACCCAGCCGTATAAAGCAACGTTGCAGCGCTATTGCCATGGACACGACTCCACCGTGAACCTGGCGGCCAGCCTTTTATTCCCAGCCACGGCTAAGTATGAATGGTGAGTGATTCCTGAATCGGTCCTGGCCCGCATTTCTACCCTCCAACCCCGCACCCCGACCACCGCCCCCCCCACACGCGCCCCCCTCCCACCCACCAATTACCACTCCCGTCCTTGACCAAGCAGTACTAACCAGGGTGGTGAAGTATGGCCAAACATTCCCAATGACCAGGGGCAGTGATAAATTAACAAAGCGGTGTTTGCAAAACGTGCCAACTAGTCACTCCTTCGGCACACTATCCAACACACCGTGGGGCTGATGGAGAAGTGTGATTGGCACGTTGTGTCCACGTGACAAACCTCGCTAAATTGGCCGTGTCGGGTGGTGGCGGGTTGAACGACGCATTTACATGCACGCGATCTAACGCAACAGCAACAAAACCTTTCCTTACGGAGGGAGGAAAATCTCTCTGCGACGAATTCACTTCTCGCCAGCCAGCCAGCCAGCACATCCGGCGTCCAGCCTGGTTGCTTGCTGCGAAGCGTTGCTGCGTAGGGGGGGGGAGGTTGACGATACAAGAGTGTGCGTGCCCCTTAAAATGTGGGCAGCAGCGTCTGGTTATTGAGGCTTCCATCGCGGATTCTTGTTTGCGCCCCATTAAGAGATAACCTTTTGGAGCGATCTCGGCAAGGCGTGCTCGAATCTCGGGCACGCTTGACTTATCGGATACGCTTTAATGTGTCCGCTGCCTACGAGACGTAGCACTGCCCGCCCGCCCGCCAATGCAGGAATGAGATTTGTTGTCATTCTTTTTTTTCCTCCTGCAAATCTGTTGCCGTGCAAGATGTGTGAACGGGCTGCCTTTTAAATGATCCTACGTGCCTTTGGGATGTAATCCCAAATCCTGCTTGGCACTTGTTTCTCTCCGCCTGCTAAAAGCAGCTTGGAGTGGCGCTTGACCTTAAAATTGCTAACCCCCCTTTTTTTAGTCGGTGTTGGAAATTCCACATTCTACTTTTTTTTTGGCCGGTGTTGGAAATTCCACATTCCACTTTTTTTGGCCAGTGTTGGAAATTCCAAATTCCTTTTTTTTTTGAGCGGTGTTGGAAATTCCACATTCTACTTTTTTTTTGGCCGGTGTTGGAAATTCCACATTCCTATGCTGCGGGTGACCAACGATCTCTCTGAAGACCAGACGACTTTGAACTTCCCATGCAACGGTTCTAGTTTTCGTCGAACCTGGAGGGAAGATGAGCCAGATCATCCTCTCTCACTTCTCCTGATGTTGCTGGGGACCAACCACACTTTTCTGGCCGCAGCAGCAGCAGTCCTCCACTGTTGATCGGGTTAAGGACCGATCGTCCCTGTGTCCCATGAGATGCAGGGATGATCGTTTTCTTACGTGCATTTTTTTTGTCCGCTTTATTTACGTATAATATTTGTAGAAAAATGTATTTGCTAAGTAGTGGGTTTTTTGTTTTTGTACCATCTGTGTAAGGGACTGGCTAATTGATGTTGCAGCGTTGTGGGATGCAATTGCATGAATGACGCTCTTTAAAATTTTAATTATTATTCTAATTATTAGAGCCTCCTCCTCCACTCCATCACTCCACCTTCTATCTCTGTTTTCTCCCACGAGTGTTGCCATTGCTTTTGCTGGATTTCCCGTTTGGTGGCTCTCATCACCAGAGGTGGGACAAAGTCATTGTTATGCAAGTCCAAGTCGAGTCGCAAGTCATCAAATTCATGACTCGAGTCTGACTCGAGTCCAAGTCACATGACTCGAGTCCACACCTCTGCTCATCACACATAACCGTACTGTTGCAGTTTGTGTACCTAAATTGCATCGATATTTTTTTTTGTTCGGCAACATTCATGGCTGCCTTTTTCTCCCCAGTGTTTGATCTTTAGACGCCATGTCAGGTACTCATTTAAGGCTGAATCAACCTCGGCGAGACCCAGAACTGGTTCAGATGTTGCTCGCCAATGATATTAGCCACGGCTGGGAATCAGACCCAGGTTAGCTGGTTTCGTAATGCGTACATAAACACACACGGTCACACCCTCACACAGATGCACACATACATACCCTCGAAAACACCCATACTCACATGCACACACGCATACAGTCACACACACACAAACATGTGCACACTCACATTCTCACACTTGCACACACACTCACTCGTACAGCCATGCGCACACTGACAAACTCTCTCACATCCACAGACACAGACGAAGATCCCCGGTATAGCCTTAGCAGACTGTTGGGGCAAGTGCTGTTTGTGAGCAGCACATGTGAAGGTCGGCACGGCACACGAGGGGGTGGGTGGCCAGCAACACGCCCGACCAGCCGCCTTTGTCTCCCCAGTGGCGATGTTGACACAGCGCATCAGCTACTCATTTGAGGCTGAGTCAACCCAGGGGAGGACCGGTTCAAATATTCGTCACTGCTCCCCACACAGACACACATTCACAAACACACAGACACACATTCACGAACACACATTCACGAACACACAGACACATTCACAAACACACAGACACACATTCACAAACACACAGACACATTCACAAATTCACAGACACGCATACACAAACACACAGATGCACATTCAGAAATGCACAGACATTTACAAACACACAGACACACAGACACACAGACACACAGACACACATTCACAAACAAACGCACATTCACACATTCACAAACGCACAGACACACATTCACAAACGCACCGACATATGCACAAACGCACAGACATACAATCACAAACACACAGACATTCACAAACGCACAGACACACATTCACAAACGCAACGACATATGCACAAACGCACAGACATACAATCACAAACACACAGACATTCACAAACGCACATTCACAAACACACGCGCACCCCGCATCCACATCGACACACACGCACGCACATTTCAGACACTCTGTCACACCTGCACACGGGCACACTCACCGACACACAAAGACAAATATCCCCCGTATAGCCTTAACAGACTGTAGGGGCAAGTGCTGTTAGCGAGCACCTATGAAGGCCAGAACGGTACACGAGGGGGTGGGTGGCCAGAACCACGCCCGACCGCCTTTGTCTCCCCAGTGGCGATGTTTACACACCGCACCGGGTACTCATTTCAGGCTGAGTCGACCTAGGGGAGGCCCAGGACCGGTTCAGATAATCGTCACTGGTGTTGGCCGTGAGCGGGAATCGAACCCGGGTCGCCAGGTTCATAGCGCAGCGCGCTAACCGCTACACCACCGCTCCCCACCGACACACACACACGCACAGACACCCCACACAGAGGTGGCCTGCAATAAGGAAACGGCTCCGTGTGGCCCCTAGAGATCCGCCGTCACGTCTCCACAGCTCGTTAGGTGTGACGGGCACCTGGGCTGCTTGCGCAGATACGCAGCAGAGTCCTGAAACCGCTGGCTCGAGAGAGGCAGAGAGACTTTCGTGACTGCAGGAATTCATAGTCTTGGTTCTTTCGGTAAGGTCACGTAGAAAAAAATAAAAGTTAATACAATAATTTTATATTTTTTTATTTTATTTACTTTTATATTTTTATATTTTATTTACTTTAATTGTTTTACATATATCCGATTCGCTCGGTTGGCTTATATAAAATATAAAAAATAAAAGTACATAAAATCTAAATGAAAACTAATTTTATTTAATTAACTTTAAAAAAAAATTCTACGTGACTTCACCGAAACAACCAAGAATATACAAAAAATGAGCGCCGATTCGTAGCGGCTTGTAATGCCTTGCAACGGACCCGGGTCTGTGTGTGTGCTGTGAAGGAATGTGGAATTCCAGCCACGATCTCAGGGCCACCGATCCAGGACACTTTGGAAGGAGCGCCGGGGTTGGGCCCGGTGCTTTTTGTGTTCATCATGATCGTCGCTATCGATAACGACGTTACTAATCATCAATGTCATCGTCGTGATCATCATCATCTCTCTGGAGTCGATAAAACTGGCAACACGTTGTAGGAACAATGGTCACTGTTGACTTTTCATTTGTTGTCCTTCCCCCGCACTTCCGATTCACTCGGTTGGCTGCGTACGTTGCGAAAGAAGTTCAACGTACATGGGTGGCTCACAGTGGCTATGTCGGAGATATGAGCTAGCGCCTCCTGAGATCCTGCGCTTAAGTCACCAGCTATTACAGCTTTCTTTTTGACGCGAGACTAGTTGATTGATGGGTCCTCAGTGCGGTTACCATTGACTGCACAAAGCAATCCCAGCACATTACCGCAGAAATTTACCACAGCGTGGATTTTTCTCCGGGTCCTCCGGTTTATCCCCTCCACATTTAGAATCAACGTCGTGCGTTTTAGAGTGTTTGGCTGCTATAAATTTCCACGCGATGATAGGCCGCTTCGTTGAGCTATCATAGCGGCCAGTTCTTCCTAAAAAGAGCTACATAGCTCAGTGGGTCTTACCTGGTAAAATAAAAATAAAAACAATTTAGTTTAAAATACACTCCGCTTGCTTCACAGTGCAAGTTAACGATGGTGGACGCGTGCCAGGCGTCGGGGTCCAACATTTGCCAAATAAAAAAAAGCGACTTGTGAACTCCACACTGATTGGGAAGCGGCGTAGCAACATCGCCCCCCTACTGTGAGACTTAGCAGCACTCCCCCCCCCCTGCCCGAGAAAGAGGCTTTGGAGACTCCACGAGGCTTATCCCGGGTGAAATAATGTCGGGAGACCGCTACACAGTTCGTGCTCGGGGCCGGTGCGGTGAGTCGGTGGCGATGCAACGGAACGCGCCTTGAACCTAAAGAAATTCCTTTTCGTTCTAGATGATGCAAAAGTGCACCGCTCCAGTGGCTTGCTCATGTCGGAAGGAAGAGCGTTCCAGACAGACATTATCCCAGCAGCAAAAGTAGCTACACGTGTAGTAGCTACGTCCCCCGCACTTTCAAGGGCCCCGCGCTAAATGCCTTCAAGCTATCAATTCCGGTTCAGTGATTCTGCACTTGCTCTATTACTATAGCACTATACTGCCTTCAACTTTTATGAACGACTGGGTGTTTAAGGTTAGCGATTTGTCGTCTTATCTGGCTGTATAGCAAATGAAAAAAAAATACAATTACTTTACTATGCAAGTTCAACATTTGTGTTTTAATATTTACGTGCTTTTTATTTTATTTTAGGGCCCCTTTATAACACATGCCACAGGCCCCGCACGAGCTTAATCCGGCACTGGTTCCAGACGGCCGCGGAAGCGCATCCGCCACCACCGCTGCTGCTGCTGCGAGGATGACCGGAGTGTCGCGTGATGGTGGTTTATGCTCCTTGACGAGATCAGCGAGCCATCATGGTTCATTTGTGGCGAGCTCTTTGCGGTGTAATGAGTGCGACCCTTATAACGTATTATTCGTTCGGCAACCGGAAGCCTATGGCAGCTCTCGGCGAGCGAGCGAGCGAGGGGGGAGAGGTGATTTGGTGGTGGGGCCTCGCTGTCCTGCGGGCAATCCCAGAATTTAAAGAGCGCGGGCGCCTTTTATTGAACGGCCCGGAGAACGTGATGCGACCGCGTGATTATAATGGATTCAGGGATGATCATTAGTGAGTCAATCGTCGCGAGATCACTCGGAGATAAGAACCCACCGGCTCATTCTTCTGCACCCCCCCCCCACACCACACACTGTGAATGGGGCGGTGATACCGCCGAGCGGGGAGAGTGCGTGTCTCTTGTGTTGCCGCAGGGGCTCGTGGTTGTAGCCCCGTGGCCACACGCGTTAATACTGCTGCAGGTGTGTTAACAACCAATGATGCTTTCCTAGGTGAATAAATGTCATCAAGTCAATTTGCACAAAATCGTTTTGCTGCTAGGACTGGGCAAAAAAATGAGTAAATTGCTACGCGAGATTATCAACGGGGGAGACTAATTATACGATTGGCATTGCTATGGATAACACCGGGCCCCTGCCATATTAAAGTCGATGTTCAACCGCTCGCTCAACGTGGCCAAGGGAGGGAAGCGTTTCGCCATTCTCGTTTATTGTACAGAGAGAGGCTTTGGCCTGACTGCCAGTTAAGTGATGGTGTTGTTATTGGGTCTGACAAAACAATAACTTTGGAGTGGCTGAGAAAAAAGTGAATTGTGGCGTGCAATTATTTTCGTATGACCAGTGGGCAAATTTGGCCTCAAGGAAAAATGAATAGATCAATGTAGCTCTCATGCTTTGGACACAATATTGCTTGTCGTTTTCTTTTATACTGCTGTCGTTTATGGCAATTGATGACCGTATTGGACATATCTCTGTAAAAATATTCATTTCCTGACTGAGCACCTGAAATAAATCTTCTCTTCCCGTCAAATAAAAATACGCTGAATCGTGAAAACAAAGTTAAGATTTACGAGTAACGGTCGATATATATATTTTTACTTCTGTCAAAGTGTCTCCCACCTCAAATGAGAGATGGGCCGGCGCTCGTATCAATTGTGCCAGTGGTGGAAATTCCATATTCCCATGGCGGGGGCGAGTCCAGCTCAGTAAATTATCAGCGCCATCACGGTCACCAGCATGTTTTGACCTTGCCAGCATCTTTATCGTCATGATTAGAAACCAAAACCTCAAAAGGTACTTTCTGCTCAAATGAGCATCTTTTGGTTATGGCTCTTAGCCAGTGGGTGAAATTCCACATTCCTATGGTTGGGGCGAGTCTACCCACAGGACAACAACCGTTGACTGTCCCACGAAGCGTGCCCTATTTTATCGACCCTACCGGGAGGCATGATGATGGTGATGATGATGGATGGGGCTGAGTCAACCCCCAACCAGGATGTGACCTCGGAACCTTCTGATTGCGAGCCGCTCGCTTTAGCGTTGAGCCACCACCTGGCCGGATGTGATTGGTCGTCAGTCACGATCATCCCTTCATTTATAATTTGTTCATTTTAAATGTTTGCATGATTAGCGCGGTTGGCTACGTATGGGGATACATCGGCAGCCATGCGTTGGCGTTAATAGGTGCTCGCAAACATCACCTTCAGTAACAAGTCTGTAAGCGATACAGGGAGTGTTGATCTGGCAGTTGTGCTGGTGGTGATGGTGCTGGTGATGGTGATGGTGGTTGCGATGGCAGTGAAAGTCGAAGTGGCACGTACTCTGCAATTCATGTAATATTTCAATTTGCAATATACTTTTAAGTGCCGTGAATTTTCAAATTCAACAAGAGCCATCAATTTCCACCAGACTTGCAATCGATAAAAAAAATGTGTTGCAATTCACACATTTGGGTGAGAATAAAAAAAAAGCTAATTCCCATCGGGAGCCAATGTGTGAATAATTCAGTGCCTTCCCATGAAATGTTGATTATATGGAAATTAATTATATGCCTATAATCCACCTACCTCCACCCTACATCCCTACCCCCGCATGCAGTTGAGACCTCATAATCCATGCCTTCATCGCACGCCACCTCGACAAGTCTCAACTCCCCTCTCCTCTGTGGCTCACCCAAACCCATCGCCAAAACAACTTACATCCTCAGCCTTCTCTCTCCCCCCGCCCCCACACTCGACAAATACGCTTTGCGCTTCCCCTAATCCTCAGGAACGCCTCCACTGGCTGCCAATCATCTCAGATCCTGGTTCGGCACACAAGTTGCCCTGCGTCCTCGTCGGCGTTCACCGTTGCGCCGGAGAGCCGCGCGGCGTGGTTTGCGTCTCGTACCCCCCCCCCCCCGCACGTCGTTTGGCACGATGCTGATACCCCGATGCGCGAATGGAAACCTAAAAAAACTCTCCAGTAGCGGTGCGAGTGTGGGTGTCGTCCAGAACAGACCGTGACGACGTATAACGACGCAATGCCCCGGTCCACAAATACGTCGGAGACATCGCAGCGATACGCTACTCCGCTGTCTCCTGACGCGGTTATCTGGCTTGACCACCTGAATGTGAAATTGTAGTCGTTGTTCTCTGCAGCTACATCAGCCGCACGACAAGAATAAGTTTGGCACGATGTCCGACGCTTCCCACCACGTTTCGCTCGCCGTGCCAGAGCTCGCAGCACGGGGAGCGGTGAAAGTTCGTAAAACACTCCGAACAACGACAACTACGATTACAACAATGCGCGGTTGAACGCAAAACACGACCGTACAGATCCTGTGTGAACTCATCACTGCCCAACCAGCACCACTCCTCTCTAATCTCGCTCCACTCTCCTCCACGTGTTTTCCGCTCTGGGCATCCGTCAAATCTACGAGTCGATCTCCACTCAGTGCGACGTTACTCCTTCTACGCTGCGGCCTACTGTGGTCTGGAACTCATACCCCCTTGCTGCCCACGTGACCAATGCCTTACCCTTGTTCAAGTTCAGGCTCAAGACCTTCCTATTTTCCTCTACCTATGATTGGCTGCCTGTATCCGATTTAACAAATTGCCACTGCCCTATCTTCCCACCCACCAGTGAGCATTGCCTCTTCTCTCCTGTAAAGTACCTGCTCTTTCGTAACAATAGCACAAGTTCAACCCGTTCATCAATAACACTAAGCTAAATATATATAATAGTAACCCTTTCAGGCAATGACCCTTCATAGCAGTCACGGTCTGTTTGCCTGCAATAAAGATGGGCCATTTCCCAAAATGTTGCATGTTATATATAAAATGTCATTTTATGGCGGTGTTATTGATGAATGTGTTGATTTACTGTAATTTGAGCTTGTGTAGCACTGCCAAAGTACTATAAAAACTAAATCTTATTTACTTAAAATGCCTACACTCGGAGGAATGGTTCACTGCACATAACAATCATCAAACATCAACAAAAAGGCCCCATCCAAAAAATAATATTGTACTTTATTGCCTCCCAGGTTATTAATTTGTCATTCACAAATGCCTACTCGTTTCAATGAGTTTATAGACACATTATGGAAATTTGAGGTCATATTTCGATTTAAAAGTAATTACCAAACATTCGTTCAAGTAACTGTAATCATGAAATGCATAACTGTAACACAGTTGTTGCGAGTAAGCTGAAATTAAGCTTACGAGATTTTTGCCAATAATTCCACCAATTGCTTGGCAACACTGTTGATCGGAATACCCAGTGGGGCATGGCGGGTGAGCTTTTCCACTTTAGGAAGGGGGAACCGTTAGTGATATGAAAGTGGTGAAGCTTTTATTTCGTCTTAAGATGTGGTCACAGCTTTCCTGCTCAAGACAAATGCTGCTCTTCAACAGATTGTCCCGAAGGTTGGTAGGCCGATGATGGGCAACGTTCTTATTTAATTCCATTGTTGTTACGTGGAGGAGATAGCAATGTTGTCTGTTCACCGTGTTTGTTATCGTTATTGATGTATTATGTTATTGTATGCAATTCATATTATCGCATTGTAAGTAAGTAGGAACATTTGATATTGCGCACTCTTATGAGTCCATTTAACACGTAGGCTTTCGCGACCAATATTATTCATAATCAACGTTTTCGGCAAAGCTGACCCTTTGCGTCCGACCTGTGATGAAGGACTCAATCCATGAAAGCACGGTACCCTGCATACCATAAGCAGTTCGAAGGTGGCTGGCTAAGATGTTACGATCAACCACGTCAAACGCAGAAGACGGGTCTAGTAAGCAGAGTAGTGTGACTTCACCACAGTCAGCTGCAATGGGGGTGTCGTGGATGACCTTCAGCAGTGCCATCTCAGTTGAGTGGCCACGTCGGTATGCCGATTGAAGGCTTGGAACGAGGCTGTTTTGCTCGAGATCGGCTGTAAGCTGACCACATACCCAACGACTATTTTCGAACATGAATGTCAAATTGGAGATTAGCCTGTGGTTCCTCTTGTCGGAGGGGTCTGCTCCACCCTACCTCATCCGTGGTGTGACTATTGCATGGCGCCGGCTCTTTGGTCGAAAAATCCTGCGTGGGGTGAAGCATTACACATACTCGCGATGAAAGGCAGAAGCTCTGTAAGAAACTTCTTCAAAATGTGCGTCGGCATTGGGCCCAGTGCACAGGACTCTATTGTACCAGCCATGACGATCCTCCGGATTTTCGTACAGCTGCAGATGGCACGAAGATACCCAGAAAGGCCTGGTCTGGCGGCAGAAATGACTCAGGAGCATTGCCTTCCGTTTCTCGACAAACGGCAGCAACCTTCTGAGTGATGATAATTTAATTAGGTCCTGCACTGACGGGCAATTTGCGCTGTTTGCTATTGCGGCAGGCACTCGTTGAACGCGTTGCAGCATTTTCGCTACGATGCGGTTCTTTATTTGGGAACACTATTCGCAAGATGCAGAACGCGCACCGTTATAACGCAGACCGCGCGCACCATTATAACGAAGAATGCTCACCGTTATAACGTGGAATACAGGCACCATTATAAAGTGGAATACGGCACCGTTATAACGCGGAATGCTCACAGTTATAACGCGACGCACGCGCCGTTATAACGCGGTTTCTGAGCGGTCGATGACGAACTACTTTCTCGAGTTCCGCAGCTGAGCTGTGCGATACAGCGCACGGAATGATGCGGTAAAGTGGCGGCAGCGTCATACCCTCATCTCACTTCTTTGTCCCACCTTGGCATGACTGCTGGATGATTGAACGGCGCAAATGCGGTTCCCAGCTTGCATTTATATTTTTGTTATTCATGCCCTGCAATGTGTGCGCGGTAATTCCTCGCTTAACGCGCTTTTCAGCTTAACGCGCGACACTTTTACGGAACGCATCTACTGCTCCTACCACTGCCAGCGCATTGAACGATGACTCGCTTCGCATTTCTTTCATTTCCCAGGGGTCACCGGGCCCAACTGGACCCAGAGGAGAACCAGGACCGCCAGGACTCAACGGAGAAAAGGTTAGCACGATTACCAGTCGAGTCTTTTTTGATCAACTCAGTCAAGGGGGATGCAGTGCAAGAAAGTCAAACGGCTTGCAACTTGTCGCTACACACCTGGGCTGCGCTTCGTTGATGGTGGTGCAACGTCACAAGGCAGTGTCTGCGTAGTTACAATGCAACGTCTGTGTAGTTGAATGCAACTTCTGTGTAGTTGTTGCAATGAAGCGTCTGTGTAGTTGCAATGCCTGTGTTGGAATGCAACGTCAATGTTGTTGCAATGAAACGTCTGTGTAGTTGCAATGCAATATCTGTCAGTTTGCAATGTTGTATCTGTGTCATTACAATGCAATGTCTACATTATTGGAATGCAATCTATAGGTTATTGCAATGCAGGGTATGTGTTTTTGGAATGCAATGTCTGTGTTATTGGAATGTCTGTTATTGGAATGCAATGTCTACGTTATTGGAATGCAATTTCTATGTGATTGGAATGCGATCTCTATGTGATTGGAATGCAATTTCTATGTGATTGGAATGCAATGTCTATGTGATTGGAATGCAATGTCTATGTTGTTGAAATGTCTATGTGATTTTAATGCAAGGCCTGTGTTGTTGGAATTGAATGCCTGCAAAATTGTAATGCAATGTCTACATTATTGTAATGCAATGTCTACATTATTGTAATGCAATGTCTACGTTATTGTAATGCAATGTCTATGTTATTGTAATGCAATGTCTATGTTATTGTAATGCAATGTCTATGTTATTGTAATGCAATGTCTACGTTATTGTAATGCAATGTCTACATTATTGTAATAAAATGTCTACGTTATTGTAATGCAATGTCTATGTTATTGTAATGCAATGTCTATGTTATTGCAATGCAATATCTACGTTATCGTAATACAATGTCTACGTTATTGTAATGCAATGTCTATGATATTGTAATGCAATGTCTATGTTATTGCAATGCAATGTCTACGTTATTGCGATGCAATGCCTATGTTATTGTAATGCAATGTCTATGTTATTGCAATGCAATGTCTACGTTATTGTAATGCAATGTCTATGTTATTGTAATTCAATGTCTACGTTATTGTAATGCAATGTCTATGTTATTGTAATGCAATGTCTACGTTATTACGATGCAATGTCTACGTTATTGTAATGCAATGTCTATGTTATTGGAATGCAATGTCTACGTTATTGTAATGCAATGTCTATGTTATTGTAATGCAATGTCTACGTTATTACGATGCAATGTCTATGTTATTGTAATGCAATGTCTACGTTATTGTAATGCAATGTCTACATTATTGTAATGCAATGTCTATGTTATTGCAATGCAATGTCTACATTATTGTAATGCAATGTCTATGTTATTGTAATGCAATGTCTATGTTATTGTAATGCAATGTCTACATCATTGCAATGCAATGTCTACGCTGCGTTCTTCTAGGGTGGACCAGGCCTGGGTCTCCCTGGCCTGCCTGGCCTCCCTGGCACAGACGGACAGACGGTACCAATCGCACCTCCTCCTCCCCCTGCCGCAACCCCCGCCCGGTCCCACGTGGCACACTCGCACGCACAGAGCAAGCGGCGCAGCTCCCTTCGCTTCGCCGCAGCGATTTCCGTCAAACAAATCGCGTACACGAGCCAGGTCACAGATGTCACCCAGCCAGCGAGTGGATATGCGCACGAGCCATCGTAGCGTCGCGGCTAACTTGACCGCCGCGGCTGCGGGCGGAAACGAACGACTCTTCTTTCCGCGTTCGTATTGCTTCTGTCTCGAAATGATTTCACGCCACAGCACCATCCTTTACAAGAGGGCAGCGAACTGAGGCTCCCTTTGCGATTCGTCCGGATTTTATTTTAGTTTTCATTATTCTTAGAACGAAATCCCAATTTGTCGCGCGCTACGGGCGCCACGCTATGAGATGACCACGTGTACCAATTAGAACGCTACCAGTGAGCGGTGGCATGGCCACAGAAGTTGACGTCACAGCACCATCCGTCGGGAGGCGGTGGCGCGGTGGTCAAGCGGTAGGGGGAATTGGCCACTCGTTGCACAGGTTCACGGTTCCAATCCATTGGGCTGCCCTGAATAATACCGCAATTATAGCACACGTAGGCTTTCACGCGGCACTGTTGTCCACAATAAAAACTTCATGGGTGAGATCTCGTAAATATGAATGTGTCGTTAAAACCCCGCCACCACCCGACGCAGTCGATTTGTGAGGTTTGTCACGCAAACGAAACTCGTTCAGCACACCGCGTGTGTGTTGGAGAGTAAACACGCAACATTTACAATTCGAGTGTGACGTTTTGCTGGTGATTATCGAACCAGACGGTTGTAAAGCATGTTCTGTTTACGTGACAAACCTTACTAATTGACCGTGTCGGGTGGTGGCTGGTATAACGACACGTTTATATTTCCGCGATCTACCCCTCAAAAAAACAACTTTATTACGTTGTAATTATAATAATACTAATTCTAATAAATCTAATTCTGGATGCTACACGCCATCTGCTTCACTCTCATTGGCCGTCAAGCATCCCGTGACGTCATTTCGCAAGAGCAGGCCACTGTGCGTCGTTATTAGGGTCGAAATCTCCCAAGTTGCAAAATCGCATCGGACGTGACTCAATTGGGATTAGGCAGAGCATTTGTCCCCCCCCCCGACCCACTACCTGCAGCAAACGTAACCGGCCAAAGGTCAGTATCGCAGACTAAACTTCCCATTGGTCTCTTGAATTCTCGCCTAGCTTGATCAAAAGTGAACTTGACACTATTTTTGGTCACTTCGCTAGCCCCTCCTCCTGTTGATTGCCCCGCAAAAAGTGCTCATTGCCGCTTGTCGGTAAAACCATAGGCAAGTTCGTAATGAAATGTTGGTGCTCTTTGTTGTATTCTTTTTATTTATTTTATCCCAAAAACGTGCTGCCGACTTCACGTCAAATCCGACGAAGAGTCCGTTTGGAACAGTGGCAGAGCGGCCACTTGTCCAACATTAAAAGAGAGAAACGCAGATTTGCCCAAGACAACATTTGTATGCTCGAGAATGTATTTGCTCTACATCAGCACGTCACCCACTCCATTTATCATCGCGTATTTTTTTTTGCCTGTTTGTTTACCAATACTCTCGTTCCTCTTAAATTATGCGCACCGCAACTTTGTGGTCGTTCTTTACATTGCCTGGAGACCCGCGCACACATGAAGGTGTATTATTTGCATAACAAGCAGCATTGCTCTCCATATTCATATGCAAAATGATTGTAATTACACATTCAGCCCATCTGTTCATTGGTACAAATGTGAATCCGGACCTTGGGAGTGGGGGGGGAGAACGCGCGGTGGGCGAGAGTTTTGGAGTTCGTGAGACTTTGGCTGGCGCTGTTACTCTTGCGGCGTTTTCACGCCCCACGGGGGATTCCTTGCAATTTGCAAGGACCTCGGTGAGGACTGGCGCCACGCGATCCGTGATGCCGCGGGTTGGAGCGCGTGACTCGTGGTCGCAAGGTTGCAAGTTCGAATCCGGCCCTAGGGGCTGATCGCGAGTCATCGTGAATCGGTTCATCTGTCATCATCGTCGATCTATGATCATTAATCTGTCATCATCATCATGCCTGTCATCAGTTTACCATCATCGGTCTGTCATCAATGTATCATCATTATTAATCTGTCATCAATATGTCATCAATATATCACCATCATCAATCTGTCATCAATATGTCATTAATGTATCATCTTGATATTGATCAATCTGACTTCATCAATCTATCATCAATCTATCATCTATGTATCATTATATCATTAATAAATTATCAATAAATAATCCATCATCAATAAATCTTCAGTCGTCAATCAAATAACTCCGTCATCAATCTTGATTTGAAGCTTTCGTGACTGCAGGAATCCATACTCTCTGATTCTTTCGGTAAAGTCACGTGGGTAGAAAAAATAATAAAAAGAAAACACGACGTTTCGGTCGCAACACAAGCGCCACTGATCATCGACATGCTTGAGGATGTCTCGTAGTGGTCATCAAGAGATGCTGAACTCCCCTGGGTTCACATCCATGTCCTGGCGCCATCCCCCAGCCGTGCGTCGGCGTCCCTCGGTGCGCCGCGTGGAGTTGGGGCAGCCCGCAGAGCTCCGCTCAAATCCGTGGGGGCAGTCGCCCACAAAGACGCGACGATGTTTGTGACATTGCGACGCGCGACCGTGGTTGTGACAGGGAGACACAGCCGCGATCGGGGGCTTCGTCGAGGAGACCGCAAACGGTGGGAGGCTTTGCCGCTGGCAAGGCATCGCCGTTCGCCTGTGCCAAGCGGAATGAGCTGATAGTCTCGGCCTGGTCACCAGCGACTGCGAACAAATGACGCATCGTTTTTGAACCGGCTAAAATTAAAGCATAAAGTTTCGCCCCCCCTCCCCGCCCATCAACGTAGCTGACCTTCCACGTCAAAAAAAAAGAAAGCGTGTTCTACACATGCCATCACCCACGCGGCCTTCTGGGAGTGCATCATTTCAGCAGCATTGCTTTCCTTGCGAGCATTCGCACCCACCAAGGAGTCGTTGACGTTGTCTTGTGGGCGGCCGACGGCAGCAAGGTGGTGCACCACCAGCTTGCGAGGGCTTTCCCGACGGGAACTCCAGTTGCCTCGTGGCGACCCCAATCGCGCGTTCACGATGTAATTATCGGCGCTCGACGCGTTCCGCCGGTAACGCCGCCCCCAAGGGAAAGCGTAAACAGGCGACGTTTTGGGCCATGACCCTTGTTCAGCGCACGTGCTGGGAAGAGCTGTCGCAGTGTCATCGACGAACGTGTTGAGTTTGTTTTTTGTTTCCGGCTGCTCGCTGCACCCACTGCCGCCAAGGCAGTGTCACACATTTAATGGGCAATATAATTGGTGATGTCTAAAAAAAATACTTTTTTTACATCAATATGGAGATCTTTCTCTCTTAGCTCGTGACTCATGTAACGCATTTTTAATGCAATCCATCACATTACAATTAAACTTTTATATCTTCTGTTTTTCAATGTTTTAGGGTCCAAGGGGCCCTGCCGGTGCTCCAGGCATTAAGGTAATTGTATTTTTTGTCTTCACAAATTCTCGACATCTCATTAACGCTGCTGCTTCAATGAAATTATACAGCGAATAGCAAGTCGACGAGAGGAATGCACACATATGCATAGACAAAGGTCCCTTGTGTAGCCTTTCTCAGGCTCTTGGGGCAAGTGCCGTTTGCGAGCAGCTATGCAGGCCGGAACAGCGCACGAGTGGCTATTGTGTCGCGAGCACCACGACGCTTGACTGCCTTTGTCTCCCCGGTGCTAATGTTTGCGAGCCGCGCACCAGGTGCTCATTTAAGGCTTGCAGGCTGGAGGAGGGCAGGTTACCTAAACACGTCCTGGGGATCGGTGCGCAGATGTCGTCTGCCTACCAAGGGCAAGACAACACCAGATGGTGGCGGTGGCGGGAGTGATGATGGGGAGCGGTGGCGCAGTCGTTAGCGCTACGCTGCGCTACGAAACCGACGACCCGAGTTCGAATCCCGCCCACGGACGACTCCAGTGACGATTATCTGAACCGGTCCTGGGCCCCCCCTAAGCCGACTCAGCCTCAAATGGGTACCTGGTGGGGTTTGTGAAAATCGCCACTAGGAAGACAAAGGCGGCCGGGCAAGGTGCTGGCCACCCATCCCCTCGTGTGCCGTGCTGGCCTTAATAGGTGCTCGCTAACAACACTTGCCCAAAAAGTATCTTGAGGCTATGCGTGGCATCTTTCTCTTTGTCTGGTGATGATGGGACTGTCAGAGGAAACTGTGGGAATCGGGTGCCGACTGTGCAACGATTGTGGATTCTGTCAGGAAGAAGGGAGCTTGGGCGAGTTCTGGTGGGATGAAAAAACATAATCAGCACATACTTGGTGCTATGAAGAAGGGCCGTTGCTTGACGTGTCACCCGTTGTGTTTATTCGTGTTATTCGCGAATGTGTGAGTTCATTTTTTACATGTATGCCGAACTTCTTTCACACCATTTGTAGCGAACGGTGCTAATCGGAGGTGCCTAAGCACCACTGCCAATGCAGCAGCAGCACCACCACCAAATCGTTTGTTGGGGGAATTGGCGTCGGAGTAAAATGGGAAGCCACGATCGTCGATATCTCCGAGATGGGACACGGCATATCGAGGGAAGGAAAGGGGCCGTAACAACCTCGTGATGTCAATGCAGCTATTCATATCGTTTTGCTGCTGTGCATTTCTACACGATAAGCCACTTTGTTGAGCTCTCATTTGTGACCAGGTCATTTCTGAAAAATAAGTTAATAGCTCGGTGGGATTTACCTGGTAATGTAAACATAGTTTAGCTTCATTATTATATATTTTTTTATGTGATTTATTTACCTTTCCTATACTTTGTGCTGAAATCGTGTTTTTTGTATCGTTTGTTGTTGTAACGTTCTGACCCAGCCCCTACTGGGCATCTGTGAAAAAGAGCTTTGCAGCTCATCGGATTTCTCCTGCAGTGTAAAAATCAGATTCTGCAATTGAGCTTCTTGAATTTGGAATGATCTGAGAGACACGTTGACTCAAGGATCAACTCGCTGACCCACGTGTGCATATAATGGCACCGACGCCTCACTGCTCCTCTCTGTTAATGGTTGTAAAGAATAATTGCTGTGAATTTTTATTTTACAGGGGGATTCCGGTTCACCAGGAAACCATGGGCCTCAAGGGGACAGAGTAAGTGTTCTCAAATTGTCACTCAACTCGCGTCGAATCACAAGTAGCTTTCAGTGATAATTGCACCATGCAATCCCCGAACCTTAATCCCTGGCTCTGTTAGTGCATCTGCTCAGACAAGTGGAGGGATGCAATGCTTGTCTGTATGTATGCTGAACTTCTTTCACACCCTACGTAGCCAACCGCAGTAATCGGAGGTGCTACGGAAGGACAACAGACTAACCACTAAAAGCAGTCCTAAAGAAATGAGTTTTCAATCCAGATTTAACAGTGCATAGCTCCAGAGGTGTTCTTGTTTCGGTAGGAAGAGCATTCCAGATGATTGCAGAAGCGCATCTGAAAGCACATGATGCACTGACTGTCTTTGTTCGATTTTACATGATTATAATGATTATTATAGTCTGTTATTGAAGCAATCGTAGATAATGCTTTTGTGGAGTAATGGTAACAAACACACTGGACTTGCAATCCAGAGGCCACATGTTTGATCTCCTGGTGTGGCAGTTGAAACAGGGCAAGATGTTATCTGCCTTGCCTAATATACGTGGGTTCGATCCCAACCCTGATGCCTGTATATTTGGAGTGCATGTTATCCACATGGTCACGTGGATTTCTCTCTTGGTCCTCCGGTTTTTCCTCCCCACATTTAGAATCCACGTTAGTTTAAAGTATTTGGCCGCGATGCATTTCCACGTGATGAGCCACTTCATCGAGCTATCATTTGTGGCCTGGTCGCTTCTGATAAAGAGCTACATCGGTCAGTGGGCCTTACTTGGTGAAATAAAAATGGTATACATTTAGTTGAACAATGATGCAAGGTTTTTCAAACACCCCTCCACCCCCTCTATCTACCCAGAAGTGTCAATGGGTACAGCAGAGTTCAGTTGATTGGCAGGTCCCGTGTGGTGGCGTTGAGTGTGGGGACAACAGCTCCACCTCTTTCAAGACCGAAAGACTCTTCGGAAACAAAAGTCCAACATCGCCTCTGTCGCGTGACCTCGGGTGGAGGCCCTGCTGCTTGGAGTGATGTCATCAAGTAATTGCACGGCTGAACCTTTACAAACATTGTTTTGACTCTTTCAGTGATCGTGGTTAATATTGCAACAGTTGTTGAAGGGACCTCACGCAATTCCCCAGTTCTAATTGCATTGCAAATTGTGCAATGCAATTAGAACTGGGACTTGCATTGGACCTGTGAGGGACGGCATTGACCCCGTGACCTGGGCGAGATTTTAACTCCCTCGCTCGGTATGAAGGAGTGCGTGGGTTCGATCCCGACCCTGGCGCCTGCTGCTGTACATTTGGAGTTTGCGTGTCTCTCTCTCCCCGTGGTTGCATGGAGTTTTCGGCGGGTCCTCCGATTTTTCCTTCTACATTTAGAATCAACGTGCATTTGGAGTATTTGGCTGCTACACATTTCCACATGCTAAGCCACTTTGTTGAGCTATCACTTGTGGCCGGGTCACTTTTTTCAAAAAGAGCCATTTAGGCTTAGTGGGCCTCATATGGTCAAATAAAAATAGTAAACAAAATAGTTTGCGATTGTTATTCCTGCGCTCCGTTCACAGCTCTGCCTCTCCAGCTTTAGCAATCACAACAATCGTCCATCATTAAAGATACTCGTTAATATTGTTAATGCTTCTCACACGCGTAGGTGCTGCATATATGACGCATCTCAAAGTTGTATTTCTTTCCATACATTTTAAAAACCTAAATTCTTCCACTCTCAAAGTCTCATTTTAAACTCTTAAGTTTCAGAATGCCTTCTTCGAAAAAGTGTTTTCTGTATTGGTTCCAACTGTTTCCCATTCCCCACGTTAATATCCGTGCAAGCCCAAGCGCGGGTTATTTTTATTCCAGCCTTTCAAAATCTCCACAGAAATCCATTTTCCTCTTTGCTCAAACGCATCGCTCATTATTATTTGCACGACGTCAAGCGTGGGATTCACGACGGATTACCTCCTCGCAAGCTCTCTACCCCCCCCCGCGCCACTCACCAGAGATAGCCTTCGCATCCCGTTCCTAACACCACAGGCTCGGGTCAGTGGCAGCCTCGTGGTCGGGCGGAGACGGGACGAGGCGCATCGAGGGAAAGAGAGGGGTCCTGACAAACCCCGTGACGTCCATGCAGCTATTTGGATTGTTTTGCTGCTAGACATCTCCACACGATAAGCCACTTTGCTGAGCTATTATTTGTGGCCAGGTCGCTCCCGCTTTTGGTAGCCCAGGTGGTTCTACAGGAGGTCGGGGATTCGATCCCCGACCCTCACGCCTGTATATTTGGAGGCTGCACATTCTGCCCATGGTCGCGCGGATTTTCGTTTTTTTTCTCCAGGTCCTCCGTTCTTTGTTTCCCTCCACATTTTAGAAACGTGCATTTGGATCACTTCGATTGTTTTTGCCGCGATACATTTCCGCACGATGAGCCACTTTGTTGGGCTGTCATTTGTGGCGAGGTCGCTTCTGAAAATAGAAGTTAATACCTCAGTGGGCTTTACCTGGGCAATTGTTGGCTCCGGCTCACCGCGTTGGCTGCCTGCCCAGCCTCTCTGTTGTTCTTCCTCGCGCCTATGAATCATTCTCTCTCTCCGTGGGTGTTCTAACCAGAGCCTCCAATTCTCTCCTTGAAGCCAGCAGCCACCAACAGAAACAAAAAGAAGAGCAAGCTGGCAACACCAGTCTACAAAGCGAGCCTTCGTTTTGTTTTCCCGTTCGGTTCGTGTACTCCAAAGTACCTGTAAACAGGCACTCCTCTCGGTGTTTTGGGGTATTATTTTGGGATTTTGTTTTTGGGATTTTGTTTTGGGGTATTGTTTGCTGTTGAAACTTGCTGACCCGCCCCCATGCTGGGCATCTGTGAAACAAAGAGACGCCATAGCTCATTCGAGTTCCTCCAGTCTTAAATAAATATTCTGATTGAATTATAAAATATAAATGTCAGAGTACTGAGCATGAGCCACTTGATATTCTCGTGTTGAATCCAAGCAGACGTCCTCAATTCAACTGGTTCCTCAAGGGCCGCGAATATTGGGCATCAGTCCGGTTTCTGACGAAAGCAGACATCAACGGCAAAATAACCACCGTGATATTAAACATTGTTTTGCACGTACTTTGGCAAACGTTTTAGCGCTCAGGAGTCGTAATATCCTGTTTGTCATTCGACAAACAATCTGACAGCAGAGTTTATCAGATAAGTGCGACCTCTGCTTTGTCAACGATGAAGATCACTTGAAAGACGTTGTTTGGTTGAAGACCCGTGAAGTAATAACCCTTGTCTAGCTCTTCTCTTACACACAGGGTGATGCACTGCTTTCTAAGTGGCGAATGGACTCGTTCCAAAGGACGTAACACAGATAGCAAACAATTCTAATGAACCGGTGGTAGTAAATAAAGTAATTGTTACAAGAAAAGTCCTAAAGATTTTTAAGGTTACTTAAAATGGAATGTGTCAATTATGGGCATTGGTTTGACACTGCAGAAACTGCATGAGACAAAGCATCCATTTGGCAGCAATGGCGTTTGAAACTTCCTCTGTGATGTCTTGTAGACGTCTTTTGGAGGTGATACAATTCATTAAACACGGGTCATTTGCGAGCGACTGACTGCGAAAACAACTGCATGGTTAAGCCCTCGCACATTTGAGAACGCGTGTGGTAAATAGGTCTGCCGCCAACTCAGTTGGCAAAGGATATAAAGAGATTAAATTTATATATATACAGTATAAAACCATGATATGAAATCTAAAACAAACGTTAGATCTTGTCACATCGCTCTTACGCAATGTCTCACACCCCCTCTCACCTCAGGGCAGACTTGTCCTTGCCCCTGATGTCTGTGCTGCTGCTGCTGCTGTTTATTGTATGTGTGTTGAGCGCTCAGCCAGTGCCACGGGGAGCCTGGGTTCAAGCCCAGGTTCTTTGCGTACAAGAGAATTTGACGTGTGTCATCATCATCATCATCGTCGTCGGCGGCGGCGGCGGCCATCATCTATCTGCTGCTGGATGAAGGCCTCCCCAAACTGCCGCGACTTCCGATTTCTCAATTAGCAGCGAAGTAGTGACGCTTGTGCCTCACAGGAAGAAGGGCCTGGGTTTTCCATCTTGACTTAAAGCTTTGGTGACTGCAGGAATTCATATTCCTTGGGTCTTTCGGTAAAGTCACGTAGATAGAAGAATAAAATAAAACAAAAAATAATATATCCCGACGTTTCGATCGCAACACAAGCGGTCGTCCTCAGGTGGAAATAATAATCCAGCAGTGTAACTGCTGAACCAGCGAGAGAGCTGTTACAACAAGAGGTCATTTGTGTGACGATGGGCAAGATAGGTTCAAAGAAAATCACAAAAATAACTAAAAACTACGACGTTTCGATCGCAACGCAAGCGTTCGTCATCAGGAAGAAAAAAAAGTGGGTTTTATTCTCGACTCGGGTGCCTTTCTGTATTTGTATTTTTTTACACTCTCCCCTTGTTCTGCATTGGTTTTCTCTGGGATCACCAGTTTCCTCCCATAGTTAAAAAAACCAGACACACACACAAAGTAATGAGCGTTGTCCAAACATCCCAGACCCCAAAAGCAATCGCCTGCAAATTACTCAGTTGGGATCGCACACGGGACAACATCGCCCTCTTCTGCCAAAACTTGGCTGGACCCTCGTAAGAATAGCCTTTGAGACTCGGTGAGGCTTTCGGGGTAAACAATTGCACACACACAACAAATCCACCTTGCTCCACCACGTGAACTCATTTCATCGCTCCATCTTAACTCGGCGGACGTCGTCGCGGACACGTTCCGTCGACTTGTTGGCATTCAGCTTCTTGGTTTTTTCGGTAAAGTCATGGAAAAGGGAAATAATAAAAGAATAAAAATAAAAACATAATAAGATAAAATTCTCACTGTAAGAATTTTATTTTATTGTGTTCTTATGATTTTTTTATTATTATTTTATTATTTCCCATCTACGTGACTTTACCGAAAGAACCAAGAAGATGAATCCCTGCAGTCACGAAATCTTTAAATTGAAAAAGTGTTGCCATTCGTCCCTCCGAGCGACGTTGTCCTGGACTGGCCCACTGCCCCGTAAATTATCATCATCTCCCTGCGCTCTCGAATCCACGTGCTCCTTTCTCCGTCTCTCGTGTTAATCCAAGAGAGTGTGTCTCTCTCCCTCCCCCGTTTTTTTTTTGCAACTCGACACACGCAGCGTGGTCAGAGGTGCGCACGTTCCAACAAAAATAATCCATCCCTTCAGATTGTACTCAGATTTTAAATGTTGTGGCTTTGCTCTCCAACACTGTGCTGTACTAGTAACGAATCGGCACGTTCTGTTTACGTAACAAACCTTGCTAATTGGCTGTGTCGGGTGGTGGCAGGTTCAACGACACATCTATTTTTACACGATCTAACCTAAAAAAAACTTGTATTATGTATAATCCATCACTTGTTGGATGGATTTAAATGATGGATGATGATGATGATGCTGATGAGTCAAGTGTCGAATTGCTTAAGGTTATAGAAGTAACCCGAATGTAATCCTCACCTTTATTATTGAGACTAATTAGTTGGTGATTCTGCTTTTGCAGCATTGGCAGTAGTGCACAAGCACAATTTAAAACAACAACATCAACAAAATCTCAACAAATTCGCCAACAACACTGCCTTTAAAAGACAAAGTGCATAATTGGTTGACGTTTTGACCCTTTCTTCATAGTACACATTTTCACAGACAATGGAGGGAGCAAGAGAGGTCATAATGAAGCCCCCTTCTCCATCTTTTGGCGGTTTTTCTTCACGTTTATATAATCTGACTCGACGAACCTTCTGATTCAATATTCAAAGTTGAAGTGTCTCCGTGATTGAATGACCGCGGGCCACATTGGAGCTCTGTCGGTGGAAATTCCACATTACTATGGCAGTATTAGGGGCGCCATGTTGGAGGGATGTTAACTACCTCACCTGGTATACAGGAGATCGTGGGTTCGATCTCTACCCTGACGCCTGTATAATTGGAGTGTGTGTGTCTCTCTCTCCCCGTGGTCGCGTGGAATTTTTTCTCCGGGTCCTCCGGTTTTTCCCTCCACATTTAGAAACAATGCGCTTCGAGTATGTGGGTGCTCTAAACTTCCACGTGACAAGCCACTTCGTTGAGATATCATTTGTGATAGCCAGATCGCTACTGAAAAATAGCTCTATAGCTCAGTGGGGCCTTGCCTTGTAAAACATAAAATACATACATGAAAACAGAATGTATATTGATAACCACTTTGGGCTTCCCACAAAACCGACCCCGGTGCAATGATGGTGTCTTCGGGAATTGAACTCGTGACCTTTTGATTGTGACTGTTTCTTCATCGCAGGAGTGTACTTTATGTTTAGTTTGTTGTCCTTCCCCACACCTCTGGCTACGTACGGTGGGAAAGAAAGTTCAACGTACATATGGGTCATGTTTGCAAATGGTTCTATCCTGGTCTCACCTGGTTAAATACGTCAATAAGTAACTTGATACTTGAGTGCCTGTCTGACCACAGTGTCACTGGGTCAGAAGGTGTGTGTGTGTGTGTGTCCTTGCGTAATGTTTTTTCTTTGCCACTTTCTAGGGGGACAGAGGCCCGTCAGGTCCTATCGGACCAAAGGTAAAGAGTGAATATCAAACTGCATCTCATTCTGATTCACATCGTCATCTGACCAAATCGCCCATAAATCTCATTTTCTCATCATATCTCCTTGCACTCCTCTCCTTCAACAACTTCACCGGCGTCCTGTCTATCGCCGCTATCTCTTTAAATTGCTCACCTTCGTTTGCAAAGCTTTGCATTGACTGCCCCCCCCCCACCCTCACCTCTCTTCTCTCATTTCCTTATATGTACCATCACGCCCGCTCCGATCACAAGCTGCCAATCTTCTTGCTGTGCCGTCTCCACCCTGCGCCAAATCTCGCATTCGCTCCTTCTCCTAGCTTGCCCCCTTCCACCGGGAAAAAAAAAACTCCCCCACCACATCCGTCTCTCCGCCTCGCTTTCCCCTTTTCGCACTGCCCTCAGGTCCCGTGTTTTTTCCTCGACTGTCTTTTCCCTTCCTCTTCCACCACCCCTACCAGCACCACCGAAAGCCTCCACCTCGCTCCCTCCACCCTAGTCACAACCCCATCCCTTGTTTTGCCATTTAGTACCGTAGTCGGTAAGCAATTGTCAAGCGCATTGGTGAAAGACGCTTTATAAATCCGAAATAGAATAGAATGGTGGAAATTCCACGTTCCCGTGTCAGGGACCATTCTATCCGCGAAACAACTGCCGTTCACTTACCGCTAAATGTTACTCATGGCGCGTGGCGAGTATCGGTAATTTACAATTTGTTAGCGTTATTTTATTTTTGTTTTCAGAATATTTTATTAGACTCGGGGAATCCAATGTGCTATGGAACTGCAGCAGACGTCGCTGTACAAACGAGACAACATGAGCCGGAAATAATGCCGTCGAGTTGGACAAAAAAAATATTGATTATTCAATTGATCTGCGATTATAGGTTTGTGACGATTTAATCAAATCAACCAGTTACGTTACACTTGAGTCACCCCCCCCCCCCCCCCTTCGTCAGGTATTGAACTCGTGACTTTGCCAGCCAAGCGCTCTCACCACCCCATCGCACCACAGCCATGGACAGATAAAAACAAAGCTGAGCAACGTAATGAAGATTAGCCGCGATCTAATTAATCTTAATGTAAGTTCATTGAAATTCATTTCGGTGGCCTCGGTTAAATATATGAGCGAGACCAAAGTGGTCACAGTGGGACTCTATTGCAAAGTGAGTTAATTAATTTGATTAAGGCAGATTGCTTGCAGGTGTGCCTCTGTCTGGGCCATGATCGTTTGCACAGAGTCCCTTTCTCGGTGTTTTTTCTTTCCAGGGAGAATCGGGGATTCCAGGACCCCAAGGACCTCAAGGACTTGCAGTGAGTGACATCATCATGATTAGCAGCCAAATCATCATCGTCGTTACTAGTAACAGGATCATCATTATTTATATCAGCATTAATCATCAGTAGCAGCAGCATCATCGATACGATAGGTATCGTCATGATTAGCAGCAACATCATCATCATTATTACTGTCACTCACAGCATCATCATCATCAATCATCAGTTGCATGAGCATTATTGATACGATAGGTATCATCATCATTGCCATCATCAATGTTATCATCAGGAGCATCATTACTATGGTTCACATCATAAAACAATTATCATTGGCATCATCATCATCATTACTATTATTTTCAGCAACCACGGTGTCATCAACACCATCAACAACATCATTGTTCGTAATTAAATGAACATAACCATCATCATAATTGTTTTTTTACCCTTCTATCTGACAACAAAACTGACACCTTTTTTACAAGGAGTCACGTTTGCATAGACCACAATACCTGCAGTCATAATGCAAACAAAAAACATAACTCTGATAATGTATGCACTGTCCTTGAAGATGATTGGTCCACACCCGAGACAGCTTTCCTTAGAGCCTAGTCTCACATGGGTTGGACCAGATGACGCCAAAAGGCGCACCAATGGTGTAAATGCATAACCATCATCCTTAACGTGCTTCATATGACCGTTATCTTCATCATTGGCACCATCATTCTAATCGTAACAATAATCATCGTCAGCAGACAATCTTGAGACTACTCCCACATAGGATCTAACGACTCTCAAAAGCCCAAGCTAATGGGGTCAGAAACCCATTTGCTGTACTGCAATCCGTCCACCACCGCCGCCGCAGAACCCAGCAAGTTAAGAGCCTCGCCTTACACAACAACGATCTCCGCTTAATCTGTAAATGTTGCCTATAAAGCACCGCGCGGCAGAAGCTGTTACTTTGTCAAATTAGGTAATTTAAACACGAAATATATGTTCTCCGAGTTTAAATGTCTGATGAGGTCTCGGTAATATATGCTTGGCAATGTTACGTGATCTTCATAGGCACTTAGCAAGATGTGAAATTTCACTAGTTCCTGGCTTAATCATTTTTACTCTATTATTTAAATGTATGACACTCGGTTTTAACGTGACATTATTGCCTTTGCATTCCTGTCACGCACATTGTGGGCGAGTGGTTGCTCGGTCAATGGCCAGGGTCAACGGCGGCGTGGTGTATTCCGCAAATATGCCCGACTGTGAGGGCGGGCACAAGCCGGCGTGAGTAGGTTAAACGTTGAGTTTTATAAGGGCACCACGGGGTGACCAGCCCCTCCCCACCCTCCCCTCCCCACCCAGCCCCTCCCCACCCACCCCACCCAGCCCCTCCCCACCCTCCCCTCTCCACCCAGCCCCACCCCTCCAATTTTTGGATGCACGACGGACGGTCGGACACAATAATCCCCTGTGGGCTGGTGTAACCAGGAGGTTCCTACCAGTAAAACCTTGGATATCTTACGCTGCGGGGAGGAGTGATGGTACAAGAAGAGTAAGCCCTATGATCTCGTCGACCTGAAGTTCACTTTCTGGCTTGCATCATTGGCGAGTGATACCTAAGCCAGTCCTGGAATTGCCCTAACTAGACCTGAGCTTCATTGAGTATCGAATGAGTTTGCGTGAACGTCGCCCATTAATCATGCACGCATTGCAGCCGGGTAGTGAAGCCAGTTCGAGATGTAACATACGTCGAGACTTTTAAAGTGTCTTTTTTTTTCATTAATCTCTTTCTTCAGGGTCTGCCAGGCCCTGCTGGTCCTCGTGGTGAAAAAGTAAGTTGATGACGAGAACACAAATCACAAGCACAATTTTTGTCAATTCAGGAACTGAAGAATAACCGAATCTTGGGACATCGTGTGGTTCGTTCAGTGTCCCGGAAGCGTCTTCAGGAACGAAAATTGCAAAAGTGGAAATTGGGTTTTTGGAGATGCTCGGAAGCACGTGGGGCCGAAACGTCGGACATTGTGCCGAGCAGCGCGCGCGGTCCAACCCGAAAACACAGCGGAGAGCTCGACAGCACGGCTGCGAAACATTTACAAAGCCTTGACAACATTTTATGAATTCGTAATTTTCTCCTAACATGTATTGTGTTTGCTCCTGTTTTTATCATTTAAAAAAGTACATGTGTGTAAATTATTTAAATACAATCTAATTGAGGATCTCCATGCTCAAATGAGCGCAGGGAAGCACCCATCCTCAGTTGATCGTCTTCTTATCCTTCCTTCATAGGGCAAGGTGACATTTTACAACGCTATTTGTACTCTATGCATCGAGGCCATTAAGCAGTTCAGTCGCCTCTGTGGAGAGCTTGGTGGACTCAGATTGGCAGTGCAAGGGGGGAAATGTGGGATTAGGTGACACATGGCCTGTGGATCGGCGGTGCAGGGGGGTACTTGTGCTGGATCACGTGATCCACAGTCCGGCTCTGGTGACCACAGAAGTCGCATTGCAGAATGTGCTTAATGTTACATTGATGGAGGAGGTGATTGCCTCTGCCATTACCCTGTTCCATTGGCTGATCCTGAGCCAGTGGTGGATATTCTGCATCGCCACGACTGGATGGGGATAACCAATAAGGACAAATAATGGTCATCCAAAGGGTGAAAGGATTAATAAAATAATCTGCTTATATATGCGTATAATGTCACGCATAGGATTAGAGCTGCTGACGTCTTCCTTAAGTGGTTCTCATTTTTAGCAACTCTGTTGGGATTATGAGCCAAAGTGAATCCTTATGCGGGATTCAAACTCTTGGGATTCCAACTCTGCCCTGAGTGCTCTAACCACAAACAACTCCACCTGGCCCAATGCAATTATCTTAAAATATTAATCATTTAACAGCACCCCCCCCACCGCCCCCACCACATTTGCCATACTGTGCCACAAATTGAAATGTACTTTTTAAAAAAATGTAACGAAAATTTCATTTCCAAAATTAGCATTGTGATACAAAAATAATCGTACCGTTCTAGAAATTCATTTCGCAGTTGCACATTTCTGTGACCCGTATTAAAAAAAAAAGATTCCATTGTGAATGACAAATGTTGTTTGTATATTTTCAGGGATCGTTGGGTTTTCCTGGAGAACCTGGCCCAACGGTAATCTTGCACCGTACAACACAACGATTCTTGCTGCAATAAAATTCCACTCGTCACTTCCCTCGCCGTCAACCAGGGGCATCGCGAGATGTTAACTACCTCGCTTGGTATACAGGAGGTCGTGAGTTTGATCCGACCCTGAAGCTTGTTTATTTTGAGTTTGCATGTTCCCCCCGTTATTGTAAGGATTTTTCTCCTGGTCCTCCAGTTTTCCCCTCCTCATTATGAATCAACATGCATCTTAGATACATTTGCCTGCTTTGCATTTCCACGTCAGCCAGCTATCAACTGTGGCCAGGAATGCTTCTGAAAAATAACCATATAGCTCAGTGGGCCTTACCTGATGAAAAGAAAATATGGTTGAGTTCATTGTTCAGTTTCAATCTTGCACAGATTTCAAGGCATTGAGACCAACTGACCTCAAATATTAGATGTTTTAAAAGTCCACAAACCAAAACCATTTCACAATCAATCAAGCGTGGAGCTGTGTTCACCTCCCTATTTACAGGCCCAAGCCAGTGGTGGAAATTACACATTCCTATGACAGGGAACGAATCCAGACACATTTTAAAATAGCAATTTACCTCCAACGTGAACAATGTGCGTGTCTGTGAAGGGGGACCGGTGGCGCAGTGGCGAGCGCACTACGCAACGAAGCCGGCGACCCGAGTTCGATTCCCGCTCAACAACCAGTAACAGTGTCGGCGAATATTTGGACGTGTCCTGGACCTGCCATAAGTCAACTCAGCCTTAAATCTTTACCGAGCGCTGTGTGTCAAAAAAAAAAACATCAGCATCACTAGGGAAGACAAAGGTGTGGCGTTGGCCACCCCCAACAGTCTGTTGTTGAGACTATACGGGATGGATCTGTGTCTTTGGTTGTCTCTGAAGTGATGCATGTGGTGTGGAGCTCATCATGGTTTGTGTTGATTTGCTGCAGATAGCTGGGCTACCCGGTGCCAGAGGGGAGAAGGTGAGAGACGCTCCGGGTTCTGTTGTACCAACTCTATTACGGCGGAGGTGTAGGCGCGCACTCGCTGGCGTGTGTGTGTGCACGTGTGTGCGCGTGTGTGCACGTGTGTCCGCGTGTGTGCACGTGTGTGCGCGTGTGTGCACGTGTGTGCGCGTGTGTGCGCGTGTGTGCGCGTGTGTGCGCGTGTGTGCGCATTGCGTGGCCAGCAGTGGTTGTGGCACACAGGCACCATGAGCCTGGCGACCCCAGTTGGATTACAGCTCTCGCACTGCCAATATCGGTGCCGAATATCTGAACGGGGTTCCGGATCTCCCCTAGATCAACTCGGCCTTGAATTGAAAATGAGCTTAGAGGCTCGATGGGGCCCTTACCCAACATGAACTGAACTCACTTGAGTGCCTTTGTGTGGCGTGTGCTTAGTACACATCAGCACTGGGGAGACAAATGCGGCGGGGGCGTGGTTGCTGACCATACCACCCCCTCGCGTGCCGTGCCAGCTTTCGTAGGTGCTCGCCTAACAGCGTTGCTCCCCCCCCCAACGTTCCGTACGGCTATGAGAGGGGCGGGGGGGGAGTGCGCATGCGCACGTCATGTCAGTCACTTTACGTGTGACACCTGTGGCCGGTAAATTTTGTTCACGTGGCCACGAAAGTGCGCACGTGCCCAGCCCGGCTCAAGTGCCGTGGCGACGTTATTGGCGCTCGGTGGCGAACGGCGTTTTGGTTGCCACCGTGGCCGTTGTTGTTTTTGTTTGCATGCGTTAATGCACGCGTGTGTGTGCGTGTGTGTGCGTGCCATCCTGCGTGCGTGTAGGGTGACATTGGTTTGCCCGGGCCCCTGGGTCCCAAAGGGGAGAAAGGTGAAGCGGGAGAGAGGGGAGAAAAGGTGACAACTCTTTTAATTTAAACTTCTGCATCCGAAGCTCAAACACGATACTCCCTTACGCTCCCAGCGTATGACAAATAATAATTATTAATTGTCTCTACAAAAGGCGGTCTATGTTGCACCATCAACACGCACAAATGCAAGCAAAACACAAACATCGCCACAGTCACACATACAAAGATAAAGGCAAAGATCCTCTGCAAAGCCTTTAACAGCCTATCGGAGCAAGTGCTGTTCGCGAGCACCTTCGAAGGCCAGCACGGCATATGGATGGGGTGGGTGGCCAGCATTACGCCCGGCCGTCTTGTCTCCCTAATGGCGATGTTCACACACCGCACCAAGTACTCGTTTGAGGCTGAGTCGACCTCGGGGAGGAGGCCCAGGTCCGGTTCAGATAATCGGCACTGGTGTCGGGCCGTGAGCGGGAATCGGGTTTATAGCGCAGCGCACTCACCGCTACACTAACCGCAGGCGTACACACACGTACATGTGTGTGTGTGCGCACGTTGATGTACGTACACATGAAAATGCATCTCTTGCAATTACTCTGATTTGAAAATAGATGTTTCAAAGAGCTGCATTTTCAGTTTCAGCGTGTTTTTGCACAATTCCTACCTATTTTCAACACACGTGCGATGTCCGTCCGTGCTTCCTAATGTAATTGTGTCTGTTGACTCGAAAGGACGCTGCTCTTTTAAAACAGGTCATTTCGTTGGAACACCTTAATGTGTTATTCCATATGCCATCACAATTGCATTACACTTTAATTAAGAGATCCCTTCTCTATCTGTCTGCTTTGCAAGACTATAGTCCTGAAACCTTGCTGGAGTTATCAAAGTAAACTCTTTCTATTTGTTTATTGTCTACGTTTTGTGTCGATTGCACGTACATCGCAAACGCCCTTGTGTTGCTCTTTCACAGGCCTTTGTGTATATATATATATTTTTTAGACAATGAAGCGAATGAAAAATGTGGTCATGTTGGTAATTATGGTGTTTGCTGTTGGTAGTGGTGGTGGTGACGATTCCCACCCATGGCCACCAACACCGGTGACGATTATCTGAACCGGTCCTGGGCCTCCCCTAGATCGACTCGGCCTCAAATGAGTACCTGGCGCGGTGTGTAGTAAACATCGCCACTGGGGAGACAAAGACGGCATGGGCATAGTTCTGGCCACCCACCCCCCTCGTGTGCCATGCCGGCCTTTATAGGTGCTCGCGAACAGAACTTGCCCCAATAGGCTGTATGGGGGATATTTGTCTTTGGTGATTATGGCGATGATAATTTTAATATTGCCACTGCTGCTGATACTGCTGTAGATGAAGATGGTGATCATTTTGTAACTGCCAATTATAATGATCATGCTTCTAGCGGTTATGATGATACTATATAAAATATTCCATAAACTTTTCATTGGTCACATTGTAACTCACTTGCGATGATGACATCGATAGTAATGATGACATCGATAGGAATGATGGCACTAATTATGTTGTTGTTTCACTTGAATATCCCATGATTTAGAACCGATTTTTGTGTTTAGTTTGTCGGCCCCACCGCCGCACCTCTGATGAGCACGGTTGGCTACGTACGGTGTGAAAGAAGTTCAACGTACATTAATACATTTAAAACATGTACTTGAGTAAATTGTTTGGTGTTGCTGCTGCATTGGCGGTGGTGCACAAACAACAAACAACTCAACACGCTCCTCAACAATAACGCTGGGTGTGTCCATGAAAGGAAACATTATATTCACTGCCGACGTTTCGGGTCATGGTCCTTCTTATTAGCAAATAAAACAAAAATATTGCGAATTAGAAGGGCCATTGCCTGAAACGTCACCTGTTATATATGTAGAAATATTTTTTAAGCCACAGTATTATTGACACGTGTTGAGTATGATGTTTTAACTATACCCAATATCCAATATTGAGGTTTACTTAAATAAACAATCATCACAAAATGTGATGGCTTGATATTTTATCCCAATATATACATAATTGAGGATGTAATGTAAAATAATGATGATGATGATGATGATACCACAGAGTCGATGCAAAGAATGGCGCTGCATTTATAATGATGAAGATTCCGGCAGCAGGGGCCAAACATTTTGATATGCATTGAAATGTAAAATCCATTTTTAACAGGCAGGCTTAAGAGCCATCGCCTCTCCTGGGAAGCCAATGATTATGAATGAAGGCAATCATCCCTCCACCCACTCATGCCGATGCTCTATTTATTTCCAGGGCATAACAGGGCTTGGTGTCCCTGGTCAGCCTGGGTCAAAAGGAGAGAACGGAGAAAGGGTGAGAATGGTCCCTTAACTTCTTGTTTATTTCACGTTGCGTAATTAATGCACGGGAGTGGCGGTGTGGCGGTGAGCACGCCGCACTATAAACCCAGCAACCTCGGTTAGATTCCCACAAAGTTTCGCTGCTAGGCAATGTCTGAACTGCTGTCTGCTCCCTCATCTTCATCAAACTCGCCAGAGTGGTGAAGTATGGCCAAAAACCACCACCACTATTGTGTGTGCAGCCCTTCATCCCGCCCGTGGATTGACACTCACCTGTAAGTAAATTATTGTGCATTGCAACGTCATGTAGGCGTATACCAATGCGTTCAAACTCATGATTACAACTCGCAATACATGCTTGGAATCATGCTTTGCAAGAATCAATCATTTGCGATGTATGCAGTGCCGGATTATCCCAGTAGCAAAAGTAGCTACATATGCTACGGGCCCCGCAGTTTCAAGGGCCCCGCGCTAAATGCTTTCAAGGTATCAATTCCGGTTCAGTGATTCTGCACTTGCTCTAGTACTATAGTACTATACCGCCTTCAACTATTATGAAAGACTGGGTGTTTAAAGTCAGAAATTTGTCGTATTATCTGGCTGTATAGCAAATGAAAGCATGCATTTACTTGACTATGCAAGTCAAACATTTGTGTTTTAATATTTATGTGTTTTTAAAAATGTAGGGTCCCTTTATAACATATGCTACAGACCCAGCACTAGCTTAATCCGGCACTGGATGTATGTATTTTATTTACGTTGAAATTTATTTCGCACCGTTACGTAGCCTGCCGTTCCAATCGGGAGGTGTGAAATGTATGAAGGTTATATCTATATTTTTCCTGAGAAAAATGTAAGGTGATTGAGATTTCGAGTCTCACGCATTTGCATGGGTCCTGTTATGTTGTTGTTATGATCTAAAGAGTTTTGTTTAATTGCAGGGTAACGTTGGACTGTCTGGCAGGCCAGGTGACAAGGTAAGTGACATTTAAACAGTGCACTCGCCATGACTCACGGTGAGTTTGAACAAACATCAAAGTCGGGCAGTTATGTGCCGATGGTAAATGTATTATTTCCATTATGGCCAAGGTTCAGACACCAATTTACCACCAGGTGCTGGAGTTGAATCCAGGTCTCTTGGATTATGAACTCTGTGACACACATTTACAAGCCACATACAGTGGCGCCGACAACTACACTGCCGCTCCACACAATTTACACAGAGACAAAGATACCCCGTATATCCTTGGCAAACTGTAGGGGCAATTGCTGTTGGCTAGTAGCACCTATGAAGGCTGGCACAGTGCACGAGGGGGTGGGTGGCCAACACCAAGCCCGGCCACCTTTGTCTCCCCAGTGCTGATTGTACACTGCACCAAGTATTCATTTAAGACTGAGTCAACCTAGGGGAGGCCCAGAACTGGCTCAGACAATTGTCACCGGTGTTGACCGTGAGCGGGAATCGAACTCGGCTCGCTGAGTTCGTAGCGCAGTGTGCTAACCGCTACGCTACCGCTCCCCACACATGATACACACATGCATACATAGACACACACACACAGAGACGCATACACCCTTATCCGAATAAGCCTTGTAGACTGTAAAGGCAATCAGAGAGCACCTGTTAATTCAGACTTTCACGACGTGACGATTGCAAACGCATGCACACACACACGCACACGCACACATCTGCGTGTACACACGTGCACACATGCGCACGCTCCAGCGTACACAGAGGTAAACACGCATGCATGCATGCGCGCGCACACACACACACTACTGTCAGTGTCTTAACCGGAGGGAGCAATGATGGATCGTTTTGTTTAAAAATTTGCAGAACGATTGTAATTAAATGCTGCCTGGGCCAGGATGTAAGTCAGGAGCAGAGTAATTCTTGGAACGGGGGAATTCCCCCCAAGGGGAAACGACCGTGAATCTCACAGTGGGATGTGTGAGTGTGTGCACACGATGTGCATAGTACACACTAGGTCGACTCAGCCCCAAACGAGCACCCGGTGCGGTGTGCAAACATCGCCACTGGGTAGACAAAGGCGGCCCGGCGTGGTGCAGGTCACACGCCCCCTCGTTTGCCGTGCTGGCCTTCATAGCTGCTCGCAAACAGCGCTTGCCCCGACACATTGTTAAGGCTATACGGGAGATCTTTGTCCGTGTGTTGCTAACAGAATCTGCCCAAACAGTCGTTGTCGGCTGTATGGGAGATGTGTGTCCTTGTTTTGTTTTTTGTGTGTGTGTCTCCATGTCTACATATGTGTCCCTGTTTGCCAGTGTATTTTGCCGGTGTCTAGTGTATATGTCATTTTTCTGTCTAAAATATAATTACTCCGATCTATTTATGTCTGCTCCTGTCTCTTCATATCACCCATCTTTTCTATGTCTGTCCAACTGTGTCTCTCGACATGCCTCTATCACTGCAACCATCTGTCTCTGTGTGTGTTGGCATCCATCAATACCGCTACCCACTTTCACATCAGTCTGTTGGTGTCTGTCTATGTCTGTTCGCATCTGTCCCACCTTCAGCTGAGCTAAGCCTGTCCGCCAGAATCTGTCTTTGTCGCAACAAGTATCCGTGTACTGTCTCTCTATGTCACGATGACATCTCAGTCTCTGTGTCTGTGGTCGTGTATAATGCTGCATCTTGCTGACCCGCCCCTACTGGACATCTGTGAAAAATAGACTTAAAACGTAGCTCATCAGATTCCTCCTGGCTAAATACAAATTGTGAATAAATACACATTTTGAATACTACACCCATCTCTCTGTGGCCTTCGGTCTGTATCTGTTTGTGTCTATATATACGTGTATATGTTGAACTTTTTTCGCACCGTACGTAGCCAACCGTGCTAATCACTGATTAAAACAAGGTTACTACCGGATATGACCTTATGGAACAGAAATCATGGACATTGACATAGGAATATTCTTTGGGTCTTTTGATAAAGTCACGTGTAATTTGCGTGTCCCTCCCTCCCCGTGGTCGTGTGGATTTTTCCCCGTTTTTTCCCTCCACGTTTAGAATCGTGCGTTTAGAGTATTTGGCTGCCGCTATACATTTCCACGTGATGATGAGCCACTTTGTTGAGCTATCATCTGTGGCCAGGTCGCTGCTGAAACAGAGCTACATAGCTCAGTGGGCCTTACCTGGTAAAATAACAAAAGTTTAATATTTTAGTAGATGGCAACGTCTGTGAGGGAAGCCTTCATCCAACAGTGGATTGATCATGGCTGAATCATTCTAAATCGATTCGCCGCATATGTCTTGTTTATTCGTAACTGCGCACTTCTGTGTCTGCCTTGTTTCATCCCCCGATGTGTTCCCCGTCTCCGTCTGCCAACATCACAAGCCAGAGATCTTGTCTGTCGAGGAGCGTGACAATACCTCCACGCAGCTGCCTTTGACTCTGAACATCGAATGCGCCCGTCTCTGCTCCCCCTGCCACCCGTTCCCCCCCCCCCCCAGGGAGATCCTGGGGCGAAGGGAGACAAAGGCGAGACCGGGCGACTGGGAAATCCGGGGCAGATTGGCATGCGGGGCAAAGAGGTAAGGAACCGCATCCGAGCCCTTGTCCATAACCCTGAACCCCTAGCGAGCAAGACCGTGGTCACCCCAACACTCTGGCGCCTCCATTAGCAGCCATTCTCATCGTGGGTCAAAGCTCATTCGAGCAATAACTCCTTTCTGTGCCTCCGTACATGAATCAAGGTTGTTATTTTTTTAGTCCGTCAGCCTAGTGGCTTTTCCAGGCCAGTGTTATCACACAGCATTTGTGTAAGCAAGGCTAGCTTGGAGCGATTTCGACAAATGGTGCCGTTATTACCAGACGTCATTGGCAAGACGACTCTTCACGTGTCACGGCTCATACCCACCGCACAGCGCTGTCGTCCATGCGGCGATTTGGTTGCGAAGAGGTTATCATGCGCTGGGATGCCCCAGAAATACAGGGCTGCGTGGCAGTCCGGCAAGCAGGATGGCGGTGTGTCCGGAAACGTAGTTAAACGAAAAAAAAATCGATGGTCCTTTGTTCATCAATTCCTTCTGTTTGTGCTATTGGCATTGTGTCTGAAGGCAAAGAATCTAAGGCAGCGCGATCTGCCCTGTCATATAATAGATGCGCGATAGATTTTCCACGTGGCTTTTAAAAAAAGAAATCTTCACGTGGCCTGCCTCTAAACATTGATCGTTATCTCATCGTATATGTGTTTCAGAGTTCCTGGCACGTGGAGTTTCCATTTATCCAAACATCCAATAAAAAATATCACATTTTAGTTAGTTTAACATGTAGGCTTTCGCGACCAATATCATCCATAATTTAAGTTTTTTTTTATATATATGAACCCAAAAAAACTATATTATGAACATTATAGTTGTTTGTGCAGGACAGGCCTCCTCTGCAATACGTGTCTGGCACCAGTGACATGGTTTAAGTTACGGGAGGAAGTAGAGAACATACTAACTCCAATCAGACGCTTCTTGCTGTGACCACTGCACACCTCTCCTCAAGTCGCCTTGGTACACTGAGGCACTTTTTATATATATATAAATACATTTCAATGGACTAAACATTTAAGCTCTGTTGCTATGTGGCAAACACCATTTACAGGGCATGCAATATTAGCATGCCCTACCGGGTTGTGTAGAAGAGGCCCATTGAACTGACACGGGTAAGCGGCACTGCTGTTGGCAGCAGTTTCCAATAGAAGTTTATTTTTCTTATAAATTTACGAGCTTGTTTGCCCGTCCAAGGACGGAAGCTGTAATATTTACGAAAACATTGAGCAGAGTATAATTGTATCTTGTGTAAATTTGATGGCAGTAAATCTTGCACAAAACGAAGTCATAGAAACCTCGCTTCATGACACTGTAGCACTGTATATAACTGACCTTCAATTTGTTCAAATTCACTGCTCTGCTACTTTATTCTCTTCTGCTTTCGGTCACTGGGGTTAAAATGAATTGGAATTCGATACAATATCTGGAAAGTCACCGAGAAATGTCTATTTTACCATAATGTAGAAGCATAAATTAGACTTACCTTTTGTCTCAAGTGCTGAATAAATAAATAAAGACACCAAATCCACTTTGCTGCTGCGGATAATTATTTATTAGATTCCCTTTCAATAAAAAAAGGTAAAACTAAAAGCGAAGTTGCGAAAAAAATATATTTCTGCTCGACCTTCTTCTGCGTGAGTGTAAAAATCCACCCGCTCATGAATATTAATGACGGGGGGGGGGGGGAATGTGGTGTGACGTCACGCGCATTACACAATCAGACATTCTTGGCTCATTATAAATTAATGCCTATTGCACAATGGGAATTCAGTGTTCCCTTTAAAAAAAAAAACTATTAAATATAAAAGTAATAATAACAATGATGAATTCTTAGACATTTTCAATCCACCAGTGAATGAAGGTATCACCCACTCCGTGTCGGCCATGGAGGGAATTCTGATCATACTTCACCGCACTGGTCAGTGCGCGGTGGCGAAGACAGAGAGGGGTGTGGGGGTGCCGTGTCTGATATCACGGGCCACCGATGTTAGATGTGGTTGGGAATCGATCACGGATTCTTTGCGTGGCTGCACTGGTTGCATTTCAAATTCTTCTCCACTTTCACAAGTCACCAACCACTGTCCTCACAGATGAGATCATGAATCTCATTGGGCTCCCGACCCGGTTCGATCGCATTCATGCACCGATTGATTGTCATGTATTGATTGTTTGTTTGCGCGCTAATTGGCACTGGTCTGGTTTGAGAGTCGATGCAAATGATTTCATTGTAGAAGTGGCGTTGGCAACACATTGACAAGGATATATATTGATATTTTTCAAGACATCAAACCGGTTTCCTGTTTAAACAAGCCGTGGTGTGGCACTCAGTCCTGAGACAAATCATGGAAATTCCACATGACAGGGACTCCTCCACTTACGAACATTCAACTTACGAACTTTCAGAGATACGAACAAACCTGTTCATATTCTTGGTTCTTTCGGTAAAGTCACCTAGAAGAGAAATAATTATATAAATATAAAACAATGAAAATTCTCACGACGTTTCGACTGCAACACAAGCAATCATCATCAGGTGTGAAATCCACAGCAAGACAATTTGAAAAAAGTGGCGGTTTGTCCTAACGTCAGCACCACAGACAGCGATTTGGCAGTTGGCCAGATGGACGAGTCCCCCCTCCTCTTTTCCCGAACATAGATGGACTCGTCCATCTGGCCAACTGCCAAATCGCTGTCCGTGGTGCTGACGTTAAGAAAAACCGCCACTTTTTTCAAATTTTCTTGCTGTGGATTTCACACCTGATGATGATTGCTTGTGTTGCAGTCGAAACGTCATGAGAATTTTTATTGTTTTATATTTATATTGTTTTATTATTTCCCTTCTACGTGACTTTACCGATAGAACCAAGAATATGAATCCCTGCAGTCACGAAAGCTTTAAATAAAAAATTAAACCTGTCTATATGTCCAGTCGCCTGTTCGGACCGAGAGTCGTAAGTTCAACAGCCGTGCAATAGATGGCGGCGGTGGCCGTTCGGTGGAAAACTGCAGGACCCAAACACTGCAAGGGTTACGAAGGTGTTGGTAGCTGTTCACGATGCTATTCCCTGTTACAAGTTGATTTATGAAGAGAAGAAGAGAGTGACTGTGCAGACACCTCTTGGTAAGTTTTTCGAGATGGTAGAGAGGAAACGCGAACACCAAAGGGAATTAGCATCTACATCTGCAGAACATGAAGAACCAGTGGCATCTACATCTGTAGAACATGAATAATTAGTGGCATCTACATCTTCAGAAAACAAAAAACCAGTGGCATCTACATCTGTAGAACATAAAGAACCAGTGACATCTACAGCAGCGGTGTTGCAGCAGGATCACGTTTCAAGGTCGTTAACACATCGCCACCATCGCCATCTCTCATCGTCATCGCTCCGTCCTGCCTCGGCACATCGTCCAGCAGAGTGAAATGCCTCCTTCGGCTGCCACTCTACGCCGAATCTCAAAACCGTTAGCCATCATCCCCTTCCAGCGGCCGCCTCCTCCCGTGGTGTCTCCGACTTTGTTGATGTTCTCCAATCCGCCGCGTGCCCTCTCTCCGTCCCTCTCCACGTCATTCCCAAGCACGCGCCTCTCTGTGGCAGCGCACACGCTTGTCGGACCTTCTTTCCCCCATTTCTACTGGGAATCTGTGAGAGAAAAAAGAGCTTTGTATCTCGGATTACTCCAGTATAAATGAATATTCTGATTCTCATTTCCTTTGTCAATGGGTCGCCAAAATAGCAGCAGCAGCAGCAAACAGAATAACGTGCGTCCACGAAGCAAAGAGAAATCTGAACAAAAACAGCTGCGAATTCGAAAAACACTGCGCAAATGCAAATCTGTGCCAAACAATAAACACCCCCGCAAGCGTGAGTCGGCCCAAGAAGATTATCTCCAGACCGCGGTGCGATCCCGGTGATCTGAGATTAACTCACGACCACGGCTAACATCAGCAGTGGATTTGGGGCAGGCTTTCATCCAGAAATCAATCAATGAAAGCTATTAAACTAAAAATTTGATTTTACCGGGTAAGGCCCACTGAGCTAAATTGCTTTTAAGAGAAGCGACCTGGCCACACGTGATAGTTCAACGAAGTGGCTTGTCGTGTGGACATTTGCACCAGCCAAATACTCTAAATGCATGTTGATTATAAATGTGGAGGGTAAAAACTTGAGGACCCGGAGAAAAATCCACGCAACAACGGGGAGAGCATGCAAATTCCTAATATACAGCAGCATCAGGGTCGGGATTGAACCCACAACCTCCTGTACACCGGGTGAGGTAGTGAACATCCCTCTGCCACGGCGCCTCGCCTGCAGTCAGTCGCAGGCTGCAGCCAGGATGGAGTGAGCACAGGCAGTGCATTTAAAAATGTTCGTAACAAAAACTGCAAAAACTATTTATTGGCCTCCTTGTTCCACACGACGCACTTCCACTGTTTTGTCCACCTTCTTGAGATGCGTTTGCATGCAGACGCCACGTCCATACAAATTGTCAAAGTCAACAAAAAGTCGTGAGTGGCTTCCTGCTCGAATGAGCATCAAGAAGTTGCTCATCTCCTGATTATACAGCCCCCGCGGAGCCAGTGCCGGAAATTCTGCATTCCCATGGCGGGAGCAAGTCTTCCCAAAGGGCCACCGCGGTTGAATTTCCCCACGAAGTGGCGCCCGTTTTATCGACACCGGAGGGATGTTGAGCTGAATGAATTCCGATTGCGAGCCGCTTGCTCCACCGCTGGACCACGTGGCTGGTTGCAATGTAAATACAAATGGATAATTGCCAACTCTCCTATTGTGATCTGTGTGTGCCATAATCACTGGGCAACCAACCCGACTTGTAATAAAATATTTAAACATAAATATATATATATACACACAAACACCCAGTATAGCAAGGTCGAACAGAAACCAGAAATCAGCGAGCTGTCCGGGCAACGTGATCGATATATAAATGTCAGCTGTGCTTGCTTAGGATTGTGATGGGACTGTCGTTTGTGTCTCATTAAAAAAAAACTTTTCAGCTTCGGCTATCCGACCCCGAGACTTTGATTTATATTTCCACACGGCGGTGGAAAAAAACAGCCGCATGACAACAGGCGAGGCAACAGCCTCGCGCTCGCAGAGTTTGATACATTCCATCGGCGCGGTTATTATATTAAGGAAAGTCTTAACGCGCCGCTCGAACACAGTCACGGCGCCGCTATTTTCATTTCTATTTCTGCCGGGTGGCCCTATTGCCCGGTGGCAGGAAGCGGGAATCTAATTCGGGTCGCCGGGTTCGTTGGAGCTCAGTGCGCTAATCACTGCGCCGCCACGTTTCCCTCCCCTTCCCTTTGCGCCCACATGTGTTGTCTCCCATCGCTGTGGGTTAGGACTTGGTGATGGTCAAAGTTGTCCTGGTGTGATGCGTCGACGCCTGATGGTAGATGTGTGTGTGTTCTTGCCACAGTATGGGGAGTGGTGGTGTAGCGGTTAGCGCGCTGCGCTATGAACCCGGCGACCCGAGTTTGATTCCCGCTCACGGCCAACACCATCAGTGAAGATTATCTGAACTGGTCCTGGGCCTCCCCTAGGTCGACTCGGACTCAAATGAGTACCTGGTGCGGTGTGTAAACATCACCACTGGGGAGACAAAGGTGTCCGGGCGTGGTGTTGGACACCCACCCTCTAGTGTGCCGTTTTGGCCTTCATAGGCGCTCGCTCGCAGCACTTTCCCCTACAGTCTGTTAAGGTTATACGGGGGATCTTTGTCTTTTGTCTTGCCCCAGTAGTCTGGCGGTAAGGCTATATGGGGTCTTTGTTTTTTGTGTTTTTCTCCACGGAAATAATGAACGTGCCTGATTTGATTTTCCTTGCAGGGCGAAAAGGGAGAAGCAGGAGCGCTTGGACCCAAGGTGAGATGTGTTTATTATTGTATCATCATCTTCAGCATCAGCATCAGCAGCCATGGTCAATCCACTGCTGGATAAAGGCCTTCCCAAGCACCGGCCACGTCTCACGATCCTGCGATGCAACATGCAAACTTAAGCCTGCACACTCGAGCCGATTTCATCGCTCCATCTCCTTTATGGAAGCCCTCTCCGAGGCGTTCCATTCCTTGGCATCCACCCCCTTGTTATTCCTGACAGTAGGCCATCATCCTATCTCGTTACGCGCACTTTAAAATGCTCTTCTGTGGCCCTCTGGAACGCTCTTCCGATATTAGGAAGCCACTGGGGCTATGCACTTTTAAATAATTTAGATTGACAAACTAATTTCTTTAGAGCTGCTTTTTGTGTCTCATTAGTTGTCCTTCCCCCACACCTCCGATTAACACGGTTGCCTACGTATGGCACCAAAGAAGTTCAGCATACATATGTAGTGAGCTACTTCCAAAACACGTCGTGTCGAGAGTTTCTTATTCTCACACTGGGCACACCACAGGCCGATACATCTAGATATATACACGTCTCCTCTCGCTGGCCACAACACTGGGTAATATATATATAGTCTCTACTTTAGCTACGCACAGCCGACCTCTCTACATAGTCCCATCCAACCACACGGCTGGCTGACTGGTGTGACGATGACGGCGATGGGAGCCGTGCAGAGGATCTTCCATGCGGACGGACAACGGCGAGAGACGACGGAGAGAGATGATGGAGAGAGATGAACGGCGAGCAGCGACACAGCTAGGACCCGGGACCCCACAACAACCCTGAACCTGCGGTTCCATCCCCCTTATTTACCTCTCGGCGTGGCCAGGCACCGCCTCTGGCCACGCCCCCTTCCAGAACCTTCCAGCAGGTTACAGAGCTTCCCGACTAGCCCCACATTTTACCTTTAACCCAGACACGCCCCCCTTCTGATTAGTTGTTACGTAACCTTGCCCAAACTCGTGATTACCCTTCCAGGTCGACAGGTGGCACCCTGTCATTACACATACATGACGTGTCCTACCCAAGCCCGCTTGCTTTTTCTGAAAAGTTTTGACGATCTCATGTAAACCTGCCACATGTTTCATGTTTTCATAATTTGTTTCAATTAATTTTATTGCAACTTTTGATTTTACTTTCTCCCCTCCCCTGCCACCCCCCCCCCCGTCCCCACAGGGTGACACTGGACAGCCTGGCGCAACGGGGATCCGTGGATTTCGGGTACCTGGAGCAAAGCACTCGGGATGCCAGTTAATCAATCGGGAGGATGAAACCATTTGACATAAGATGACCTACTTTGATGTTGCAGGTGGCAGGGGTGCCGTGGTGGCGAGATGTTAACTTACTTGCTTGGTACGCAGGAGGAAGTGGTTTTGATCTCGATCCTGACACCTGTATATTTTGAGTTGGCATGTTTTCCCCGTGGTCGCATGGATTATTTTTCTGGTCCTCTGGTTTCCTCCCTCCAAGTTTAGAATGGATGTGCGTTGAGAGTATTGGGTTTGTCGCCATAAATTTCCACGTGTTGATAAGCGACTTCGTTGCGCTATCATTTGTGGCCAGGTTGCTTCTGAACAAGAGATATATGGCTTTCTCGCGCACCCCACGTGAACTGCCAGTTCACTGGCTGTGGCAGTACCCATTTACTCTGCTGAGAGGACAGGAGTGGAGGGATTTAAGAAACGTGTCCCATTGCTCGAATGGCCGGGAGTTTTGAATGAGCTACTTTCTGGATCGCAAGTTTTGTGCGCTAACCACGACACTTTAAACAAAGCGGTGCTCGTGTTATGTATCACAAAAGGACGACGGTGATGCTAATGATTAACTAAGTCGAACCCCGACCTGGATTTGAACCCGCGACCTTCATATCGTGAGTCGTGCACCCTTTAAACGCAGTACCACCCATGCAGATCAAATTGCTCAGGCACTCGCTAATTAGCTGCTGCCGGCTTAATCAGTGAGGTTCCACTGAAACGCAATGAATATGAAACAAGCCTTGATTCTCCCTTTGAAATGAAATTCGCCTTTCATGGCCTTGAATTTCTGCCAAATCAATTATGCGTCGAATAATAACTCGCAAACCCACGTTGCTTTTCAAATTTTAGTGGCCCATCATGAAAAAAACGGGGAGGGGGGGGGGCTTCATAACTCTTCAACGTATAACCCACCGCGTTTTATTCAGCCCTAATAGTTTTCGCGGTCATCAAACTTTAACGCGGTTGATTCGGTATTTTAAACTTGCGAATGTAGCCAGTAAAAGAATTACAAAAACAACGCGCCAGGTCTACTTGCGCAGGTCGATGTGGACGATGGTCGGACGTCCTATTTTATCAACGTTGCCGAGCCGAGGCACAAAAACACCGATTGGCCAGCAACAATCAGAAATTTCTTACGTATATAAATCGATCAAAAAATTATTCGATTTTTGTTAAATGCAAGGACTCAAGGCCGTGACAATGCACAACAACGACAAAAAAACAACAGGGACGAGACGTCCACGAGGGGTACGGACCCAATCGCGATCGATCAATGGAAAGGGGGGGGAACGGAACAGTCGACAACAAACGACAACACAAAGGCGCGGCTTGTACCGTGAATCTTGGCAGCCCTTCCATGGCAGCATGCGTCGGCGGTAGCCTGGTGTTTTGGTCAGTCTTGCGTGACGTGAAACGTGACGTCGGTTGCCCGCTCGTGGTGGGGGGGGTGGGCCTCCTTTATTCGGCGAATTGGAGCAGTAAGTCCCTGCCACCGAGATCCTGGTTTCCACCCCCATGCACGAGTGAGACGCATATGGAATTGTCCGTTCGTGAGAATCGATTATTTCTAATTTAAACTGCTGAGTTTAAATTGAGGTTGATAGAGCGGGCAAAACTGTGCAGACGGGATGGTAAAATTTTTACAAAAATACAGATTTTTGAATCTTAAAAACGACCCTGAAATTAGTGACAATTGATCGAATCTCTGGGCAGGCGGATCATCGCATGCACCCATTCTGGTTGTGTGTTGGCTATGACTGGCTGGCTGTGATGACAACCGGCCTTTTCACCATCTTGTCAACCCTCGATGACTCGTCCGGTTTGTCATCCGTCTGCGGCTGGACGCAGGGGCCAGCCGGCGTCAACGGACGCATCGGGGACAAGGGAGACAAGGGAGACCCGGGTCTGGCGGGGAGTGACGTGAGTTCCCCGTCCACGAGGCGGACGTGCCGAGAGCCGCGCTCGCGCCGCGTGGCGTTGTCTTGAACAATTCGCGAAAAAAAGCGATCGGAATTTTTTTTTTTTACGTTTTTTTTGCCAACTTTCGGACCACGACGCCATCGCGCCGTGGCCCAATCCCACGAATGACGTCACGGAATCTTTAACGTCCACTGTGAAGCATGCGGCGCGCATTACGGTCAGTTACACCGCCGCAGTATATAACCAGGGCGGCCGTTGGAGTTGAACCGTGAACCTCTGCAGCGAGCGACTAACGCGCTTACTCGTTAGTCCATCGGCTTTTTTTTTGCTTTCGCTCCTTTCTCACTCCCGGTTAGTTTTGTTTTAACCATCGCCTCCACTCGCCTTGTCCACCCACCTACTGCGAACAATTAGCCGGGGTCCTCCTGAAAAAAAAGTCATGAGACACGTTGAGGCTTTCTCGGCTAAATGAGCATTATCATAATACAATTATAACAATAGTAAACGGTGTGTTTTATTAGGTTTGTGTTTTACTTTTAAACATTATCCCGTGAGCCTCAAAACGAAAGCTACATTTTTATTTTACCAGAGAAGGCCCACTCACCCGTACAGCTCCTTTTCAGAAGCGACCTGGCCACAAATGATAGCCAAACAGAGAATGGCTTATCACGTGGACATCATAGCAGCAGCCAAATACTCTGAACGCAACGTTTCTAAATAAGGCTTCTATGCGAGCAGCTTCCTCGTGTGGCTTAGATGCCCCTTGGAGGTTTATCTGCGGAGCGGGCACTTCCCACGTTCTCCCGTGCGACGTTATAGCCTCCCATTAAACGGTTTGTTCAGTGTCGAATTAGCTCCACGGATTCCCGCGGCCGACAAGGGTGGGCGACGTTTATTAATGACGCAAGGGGAAGCAAGTCGACTCGCCGGGCTTCGTACCGTTCGCATTTGCATATTGAGTTGGCCGCCAGTTAAATGACAGCGTAGAAAAAATATCGGAAGAAAACAATGTAAACCATCAATCAGCATTAATTGTTTTCGCGCTTAATTTTTTTTTTACAATTAAAATGTCACATCGGTATTCACGGCGCCGATGATGGATTGGATAACAATAAAAAGTTCTTCCGCTTGCCCTGTGAACACGCGAACGCGATTTAAAAGCGAAATAAGTCAACTTGAAGAGTCTTGCTGCTCAGAAGGGCGTCTTGCAGATTGTGCCCAAAACTGTGCTGCATTGGTCAAAATTCCACATTCCCATGGCAGCGCCCGGTTCATCCATAGGACACATTATATTGTCGAGTCAAAGTTTTCTCTCTACATGGGCATTTGGCGGTGCCGGTCTCAATTGGCTGCCCCCTGGAACAGCGGTGGAAATTCCACATTACTGTGATGGGGGCGGGGCATTGTTTAATTTTTTTTCAAAAGGGACCCTCTAACAAAGATTTGAACTTTTACAACTTTCTTGAGCAGAGTGAGACTCATGAATTTGTCTTGACGTGTAACGATTAGCCCCCCCTTCCCTCCCCTGCTGCGATTCAGTTAATTGTGATGAAAATCGGCTCTGAATTTCATTCAAGAATTGATTCGTCGCTTTTTTTTCCTCCCACCCTCTTGTTTGTACACTTACGCTCAGTCCGCCTAATCTGTCTGATTTGTTAAGACTCATTTGGTTTGTTCAATATTGCATCTGTGCCGTCTGCCTTGCTCATAGAGGCTTTGCTGGTAATCCTTTAGTTTGTCACTGCCTCATTGTTCTCATCTCATTTGTACTCCCCGCGTACGCTGTGCCATTTGCAATGCCTCGTGCATTGTCTGCCCTATTTGTACTCGATTGTGCTGTGCTTTGCTGTCCTGTGTTATTCTGTCTCGTTTGGTTTGTTAACCTCGAGGTAGCATGTTCATTGAGTGAGCAAACTCTGGGTGTACATTGTAAGTGATCATCCTTCCCTACACAATGTCACGCACATCTATCCTGGCCGTATGGATAAAACATTTTACGAGTTCTTACTCATCACGTGTCTATTCATGAGCAGAGCCTTTAACAATAAAGATGCTAATAATTGTTTTTGACCCTTCTATCTGGCAACAAAACTGACACCTTTTTTACAAGGAGTCATGATTGCATTGACCACAATACCTGCGGTCAGAATGCAAACAAAAAACACAACTCTGATAATGTATGCACTGTCCTTGAAATTGATTGGTCCACACCCGAGACAGCTTTTCTTAGAGCCTAGTCTCACATGGTGTTGGACCAGATAACCCAAAAGGCGCACTGGTATTGTGGTCAATGCAAACATGACTCCTTGTAAAAAAGGTGTCAGTTTTGTTGCCAGATAAAAGGGTAAAAAACCAATTATCACATTTTGCTACTGGTAAAGGATATTCCAATGGTGGAATATATATGTTCTTAAATAATATAACTCTTGTTCTCTTTGTTTCACAGGGAACTTCAGGAGTAAATGGATCTAAGGGCAGTAAAGGGGACATGGTAAGTCATGTGCTTCATCTGTTTGGGATACGGATTTGCATGTGTAGGGGAGATTGTTTAAATGCCATAGCAGCACAAGGCACCTTACACTGCATCTCATCTCAACCATTCCATTGCCCTAGCAGTTTAGCCAGAGGGAGCCCCCAGTGGCAGCTGTCCTTGTGCAGCACAATGTGGGCATTAGTCTGCCAGTAGGCAGTGATTGATGTTGCTGCGTGGTTATTCCCAATTTAGACATTTGCCAGTACATGATCAGATTTGTGCCATGATGCTGGCGCACGTGGTAGCTTCTTACTCTCTTTCTGAATAACATCACGGGAGTTTTAATGTCCACCCTGAAGCAGACGGCGCATATGTTACGGTTACTACGCCCACAGTATTAATTCGGGCAGTCGCTGAAGTCGAACCACGAACGTCTGCAATCAACGGCAAAACGTGCTGCCGCTCGACTGCCATGTCCTCCAGTCTGAATACATATTCTGATTTCTGATGCCATCAATTTGAATGGCGCACCTTAAAAGCACACGGTTTCCCCTCGTCTCCTGCCTTGCACGGTGTCTGCGGGAACCTCTTATCAACGGGTGGCTTATTGTGGGCTTGTAGGGGCTGTGCTAAAGACGCAGCCTGCGATGCAGTAGAAGCTGGGTTCAAAGCTGGGCTCGAGCCATCTGTGATTAAATCGAATTCCCAAGTGCGGCGAGTCGATGGCACCCAGCCTCATCGCCAATGGCTGCACATTGCACAGCGGCCATCTGGAACCCCCTTCCCTCCGATATATATTAGGAAGCCACTGGAGCTATGCACATTTAAATATAGATTCAAAACTCATTTCTTTGCAACTGCTTTTTGTGTTTCATTTGTTGCGCTTCCCGCGCACCTCCGATTAGCACGGTTGGCTATGTATGGTGCGAAAGAAGTTCAACATACATACATACAAAAACTCGCGTTAAAATAGGGTTTTTTTCCACTTTTTACAGCTCATTCCAGCTGTGAGAATTAAAAAAAATGGCTCTCATTGACCTGCAACGACCAGTGTTTGCAGAGCTTATCAAAGATGTTTCTCTAGTTTGGATAAAGAAGCCTTTTGAAGTGACTTCAGAAGTGCTTCCGTGATGTCTTCTTCTGGGGGCCCTTCTCTGAAGCGACGTTGTGAGACTCTGCTGGCTGCAATGACGATGTTGATTGATAGCGCATATATATTAGATTTTTTTTATTGCAGATTTAAATGTGTTTCTTGGGAAATGGTGTTTTACCACTGCCACTCGTTGTGCCTAATATTGCACTTTCTTTGATTCCTTAATTGGCTAAAACTTTTAAGAGATAAATGTTATATTTGAAAGTATATGATTTCTAAACTTTTCTTTGTATGCATCCATTTGTGTTATTATGTTTGTCTCTGATGTGTTATGTCTGTCATGGAAATTGTGTTTTTATCGATGAATCCCACCGTAAGATCTTGTGAGCTAACACAGTCCTTTGAAATAAACTGGACTTTCTATGCTGAAAAAAATCAAATCAGTAGAAATCTAGTAGCAATTAAATAAAAAACTAAAAATTCGCACCAATTGCCTTCCCATCAAGACATCAATTACTCCTGAAATCCGCTTCTCACGAATGTCAATTCTGTTCATCCCATGGCCCCGGGTAGAAGGGGAACAATCGTCAATAAGCATTCATCGGTGGCTTTGCCCCGTAACAATCCATTCATGGCTCATTCATCAACAAACCGCGCCCCGCTCGTTACTGATCTCACGTTCATTTATTTCCAGGGCGAGCAAGGCGTGCCGGGTCCTCCTGGGAAAGTTGTAAGTCCGATGCGATCCTCTCCCCCCCCCCCCTTCGAGCGCCAACAAAAAAACCTCTTCGCTTTGCCACTTCCTGCCTGGCGAAGCAGAGCGGACGGGAGGACGGTTAAAGATCGTGGCGGGGAAGGTGTGGGGCAATTTGCTGCTGTGTACAATTTTTCTGCTCTGTCCACTGCTGCGGGGGTTGATAGCGCGGGAGGACGGATGGTTATACGAACAGTCAATACACGAAGATGCGATGGTCTCGTCGTTGTCATCATCGTCGTCGTTAGGTGCCGTGTCTGCGCAATGTCTGGAAGCGGGAGCAGTATGGAAACCGTCAAGCTGTGTAATCGGGGCAGGTGTAAGAATTGGATTTTAATTTTATTTGCGCGCGCGCAGGGTTTGGACACTCTTAGAGCGGCGAAATTAGGTCAAACGATCCCTGCTCGTGATCGACACGACGTAGCGAGGCCTTCATCGCAGCAGTGGATAGACAAAAGGGCTTCAATGTGTACACACGTCTCCTCTTTAGTGTGGCGGTTGAAAAAATAAGATATAGGCTTCAATTGTTGAAGCCATTCCACAGCAATGCAGGGGGGACAGCTGAGTGAAGACCGCTTGTTGCACCAGAACACGCTGGTGTATCGGGGCAGTCATCAGTGATGTACGCCTCTTGTGTGCTCGTTATGGAGCTGCTAGGAATTCTCCGCCAAACCTACGACATGATGCTGCTGCTCTTTGTGCTGCTGCCAATGCTGCTGCTGATAATGCTGCTGCTCACGATAATCATAATGCTGCTGCTGATATTGCTGCTGCTGCTCCTAATAATACTCATGATGATGCTGCTGCTGCTCATGATGATGATGATAATGCTGCTACTCGGGGTGATGAGAATGCTGCTGCTCATGATGATGGAGATAATGATTTGATCTCCGGCCAGGAGTTGATCTCACAATCTCACAGTTGTTAGTCAAGCCCAACTCAACACGACATCCTGGCTAGCTTCGACGGAATATGCCACACGCATAATTTGCCAAGTAAATTTCGTTTCACAGCTACGCAAAGTAGACCCGGGATCCTCTCTGTGCTGCATGCATTCGGGCTACAATTCAACATGGACATGCTGATTTTTTTCCCAGTGGGGAAATGAGTAATGTTATTGGCTTAGCATGAATGGGTAAATGTGTTGAATTGTTTGGCTTTAATCTGGATTACATCGGGTCTCAAAGCCCTTCTGCAGCTTACATCTTAATATGTCTCCAACTGCCTCTTGAATGCCATGAATTTCCACACAACATATGGGAGCACATTATTCTGGTCATTTACATAGACCGAATTTATAGAGTCTGAATGTTATGTTTTATGTATTTTTATAATTATATATCATGGGCTACTGCCGCGGTGTAACGGTCAGCACATTGCGCTCGCAATCCAGAGCTCGCCAGTTCAGTCCGATCTCCCAGAGCACGCTGGTGGTAGTCGAGACGAAGCATCTTCAATTGCCTCTGCCGCTACGGTTCTTCACCCATCGGGTACGGCACAGTTAGTCGGTCAGCTGAGCTGGTCACGTGGGGTGGGGTAAAGTGTGGGTACTCCCACTCCTTCCAAGACATTTCACCAGTACTTAAGAGTCAGCCCCATGCCCTCTTATTGAGCAGCAGCATGAGGAAGCAATTTCAGGGCTGCACCTTTACCTTTATAGGATGTTGTTGTTATTGTTGTTGTTTTATTATCGTCCAGTGTTTATGATGTTTTTTGCACTGCTGCTGCTTCTATTCCCCCGCAGATTGAGGTTGAAAAGACCCTCGCGGGAGATAAAGGCAACAAGGTCGGTCACGTTAAAGTTTCAGCAAATGCCTTTTCTTTGCATTCTTTTACAAAAAATATCTGATTGTATTCATGCTCTAAAGTCAAAGCGATGTTCTGCTCATACAATGCGGTGCTCAACTCCTCTTTACAGCCCTGAAGCAGTGGTGAAAATTCTATATTGCTATGATGGGGGGGACGGGGGGTGGAGAGTCTTTCCCTAGAACAACCACTGTTTGACGTTGCCCGTAAATTGGTGCTCATTTTATCGACTCCGGAGGAACGAGCGATGGGCTGAGTCAACCCTCCGCCAGAATCTGAACTCGCGACCTTTCGATCGTGAGCCACTCTGCCCTCCCGCTGAGCCACCCGGCCACTTCTCCCTTTCCCCCTCGCTCCTCGTTTGAGCAGGCACACGGCGGGACTTGATTGATAATTCATCGCCGCGCTCTTACCCGTGCCGCCGATGTCTTCGCGGTGAAAATGAGGTCACGGTTGGGCTGTCCTCCCATGTCGACTCGTCGTCGAGGTGCTCGTCAAGATGCCCGCGGCCAGATGCCGAGTGAGCGAGTGTCCGCGTTCTTCCCCCCTCCACGACAGGGGGAGCACGGAGACCCCGGAGAGAGTGGAATAAATGGGCAGAAGGGAGACAGAGGACCCATCGGCCTTCCCGGGGACCGGGTGAGCGATGCACTCGGGTGACGGGCTATCGCGTTCGTGAACGAGCGCGCAACAACGTAACGTGATGGACGTCTCAAACAGCAGGTTTTTTTTCCCCTCCGGGGACCCCCTGGTGACAGCTGTCCCTGTGTGGGTACAGGGTGAGCGCAGCGTCGGCCTGAACGTGGGACGTTGTGTTGACAGTAGGGGGATGATGATGATGCTCCTCGTTTTCCAACGAAATAATTTGCACTCGCTGTTATTTTCTGTTCACAAATTTGGCCTACTCTTTTTCGAATAACGTCACAGGATCTTTGACACTCTGCTGAAGCAGACGACGCAGTGGAATGTATGCTCATTACATCCGCAGTATTAGCCAGGGAGGGGCGCAGGGTTTGAACCACGAACCTGGGCATCAAGCAGCACACGCACGACGTCTCGGTGATGTCACCGCCCCATGCACACGCATGTATATAATCTGCGTGAGCGTATGTGGTATGACCGCCTCCGGTTTGACAGCAGAGGTCTAACTCCGAATCAGTCGAGCAGCATTATCTTTTTATCAGTTGCTCCACACGAAGCTTCAGGTCTACTCGTCCACACTCATTCCCTCCCCTCTTTACTTTTGCGAAACGTGGACCCCCCCTAATGGAACATCTTCGCCGGTTAGAAACATTTAGCCAGGCCTGCCAGCGATCCATCCTGGATTTAATCAGGCTGGATTGTGTGAGGAGCTCGCATATCCTTGAATGATCTGGACAATGTTCCACCGGTGAGCTCCTCCGGCAGACAAGGCTGCGTTGGCTGGGTCATGTAGCCCGCATGCCCAGCCACCGCATGCCTAAACAGCATTTGTTCGGCCGGATGGAGGGGGCTAAACGGGCGCGGCACGGGCTAGAGTAGAGATGGGGTGATACAGGAGGATGTGGAGCTTAGTGGACTTGCCGATGACCGGTGCCAGTGGTGTCAATATCGGCCTCTGTGGAGGAGGCTCGTGAAGGACTCTACTGGGCAGTTGGTGGAAGTCACCCTCCAACAACAACGGAGGGCGGAGGGCGGAGGAGCGACGCTCGCAACAATGAGTGGAGTGCCGAGTGGCTAAAGCACATCAAGTTGACACAGTAGGGGGCACAGGTGGTGCATCGGCCAGTCATCTCAGTCAGTCGACCCGTGTCACCTGGGTCTTCCCCGTGACCTCCTGCCAGCGGGCGTCAACACTTCATGTGGCCTCAACGTGCACATAGCCTGGCACAATAGCCGTGGTGACGTCTCTGCCACTTAGTGGCTAATGGCGGTTGTTGTTGGTATGCTGGGCCTCCCTTAGGTCGACTCAGCCTCAAATGAACACCTGTTGCAGTGTGTAGTAAGCATCACCACTAGGGAGACCAATGCAGCCAGGCGTGGTGTGCTGGCCACCCTACCCCTCATGTGCCGGCCTTCATAGGTGCTCGCTAACAGCATTCGCCCCAACAGTCTGTTGAAGGCTGTACGGGGGATCTTTGTCTTTGGTGTGCTGGTGCGTGGTATGCTTTGTCGGCCCTAATACGTGCTCACAAATGGCACATTCCTCTATGCTCTATAAGGCCCCAGGAGGCAACAAATCAATAAAATGATTGATTTAAAACCAGAGTGAAAACCCTGTGAGAATCTTTTAGTGGAGGCCTGTGTCAAACATGGAATGTGCATGACAATTACTGTGATTATAGATGTCTACAACAGAGTCCGGTGCTCAAACCCAGGTTTTTTGCCGCGATGATTAATCTGGGTTCTCAGGCGCCCAGAGAGTCGATGTTCTCAGCTCATTCGCCCAGCGACCGTCGCGATGGATTTGGTTCCAATCTGGCTAAATTCCAGTCTCACAGAATGGAAACATATTTGTTTTGGCCGCCATGCGACGAACATTCGTCTCGCAGAGTGTGTGAAAAGGTGCAACCCGCTGCTTTGTGCGTTGAATGAGGTCCCATTGCATGGAGTGCACTTGCCAATAGCAATGTGGTCAATAGACCAACATTTGTTTAACCACCCTGACACTGCTGAGGAAACCCAGTATGCGTAAAAACTGGTCCAGAGTTTGTTTTGCGTTAAACAAATGCTGCTTTATAATATTGGTCTGGAAAGCTCATAGCCTGATAGACTAAAAACGTGTTTTTGTTCACATGTTCAATCACAGGACGCAATCTTGCTTATATTTGCTTTTAAAGGGATCTAAACGTCTTGAAGGATATGTCGGGAGAGGGCCGGTTGCAAAACCTCTCTGGCAAAGCAACCCCTGATGCATGCGGTGCACTGCCCATCGATGTTTCCCCAATTGCTTCTAAATCTCTTGATAAGTTGCCGGTGGGAGAACTTCACGAGCAATCAATTGGTGCCCGCCACCGCTTTGTATCTCCCTGACCTGGTACGCGAAAGACCGTGGGTTCGATCCCAGACCCTGACGGCGATGCCTGCAGTATATTTGGAGTCCGCGTGTTCTCTCTCTCTCCCCGTGGTGGTCGCTTGGATTTTTCTCCGGGGCCCCTGCGGTTTTGCCCCCCCCCCCCCCTTGCCTACACATTTAGAAACAACATCATGCGTTTAGATTATTTGGGTGCTACTATAAATTCCCACGTGTAGTGATGATATCAGCCACTTCGATGAGCGACTATGTGGGGCCAGGTCGCCTCTGAAATAGAGGTCGCAGCTCAGTAGGCTTTACCTGTGTAAAATAAAACAGTTTAGCTTCCTTCCATATATAATGTCCCCTCAGCTGCAGTGTGAACAAATGTCACGTGAGTGAGTTTCAATTAAATATGTTAAAAGGATGAGACTCGTTCCACGTTGAAAGCAGCTCTTGGTCTGAATGAGAGAGACGCCTGTTTGGGGGGGGGGTTTTGTAGGGACTGTTAAGAAATATTGCAATAAATTGGTTTGCAAACGTTTCAAAGCAATGAATAATGGGTTGGTTGTTGGCGGTCGTGGCCAGCTCCTGGTGCGATGGCAAAAGAGGGCTCGTTCTGAATCGGCTGAGAGGCATTTTCGTTCGTTCCGTCGGCTGCGCAATGTTGTGTTGGAAGCTGCCTGGCCTGTCGCTCCGCATGACGTTCTCAGGTTATCCTCCACCAGAGTCGTGCCCTCTCTTTGTGCTTTTGCAATGGACCGGCCTTTAAGGGGGGGCGGGGGTAAAACCTCTGCAATAATGTGCAATATTCAAGACATACAATATTGTGGGTTTAACTCGGCTGGACTGTGTGAGGGGGCTCACAGATATTTCAACGAACTGGGCAGAGTTTCACTTCCTTCCCACGCAGAAAATACTCAAGATAGAATTAACCCTACTTGCTAAACACGAACCTGCATCAACAAAAATACTCTTGTGACTCACTGAAGGTGTCCTGGGATATTATTAATTCAACCAGGTGGCGTTAGTAATAAAAATTATAATAAAATATATTACCAGAGTTATATTCGGAATATCATTATATATTTTTTTCTCTTCAAATTATAATCCAATTGCGCTGTCAAGTCCCTGTGATGAAACAGACGTTTTCATTTATCGCAGTTGGTGAGTGATGTACCACCACCTCATTGACGTTGAAGTTAACGTCACCAAACGACTTCAACAATGTGACTTCATTCAGATCCAGGGAACCCCAGGGCATTATTTCCAGGCTGGTTCTGCATTGTCCGCGTTTAAGCCTTTTTTGTTGAGCACGTGGTGGGGGGGGGGCTACATTAGAGGACTAGGAGAAAACCCACGTGTCTGAGAGGACAACATTCACATGTCCACACAGATGGGTTCTCGGGAAGCCATTTGCTGGGATGAATGTACGTCCCAGCTACATCGCAGCTACAGTGGGCATTTTGAGTTTCACAGATCCACATGCTTTGCCCACCCTTGCCTCCAGGTGCTCACCACCACCCTTGTACGTAGCCAACCGCGCTAATAGCACGTGCGGGGGAAGGACAACAAACTAAACACAAACAGGCAGTTAAATTTCGATTTAAAGCTTTCGTGACTGCAGGGACTCATCTTCTTGGTTCTTTCGGTAAAGTCACGTAGAATGGAAATAATAAAATAATAAAAATAATTAAATTATAAACTCATTCTCACGACGTTCTCCACCTGAGGACGGCTGCTTGCGTTGTGGCCGAAACGTCGTGAGAATTATTTTATTATGTTTTATTTTTATTATTTGATTACTTCCATTCTACGTGACTTTACCGAAAGAACCAAGAAGGTGAAACAGGCAGCTCTCAAGAAATTCGTTTTCAAGCGAGATGATTTAAAAGTGCGCATCTCCAGCGGCTTCCTCATATCGGAAGGGAGAGCTTTCCAGACGGCCGCAGAAGCGCGTCTGAACGCGCGCGGTGCATTGGCCGTCTTTGTTCGATGGCCAGCCAACAGCCGCTGCTGCGTGGATGACCGGCTACTGTCGGGCCAAACCTCTGATTAAAGGTTCAGGTGCAGCCCTGCAATCGCATGCTAATTCCACATTGCTAGTGGAAGGGCCCGACACTTGAGGGGAGCTCCAGAGGGCTTCTCTGGAGGGTGTTTTGGCCTACTCTTCCACGCTGGCCAGACGTCTTGGAATTGGGTGAGAGTTCTCACGTTCACGCCTACCACACATGACCTGGCGATCTACCGGGCTGTGGTAGAACCCGTGTATGCTGCTGTGTGGACAGAGGCGATGGAAGGGTGACTTAAACACCTTGCCCCGTTGTCTCGACTGCCACGTGGCCTCTGGGTTGCAAGTGCGGCTTGCTGACCGTTTACACTGCTGTGACAGCATACAAACCTCGTGTATGCCACGCTAATAGTGTTTGTTCCTTAGCAATCAAATCGAAATGTTTACGTTTCAAGAGCTGGAAAAGAAGCCAGATTACACAATCAAATATAATCTTAACTTTATATTTATGCAGTCGTTGGTTACTGGACATCTGTGAAAAAGAGCTTCATAGCTCATCGGATTTCTCCACGATGAATACATATTCTGAGTTTCCGAGCAGGATGAGTTGTAACATCAGCCCACTCTGCCACCAATCGCAGGGTCAATCACACACTCCTGATACCTGGAGTAAAACCGAGGCTCCAGGCGATGCCGGCTGAACATCGTGACGCAGCGTTGGTGCCCTGAGCCAACCACAAGCCACCTCCTGTTCGAAGGTCATTGAATTAAGTTCCAGACTCGGCGTCGACGAATAATTCAACGTGAAAAAATGTCACCGAATATTTGTTAGCTTTTAAATGAAAACAAATGAGTGGAAACAGATGAAAGCGGCGTGCAAATATTCGCAGCATGCCTGCACACATACGCATCTCCCATTATGGCCCATAATCATCTTAGAGATTGTCACTCTTCATTAACGCTTGCATGTCCTCCGTGTGAACTGTCGCCTGATGAAGACAGTTGTAATTACTGGCGAAACGTCGTACTCAGATTGTAAATGTTGTGGCTTGGCTCTCCAACACACCGGTGTGCTGTACTAGTGACGAATTGCCACGTTGTGTTTACGTGACAAACCTTACTAGTTGGCTGTGTCGGGTGGTGGCTGGTTTAACGACACATTTATATATTTATGTGATCTGACCCAAGAAACCTCTATTTAGGATGATATTGGTCGCGAAATCCTACGTGTTAAACTGATCTTTACCTATAACGGAACTTGTACTGATAGTACAATTCTCTCTGGCCAGGTAGTGCTGGTACAAGTTCAATTCCCAGTCACAAGGGGGTTGGCTCGGCACGGTCATCATCGTGTCTCCAGGGTAGATCAGAATCCTTCAATTTACATTGGAAGAATCTGATGAGTTAGGAAGCTCTTTTCGCAGATGTCCAGGATAAAATCACGCACGCTGAATTGAGCTAAATCAGCAGTGTTCATCCTACAGAAGCCAGACTCGTCCCAGACATAGGAATGTGGACGTGCCACCACGTGGTCATGTCCATGAATGGAAAGGAGCAACTGGCAAATGTTGTTTTGAGCAGCTTGAGATGCCACTGCCATTTACATTTCTCGTGAACCCAAATTGTATTTCGTTTTATGAAAAAATAATTTATAAGATAAATTCCATCCATTCTCAATCCACCAATGGATGAAGAGCAATCCACTAATGCCATGTCAGTCGTGGGGGTTCTCTGGCCATACTTCACCACACTGGTCAGGGCAGGTTGGTGAAGGGTGGTGATCGCGGGTCACCAAGTTTCATAGCGCAGCTCGACGGCACTGTGCAGGGCACTTCGTGAATTAATTTCAGCCGGCTAAAGTAGACATTAAAAATTTCGATTTAAAGCTTTCGTGACTGCAGGGATTCATCTTCTTGGTTCTTTCGGTAAAGTCACGTAGAAGGGAAATATTAAAATAATAAAATAATAAAATAAAATAATATAATAAAATAACATAATATAAAAATATAATATAATAAAATAATTGTGTTATGTTTATTTTTATTATTTCCCTTCTACGTGACTTTACCGAAAGAACCAAGAAGATAGACATTAAAAACCCTATGAATGTCATTCGCAAGTCCAGTAAAAAATAGTTTTCCTTCCTTTCATACGTAGGCTTTCACAACCAAGATGATGCTTTGCGATTGGGATTCCTTTTGGGTGGGGTCGTCGTGTGGGCATCACATCAGATAGATATGCAACCTCTAATTTTGTGCAAAATTGTCAACGTTTTGCCTGCTTCTCAAAAACAAAAATTTGCCGATTTTTTTATGGGAAACGAAATCGGCGTGGCACATTTTGCTCCCACACGACAGCTGACTTCGCGTGGTTCTGGTCGGGTGGCGCAGGGCTACAAATCGAATTGACAAGGCACCGCCTATTTTTCCCCGCTTCGTACGCGCGAAAGGGTGGGTAGAGTGCTCGCTTTCATTTGGGCACTCAAATATTGAGGGTGGGGGGTTGGGGGGGGATGAAATTCCATTGTCTCATGGCAAGGCTCAGTCTTCGCCTGCAGACCACCACTGCCACCTGTCGCAGCGCAGGGCTTCGTCCGCTGAGTGTGCGTGTCGCAGAGCGTCTTCCTCGGTGTGATGTCCGCACATTTCGTTTCACGGTGGCGAGATGTTAACTTCCTCGCCCGGTATGCAGGAGGTTGTGGGTTCTATCCCGACCCTGACGCCTGCTATATATTTGGAGTTTGCACATTCTCCCATAGTCACATTTCCCAAGTCATTACATTAACCTTGCTCAATTCGATAAACTTATGAGCTTGTAATCCATTACACTTTCTTCCTGGGCCACCTGACACTATGAGCCTTTAGGTTCGTGCTCGGCAAACTGTGATTTCGGGATTATTCCGCGCGACAACGAAAAAACACGCGCATGTTGCCAAATCGCGTCGAAATTACTCGTAGCAAACCGTTGCCTCCCGCGGGGAAAATAGCGGAAGCCACTTTGTGCGTTTTATTTGTTTCCCATTGATCGCTCAAGATGACCCGCGGAAACTCCCACCACACGTGGCTGTTGTCGCCGGCGTCTCGTTAATAAATCATGCATTTGTCACGGATTCCGTTGAGTGTTAATGCAGATAAGGCAATGCGTGAGTCGGGAGATTCATTGCGGAGTAAAACAATGGGAGTAGGCTAAGCAAGCTGTGCAAGCCTATTCGATAAGCGAGCCATTGCATTCTTTTCCAAAGCCTCCTGCATAGTTTTTTTGAATGCAGTGACGTGGTTAAATAAAGCGCCTCGGTGGTTTGTGTAGTTGAATGTAAAGTGTGTCTCTGCCTGGAATTAGAATGTAGGCCTCACTTATCTCTGTTGGTGGTCTTTAAATAGTCTTTGGTTCTTTCGGTAAAGAACCAAAAAGTGTGGATTCCTGCAGTCACGAAAAACTTCAAATCGAGATTGGTCTTTCAATGTTGCATTCTCATCGCCGGGGCCACTGTTTCCGTAGGACGACCTCGAGGTTACACGAGGAATGTTGAGACCGTTGTAGATGTTGACTGTTATGTCCAACAGAAAATTTAAATACTAAAAAAAACCCAGAGGTGGTAAGTTGGCTCAAGGTGGCTCGCAATGGGCATGTCAGGGACATCAGCTCGGCTGAAATCCTGGGTTTGAATTCGGGTTTGAGCCACTGATCATCACATTTAGTTCACACGTGATTAAACCAGTACATTGAGATCATGGCCTCGGCCCGGTCACCAATAACTACACAAAACAACTAATACAGTATTACATTTGCGTCTATTGGTAATTTGGTGTATTTTAGCTCTCGAGACAATTTGATGCAATTGCAATTCGACAAAAGTTTGCTAAACGTACGCGGGACCAACTACTGAAGTGACTCCAGAAGTAGTTCTGTGCCGTCTACTTGCAGGGCCAGTTAACCAATACGATGTACTGGACCTCTCTAAATAGAGATTCTGATTCTGATGTCATGTGACACTCCTCACTCACTGTGAGCATTCTGCATGGGAACATCATTGCCTCAAGACGTCACAACACGGATAGTGCAATAAGAACGTAAAGTAAAAACATTTTTAAAAAATGCACAGGCTTTTCTCAATCCACTGCTGGATAAAGGCCTCCCCATGCTGTTTCGGTTGTGGGTATTAATGTATTATACTTCACCATGCCGGTCAGAGTTGGTGAGTGAAGGTAGGCATGGCGCCAGTTGAAATATCCCTGACCACTGATGTTGGCCGTGGCTTGGCATCGAACTCAGGTTGCAGGTTTGTAGCGCAGTGGGCTGAACCTTAAGGGCTGCGCCGCCGCTTTCTGCCCAATAGGAATATAAATAACTACATAAATGTGAATTTATAAAAAAAATTTGCCACAAATAGAGATCATTAACTTTTAAAAAATAGCTCGGGAAGAACCTCAAGAACATAAAAAAAAAGAAATCCCTTCGCTGCAAGGGAATTCATTAGCGGATTGAAACAACGTTCAACGAATCTCTGTGAGACCAACCCACACAAACGTAAGAGCAGCTTGGCAATTCACGAAGAGAGCAGTGGACCATGTAACTTCGCACTCGCCCAGTATATACATTTTAATGCGGTGGGCGGGTGAGTGGGTGGGTTGGTACATATCCAATTCATCGACTTTCCGACAAGGCAATTGAATGCCTAAATCACTTAGAATTGCATCTCTAATAGTGGCTCCTTCATTGGCCATACGGAATCGCCAGTAATGCGTCACCGTGAAGGTTTACATTGAGGCATTAAAGCATCGCGCTGCATCTGAAGAAGCCTTCAAGTGATTTCTGGCTCAAATTAGCTTTGAGGTGGTGCTCATGTCCTGTCTGCAGCCCTGAACCCGTGGAGGAAATTCCACATTCATATGGCAAAGGCCACTGTTGACTTCCCTCCTAAAGTGGTACTCATTTAATCAATCCCAGAGGTATTATGAGCTGGCACCACTGAGTTTCCTGGATTTCGAATCCAGGCAGCTGCCTGTGATTAAACTGGGTCCTAAAGTGAATTGAGTTGATTGATGGTCTCAGCCCAGCGACCAAATGATTGCAGAAAATAAAGGATACCGCATACATGGTCCTGCACTTAAATTCCAGCTCTGAGAATTAAAATAACGCATTGACTGTCCGGTAATAAGCATTACTCTCGTACGTAGCGTAAATGGAAAAGTGCTGCTTTGTCCTGTGTGTGGTCTAGAGGTTACTTGAAGGGTTCTCCGAGGTTGCTCTGCGACATCCGGTTCTGTGGGCCATTTTCTAAATCGAGAATTAAGCAATGCTCTGCGAGAAATCCGAAGGGATATTTAATCTTGGGAAGTGATGCTGAGAGCGTATTTTTTGCAATAAAATGTGGGGATAATTACAGGAACTAAATATATATTTCAAGGAGTCGAACCCAGGTCACTGGGTTCGTAGCGCAGTGAGTGAGAACACTGTGACACCCACAATTAGGCAAGCACAAAGAAATGTAAGATTAAACAAGCTAGCAATGGATTTGTATAAAGAATGATTATTGATTCAAATGCGCCTGAGATAAAAAATTGTATCAGCCGAGAATGAAATTGTTAATGGTAAAACTGCCACACTGCCAAATGTCACGGCTTTGCTAATTTAAATGTAATCTTTTTTTTCCTTTCACAGGGACCAGAAGGTGTAGCTGGGCCTCCTGGAGTCAGGGTAATTACCGCGACACACGAGGGATGGTGGGAAAAGTCCATGGCCTGACATAAAATGTGCTCCAGTTAATGGTGAATAAAAATCTAAATGTCATCTCGTCGGAGGTAGAAATTGATTGGGTTTTTTTTTTTTACAGGTGGGTAACATCATTTTGTTTGTGACTTAAGTGACATCTGGAAATTAATGATTTTAGAAAATCCAGAGGAGACTGGAAAAAACCCCATACTTGGCAACAGATTTCCAAACGTGGTGGGAAGATGTTATCTCTCTCGCCTGGCTCGCAGGAGATCGTGGGTTCAATCCCAGACCCTGACGATGCCTGTTGTATATTTGGAGTCCGCGTGTTTTCTCTCTCTCCCCCCGTGGTGGTCACGTGAATTTTATCCGGATTCCTCCGGTTTTTCCCTCCACATTTAGACTCAACACGCATTGAGACTATTTGTCCACGACTATAATGATGATGATAAAAGCCACCTCTATGGTCAGCTATCAACACGTGTGGCCAGGACGCCTTTGAACATTACCTGCTAAATAAAATAGAATAATAAATATTCTGTGGGTCTTTCGGTAAAGCCACGTAGATATAAAAAAAATAATAAAAAATATCACGACGTTTCGATCGCAACGCACGCAATCGTCATCAGGTGAACAAAAATCGCGAGAGAGCTACTGAGGCAGGATGTTATAAAGATTTGAGATGGGTGTAGTCCAAGGGTCATAAGCGAAGTGAGCGGGGCTAGTGATGAAATTTGCATGTAAATGTAAGATTGGAGAGCTGAGCTACCTCCACGACGACGAAGCTGTGGGAGTGGCCATTGTATTGTGTGTATGAGCAATGTATGAGCACCACAACCTTAGAACCACTGATGGCGCAAACCTTAGAGAAACATTACAATTGCATCTGATTTATTCATTCCTACTCAGGCCATGGAACAATCAATGATTCCTCATTCGTACCCCTACGGGACACAGGACTTATAACGTTACAGCCCGCGTACATTTCCAGAGAGGAGGTGGTGGCAGTGGTGGTGGTTTGGGTGAGACCTTCATCCAGCAGTGCATTGAACCATGGCTGTTGGTGACGAAAGTACAATTCTTGAAGATGCAACTCAAATAGAGGTCGCGTCACTGACGCTGACTGCTCCAGACGGACAAGTGGAAGAACGCTCATCGCCATTGGCAGCAGCCTTGAGCAATTGGTGGGAAATTCCACATTATCATGGTGGGAGCAAATCTATTCAAAATTGGCATAAAATTGTTATACAAAGATTAGTACTGTGCTCATTATGTAGACCCCCACGAGTATGATACTTATGATGATGATGATTATGATCATGATAGTGTTTTTCTGAGTTTACCCCGGACAAATTGTTTCCGAATGTCAGTTTCAGTGTTCTAACCTTTCTCTCTTTCTGTCTGTCTGCGCCATGTCCTTTCTCAAATGCTTCGGCGATCATAGCCTCTCCCTTCCACTCAGCTCTTTCCCGGAATTTAATTTTTACTCTGGAACTTTGCATGCAGTTGTTCAAATTGCTCGTGCACTTAATTCGCTTAGTCTCCCGCTTTGGAACCACAGCCACAGAATTTGACATTTATTCAAATGGACAATTATGCTCATGTCTGTGAATGCTGTGGGTTTACCCGGCAACACACCGGTGTGCCGAACTATTAAGTAATTGTAAATATTGTGAGTTTACTCTCCAACACACCGGTGTGCCGAACTAATAACTAATTTACACATTTTGTTTTACGTGACAAACCTTACTCATTGGGTGGTGGCGGGTTTAATGACACGACATTTATATTAATGTGATCTAACCCCAAAAAACCCTCATCGATAATATTAGTTGCAAAAGCCTACGTGTTAAATGATACTCGTGTCTGCCTACTTCAAGGATCGTTGAGGTTGACTATCATCTCTACTGGTAACCCACAGCCGTGCGAACTCCACCTTCCCATGGTGGGGACCAGTTTTATCCGCAGTGATAATAAATCTTCCTTTTTTTTGCGTGCCTGCAGGGTGACCCGGGGGAGCGAGGAACTCAAGGCGAGAAGGTAATAACGGCTCTTGCGAGGAAAGGGAGAGAAATATAAAATATAGATCTTACACAATTACTTTCATTTAATCAATATTACTGTCAGGCGTGTGGGAGCTGAAACTTGCTTAAGTATTTGAGCCCGTGCTTGGCGGATGTGTCCGGGACGTTCGCTTCATTTGTATGGAGGTGGTGATGCGGAGGATGCTTCTTTTTTTGCGAGTGCACCCGCGTGCACTCGCACGTCGAACGGTCGCGCAGAGACAAACATCCCCATCTTGAACGGACTGTTGGGGAAAATTCTCTTGGCCAGCAGCTGTTAAGGGCCCGGAAAAGTGCACGGAGGGGACTGCGCGGCCAACATTAAGCATGGCCACCTTTGTTTAAAAGTTACGCATACGCGCATAAGCAAACAGAAGGCATATAAATTCCCCATATTGCTTCCAACAGACTGCTGGGTAGAAGTGGTGTTCGCGAGCACCTGTTAGCGCTGGTGGTGTGGTCAGCACCATGGACAGCCAGCAGTGCAGCAGGCACACATGTTCGGCTGAGTCAACTGAGGAGAGGCCCAGGAATGATTGAGATGTTATCAGTGGGCCTTAATCGACCTCAGGTCGTCGGGTTCGCAGCACAGGACGCTAATCACTATGCCAGTGCACCCATCCAACACAGGCACAAAGACAAAGATCCCCCGTATAGCCTTGGACAGACTGTTGGAGCCAGTGCTGCTAGCGAGCACCTATGAAGGCCGACATGGCACACGAGGGGGTGGTTGCCACCACCACCACGCCCGGCCGCCTTTGTCTCCCCAGTGGCAATGTTTACACATCGCACCAGGTACTCATTTGATGCTGAGTCGACCTAGAGAAGGCCCAGGACCGGTTCAGATAATCGTCACTGGGTGTTGGCCATGAGCTGAAATTGAACTCGCCGGGTTCGTAGCACAGCATGTTAACCACTACACCACCGCTCTCCACACACACACACACACATCCACACACGCGTTCTCTCTAAAAGTAATACATACGCTCGTACATACATTCACACGTACGCTCCATAGTAATGCATGCTTTTTTCTCAGTTAATTAATGCACAGACACAGTTTCATAGGAACGCATGCACATGCACAGTGGTGCAAACACGCTCTGTCACACACTCACAGTAATGCATGCAAACACATACACAGTCACTGCAATGCATGCACACTCGCACAAGACACACCGCACCAGGTACTCATTTGAGGCTGAGTCGACCGAGGGGAGGCCAAGGACCGGTTCAGATAATCGTCACTGGGTGTTGGCCGTGAGCGGGAATTGAACTCGGGTCACCGGGTTAGTAGCTAACCGCTCCACCACCGCTCCCCATAACAACAACAACCGCCATTCGCCACTAAGTGGCGGTGACGTCACCACGACGCTTGTGCCAGGCCAAGTGCACCTTGAGGGCACGTGAAGTGTCGAACGCCCGCTGGCAGGAGGTCACGGGGCAGACCCAGCAGGTGCCACGGGTCGACTGACCGATGCACACTCACGCACACACAGTCATACACCGTCACACACTGGTGTGATGTTGATGACGGTGAATGACCTATTGTGTTGATAAACTATTACATTTCCTGACTTTGATCATGAAATATTTTCTATTATTACAATTAGGCTGATGGGTTTTTATATAAAGTGATGATTATGATTAAAGTTACGTATTACATTTTTCCCCGTGATAATTATTTTCATGCTGATCCTTTGTATAATGGAAAGTTATTATTATCTTGTGGTTATTATGGTAATTGGATCGTGATTGTGTTGATGATGAACGTTTTAATAACGGAAATGACAATAATGTGAATGTTAAAATACTTGGATGATGATGATGGTGGTGATGATGATGATTATTTCTTTAACGGTGATGACAGCGATGATTAATATTTTTCAATGCAATGTTAATTATATAATTACATGTATTTATTGTGATGACTGAATCTCTGCTTCCTTCTTCATAATATTTGTTTTATGATTCTGTTTGTTCGTATTTATTTAGAAAGATTTGATCATTTAATGGCAATCAGAAAATGATTATAATAATAATCAAGGCAATTATGTAATATGTTTTCGATTATGTTGATTAGTATTTATAATCTAAGCTTTGATTATTTACTGGAAATCTAATGATGATGAAGATGATGGTAATAATGATGAGAGCAGTCATGTCAGATTATTTTTAAGAGGATAATGATGGTGGTGGTGGTGGCGGTTGTTGTTGGTGGTAGTGGTGGCGACTATTTATTGGTACATTGTTGTTGTTGTTCAGGGAGAGAGGGGGCAACCGGGTCTTGATGGAAAGGATGGCCTTGATGGAAAAGATGGCCCGCCTGGACCTTCAGGACCCCGAGTGCGTGCCTTTGGCCCATGACATCAACATTCGCCAGCGCCATCATCTGCACAATGAAGACCGCACTGCTCATTCAATCCTAGGATCTCAATGCGCAATACACGGAGAGCAGGAGACATAACAGAACCAGGGGCAACCGACTAAACTAGGGAAGGCCACTTTAACGAGATGGGTTTTCAAAGCAGACTTAAACATATCTACCGACTCACCATTCATAACAACGCATTTCTCGCAGTTTTCAACATTTACGATAACAAGATCCCCTTATGTGGAGTAATTATATTATTCGATTGTTCTCACGATTGCCTTCTTGTAATTGACGTGCAGTCTGATTATCGGGTTGATTCACTTTCAGGAATGTAACCATGGGCAGAGAGTGGCGACTCTCACAATCGGAAGGTAGCAGGTTTTAGACGCCACGTTCAATGCCAGGATCACAATCGGAAGATGATGTCTGGTGGTTGACCCAGCCCAATCATTTTCTCCAACGGCGCTCCTAATCTAGGCACCACTTTGTGCAAAGTCAGCAACGGACGTTTTATGGATCGACTGGCGCCGGCATATGAACGTGGAGTTTCCAAGCTTAGCTCAGGCCATTAATGGCGATGAGCTCCACCTCACGCTCGTTTTGAGTGCAGAAACACAGGAGAGTTATTTTGATGAGACCTGTGTTGTCACGTGTGCCTAAACGTGTGATGTCAATTCACAGGGAGATCCGGGCAAGCTGGGCGACCCCGGGAGAGATGTAAGTTTTATCCCAACCAAAATCTGAGAGACATTTCTGAACGCTTCTCCACGAGTCTTAATGTTTATAAAATCGCCAACGCCCAAGCACCGACTTAGAACATCTTGGTTGAACACCATCCCGCTGTGTATACGGCGGCAGATGAGCTCACGCGCACCATAAACCGTGGTGCATGTTGGGGGATCACTGCCGTTCTTGCCCTTACGCCGCTGCCCTCGTCACCAACGTCTATTGCCGCCACTCTTGAACCGCGTGACCCCCGCTCGCTGTCACGCGGGCAACACGCCGCCCCTCCAACCGTCGTGAAATCCGTCGTGGATCTTTTTGAACCGCCTTTCGCTGCATTGTTGATCGCGGCTTCTGCTTTGTAAGGCACGGCCGCATCGTCTTCATCGCCGTCATCCCACCTTAGTTTACGACCACCGCGGTGCCCTTGTGTGGCCCTGAGTAGGGCTGCCCAGGTGTTCCTGGAGGGCCAAAGCTCGAGGCCGAGGGCAGGATGCCACGTGGCGATGGCCACTCACTCCCTCGTGTGCCGAGCCGGCCTTTATAGGTGACAGCACTCGCCCCAACAGTCCGTTGAAGGCTATAGGGGGATCTTTGCCTTATTACATATTTGTTTTTGTGCTTTCTCTCCTAATGTGCCACAGGGCTTGCCTGGCCTGCGAGGAGAACCTGGAATTCCTGGAGCAGTGGGGCCTCCGGGAACTCCGGGAAGCAACGTGAGTTTATTAGGACGTCAACGATGATACGAGACGCAGACCCATTGACGAGGCCTCGCTTCGGTCGCGCCGACAGCGCGGCTCAAACAATGTGGCCAAAACGCACGTGGCCGCCGTGCTGCTCAGGAATAAGGGGGGGGCTTTGTACGTATGTACTTTGAACTTCTTTCACGCCGTACGTAGCCAACCGTGCAGATTGGGAGTAATTCATCGGCACCATCACCATCATCAGCAGCGGTTGTAGAGGCAAAACTGTCATCGTTGTAATTTTTTGTCGAATTCATCGGCAGTAGCGTCGGCTACAAGATTTGCCACCGTGGCCTCGACTTTCGGCCGTCCACCGTATTTCTGTTCGCGAGCATTGCTCAGCACCCGGGCTCGCAGCAGAGCCTTCCGCAGCAGCAGCCGCGCCTCCGATTCGCACGGTTGGCTACGTACGGCGCGACAGAAGTTCAATGCAAATACGTACGTACACAGAGAGCAACTCTGAACCTCCTCTTCGACACCAACTGCCAGGCGTCGTTTCGTTTCACCATGGGTGCCCCCCCCCACGCCCCCCCGTGTCTCTGCCCGCTCTCGTGGCCCCGCAGCTCGCTGTAGATCTCTCTCCGCAGCGATGCTCACAGCCTCCCCGAGAGCGGGGAAGCAGTACCGTTACCGCCGGGAGTCGTTTTTCTCCGTGGGAACGCACCGCCGTCTGAAACGCCATCCCGCTGTGCTTTCGCTACGACAGCAGCAACAGCAGCGTTCAATCTGCACCGACTTCGAAGAGACACTTTAAGATTCTCAGCTACTCTATCCCCTGGCCTTCGAGCGACGCATTGAGCCAACGCTACATGCCTCAGAGTCACGGTCATTTGTGTCCACAAAATATTGTACGTGATAAAAAAATATTTGTATTATTGTCTCCAATTCAGGCAAAGGGTTGGTGGATTACATAACGCTGCCCCAATAGAGGGCCATTGCCATAAATGGCCCTGCTTTTACGTGCTTGCCTTGTTTAATTGTTGTGTTTGTAATCAGGGGAAAGCGGGAGAAGATGGAAAACCCGGTGAACATGGAAAAGATGTGAGTGCTGCCCTCCTTGAACATTCCCATGATGCTTCATTGACCCTATCAATGATTGGCCAATTGAATTGCTTGCAAGCCATCGATTTAACAACATAACCAAAAAATTAAATTTCAATAACATGCAGTTAGCTTTATTATTATCCAGCAATTATACTGTGAAGTAACACGCGCCTCAAACTTGTGCCCGGTATCCATCAAGTTATGCATATCTGGTCACACAGACAGGCCTCCCGGCTCACAAGCCACACTCCTAACTTTGGCTTTAAAACACAGGTCTCCCTCGAATTTTGCGCAGGTGCCGGTTTGTGTGATTCCGCGCTGTGCGCGCGGCTGGCCTAATTCGCGATGTGCGGTTTGAATTCACTCGACGTGCGGCTATGCCAGCGGTCAGCAACCGAAATAATAATAAGAAGAAGAAGAAGAAGATCCATCGGTGTAAAAAAAAAAATCCCGCAACTTTTAAAAAGCCCCCAATGCACATGGGTGAATACCAGACGGGGGTCCCTTATTAAATGACCGTCACGAAGCAGTCACTTCAAAGGGCCGCACGTTGCCGGCCCCCTTGGCTACGCGGTGGGACAGCAAGCAGGTTGCGGTCCGCACCTCTGATTAGCACGGTTGGCTACGTACGGTGCGAAAGAAGTTCAACGTACGTGCGTGCGCGCGTTTTCACTTTGCGTGCTCCCTTGGAAGGCGTCTACCGCTTAAAATGGGGGCGGAACCTGTGCAGGGGAAAGAAGTGTGTCTTGTAATCTGGAGAATACGGCCACTTGGATCTGGTTTTGTGGCACTGTCATTAAACCGATCGGTTTGAAATCATGAGGATCACGAGTTCACAAACCCGGCTGGAGATCAACTCAGCCGATCATCATCCGTCTTAGGTGCATAAAATGCGTACCCAAGGCAGCAGTGGCTATGCAGTTGTTCAATCCCTTGCCATAGAAATGTGGAATTTCCACCACTGTCCCATAGTCATAGGGAAGTTTTATGAACCGAGCAACCTGGACAGACTCTGTTGAGCATCACGCCACCCCGGCCTTTACCTCGTGACATTGTGTGACGGTCGTGGCAATGGCGGCGTCGCGCTGCGTGCGTGTGCGTGTGTGTGGCGTACAGGGTGCTGAAGGGAGCCCCGGTGAAGATGGGAAAAAGGTGAAGCCTGCACGTTCCTCCGTGTCACTGTTGCATCGTCTTACCGTCGCAACGTGCGCCGCCGCCTTGCGGCGTGCAGCTCGTTGCTCCGCATCGCGTTCTGTTGCGCCAGGCAAACCTTGCCTTTTTCCGCTGCAGTGCTTCCAAATGCATTGCAGTGCCTACACTCGCATCGCGTTGGACGCATTTCGTTGCAGCGGGTTGCAATCACATCTCACCGCGTTGTATCTTCCGCGCAGCACGGCGATACGTGTGCCATCACAGCGCGATGGCATTGCCTCGCATTAATTTGTACTGCACTGCATTAATTTTTCCCGCATATTGCATTTCCCATTGCATTGTCTCTCTGAGTCATGTTGCCCGTGTTCCTTTGCTCTGTGCTGTATTTATTTCGTCCGTTCCGTCGTCTGTTTCTAGGGCGTTTCAATAATTCTGTTAAACTGCATTGCATCCTTCTCTCCGTATTGTATTATCCACCGCGTTGTCTCTCCGCTGCATTATTCTTTTCACTGCACTCCACCGGCTTCCTGTCAGGTCTGGGATTCATTTTAATATTGCAGAGATTTTTTTTTTATGAATTCGTGATGGGCTTTCCCCTGCCTCCTAACCTCTCTTCTCTCTCTCATCTCACTCTGCTCCCCCTCCACACTCTATCTTACCTCTCTTCTCTCTCATCTCACTCTGCTCGCCCTCCACACTCTCTTTTACCTCTCCTCTCTTATTATTGGTTCTTTCGGTAAAGTCACGTCGAAGGGAAATACTAAAATAATAAAATTAAAACAATAAAATTCTCACGACGTTTCGATTGCAACACAATCAATCATCATCAGGTGTTGATTGCTTGTGTTGCAATCGAAACGTCGTGAGAATGTTATTATTTTATTTGTATTATTTTATTATTTACCTTCTACGTGACTTTACCGAAAGAACCAAGAACATGAATCCCTGCAGTCCCGAAAGCTTTAAATCGAGATCTCTCCTCTCTTCTCTCTCTCATCTTACTCTACTCTCTGGCACACTATCTCCGCTCCAGCAATCAAGGCCGCCAGCAGACAGTGGCCCGCAGGCAAACCCTTCGTTCCGTGGGAGCGTAGCTCCTTGTACGGCCTCTGCTCCCGAAGTTCAGAATTCTCTTACCGCTTCAACTTCGTGCAGTTGAGCCGCGGCTGCTTTTGCGTGCAAATGATGACTCAAGACCCCCATCTTTTTTCGTTGTGAGCTAATAATCGTTATTTTATGTTGTGTTTTTTTCTTCCTCCCGTGAAACATCTTGAGATGCAGTTGTATTTAGACGCTATATGAATGTGAAATAATTATATAATTTGCAGTGCTTCCTATGATCGCATTGTGCTGACTTATATTGCATTGCATTGTACGTTCTGGCATTGCGTTTCCTCTAAGCAATTAAGTTCTGATTTGGTTTCATCGCATTGCTTCTGGATTGTTAATGCCTTCATTGATTGTCGTAAAGTAAGCATTGCATTGTCCCTTTATTGCGTTCTTTCCCCTTTGCATTCTATTGCTTTGCCTTTGCCATTTGCGCTGCATTGCATAATTGCACTGCACGTATATTTGTATTGGCTTGCTGTGTCCCATCGCTGTGCGTTTCCAATAGGAAAATTCCATCGTACAGCATCGCAATCTATATTAACGAATTATGTCGCCTTCAGGGAGACAAGGGGGATACCGGCACGCCAGGGCGAGATGTAAGTACATTGAATACAAGTAGTATAGTGCACTTTGCCATGCCCATTCGTGAACAGTTGGGGGTCCATGAATATACTGACCACCAGCATAGGAATGTGGAATTTTCACTACTGGCTGGGGGCCATGAATGGATATCCGTGCCTTAAATTTGGCTCGAGTGGTTCATTGAAAAAAATGGCCACATCCCCCCTCTACTGGCAGGCTATTGTCCGCTTGCACGCCGGTGCTGTGTTTACCATTGTCTGCGCAGGGACTGCTGCCATCAGGACGTCCTCTAGGAAAACAACAAAATACCTGTGCTTTGAGATGTTTTATTTTTACTTCACGGGTGCAACGTATATATGGCAGCTGTTTTTGCCGAGTGCCACCAATGATCAAACTTTGACATCCAGCTGTCGTGGCAGCGCATTGATTGGGCTATCGGTCAGAGTACAGCCTAGGCCTATCAAACATGTGCGGTTGACTGCAATGAAGTTCAACACAACGCCGGTGCCCAATCCGGGTCACCAATCAATCCCTGCCCCGGGGGTCAAACCCGGATCAGCTGACAACACTGGCGTTGATGGAACAGCTCTCTTGCCTTGCGACCGTAGGGCAGGGATGGCTCCAAAGGTGAACGGGGAGAGGTGGGATTGCCAGGACCTCAAGGAATCCCGGGTTTCACTGGACCAGCAGGACCCCCAGGGCAGGTGAGTACCCTGGGTAGTCGACGACGACGATGATGCTTGGTATGGATGGATGACTCAAAGTGGTGGTGACGCGGCCCAGCGGTAGGTAGCGCCGTCACCGGCGGGGGGGGGGGGGGTGTAAACTGCGGTGGGCGCTAAAGACCCCCGGGGTGTCACTGAGTGGGCATTCGCGCGTCGACGTCACGGTTAAATTTTGATAAATTACGCGGAAATTATTCCACTGGGATTAGACTCACATGGACAATCATCGCCCGCCTCCCCCCCCACCTCCCACCTACTGGTAGACTAATGCCTGCTTGCAGGCCAGGTGCTAAGTCACCGTGTGCCCGCAGGGATAGCTGCCACTGTGGGGCGAGATGCGATGTAAGTCGCTTATCGCGTTGTTAAAGCATTCTGAGACGCCCCGGCTTACAGGGGCATCTGTCAAAAAAACAAATCGTTATCGCTGCGACGCACCAGTGCTTTCTCTCCCAGCGCTAGCCCCTCCATTCGGGAATCCCTCTCCTCTTCGTCTGCCTTCATAAGTCCTCTCATTCATCGCCTTAATGCCAAAGGTGACACCGTATGATCGGTGAGCGTCGTCAGCCCGTCCACGGCTCACCTCCGACCCCACACGTCTCTGCCTCTGGGCGCAAAGCCTCTCTGGCTCTGACAGCGTCGACCCCAGCGAGATGCAGTGGTCCACGATGAGTTTGGGTGATGGACCAAGTCTCCCCTGCGCTTAGCAAGGGACTTCCTGGCACGGCCGTCAACACGGCTGCTGCACCCCCCGCCGCTAGTTCGGGCTCTGCCATAGGCAAGCAAATTAAACCCCCGACTACTCCCAAGCAAAAAACTCAAATGAATGAACAAAGTAAGAAATGGCTGTCTCACAGCTCCCGTCTGGTGGAGACGTTTCCCCGCCAGCTCCGGCTCGCGCGAGCGCCTGCTGGGCCACCCCAGCAGGCGCTCGCACGGCGCTGGGGCCGGGGCCGTAACGGACACCGTCGGGGGCTCAGGCGATGTCGACGAAAACGGCTCGTCGCCCGCGCCCCCTTGATGAAACTGAGTGCGCGCGTGTGTGTGCGCGTTCGCGTGTGTGTTTGTGTTTCTTTTGCCAGGTTCTTATGGTGAAGGGAGACTACACTCAGACGCAGGGCTTGCCAGGGTCTGCAGGCGTCCCGGTAAATGGCAGATTCTTCTCGCCGATGTGAAATGTGTGTGTGCGTGCCGCGGTGGCGAGATGTCAGCTACCTCGCCGGTTATACAGGAGGTCGTGGGTACGATCCCGACCCTGACGCCTGCTCTATGTTTGGAGTTGGAATTATTCTCTCTCCCCGGGGTCGTGTGGATTTTTCTCCGGGTCCTCCGTTTTTTTTCTCCCTCTGCATTTCGAGTCTTTGGCTGCTGTAAATTTTCACGTGATGATAAGCCGCTTCGTTGGGCTATCATGTGTGATAGCCGGTTCGCTTCTGTAAAAAAAAAGAGATATAATAGCTCAGCGGGCCTTACCTGGTAAAATAAAACATAGTTTAGTTTAAAGATGCTGCCGCTAAACAAGCATCAGACCGAATGCATACTCCGTATTAACATTTATATGAATGTCCGCCCGAGTGGAGCTCTGGCGAGAGGTGGCAGTGGGCTTGGCTGACGTTGCGGAGGTCACGAATTCAAATCCCGCTTGGGGGTCGGGGATTCGAGGTGGGTGTTGCGGCCTCGCAGGTCAGAGCACTGGGCCGGTGCCGCTGAGAACCATGGGTTCGACTCCAGGCAGTGACCCGTGATCACCGCCGGACTCCCCTAGGGGATGGAGTTGATGGTGTCAGCCCGGTCAGCAATGACTGCAAAAAAAAAAACCCCCATCACATTAAACTTTGGTTTTGCGCTTGATGTGGCTGACATTCCAGCTCTGGGAATGAAAAAAGCAACCGTCAGTTCGACTGTTATCAGACAAACCCATATCCGAGTGTGTAGGAAAGTGAGATCCCTACTAAGTAAAGGATTAAAGGGTCTCTCGGATTATATTTTTGGCAAGGATTACGCGTCTTGACAGTGAGAGGTTCTTGTACTGCGACAATTTGAAAAGCGAGGTTAAGCGTCATACCAGCGGATGTCGATGAAAAGCCGAAAAAATGTATATCATGCAACGAATTAATAACGTTGTTTACCATTTTAATGACACGTCATAACAGTAAATAAAAAATCTACATCACTACACTTAAAGTGAATGATGTCTCGCAATCTATAAACGTGGCGTGAGCCGTTGTTTTGAAGCGCAACGGCTTCAGACCTGAGCACAGTTTCCACGACGATGTGTGTCGCGCGGTCGCCGTAGATCCAAATCCACCGCTTCCGAAGTGACGCCGCTTCAGTGACTCCACTCTTTGTGTGTGTGTGTCCCCCCTCCCCCCCACAGGGCATTCCGGGTGTTCCTGGTCCAATGGGTCCACAGGTTGGTGAAAATAATGCGAAGAAGTTGTCGCATTTTTTCAACGGCAACAAGAAATTGTTATTTTTGTTGGTATTGTCATCTGCTTTAGCCGTCGTGAAGAAGGCGGGGGGGGGGGGGACATTTGTATTTATCGTGCCGGATGGAGACGGGATCTTGTTTGACATTGTGTGTTTGGGAATTTGATGCTCGCGTGGTGGAGGTGCGAGCGATCGATTTTTCCTTTCCGCTTGTTGGCCTGCGCGCTTTTAATGACCTGTGTTTTATTGTCTCCTGCAGGGTGATAAAGGAGACGCTGGAGAGAGGGGAGAAAAGGTAAGCCTCGTTAGATTTTATTTGTTTATCTGTAATTTAATTTGCTTATGCAAATACTTTGCATTTCGGGGTGGGAGTGGGGGGGGAGGTCATGGTTGGAGTGATTAGCGGCACTCCGCCATGAATACCAGCGGCCTGGGTTTGAGTCCCCGTCACGACTAACCTCCGTGGCAAGGGGTATCAGAACCTGTCCTGGGTCTCCCCAAGGATGACTCGGCCATAACTAAGTACCTGGTGAGGTGTGCGAGTGTCAGCCCTGGGAATACAAAGGAGGCGAGGTGCGGCGATGAGTCACTCCACCCTCTCGCACGCCATCCTGGCCTTAATAGGTGTTTGCTAACAGCAATTGCCTCCACAATCGATAAGGATACACAGGGGATCGTTGTGTTTGTGTTCTTGTGTGTATCCTTGTACGTGGGGAGCGGTGGGCGCAGAGGTTAGCGCTACACTGCGCTACGAACCCGGCGAGCCGAGTTCGATTCCCGCTCACGGCCAACATCAGTGGCGATTATCTGAATCGGTCCTGGGCCTCCCCTAAGTCGACTCAGCCTCAAATGAGCCCCTGGTGCGGTGTGTAAACATTGCCACTGGGGAGGCAAAGGTGGCCGGGCGTGGTGCTGGCCACCCACCCCTCTTGTGCCGTGCCGGCCTTCATAGGTGCTCGCTAACAGCACTTGCCCCAATAGTCTTTTAAGGCCACAT